>NC_137933.1:23764453-24453203 GCF_963969265.1 Rhamphochromis sp. 'chilingali'
ATTATCTAAGAACAGGCAAGTGTTTCCCCTTTAATGTGTCAAATATACTTATCTCAGCAGATGAGGATGAGCAGTTTCTGGTTGTGTGATCTCTGATACATTCGAGTGTTTTATTTAACAAATATTTTGCTGCTTACTACTCCAGACTTTAAACTAATAACACAGCTGTATGCCCGTGTGATAGGAGTAAGGATAATGCCATCTGGCTTTGTAACACTTGTTTTGTGTGCCGTTGCAGAGCAGAGGCATTGAATACATTAATGGCTAAAATATTTAGGACAAGAGCTTTGTGATTTGTATATTTCAGATTGTTTTAAAACTGCTCCCCTTCTTTTGTCTTTATGGTGCCACCGTCACTCTCCTTGAACTCTTTATGCACAGATACTTCAGATAAACCTAATGGCTTAACAGATTTGTACTTTTCTGTTTTACATTTAGTCAGCGGGACTCCTTTGGGATTTATCTATGTTGTGTGCTGTAGCCACTTGTTGACAGAGTAATGATATAGATAACCCATCCTTGATGACTTGTTACAGATGTTGAGGTACAATAACTTACTTCTCAGAAATGTTATTCATTACACGGGTCCATTAACCTTGATATATATTATTCATTCCGGGCCAAATGGAAACTGGAAACTCTCAACTCTGCATTAGTCTCAGTTGAAGACAACAGAAGGATTGCACAACTCAAACATCCCCTTCTTGTTTACTTGGGTAGTATATAAGCATTAGCGGGTGGAAAACAAGTTTCCTTTTTGTAAAGATCAAGGAGGAACCACCATCCGTGACATACAACTGTGACAGGACAGTTTGTTTGGACAGACATCCTTGAAATTCTGGTTGCCATGTTGTTTACCTTCCTGAGAAGGGAACTGAGAGCAAGTGAACCTCTAAACACGAAGCAGTAAAAGAGGAGGAAAAACTGGGGGAGAGTGAATGAAGAAACCATATGGTACACGGGGCCGATTATAAAAACTAGCCAGTGGGTGGATTGTAATGGAACAGGAAATGCATAAAATCACAAGTACTGAGGGAAAGATTAGTAAACTGTGAGCACTAACACAGGAATTAGGTGCGGAGAAGCCTTTTTACTGAAGCTTTAGAGGTTTGTAACATCTTTATTGAAGGATGCCATGTACCTCGTTCAAGGTTACTAAATTTCAAATAAACATTAGAGTAAGAGCAGAAGCACAGTGTTGTTTTTACCTGTGTCCCAAATGTGTACTATACACTCACTTGGCAGGTCATTAGTTACACTTTCCGACTACCAGGTTGTAGTCTTTTCTGCCTCCAGAACTGCATTTCTTCTTTGTGGAATAAAATCATATGACATGATGTCAATCTCCCATTCCACCACATCACAAAGGTGCTCTACTGGACTAAGAGCTGGTAACAGTGGAGGTCATTTGAATAGGATATTCAGGAAGTGTGAGATGCCTATAGCGCTTTGGGGTCCTTAGGGACTAGTAAAGCAATATACAAATACAGGCCGTTTACCATTTACCATGATTCAAGCTTTGTTATATGGCACAGTATCCTGCTGGAAGTAGGCATCAAAAGATGGATGCACTATAGGGCCAGCATACTCAGATTGGGTATGGTATCAGAATGATGCTCATTTGATACTGAAGGAGCCAAACTGTGCCACGCTATGACACCACCACAACTAGCCTGAAATGTTAATACAAGACAGGAAACCAACCACCAACTGGATGGAGGCACACATAAGGTTATAGCATAGGTTATAGTACAGGGTTTTAGAAGGGTGCAGTTACAATCTATGGCATTGATTTAATGCAGACATAAATCCACTGAACTTCAGTAGGTCATCTTGACCTTGTCTAGATGTCTAAATGCAGTGAGCTGCTGTCATGTTATTGACTGATTCTACACGTGCAGCTAACTAACAAACTGACCTGTGAGAGTCTATCAGGAAATACAAACTGGCCAATTTGAAGCTTTTAAAGAGATTTTTGATTCTTGACAACAGATTTAATCATATCAGAAAAGTAGATAAGCGACAGTCTGGAGGTAAATATTAAAGGGAAAAAGTCAGAGTCTCCTTGAAGAGCCCAGTGTGACCCTCGGCGGGGCTTTTAATAATGGAGTCACAGAGCATTGTGCTCTTACATTTTGAAGTCATGGATATCCTTAAGTGCACATTCTGAACAGTAAGAAACTAATCTTGCATTGCAAATTGCAGCTTGCACCCAAGGCATTTGAGAAATGGCAGCTGGACCTTTAAGTGTATTATTATGATCCTTGTTAACTTTTATATAAACCCAGCCACAGGGGGCCACAAGCCAGTATACTCTTAGTGCTGCTCCGGGTGAATGGGAAGGGTTGCATCAGGGAGGGCATCTAGCATAAAATCCTTGCCAAATCAAACACGGGAATCATCAAAAATGTGATCGGTCTGGGCCTGGGTTAATAACCCAGTGCTGTTGGCCAACAGGGTGCCACTCAAAACTGTGCTATTGTTTGCCAAAGTCAATAGAAGAGGAGAGGCAGAAGGTGTATTCAGAGGCAGCTAGAAAGAAGGAAAAGCAGGAGTGTGGAGGTGAGAGTGGGAACTTTAAGAGGAACTATGACTGGAAGATAGATATACTGTGTGAGCAGGAGACCAGGTGGAAGGGAAGCAATGCCAGGAGGTTTAGAGGTGGATTTGAATCGTTTTACCACAATGTATATAAGAATCAAAATAGATTAAAGCCTTTTTTTTATGTAGTTAAAGATTTATGCTGTATAATCGATCCAAAGTGGAAAAAGAGTCATTAAAAAATTAATTAATTAAAAGCCTAAAATTACCATGACATTCATGGCCATGATCACTGTACCTGCAGATACACAGAGATGTCCAGCAGAGAGGGCAGAGTACTGTTTTTTACCATAATATTTAATACAATCTTGGAACGTGACCTGACACCCGAGGCAAGACCTTTAGTGGAATCGATTTTCAAGAACAAGAGTGATGTGCAGGGCTTTAGTAACTACAGATGGATAGCGTTTGAGTTATAACATGAAGACAGGAAAGTTGTTGAAGATGGGTTAAGAAGAGGTGACGATCAGCAAGCAGCACTATGGCTTTATGCTGAGAAAGAGCACTACAGATGTAACGTTTGCTTTGAGAGCATTATGGTAAATGGTCTGTATTTGTATAGCGCTTTACACTATACACAATCATCCACCCATTCACACACTGATGATGGCAAGCTACAGTGTAGCCACAGCCACCCTGGGGCGCACTGACAGAGGCGAGGCCACCGGGCCCTCTGACCACCACCAGTAGGCAACGGGTGAAGTGTCTTGCCCAAGGACACAACGACCGAGACTGTCGGAGCCGGGGCTCGAACCGGCAACCTTCCGATTACAAGAGCCCAACTCTTGAGCCACGATCGCCCGCATTAATGTAGAAGCATAGAGGTGGGTCAGGAGTTGCACCATCTCTCTGGATCTAAAGAAAGCATGTGATAAGGTGCCAAGAGACGAACTGTGGTGCTGCATGAGGGAGTCAGGAGTGACAGAGTATGCGATGGTGGTGCATGTACAAGAAACAGACAATGGTAAGGTGTGCAGTAGCAGTGACAGAAGGGTTCAATGTAGAGGTAGGAATGTAGGGAGTGATAGCGCATGAGTTTACATACCCGGGGTCAACTATCCGAACCAAAGGGCAGAGAGGTGAGGAAAGCAGTACAGCTATTGTGCAGCAGGTGGAGAAAAGTGTCAAGGGTGACTTGTGACAGAAAGATGGCAAGAGAGAATGGGGAGACTTACAAAGGACCTGCTATGACATACAGTTCAGAGGGGAAGGTGGCTGAAATGAAGACAGACCAGATTACAAATGAGTACATCAGAGGGACAGCTCAAGATGAGATATTTAGGGACAAAAAAGCAAGGTTAAGTTGGTCTGGGTGTGTGCAGAGTGGGGATATATTGAACTAAGCATGTTGAAGATGGAGCTGCCAGGCAGCAGTTAAAGAGGAAGACTTAAGAGAAGGTTCATGGTTGTAGTGCAGGATGGAGGCAGATGATCTGCTGTGATAACCCTTAAAAGGGAGTAGCTGAAAGTAGCAGTAGTACCACGTGTCCTGTAGTGTTTGCAGCTTGAAGTGTTTAAATGGTTCTTCTGTCTACCAAAACATGTGCCTCGCTGTAGTTAACAGTTTAGTTGTTTGTGTGGTAAAACTCAACTGCTCCACTACATGTGGTTTGACTTTGTTGCCTAAAGAGACTCAGAATAATCACTAATTCCTGTTGCTTCCGTCACCTTGGCCCAACAATATTCTCACATTACAGAAAATAACATGTGGTGCTGAACCAGTTCCATGCATTCTTGCACTTAAGATCTGGTAGTGAATGGTGCAATACTTGCTGTTGAAAAATAGGCCCTAGTTTTAAAATCAAAAAACAAAAACAAACCATAGGTAGGAGCAGGCCACGACATCATTCCTGAAACAGTTGAGAGAGCCTCTTTGTTAGTAAAGGTGGTCTGTCTGTAGATGTTCCAACGTGACATTTTCTTTTCAGGCTATAATAGGGAAGATCTTAAAGTAGCCTTCTAACGTTAACAAGAAAAATACTACACTCCACTGTAAATTTCACAGTAAAGCCACATTGCAGTAGAGGAGTGAGCTATAGTAAGAAAGGAATAAATAGTAAAGAACACTAAAGGGCAGAAAACCCTTACACTGCAAATTTTTCAATGATAGGTCTGCTTCCCATTAAACCAAACGGAGGCGAGAGCAGCCATGGCCTTAAAGAGCACTGAGGCTGCCAGTGAGACCACAGGAGGGGGAGATATAACATACTACAAATACTACACATAGTACATGTTGACATACAGAAACAAGAGACCAATTAAAGCATGTGTGGTAGACCAAGACTCTGTGGATCATTTTGGGTTTGTTTGTTGTTTCAGTTTATTGTGCACATGTTTCTGTAAGCCAGGCCGCGGAGTAGAGGCTGCAAAGGTTTTCAGCGGATAATGAAGCCAGGTAGTCTTTAGACTACACTTGATTAGCAAACTGCTTTTTGCACAATCCTTTATTTGAACAATAAACAAAATAGATGCTGGAGGCTTGAAATTAAAAGACAGTATAGATTTTTTTTATGTCAATAATATCCCAACAGTTCCCAGCAGACATTAGAGTTAGGAGCACATACTGAAAGAAAGACATCATTGAAGCATTTCACCAGCACATTTCCTGACCAGCCATCTGAGACCGAGATAAAAACTATACAACTGAAAGCATAAGCCATCTGTTCTAAAGTCCCATCATCCAAACATTCTTTAAAAAGGGAAAAGAAAGAATGCAAATCAACAATGTCACAATGTGTGCAGAAATGACTACGAAGCCAGCGGCAAGACTGAACCAGATTTTAGGATGTACTGACTATCTAAGCAGCATGCCATTCCCTGTGTGTGACGATCAGCGGACTGTGATGACAAATGGCAACGAGACTGAATGAAAAATGGTAGGATATAAAGTGAATGGTAGGCTGTAGGGCCTATATATAATGTTGACCTTTGGTTTCACGTGGGGAAGGCTTCTGATTTGAAAACCTACAAGGAACTTTAATCAATATTTTCACCACGTAACGATGCTAAAATACTTTAAATCTAGTGTGTAATTTTGAAAAATGTTACTATGTTACTAAACTTTAATTTAAAGATAGGAACCAACTTTCTCATTGATTCCCATTTCAAGAGACTTATTAAATTCACACAAAGCTCTTAAAAGAAAAGAAAAGAAATGTCATTACACTGCAGCTTTTCTTTGATCAGAGGCAGGGAAATGGTTAACCACTATCTCGCCTATGTCCCCAGTTCTTATTGTATAAAATCATGTGAAAATACTTGTGCTGCTGTGTTAATACTGAGATACTGACAATGGTGGTTGGAATAAAATGGGCCTTGAGCAAAACAAACAAACAAAAAAAAAACCCATGACATAAATTGAAATAAAATTCAAGCAAAGAACTAGTTCAATTTTATTTGTTGTGCTTTAGCCGCTGTAATTTCTTTTCAAACCAACTTAAATGCAAGCATATTGTTCTGAAGGGAGCAAGAGCATTAGGACATCCGATAAATGATCAATGACGAAGAAAAACAGAAAAGAAATAAACCTAACATTTTTTTTAGTGACATAAACAAAAATCATCACAATAAGTGAAATCATCAACAGAAAATAAAATCATCTTCAACAAAAGCAAACACTAGCTCCTTTTATGTGCATGCCTGGGGTCTTTATGCAGAGCTTAGCACAGATGTTGTCCAACTTCCCCGCAACACTCAGTTTTCCTCCCTCCACTGTGAGGAGCCACGGAGCCACAAAAGAGTAAATACACAGGTGTCAGGTACATTCCCTTTACTCTTCACCTACATTAGACTTGCAGTCGCTGCCTGATTAGGGTTAGACTCGTACACTGAGTGGAAAAACGTCACACAATGAACCTAAGGCAGCCCCCCTGCTTTCTGCTAAGTTGGGGGTTAAGGAAGATGGTGTGGCTCAAAACTACACTGATAAGCCACCAGTACACAGATGGAACCTTTACATAAGAAAAGACAAACAATTAAAAATCATGATAGGAGAAGAAAATGTACAAGGGTGGGGTTTGCAGTGGGATCTGTCTTAACTGGCTGCCACTTCTCCAGTGTAAGAACTGAGTCTTAAAAGAACAAAACAAAACAAAACAAAAAAAAAAAAAAAAACACAGGCACATTCCTTCAGAACCCAAACAGGCATTCAGTCAGCTAGACCTTAGACTTTTTTCCTTTACATTTGAATCTAAATATTGGTAAATTATGCATTTTACTGTACTTGTAATCAATCAGTTTATATTTTGTGCACAGAAGCTTATTAAGTTCTAAAGCTCATTAATATTTTGTAGATATTTTTTCTTTTACCCCCTAAATCTAAACCCGAATAACATAAGAAGGACCTCAAAAACAACAAAAACGTTCAGTTCCCATTCCCAACTCACTTCCCGCCCCCCGATGTTTTTGATGGCTCCAGTAGACTTAAAAAGCATCATAAAAGTGACAAAACGGAGGAGAAGGAGTTGGTGGTGGTTGTGGTGGTGGCAAAGAAGAAACCTGGCCTTGGGAGGAGAGACTTGTGATAATGCTGGTGCTGGGCCTTTTCAGTGCACGAGGGCAATTAACAGGCTTTTAAACTGCTGCAAATTCACTAGGCCGACAGTTCCCCCTTAACTAAAAAGGCAAACACTGATAGTCCATTTGCAGCCCGTGGTGGATAGTTTTTCTTGCATGAGTGAGTCCACTGTTTGAGCCGAGCTGTGGGCTCAGTCAGAGGTGAGTCTCAGGTCCTAACCTGCAACCCCAATCTGCCTATTCAACAGTCCTTCCTTGCTGCTTTAAAAATAAATCAAAAAAAGAGGAACTCAAAACACAGCAGTGGTGCACAGAGAAGAGAGCAGTCACAGGGAAATCTTTGTGAATGCAGCTTGCCTCTCTTCTTAAGAAAAGGAGAAGAAAAAAAGGAGACGAGGAAAAAGGTGTTGGAAAAGCTGGTTCTCAGGAAAGCGGGGACAGGAGGGAAGAAGAGGAAAATCTTGCAAGAGAACAAGTTAGGCAGTGTTCCTGTTCATTAGTTTTGTGTGTCTGTGTCGTGTGTAGATGTACTGTCAACGAGTGCATTGAGGATGCATGTTCTGTGTGTGTTTGTGAATATATTCAGGGTATCTTGCATGTACGTTGGGATGTGCGTGTGTGTCTACAGCAGGTCGACGCGACGGTAGTACAGCAGGTAGGCGGTGCGCTCTGCAGTCTGCTTCACCACCTGGTACTGGTTGATGACCTTCACTGTCTGGTCGTCAATGCGCAGCCAGCCGTTAAGACCGATGTGGAAGACATCCGTGGTGTAATGACCGCCTGTCGCACTGTTTCCATGGTGATACACAACTGGTGAAGTTGGAGAAAAGTGGAAAATTTTATTTAAGGTATTACTCATCCATGACCTCAATGTTGGGCACTGTAGTGCCAGCAATTCTTAAGTAAAAGCAAGCCAGTAAAGATCAGGTGATCAGCACATTGGTGTAGCGTAAAGAATACACTATACCTACAGTACATATTACAATGTCTCCTCATATATTTAAGAATAAATAAACCAAAAATGCATAAGCAGCTTTATGTGTCAGCTTCATTCTCTCACATGGTTGGGAATTGTGTTTGCTTTGGTTCATTTAGGTTTGCGGGCATTCATTTATGCACAGCTCTCAAGGTCACATCACACAACATTTCAATGGGGTTCAGGCCTGTTCTTTGACTGGAACACTAGAACACCGATTCTCTTATTTTTCAGTCATTATTGTAGATTTGCTGCTGTGGTTGGGAACATTATCCTGTTGCATCGCCTAATCTAGGAGTCCTCTGGTTGTCAGATGGCCTAACATTTGATTCTAGAATACTTTGGAAGACACAGGAATCAGTTCTTGGTCCACTCAGTGACGTGGTGCCGTGCATTGTGGTCAAACATCTCTAATTTGGTCTCATCTGTCCAAAGGACATTGTTCCAGAGGTGTTGTGGTTTGTTCAGATGCAACTTTGCAAACCTAAGCTGTTCTGCCACGCTCTTTATAGAGAGAAGAGGCGTTCTGTTGGCAAACCTTCCAAACCAGTCATACTTGTTCAGTTTTAACATGCTAACTACAAATGATTTAACTCTTGGGTAACCTGCAGTTTCTGAGAAATACCCAGCCAGGCCTTGGGGTGAATTCGTTGGAACACCCACTCCCAAGATTGTGGTATTTTACAAACACGCGCCTGAATGCTGCAGACCAGCAAACTGCCAAAATGTCTGCTTTTACTGAGGTGTTGCCAATGATCAGTTGCACCTGGCTGCTATTTACCCTCTTAATTCCTTTGAAAGCAGTAAAGATGTATTTAAGCTTCACTCCTGAATTTTTGGCTTGACTTTAATTAACTAAAAAAATGACACTGTGTGAAATTATGTTGTTGAGGCTGTATTTACCCAATTTTAAAACCCGCTAAGGAAGATGACTTTGTTCCCTGATATGACCTTTGAATTTTTTTAACATGACTATGTTCCTGATATCCTAATCACTAAATCTATTTCTCTGACATATTAGGGATAAAGCAGAACTCAAACCATTCCAAGCTCGAGCTTGTTATTGACAGTTGTTTGTGCATTTTTCATATTTTGTATTTTGTATATTGCTTGAAAATAAAACAGGATGTTTAATGTGGCTTTTGCTTGAGCTGAGTGATGTTTGTGTTTTTTGTATTACTATCCAAAATAATTTCCTGGCGTGAAATGAAAGAACCAGCTGAGGTTCAACAAGACAGAACAGCAATCTTTTTTCACCCTTGGCAGCATTGTCATTTTGTGGTCAGTGGAATCGCATCACAACGAATTACTAACTCCCAGAGTGACAACAGAGTATAAAATAAAGCTTAATTACAACATTATGCAGCAGATATAAAAACAATATGGCCCAAATTAACAAAACACAAACCTGCAAAGAGCCTGTAAGTTCTTTGGCCTTTCACAACTTTGCTTCGCACTCCAGAGGACAAAAGATCTGAAAGAAAATCCACTAATTAGACCATGATGTTTTTAATGACTGCTTAAACCAGGACTAAAAAACACAGAACGTTCTGCACCATGTTTTACTGTTGCAATGTGAAATTTGACAGCCTTTAATGAAAATCATGCTGATGTTGCTGTAATTAACAAGCAGTGAGGTCTGAAGAGTCACTTGGAAACACATCTGAGTTTGCACAATTTCTGTCAAATCAAGAAGTTGAAATGTCATAATTTGATGGTATAAACTGCAGCTGTAAGCTCAATTTTATCACATTCACTTGTGGCATATTTGACTACAGCACAGTATTAAACTCAATATCACTTTAAAAACCACATTTTTTTAACATTAATTCGAAAAGCTTGAAACAAAAAACAAAAACAATATACACTTCTCAACTTTTGCCAGTCTGCTTTGTTATGGTGCACACCAATTATCTGGATCAACTCTTAAAGGCACTGTGGGCTGTTCATGAACCAAGTATAACACTGACACATATATAGACTAGGTAAATCGAATTAAAGGCCTTGCAATGACACTGACACCTCAGTGGAGTGTTGATCGAGCCATACCTTTGCTGATTTCCAAGTCAACGGGGTAATCAATATTCTTTGTCAGTTTCTGGCAGCCTCCAGACTTTTCAAAAACAAATCTCTTGAGATGGAGTACCAGCACAGGGGGCAGCTCTTCTAGAGTAACCCTTCGGCTTATCTCAATCTGAAAGCAACAGCGAGAACAGTGAGCAGTCGCAGAATTTACCATGCACATTAAATAATACAGTTTCACAGTTACAAAACTAACTGTAGAAATAAAATTTGTCAAAAAAAGTGAACACAAAGCAAGGCTTTAACATTTTGCTGGAAATAAAATCAGCTAAGACGTTCAAAGAAGCAACTAGTGTTTTTATATTCTCTGGCTTTTAGAAGTACCAAAGTAACATTTCAGGACAAAAAGACCAACGTAAGATCCCCCCCCCCAAAAAAAATGCTTATTATACAGCTGTGGAGCAGATGTTCCTGCACCAGTTCTTCTAGCCTGATGTTCTAACACAGCACTGTTGCACCGATCCCTGAAGTTTTCCTCCTCCTTTAGTTGTTGTTGGGTCTATACCATGGTTCAAGGCAATGATTACAATATGTGTGATGAAATCAGTGATGTTGTGTTCTACAGTGTGTACCCAACATCACTCTTCATCTAAACATCAATTCCAAAAATAAATTACTACACAAAATCACGTTATTTTGTGTGATCTGTTAAAGTCAGAAAAAACATTAAGAAAAAAAAGAAAGGGGAAAAAAATGGAATTCGAGATCACAAAACTGCAACGCAACACCGATCTGAACTGAAACATGTCATCAAAGTTTACTTTTCTAATACCTCTTGCTTGGTTTTAGAAGTGTAGCCCTGGACTGACTCTCGAGCCACCAAGGTTTCGAGAGCTTCCTGGACAGTGCGGATCTTGTCTGACTGGATGTCCAGCTGCAGGGTAAAGAATGGCTGCAGAGTGGCCGACTCTTTAGAGTTTTGCTGATACACCACCGATCTAAGAAAGAAGCAAACCAGCCAGTTGTTAGAACTGTAAACCAATACCAGCAAGATTTTTAATAATATTACCTCTCAGTAGTCAAAACATACAACATAACACAATCAGCTCAAATACATTATGATGCACTTTCTAACCACTTTCTGAAATTCCTGTTAAAACTACTCAGAGGGATTCAGTTTGTTTTGCAGTTTACAGCTTTCACTATAATCATGCAAGTCATTTAATTAAACCTTTAAATTCAAGAAAGATGATAATCTACTAATGATTACTGCTGTAATTCCCCAAGTCAAACCAATTTCTCTGAACAGCGGTTTAAAAGGAGTAGATGGGTTATAGCCAAGCTCTGTGGGCATACCCACCACTCTGTAAACACATGCCTATATTCAGTTTCTCTCACAACCATTTCGGAGAAAAAAATCCTTAAGGACATTTAAAACACTGTGCAACCAGCGTACACCATCACCGTGCCAGACCAGAACCTTGCAGAACATATTATTTAGTCAGGCAACAGCCGCAGATTCTTAACTTTGCAATTTGTCTGAAAGTTAAGACCTTTGTTTGTGGATGGTTGCCCCACGTCATGCTGTCGAGACTTTTGACCGCACTGACCCACATGGGCTGCCATTCTGAAGTGCTGTGGTGCGTGCTGGAGAAGAGCTGGAAAAAACTGGGGGTGGATGACTAATTTGTGATGTCACCATGAAACGAGGTCAAAATCTTTAACCCAGTAACCAGCTGAGGACTCGCAGATGGAGCCGATACAAATTTTTGATTGGTGTATAACAGGAAGCAAGACAATGCAACATTATTAAGTTTAATCAGAACTTCTTCCTATACAGAGGGTTTCACAGCAATCTGGCATGTACCTGATGTGTCCACCAAAGATATCAGTTATGGGTGTGCGGACAAAGTCAGCTTGGCGAGTGATTGAAGTCTTGTTTCGGGGACCCACTTGCTCCCACTCATCCTCACTACCTTCCTCCTCCTTATCAGCACCATCCTCCTCCACACCTGGCTCGGACTCTGGCCCATTAGGTGTGAGAGCTTCTGTTAAAAAAAACATAAATAAATGTAAACCACTCTGAAGAACAGCTATTTGATCTTTAAAGTGCATGAAAGCAAAATCTCTTCTAAAACTGAGCCGTCTTAACTGAGATAAGTACAAATATCTTCCATTCTGAACTACAGGGCTATAAGTTTTGGATTGATTGGCTCTCATTTGAGTAGATTCTCATTTGCTGGACAATTGCCAGTGCTCCTTTCAAAATAAAAATAAATAAAAGTGCTATATCAACAGTCATTAATTCATTCTGTGATGGGAAGAGCTCCACAATACCTGTGAAAAACACCCCCGCATATGGGTGGCTGCCAGCAAACTAACAACACATTAAATAAGCCTTCGCTTTGGCTGCGTTTTGTAAAAACGGCCAAAAGGGTTTACTGTAAACTCTGGAACAATTTCCATGTCAAAGCTTAGCTAGCAGTCCTTTGGCCTTTGGTTGTAAAGTTATCAGAATTGTTATAATGTTTGGTCTAATGATGAAGGCATGAGAATATGTCCACAGCTTCACTCAGGCACTTCAGGCTCTCAGTAGCAGCAGCTCTGCCCAGACCAAGCTGGATGTGAAGTTTCCCTCTGAGCCATTTTTCCATTTTGGCAAGAGTCAATTAAAATGATTTCAGCTTATAATAAAAAAAAAATAGAAAAAGGAAAAGAGGGAAATGATTTAATATGCTGCAATACTAGCTTTTTGTTTCTATTTAGAATTAATTTAGGCCAACACTAGGGAAGTTACTCTAAAGATAACATAAGCAAAAAAGGGCAAAGCATGCTTAGACTTAACCTGGCATATGCTATTCATAGACAAGTTACTTACTCTCTTCCTGAGGCGAGATTAGTTTCTTCAATGCTAGCATCTCCTCATGCAATCCATTGAGCGTGAACCCAAGATACTCCTCCGCGTCCTCTTGTCGACCCTGAGATTAAAGCATAAGGACATCAGCCACATTAACTCTTCAAAGAATGCCTAAAGTCAAATAAAAATCTTGCAGACATTAAAAAAAAAAAAAAAAGCAAACTCATTCACTGAGGTAAACAGAAAGAAAGCATGCACACAGTAAGAGGCAGGATGAAAGGAAGCCTCATTAAATATCGAAGATAACCATCTCCTACAGTGCATCAGAGTTCTTTTCTTAATTAAAACCAATTCAGACTTGAATCAGCAGGTTGAATGTTAAATAGGAAATAAGTTATGTCCTGCTAAAATGTTTCTTAAATACAACAAAACCTCCCGTGGGCACTGTCTGTCCCACAAGAAGTACATTTAAACTGTTATTTAAAAACAAAAACACCCTTACATGCTGATTTGCAGTGTTTATATAAAGCTGACACCGTGGTTTACCTTCTCAGAAAGACTTGATTTGATGAGAGTGAGGAGTTTGTAAATGTAAGTTGGTTCAAAAGGTGCACCAGGTCGGATGTCTTTTGTGACCTTATCTCCAACAGCTGTAAACACAGTTAGGAATCTTAAATCATCAGTGACGCCAACAGGAAATGACGCAAATATCTTTGGGCATGCTGTGTTAATATCTTACCCTGCTGTTTGGCTTTAGATGGCACGGGCATATTGTTGAACTCGTTCACCAGTCTTACACTGAGAGACACAAACAACTGCGATGTCTGTATGGCTGATGCTTTTTAATAAAAAGATATAAACTTGTAGAAATGCTACTTACAAGTTGTCTATCATGGGTGTGGAGGTGCATGGTCTCTGCGTTTCATTGTGCAGAGGAATGGACTTCATCAGGTGATACATGGGAGGGCAGGCAATCAGGGCCTGTAGAGTCTGTGTGTTCAGAGTCAAGATGAAAAATGATGTGTAGGAAAGGTATTATGACAAGCTACTTAAAGATATCTGCATTTGATGCAAATGTGTGATTAAGTTTTAAACTGAGGAAATCCCCGGTGGTCTTTAAAAGTCTTAAAATTGAGACGTCTTTTGCATTCAATTAGTTAAAATACACGTGGGAAAAGTCTCAAATTTTCCACCAGTTTGAGAGAAAAAAAATCCCAACACTAAACAAAGAAACAGACACCAAAATCACAGCATTGTTGTCAGCAATATCTTATCACATTTACACGCGACTGATGTTAAGATATCAAATGAACCAGATATACCTCAAAATAACTAAGTTGTTAGCAATCTAAATGCCATCAAACGAGCAGGCCCTATAAAGGTTTTGAAACAACGTTACAACCAAGTAATATTTTTACAGTGGCACACGTGCCCTGAGACTTGGGCCATTTGGCTTAATAACAATGTAACATCAAGAAACTAACAACCAAGTAGTTAAAATCAAAAGAACAATAAAATATGAAGCATGAAAAGGATACAGCGTTGATATAGCACCAGTTTCCCTTGTTGATCAGTCCTCTCGGCTGCAAAGACACTGGTTTATGTATCAACTTCACATTCTCAATAAGTTCTGGGGATTCAAAGAAAACACAATATTCTTAAACAGGTAGCTTCGCACAGCTGTGACAATGAAAAAAGTATGTGTCATAGCGATACATCAAAACAATTGTTTCTTCGTCTATTCCTGCCTCAAATGGCAACAGCATAAGAGACTGAATGAATAAGACCAAGGTCTTGCTGTACCACGCCTAGGAAGGAAGACTGTCATTCAAAAAGACAGCTTCCATGGTAACGTGGGAATAGTTTCATAGTTTCACACAAATAAGAACAAAAAACATCAATTTGGCTGAGACTAAAGGAACAGAGGCAAATGCACATTTAGACAGAACAAATAAATCATAAGTACAATCATTGTTACTTCTTTACAAATTGGTATTGTCTCCATTTTCATAACAAGTCAAACCACTGAGCTCACTTTTAAGTTACAATTAAAACTAAATGTCAGTTAATCGCATCTCATTTATCATGTCAGTCACAGACAGCAACCCTTTAACAGCTTTTTCCTATGGGTATTATATTTTTCCAATATATACATATTTACAGTGTAGAAATGGACACTGTTTCATGTCTGATTATGGTCTACTTTTCTGATTTTACCAACCTCTAACTACTTTTGAACAGTGATATGCACACAAGTGTGAAGTATCCAAGAAACTTGCATATAAAGAAAAGGCAGGAAAAAAAGATAGTTTGCTGCAGTGCTAAAGAATATATATACATGGATAGATTATTTTTTCTTTTTGGTCCATTTCAATCAATCACTTTTATATATACAAACAGCTAGTCTGTGGCTCCAAACTGGTGTATTTCAAGCTAGTCTGGTTGTTTAAGTTCAAGACTAAACACCATCAAATAAACACATTTAAATTAACGTGCTTAGAAACCAACATGCCCGCTACTCAACAGCGAGTATACATTTCCATCTTACAGTAAATGCATTAATAATTATAGCCTACCTTCTTTGCTATGATGTGCCATACTTGCATTGTGTGTACTTCTGCACACTTCTAGAATAACTACTCCCTAAAAAAATGGCAAAGATTGATCGCTGTCACGCTACGCGAAATGAGAAAGTTTTATCTGAAGGGAGACATAATATCTGAAGGGTACCTTAGAAGAGAGACAGTGTGTTGAATATGTGAACTTTCACAGGATTGTGTTTAAATTCTACCTCAAACCAGTGTCAGAGAGGACAAACTAATTAAGCCTGGTAAGTTCCCGTAACCTTCTGTGACAACAACCACAAAATGTAGTGTAATTAGGTTCATCTCCCCAGAAAACAATCAGCACACCACTGTTAAGAGCAAAACACTGAATACGATTTGAGGACAAGAAACAACACAATATTTTGCATTTTTCATTCTGTCTACCAGCTTGTAAAATCAGACTGTTCCGATCAATAACACATTTCAAGATGCTGTTTCACTGTGTGAAATCTGAGGCTGTGACTCATCTTGAATCATTATCTCATTTCCTTAAGTAAAAAAACAAAGTATTCATGAGGTGTCACATCTCAGCTCCTTGCAGTTGATCATTTATACCCATACTGCAGCTCTGATAGGAATAACTGGAATGATTTAAACAATAAATAAAATCGGATAGCCATCCTGCATGTAGCACTACCATCTAGTGGTCATTTCTTGAAAATGAATGCAACAGTCCCTTAACTTCTCTTTAAAGTAAGCTGTCAGTGAGAAATCTGTGCATCTCAAACTTACCATACCATCAGTATAATGAGCTGCAAAAATGTATCTCTTTTTTAAAATATACCCTACTCTTTCCAGTGATCCCAATTTTAAAAGCTTATTCTGTTAGATATGCAAGTATGAACAGTACAATCACCTCAACACTGCCACCAAGTGGGATGGATTGAATTTCGCAGAATATACTTTTTGCAAAAAAATAAGTTATAAACTTACACCAAATTAAAAAGTAGTAATGGTGGAATGTTTTTAGAAGGTAAATTATCAGCTTCTTTATAAAATACCTGCAAGTTTAGGGGCCATAGGATCCTCAGATACATGGACAGGGCCTTCTTTTACTTCCCCAACTTTCTCAGGCTGCTCTGGCACAGCGACAGAGGGAGATACTGCTTCCACAACATTCTTTACCTCCACAAATGCCTGAGGGCCACCAGGTAGAGGCTTGGAATTGTGAAAGAGGCTAGCCCAGGATTTCGGAAGATTAGCAGTAGGTGCAGCTGGAGTGGCAGGTGAATGTGCCTGCTCTGTCACTACTGACTGGGCAGCTGACTCTGGGATGACCTGCTGAACCTGGTCCCCACTCTCAATGTCCTCTTTGTGTCCATCTACACTGACAGGAGTGGTAGACTCTGCTAGCCCATTTGCCACCCCATTGTCTGCCATCTCTCCTCCCTCTAGTTCAGTAGTCGTAATGGAAGTGATGACAGAGATGACAGCAGCTGAAGTAGGAAGAGGTGATTTGGAGAGGGGGCTATGTGGAGTATCTGAAAGTTCAGGGCTCTGTGGAGCCAAATGATCTGGCTGCTGATCTGCAGTCCTTGGTCCCTCTGTCATCCCTCTGCTTTGAGAGGAGGATGAACAGGGGGAAGTGGCATTGTTGCCATCTGATAAAGAGGCAGCTCCACTTGCTAAGTCCAAAGAAGAGTCATCAGGGCTATCACTAGTCCTCTGATTGGCAGTGGATGTGGGGGCACACTTGGCTGCTGCCACAGCAGCTGTTGGTGTTGCTGTGGAGGCGGGTCCCGGGGTGGAAAGTTCAGCCCCTGACAATGCCTTACTGTCCACATCCTCAGTACTGTGGTGTGGGCCACTGAGTGCATGTCCGTTCACCAGTGCTGTCACAGGTGTCCCATCCGCTGTACTGGTGCTGCTGCTGTTGCTGCCAGTTGACGGTTCCAGGTAATTGTAGTACCCAGGCGGTCGTTTTTTCTTTTTCTTTCGCTCTCTCTGTCCCAGGCTGCCAGGGAGTCCGTCCATGTCCGGGCACGGCTGGTGATTGTCCAGGGCTGAGGCCTCCGAGTCAGGTCCGTCCAGTGAGTTGAAGTGTGCCCCGTCAGGGACATCAGCTGCTGGAGAAGCCGTCTGTTGAGCTTTCTGGGCCGGCTGGCAGCCCAGGATGAACTCAGGAGCCTGTGGGTTTAGGGTACTCGACACCTTGTATAAAGGATCGTTGCCCCCAACAGCCTTGGAATCCATCACCTCGTCAACACCAAACTCAATGTGCTGATAGTCTTCTCCTGCAGATAATATTTCAGTCAATTAGAAATACAGAGCACTGTTTAGATTAATTCCTACATATTAAAACCAGGCTGTGGTATCTGACTTTGCTGCAGAACGTCACATAAAATCCTTTTTCCTGAACAAGCAAACTGTTACTCAAGGGGTCGTGGGAGCTCTGACAGGATCAAAGATACCAACAAAAAGAAATTCTTCTAGACCTATTTTTGACAACTACTGCTGTCCAATCCAAACCAAATTCCTTCTGGTCTCACATAAATTCCAGAAGTGGGGTGATTCAACACTTAAAATTGGGTCTGGGAAGGACAATATAGTCTTATGGATAAAACTTCTTTCACTTACTTATGATTCTGATTTGAAGGGGAAAAAAACCCCCAATAAACTAAAAATAAATAAAAAACATTTTTGGCACAATCCTGTGTGGTCAGTGGCCAGATGTTATCAATATTCTGTTGAAACTATTCAAGTTAAACTGCTACAAAAAAAACATTCAATGTCAAGTTGACAATCAATAGTTTTAACTAATGGTTTATTATAAGCCAAGTTTATTTTGCTGACAATTTGAGATACCATTTTTCTCAATCATTCTTGAAGATTTAATTAAAATGTTTTTGTTTGTTTGTTTTTTATTTAGGCAATGACATGCGATTTAACAAGTGTCTAAAATCACATTAAAAAAAGATTACAAAGGGATACAATACGGTTGATAACCAAAGGTAGTCAATAGAAAGGAAGTCTGGCTTAACTGACTGCAGACACGCATCAATAATCCTTACTTCCTGAATATTTTTAACAGCATTTTTAAGTGTTGGAAACTTCAGCAATACAGAACAATGTAAAACAAATACATCAGTTTTTATAAGTTAATTTTTGGACAAAATGTGTCACACAGCAGTTTGAACTGTAAGTTATTATGCAGCGAGAGGTGCAAAGTGCAAAGGTGAAACATTAGCAAGTGCAAATATGAAAGAAAAAAATCATCCAAGTCATCATGACACAGCTGATTGGCCAACCAAATGTAATCTCTGATCCCCTGCAGAAGGTAAGAGGGCACTGAAACACAAGGTACTCCCTCTACTGAGATGAGAGGAATCTGTTAGTGTTAGTGTTACTGAAATTGCACTTCATTACTGTAAAATGCATTCAGCAGTGAAACCTCAACTTAAGAATAAACATGTACACACATGTTAGCAACCGCATAAAATCATCTCTATGCCCTTAGTAAATAAGCCGTGATTGGTAAGTCATTAAAATGCAATTCAATTTTATTGTAACGGAGACCTACAGTAGTGAAAATGTATTATATGCAAGAAAAGATAAGATACTTCGCAGTACCTTAAGCATGCAAAGCTATATAGGTTTTACCAACAGGCAAGAGAAAGAATACAGGCAAAAAGTTTAGAAAGCCACCAGTTTTTGAAACCTGGATTTTCAGTTTTACAGCAAACGTACAAGAGGGTATCAGACTCCTCAACTCACCGCAAACCTGCAGTCCCATAGACTCCATAATAAAAGGTACAGCAGGAGTGCAGTAAGATCCTAAATAATCAATACAAATCAAGGTAAGGCAATTGTCATGTGCATATAGGTACTATTTGAAAGAAAGGTGGCTGCTCTAACATTTTTGAGTTTGGTGGGCAAAAAAAAGAAAAAGAAAAAAAAGGTGGTGGGGAGGGTCAAGATTTAGTGGAATTTATAAACCGTTTCAAACAATATTGCACAAATGTATAAAAAAAATACAAATAAATGACAGGAAAAGCATCTTCCTGCAAGGCCAGCCAGATCAGCTATACCTGGGCTTCAGCCATACATTTAGTCCTGCTGTGAAAAACAACTTGATGCCAACTAAGAGCAGGAGAACAGTCAGCCCATGTCTACTTTAGAGTATTTTGATGTATTTTGAATAATTAAAAAAATAAAATATAGGAAATTAGCTTATGTAAGAAGTACATACCAGAAGACTGAGTGACACACTGGACTTTGTCATTGAACGGAGGAAGCTGCAAAGAGAGAGAAAATATAAGTTGTGATAAAGACCCAGCAGGTAACCACAAAAGTAATACTTAAAATAGACATGACTGATATCTTAAGACCATTGTCAAGTGTAGAATTACCATTTACCAGATATATGCATTTTGGCTCAATGGTCAATTTCAGTAATCCTGAAGCCCTGATTTTGGACTATTAGGGCTGATAAGCAAATTTATTTGAATTATATTTCTCCAGGAACCTTGCTGTTTCCATTGAGAGGATATCCTGACGAGGCCAACACGACTACTACAAAAATAAATTTAATTCTTTCTCTTTAATTTAATAATGACTTATTAATGGAATAATGACCGCTACGGCTTTTTCTGGACCAATCTGCTTACCTCAACATAACATCGTGGAGTCACAAAAAACTGATTGATCTCATCAGGGCTGAATTCCCCAAAGATGTACTGTGGGAACAAAATTAATACAACCATTAACTGAAAAGGAAAGACAATGGAATAAAATACACTATAAAATAAAATAAAAAGTTAAAAACAATCAAGAACTTTCAGATTATTCATTAGTATAAAATATAAAATCATGGGGAACATTTTTAAGCAGTGTTCACTGTAGACAGGTCATTCAACCTCATAACTGGAATGCAATCATAAGGTGCCGTCATTTCAGAATCTAGGTATTGGGACACATACAGCAGTCCTTCATCACTCATTCAATTTACAATGCTAACCTGTGCAAACTGATGAGTCATGCAGTGTTATACATAAACCATGAGCACAAACAGCTCTGAATCTAGACCTGTTTTATCTAGGTGAAGTAGGTTTGTCAGTTTGTTAACACAAAGCATTCAAAAGAATGCTTTGTGTTAACCGTTAGGCATCATAAAAAGCATTGTTGTACTTAAACCAAGCCAAAGCAGGCCTCTGATGTAACTTCACGGACTGCTTTTAACACATGTGTAGCTTTGAGGTGACACAAGATTACTGGGATTTGAATTAAACATATTTTACCTACTTTTCCACCTATACCACCCACTCCCCTTATATAATGGTATCTTCACTTTACTTATTAGTGTAGCTGAGTTAGTTGCTTCTGCTTTGACACACACAGACATGGTGAAACAGAGAGCAGAGGAAAGAATCCATCACTGACGGCATATGAACTGATGAGAATTTAGCCATTCCGATTCCGTTATCAATATCACTTATCAATCGATTCATTTATCAATTGTCATTCCATTTTCACCGGCTCCATTTTGAAAGTCACTACCATCGCTATTTTGCATCTATAACACACAAACTGAAATCAGCCGATTGTAGTGCGAGTGCAAGAATGGATAAGCACTATTGATAGGCAAGCAGACTAACAATTTCAAGGAAATTGACTGCTGGGAACCAGTTTTCTACAAAAACTGGTTCTTGATTCCCATCCCTACCTCTCAGACTGACCGACAGACCTTGTTATAATCAACAACTTGTGTCACCCGTGTTTACCAAATTAACACTTGTAGTGAGGTAGGTTCCATCAGTTCAAGACGCTACATGCCATTAAACATTCATCAGTCAAGCGCACACACACAGGACACGAGGAGGTGGCACTAACATAAAATCTATGATCATCTTCGAATTGTTTTTGAAGTTGATATTTCAGGTATCAAAAAATGTATATATGCATTGCAAAATTAAAACTGTTAGAAGTTTATTATTTTGAAATTTTAATAAAGCAACCAGCTAGACTTAAATGAGTAGTCAGCTGCTCAGCCAGCACTTATGGAAAGCTGCATATATGAACTTGAAATTAAGACTTCAAAGTTAACTCATTTTATTAGATTAGCCAAAAACAATCAAACTACAATATTACTCATTGCACACACTACAACCAGCTTCAAATGAAGCCAGGTCTATGGTAGTAGGGGTTCATATTATGTGTAGTGGATGCAGGCAAAATGAATTAGAACGCTTAAAAATCTTCACGCAGCGCTTCGTCATGCACCCTCTGATGACGTTTAGGCAGACTGTATAAAAACCGACATTATTTGTCATGTTTTTACTACACTGCTGTTTTCTGATGTTGCTTACAGTGTTATTAATTAATTTTCCACAGAATCACCACGACATCAACTATAATTGTGCGTTATACCTTGAGAGGAAAAAAAAAAAAAACCCAAAAAAAACACTGAGCCACTGAAGGGCCCACATGCACAACTTAAAAAAGGTAAAATGGACTCACTAGCCATGCTGTTAATCTTTTCGGTGCAATAAACAGTGGAACGTGAAAGGGTAGTCACAGAGAAAAGAAACTGCAGCTCAAGCATATATAACTTTTTGCAAACGAGGCCCCACGCGAGGGCCCACATTGCTGAAATGGCACTACAAGCGACAAACAGCCAGCAATGATCCAGCGGCCTCAGGATGGCTAATACAATCACAACAGAAAGAATGTCCCTTTGCTCCTTTCTGCAGGCATGCCACACGTACCACACTAAGCTTCCCTTGCTGATTGTTTGGACTGCGGATTACAACAAATTAGCCATCTGTATGATTTTAGCACAATTTAATGACGACATCACACAAACAAGAAAGAGCCAAGAATAAGAAGTAAGAAGAATAAGTAGTCATAAGTAAGAATAAGACTAGAAAGATAAGGTGATTTATAGACTTTAGTGAGTTTCACTATTGGTGACTGACTATTAGCGATAGTGTGGTTCACAAATTTAAAATTATGTCAGTGCTGTGAAATATACAGATATGTACTACGACAATTCTAAAACTGATGTCGCGCAAACAATCTTGTTTTATTCTAAGCACAGGCTTGTTTACCTAAACTGATCTGCGGAGTTATTAATGGGCAACTTGGCTGAACATAAAAATGCTGCAGTGCCAGTACAAATAAGGTCAGACTAGTTTTTCAATGAGTTTGCCGAGCATGCCTGTGCCTGCCTGGTAGTGTGATGTAGTAAAAGGGTGGCAACAATTACAAACCATTAAAATTATTAAAAATTGGGACAAATAACGGCGTTACAATCATTTCCATTTCGTCTGCTCTCAGCCAAAAGCAACTGCTCATAAATGTGCGAACACTTTCAATTTTGCTGTATCAGAAAATTGATTCAGCAGACTAAGCCATAACACAGGCACATATTCCCTTTTAATTAATATGAGGACTTATTTGAACATTCTGATTCCCATTGGAAGATGAAACAATGATACTAGAAGAACAATTTAATCCTGTGGGCCCCCGATATTAATCATCCCAAGGACAAGTTCCAGATTAATGGCAGCTAAACTCACTGAGTGATAAATGTTTTTAAGGTGCAGATTTATTTTTACATTCATTTTTAGGATGCTTAAAGTTTGATGCTGCTACATTTTTAATGTGTCACATTGAGAAGAGTTTCTAATCTTTAGTCTCAATTGAACTAATAACAGTGGACTAAATAATTTGCTGATAAATGGCCCTCTGCTATCACTATGTCACATAATCATGTAGATCGGCCAATAGTTGTTGATAAAAGTAAAGTTACTCTGATAACTAATCTTCACAGCTGGCATTTTCTTTTTGTTTTGCTTTAAATTGGATTAATTTACAATTTCCTGTTTCCCAATCATGGATTTCTTTGTGTTTCTTTGTGTTTTCAGTTTTCACATCTATAATGGGACACATGCCAATTTCAAAACAGGGATCAAACTACTAGAATCCCTCAGTAACAAAGCTGATGTGGTTTATACTTAAACTTCTTTACAGCTTTTTTTAATCTCTAACAGTCAATGAGTAAGATATAAAGGGAAGGCCATTGGTTACACAGCCTTGCTGATACAAGGAGAGGAGATAAATACAGCTCCCGTGTTCAGAAATGAAAAATAGCCATCACTGTGTAAAGATCTTTATGGTGTTATAACATGTCGTACTTACACAAGCAATAAATGCTACCGTGCCTATACCCCTGAACTACAGCTTAAGGTTAATGATGGTATTTCAGCAGAGATGTAAGGCTTTTTGTGGTCAAGACAACTTTAGAAAACCTTGACTCAGATGTCTACATTGACAGTGGTAAAATACACTTTTTTGACAGACTATCATAACAGGACTATCGGAATAAAAGGTTTAAATATTCATGTAATTTAAATGTCTCTTTTTTAAATCTTAGAGGTTATTAAACTAAACCAAAAACCAATACAATCCCAAATAAAATTACCACCCCAAAAAATAAAATATAATCACTGAAATACTTTAACTAGTTTTCAAACTAGGGTTCAACTTTGCCAATAAGCTACAATAAAGGAGCAATAATGGTATGTTAATTTGAAGTGTCACATTTGGTAGATTATGCATTAACAAGATGACTTACCACAAGCAGAACACTATCTGCCTTTATCTCCCAGTGCAGAAGAATTGATAAGCATTTCCAGAATTACCTGTTTGCTAAACTTCTACTCAGAAGACCGATGTCCCTTCTGGTGCTCATATGTCTTTTACTGCCTCACCTGTTTATCGACCAATTTTAGCCCCAGTGTTAGTATTTTTACTCAGCAATAAATCAACAGCAAACCTTTCAGTCGCCTGCCTTCTGTGACTACTTTACAGAGGGATGGCTATTAAAATGAGGGGTTTTGTAACAGAGTAAAAGTGGTGACAAACAGGAAAGCAGACCCAATGAAATAGTTGATGATGCTCCAGATCTGCTGGGTTACCGTTGCTGTGGAGCACAGTCTGGAAAACACTAATTTAGAGTGTTTGTGAAAGCTTCCATGCATTACTATTCACTCTATGCTATTCATACTAACAAAAACCAAAAAAATACTATGCAACTCTGTATCAGTCAGTTCAGTTATGAGAATTTATTTCACCAAATATTGACATGTAAATTAAAAAAAAAGGGGGGGGGGGGGGGGGATGTTCAGCCGGCTTTCCCCTGAAACTTTCACTTTAATAAAGAGTGAACCAATAGAAACGCTCAATTTGGAAGCCAGGAAGAAAGTTGAAAGCATGCAGAATTACTTTAGTACAGCAGATTTCCCTTACTACAGTGGTTAGCCAGGTTCCGTTTCCTGAAAAAAAGTTAGAACTGAACACTTCACTTGACTCCATTTCTGATTAATTTTTACTATATGAGCTTTTTCTTCTCTAAACTTTAATTGAGTCTCTTACTAGTAGACTAGAGACCTGGCATGTTTCTTCATGTAAAACTAGACCTCAAAATGGGCCTTCCAACATGACAGCTAGCTTTTCCAGAAATAACACCAAACTTGTTAGGTTACCTCCAATCCAAGCTCAGTCACGTGGACGGTGGCTCTGTAAGCAGCGTGCACGCTCAACCCTGATCCTCATTGTTTCCATATCAAGTAACTCTTCGCTATCAACGAAGGCCCACACTGTCGAATGTGTATTTAGCTAACTAGCTAGCGGACAGACCGCAAAGTCTAAGCACACCACCTGTGCAAAACAGTTAGCATACTAGAAGCTAAACGAGCAGCACGAAAACGTTACACCGCTCCAGAAACACTTATAAACGCCAAGTGATCGCATGCAAAATATTCCACTAGACCGTTATTATGCTTTCTGACTACCCCGAGAAAACCAATAACTTACTGGTAGTTATAAAAATAAGATATGGCAGCAGGCCTGTGGCAGCACTGAGCAGGTGGGCCATGCATACACGCAGCAGTTTTCGGTCACTTTTCTCTAAGAAATATTACATGACATTTGTGGAATATAACTTCGAAGTATCACGAACATTTGTTTGAGCAAGTTTTCGTGTCGTTTAATTAAAAGCGGTTGTCATCGCCCCAAGAACTGCGACGGAAAGTACTGCTGGTTCATTTGAATGGAAGGACCTGGGGCCTGTTAGCTCACGTTACCATGCTGGTGGTATTCCAATGAGGCTTAGGGGGGGCATTAGCAAGCACTTTTTAGTACTTCAGCAGTTCAATGACACGACAGGCCAAATGTTTAAAATAACAACACACAACTGACCAAAATTTAATTATTGTGTGGCGTTAGCTTTGGTCAAAATGGTGCAGAATCAAAGAGCGATCTGAAGTCCAAAAATAAGAGACTGCACGAGTTGTTTTGGAGGCTAATGATAGCCAGCTAGCTAGCTAGCTACCTGGTTGCTGTAAGAAGCCATGCTCCCGGTGAGGTTTTCTGTCCTCCGCTGACCAGATGAAGAATCCCCCGGAAAGGTGTTGTAGGTTTCTACTGACAGCTACAAAAGGTGGTCTATTTCGACGTCATTGTCATTTGCCCAACGGTGTCCTGCCAGTCGAACGTTTTGATCTATGTAATGCATCAGCACTTCATGCTGTTCGCCTTGCCGTCACCGCCATTTCTGTCTAGCATCTTCCTTGCTTGCTAGCCAGAGCAGCGCGCGGTCGGTTGTAACGGCAGCGTGAGCTCAGGGAGTAACGCCAAATACTTCCGGTGAGTGCTGATTCTAAGATTTCATAATAAAAAGGCTTCATTAATACTTTTAGTACTAATACTACTACTTGCAATGATAACAATATTAATATTAACAATACTCGAAAATTTAATAGAAATAAATTACGGGGTGCAGATGATTGCCTTTATATTTACAAAGTTTCAGCATTTAGACAGTAAATGAACCGAACGAACAAAACCCAGTGTGGATAGTAACCAAAATTAAACTCAACTGAAAAATAAATAAACACTAAATAAAATATAATAGAATATAAAATTGCACTCCAAGATCCTGCAAAGGTTTCAAGGTATTGTGAAAAAAATCACATTCAGTGTAGCTTCAGTTTGTAAGTGATATTATGATTGCTGATGGTTTACGCTCACTGATAGGTTATCTTGCTTGTGTTCATCACAGCTATATCATATCATATCATATCATATCAGATCTTAATGACCGCATAGTACCATATTATCCCAACATCACACCACCCTCTAAGACTACAGGATTATTTGTGGTTTCTAGAGGTTCTAGAGAGTCTCTGCAGTTTTAATATTAGACTCAAAACATTTGTTTCAACAAAGCTTATAGATGATAAGGAAAAGGCCTGGGTAAGATGACTCTGATCCATCACTTATTCATGCTGCAATATGCTCAGACTGCTGTAAAACTTCAAGTAATACACTGTGGTGTACTGAGGACTTCTTCTCCAATCACGTCTTCCCTCCTCTAGTCTGTGTTTTTTCTTGTCTCTCTATGCTCTCTTTTCTTTTATCTTTCTTCCTTTATCTTTTCAATCCCCCACTACTGGTCATGGTGGATGGTTGAACCTCACTGAGCCTGGTTCTGCTGGAGGTTTCTTTCAGTTAAAAATGAGTTTTTCTTTCCTACCATCGCAAAGTGCTTGTTCATATTAGGTTGTTCAATTGTTGGGGTTTATTTCTAGAATACTGTAAGGTCTTTACGTTACAGTACAAACTGCTTTGAAACAACTATCATATTGAATTGGTGCTAAATAAATAAACCTAAATTCCATTTAACAGCACTAAATATTCAGCTTTTAATTACATGAAAATTCTCCAATTGTCTCGTGGTCATGTCTTAAAGAAATGCACGGAAGAATATGTTACCTATAATTACAGATTGCAGAGCAAGTTAAGAACTCGAGGCATTTATTCTGAAATCTGTGAATGCCTCGGCGGAAATGCTAAAAATAATGTTATGAACTTACAAGTATGAGCGCATGCGCGGTGTGTGTTCTCACTTCAGGTTGGACGTGAATCGCAATTTTTTTTTTCTTTTTCTTTTTGAAAGTTAAATAAAAATAAACGTTTTATTTTAAGCACATTTTTGTTGTTTTTTATGAACCTTGGTGATTTAAGCTGCATAAATACAGTCAAAACAGTGAAATAAACAGCAGCAACTACATGCAATCAACCCCATGTGCCTTTTAAATGAGTAATGCCTTCGACAGTGCAGGACAATACCCAAACTAGTGGGCGTGGCACAATACAGGTGAGGGAAGAAGGTAATCTCAAACAGGAAGCCGTGACAGGTGAATGATCTTCTGGCCATAACAGAAAACAAGACCGTACAAAGAACAGTATCTGAAGGTATGAAACACAGGCATTATATATTTGTATCATTCACAAACGCGCAACTAATTAAGCTAACGTGAATTTGCAACAGGGACGAACTTTACAACAGGGAGGACGTTGCGAATGAGCAACTTGGAAGAACGCTCTGTTTTCTCATGTTGAGATAAGATATCATGAAACGGATAAAAATCATAATTCACAGACGTTTACAGTGCCTCAAGTTATCACCAGCTTTTGATAAGCTGCTTCATTAATGAAGAAACTTCTACCTCATCGAGACATTTTTTTAAGTTATCCCCCATGCTGCTTTATTGCTTGCAGTGCGTCGTGGATAAAAGCCAACTACCCACTTTGTTTATGACAGGCTGTAAAATAAACAAGATACAGGTCTATAATTGTATTATGTTGGCACAGGAAGATGCCAGAGAGGGGAAGACGCGATCAGAGTGGTGACGGCAAAAGCGGGGATAAGCGCTACACGCACAATCGAGACTACTCTGGGTATGACGCCGAGGAGAGGGGCACTGCAGGTGACAGGAGGGCCGGAGAAAACAGACAGAGGGATATGACAACTGCCTCTCACAGACATGAAGGAACCTCAAGACGGTAAATGTAGTTCTAAACATGGTCTGCATTCACTAAACCTTCATAAAGCCCGAAGATCATATTTAACTCTGCAATGTTTTGACCTAAAATTACATAAACCTGTAGCAAAATAAATTATTTAAAAACATTTTACTTTCCTTACAGGCCCAGAGAGACTTCAGGGGATCTCTCTGAGATGGAGTATTACGAACCACAACCGAAGCCAGCGCTTTACAATTTCAGATACATATTAACCAGCAGAGGCAAGTATATTTGGTTTTAATTTCTTCTGTGAAACATTACATGCAAGCTACAATTTTTTTGAAATATCCCTAAAATGCATTCAGGGATGTAAATTATATGATAACGAGAGGATAGTGCAAAAATTTGAAAATATAGCACAATAGTAAATTATTTTTAAATGCTGCATTGGAACAGTTAGTATTTATTTATTTATTCTGTTGTTTAATGTAATGTGAAAATAAGTTTCTTTAAACAATTATTTTAAGGCAAAAGTCAAAATCCCCAATTTGAAAATATCTTTTTCTTAAAAAGCCATAAATCTTTGTCTCCAGGTATCTGCCAGCTTGCAGAGGTGTTTGTGAACCTGCTTATCATAATCTGTGCCGGGGTGCCTTACAGCAACAATGGGGGTTACCGTGACCTGGCCAGCCTCGGTGGATTATACACTTATTACTACGGTGGTGCCAGTGCCTTCACTGGAGCCGATGCAAAGAGAGTGCAGGAGCTAGACCGGCTCTTCCATGAGCTTAAGCGGCCTCCGTACATCTTCACCATGGCGGCTGGTGGAATTTTAATGATCTACGCTTTTGCCATGCTGGGCCTGGGGATTTTCAGAGTCCCTTTCCGGTGTCCTCCTGTGCTGCTGGTTGAGGCTGTGCTGAGTTTCCTGATCGGTCTGGGGTACATCCCAGGAATTGCCATCTATTTTATCAAGCTGAAGGAAACCTATGACAACCCCATCTGTAAGGAGAGGGAGCAGATGTACAAGAGCAAAGGGCACCAAGGGTTTGATTGCAAGTATAATGGTGCAGACATTGCAGAGGGACTGTTTGGGGTCATGGGGGTGGTTGTTTTCATCTTTGGTGCAGTGTTAGCTATCAGAGCTTTCAGGTCAGTGCGGGAGCTGAAAAAGCAAAGAACAAACCAGGATGATAATTTTTAAGCTGCCTTTCCTTTTTTTATTCACAAGTGAACAAAAGTAGGAGTGAGAAAAAAAAATCACTTTGACAAGACTTTTTTTTCTTGTCACTCTCATTAGGTGTTACTTGTATATAAGCTGTTTTATACATTTTTATGCCTTGATAGTGTTTTATACACACCTAATCTTTTTTATTCTTTATACCTGTTTACCACATCTTTCATATTTTCTATGATGTTGTAGTTATAATAAACTACCAAAATAGTATAATATTACATGGTCATCTGTCATTGCATTTATCTGTGAAAGAGATGGCTGAAACAGGCTGAACTGACTTCCTGAAAACAAATGTCTTTGACATTTTAAAAGGAAATGGAGTTGAGTGTCACATGGTTTCTTGTTATAGTTTTAAAGCTTTTCTGATGGCTTTGGGTTTTTTTTTTCCCTTTTCTTTTAACTTAATGTGTTGATTTAAAACACACACACACACACATAAGTCTGAGAAAGACACACACTCTGTTCTTCTTATAGCACTCACAAGAGATATACTTATTTTTAATTAAAATTTATTCTCAGAATTTGTCAACCACTTTACCTGAGCTTAGGATAACTCATAACTCTGAGCTTCACCAACAGATGGGATCTACTGTGATTAGGAATTTACAAAGTTAAAACATTACATATAATTCCACAGCAGCGGTCACTGTTTCTTCTCATTTATTTTCTTGATCTGAGTATTGAACAGGACAACACATCAGCGATAACCGCATAACCTGCCCTTTTGGGCATGGATTAAGGGGTGAGATTACATATAAAAAATGCAAGGATGCTAATAATTCTAAGAATGTAAGAAATTTTAAAGTGATTTTGTTTTTTATTGGGTTGAAATAAACACCCTGAACTGGATACGTGGAAGACGATGGATGGATGGGTTGATATAACCGTTAATAATGATAAGTAAAGTTGACACTGGACAAAAACAAAAAAATTCACAGTAAAAAGTTTTATTGCTACTTGGCTTAAAGTTAAAAACGAAACAAAAACCAGCCTGTCTGCTGAAAACTAATGATAGCAGCATTTAAAATAAAATAACCACCTTCCACTCTCAGTGTTCAAGAACATACAATTCTTTCTGACAAACCACAAAAGTGCCCATTGTTAGTTCTTTTCCTAAATAATTAATCTTCTTAATGATTCTTAAAAAAAACTAAATTTGTAGCAGTAATCTGCATGCTCGAATAAAAACCTAAAAATATCGGATATGCTCCCTTTTGTACAAATAAATCACATTTTGTATGTATTCTATGTTTTTTTCCCTGTAGCCTTATATTTAGAGCATGCTTTCAACAATAAATACAGTTATAGTACCATCAATAGTACCATAATGGGTGACAGATTTCTTTATAAGCCCAATGACTTTAAATTCTGTAGCAAAAAAGGGAAATATTAATTTGCATGAAAAAAAAAGTACAAAAATAAACATCACTTTCTTGGCATTCAGGAAAAGAAATATTCAAGCATTTCTTGAAAACAATATGCATAAAGGAATAGTGAGATTAAACAATGGCTACTTTGGTCACATTTTAAACAAATGGAGCATCTCTGATCGGTTTCATTCACCATATTCACACAGAATTACAGTCGATCCATTGTTTCACACAGACATGCATACACTTACAGCACGTGTGCGCTAAAGCTTTTATCTACACACAAACACAGACATTTTGCAACACAGATGCACAGGGAGCTTGTTATGATGTGCAAAGAGAAATTATACCGAATAGTTAACAAAAGAAGAAGGTTAAAATAAAAACACTGAAATTGCAGCCTAACAAATGCACTTACCCTCTACTTTGTGTACAAATGCATTTAACTGCATGAGTATTGAGCTCGCGAGCCCCTTCCACTAAAGAATTAAAGGGAATATTTTAAGCCAATGCAATGTACCCCTCCATCTTCCCTCTGTGCATACAATCTGCTTATGTACATGCACACTGATTACCGATGGATCATTATCCAAATGTACTTCTATTTTGTGAGTATATTATACCGGACAGAGGGTGAATACATGGTATCAACCAAAAGACAGACTGAACGCATGAATGTACAACAACGGTACAAATGTTATAAAGCAAAAGGAGCCAGTTAGTTTAAAGAGCACTAAATATAGCAATGCAGTACAGTCCCAGCCTGACATGGCAGCTGGGGGCAAACTCATAAAACCACACTGCCAAAGTGCCAAAGGGACATAAAAAAAAGCAACACAATGCAAATTACAAACACAACCTCCACAAACATTATACACACACACCAGCCAATATTCATTATCAGACATATTGAAACATGAGTCGTATAGTTAAAGGTGATGGGAAATTGACGCTCTGATATACAGGTATATATGTACACTTTGCATATTTTACAAGGGATTTTACCACTGTGGGATATGAAACCTTATAGAAAGTTCAGTTTCTCCTCTCCAGACTTCATTAACATTTCAGATATGTATCAGTAACATTCACAATCATAGGCTAGCTTAGCTCTCCACGTGGCATTTACACCTGCAGTGCCCGTCAGTGTTCCACTGCCAGTAATCCAGATGTGTGGCACTATGTGTGGGCTCCAATTGTGGAGGTCTAGGCACAGACAGAACCACAGAGTCCAATGTGTTTGGCATGTCAGACCCAGCAAGGACTGATCAATAAAGTGACAGGAATAAAATGATTATCTTTATCACAAAACTGGATTTGCTATTTGTAATTTTAGATATTTAAAAAAAAAGCATTTGGGAGTTAAAATTAGTTCTTGAATTCTGAAAAAGCAGAATACGGACAGTACCGATGCATCTAAATATGATCTCAGACTCCTACATGTGGATAATAACTGTATGTCCTGATTTTCATTAACTTATATTTACACAGAGTAAAAGCAATGCAGGAAGATAGTGTTAGTTTATGTAGTTTTGTGGTGTTAATTTAAAATATTTAAATATAAGTTAAGATAGTAACAAAACTCTAAGTGGTGACAAACAAAAATACTTTGAATGAAAAAAATATCTTTGTGATGTTAATAAGACTTAAAAATATTGTAAATTAACTTTATTGTCAGTGTCGTCATAGACAAAAGATGATGCACTTGGCTGAGGGAAGCCACAATAACCTTAGAACACTATGCTAAAAAAAAATTATATAATAAAATTAAATATACATAACTCTGGATATTACTATTATATTCTATGTACAAGGTGCTTTTGACAGTGTATATTCTTTTCAGGAGATAAAACAAGGAGGAATTCATACCCACACAGCATTTAAGGCATCATCACTGACTTCTCACTCGTTCACATGGAGCCAAAGACCTCATTCACAGACAGAACATCAACGGAAAGAAACAAAAAGCTCCTCGCTTCAAAATACTGAGTAGTGTTACATTAAGGCTAAAAGAGAACACTGAAAGGTCTGAATGTACAACGGCTGTGTAGTTCCTTCCAACATGTAGTGGCAACCAGAAAAAATAAAAATCTATTGTAGTAATCACTGACAAGAGCAATTACCCAACTTTGGCCTTCTCTTAGCCACAGCAGCTCTGCAGAGTTGCTTCCTCTTTTGGCACAATGCGGGGAGGTTCAGGACTGGACAATGTGAGGTTTCCAAGGCTGCAGAACATATAACTGACAGTTTAAACAATAATGTATTTTTTCTGTCATATATATGACAATAGAGTTGACTATATATTTAAAAAACATGAATGATGTGCACTGCTGAAGCATTGAGTTAGACCCCCTTTTGCATTCAGAACTGCCTTAATTCTTCATAGCATAGACTCAGCAAGGTGCTTGAAACATTCCTCAGAGATCTTGCTCCACGTTAGCATGATAGCATCATACAGTAGCTGCAGATTTGTCAAGCGCACATGATGTGAACCTCCTGTTCACCACATCCCAAAGCTGCTCCATTAGATTGAGATCTGGTGACTGTGGAGGCCATTTGAGTAAAGTAACTCATTGACATGTTCAAGAAACCAGTTTGAAGGAATTGACGTTATCTTTCTGAAAGCAGCCATCAGAAGATTCGTACAATGTACTCATAAAGGGTTGGACATGGTCAGCAACAAGACTCAGGTAGACTGTGGTGTTTAAACAAATCTCCATGGGTATTAACTATGAAGAAATAATACCTCCCACACCCTTACACCACCAGCAGTAGACTTAACTGTTTATGCGAGGTAGGATGAACCCATCCTTTCATGCCATTTACATCAAATTCTGACACTCCCACTTGAATGTTGCCACAGAAATCAAGACTCATCAAACAAGGCAACGTTTTCCCTTCTTTTGTTGTGCATGTTTGGGGAGCTAACACAACTTGTTCTTAGCTCACAGTAATGTCACCCAAGGTGGATCTTCTTAAAGGTTCAATGTGTCATGCAGTCAGAGGTGCTCTTCTTCATATGTTGGTTGTAATCTGTGGTTATTTGGGGTACTGCTGTTTACCTATAAGCTCAAAGAAGTCTGCCCATTCTCGCCTAACCTCTGACATCAACAAGGAATTTTTCCACAGAGAACTGCCACTCACTGGATATTTTCTCTTTTTCAGACCATTCTCTATAAACTTTAAAGGTGGCTGTCTGGGAAAATCTCAAATCAGCAGTTTCTGGAATATTCGTACCATCCCGTCTGGCACCAACAGCAACACTGCATTTAAAGTCACTGAAATGACCTTTCTTCCCCGATTCTGATGCTCGCTTTAAACTTAAGCAGGTCGTCTTGATGAGGTCTACACATCTAAATGCTTTGAGTTGCTGCCATGTGATTGGCTAGTTAGATATTTTTGTTAATGAACAGCTGAATAGGTGTACCTAACAAAGTGTCCAGTGGTTGTACTTATTCTTAATGGAAGGGACTGAAATAGTGCATTCTTATTTGGGCACCTTTTACTGCTGCGACACTCATAATATTTGTACATTAACTGTGTGTAGCCGCAACTAAAGTAGCCATATGATTACAAAGGCGTGTGGACATAAATGTGCCCAAGTAAAAAGCTACATCAAGCTCTTCCTTTTGTGATATGTCATCAATACACAGGCAGCAAATCTCAATGTTTTTATGTTTTTAGTAAAACATACAGGTGCTGTAACTTGTTCCTTCACCAAGTCAATTTATTCTACCGAGAAAGCTAATTAAATGATATGCCAATGCTTTTAATGTAGTTTTTCAGATAACACAGTGATAAGGCAGTCCTTCCTGCATTTTGTTTTTGTCAGTTGCACACATATCTATGGTGTATAATAGATGACTGAAAAAAATGCAAGAGAATAGGGTTTCAGTTCTCTTAAGGGTCTAAACACCACACGCCAAACCTCACCTGGATGTATGTGTAGTGCATTATAGAGGTAAGATTTAAAACATTTTGCAAAGTAAAAACATCAATAATGAAATCTGCCTCAAGGGACAGGATGGACTGATGGTGTCAAATTTTAAAAAGCAGAAGCAGAAGCAGCCTCCAAAATTCAGATATACTAAAATGTAAGTACCAGAGGGGATATTTTCACACATGCAGTACAAATCCTGATTTTATATCTCTTGGCCTTACAATATGTAATACTTCAGTTTTGTGTCTTAGCTCATTTGTCCAGTCCACTATCCAGTGACCATAAAACTGACTAAATTCAAATGAATCTTTTATCTTCCTATGAATGTTTTAAGGAGCTCATTCTATAATGCATTGTCACAGAATATACTGCAGTAACAGTTGTTAACCTCTACCAATTGCCTCTTGCTTTAGAACTAAATGACTTTGATATTGCATTGCTCTACATAGAAAAAATATTCAGTCTTAATGTCAGCAGTGTAAGCACATCACATCGGCCACCCGCTAGATGTGAGTTTGTACTTTACTATGTAGGAGTGATAGACAATTCTTTATATATGGTGTGGAAATGCTAACGATAAAAAACAGACACAATGAAAATGCAGTTGTGTTGTTTTCAGATCTGTGTGTATTATAAGCATTTAGACTCTCTGATTTCCTTCGTAAGCCACAGGTGGAGGAGGAGGAGGAGAGCCGAAGCTGTGCCAGTCCCGGTCTCTTAGAGACACTATCCATCCTGCAAATTCAACTATCAAACTCACGTCTCTGAAACACAGCCAGGATGTAGGGAGCTCTAGGCTGTGTCTTCTGTAGTAGGCACTTTTTCATGTTTCCGTCATAGTACTTCCCTCCAGGATCTGAGAGACAACGGAGCTCCTGGAGAAAAGATCTGACATGATCTCTTGCACACCCTCCAGATTGCTTTGCTTTCCAAGTAAAGGGAAATGCTGCTGACGAGTTCAAACACTCGAGGTATCCAATTTCAGGTCAGGCTTGTTCTTTGTCTAATACAGCCAGCTTTCTGTTTCACAATGTTCTGTTACAAACTGAAATCTTTTTTTTTTTTGCTTTTGTTCTCTCAGATACTCAGACCGTACACTTTTTTTGACCTCACGTTAAAAGGCATTATTTAGTGACCATTAAGATGCCACAGGTTTGTCTCGTTCTCACAAAGTATCTGAATTGGCAACTTTCACTGGACTTTCCCTCGTGTATGAGAAAACTCTTCTGTCCCAGAATGGCACAATCACAGAAATCCTCCCCCTTAGAGGGCGGTATCATAAACCTCCTGTTGTAGGATAGGAGTCGGGCCTGGACCTGGAACCAGGCTGGATGGAAATGCTGGGGGGTGTGGATGATCCCACACCGGATCTTTTAAGGAGGAGGGTGTGGTTGGTGCAGAGGGGCCTGAGACTAGAGGGCTCTGGCCTCGTAGCTGCTCCCTGACTTCCTGCTCCAGACTAGGAGGCACAATCAGCTGGTCCTCTGGGTCCTGCTGTGCTGGAGCTGTGAAATAGCCAGACTTTTTCTTGGGAGCCTCTAGGGCAACCTCAATTAGGTTGTGACTGTCTTCAGGGGCTACCACAGAACCATTGGACAACTTCTTCCCAAACAGGCTGGATGTGGAGGGAGATTTCTTAAGGTCAGCAATCTCTCTCCCACATACAGCAAGCAAGCAGCCGTTTGTAGCAGAAACCACCACGCTGTTCTGTCTGCGCATTTTACCACCGGGATGGTCAAAGCCTCGTTTTTCAAAGTCCAAGTCTTTGGAGCTCTCATGGGGCCCCGACCGCAGCTGAAAAGCACAACAGTGAATGTCTACTTCCACTTCTAATTTGCTGCCATTGGAGATGACACCCTCGAGTGGAGCTTCATCATCACTGTCCAAGCCATTGTCCGACTGGTTACTTGAGAATGTGGTGCTGGACGGCTGCTGCTGGAATAGACCTGGGTGGGGTCCGGTCCCACCTGAGCCTGGCACCATGATGCCGCACAGTGTGGTAGCGGGGTGTAGGCTACAGCGTCTCTCTGGGCGGGTCACAGTGCCAGAGGACGGGTGTTCATCTGAAGCGGTGGACCCCGCTTCGCTGCCGATCTCTGAAGCTGATGTCTCACTGCTGAACTCAGTGACAATGCCACTGCTGGAGGAGAGGTTGGTGGCTGGGTCGCTAGGGCCCGGGATCACAGGCGCAGGAACAGGAGCAGGGCCCCGTGGCTCGGTGGTGGTGACCGGCGGCTCACATGTGCAGCTGTCCTCACCAATGTGCAGGGACACCACGACAGCGCCGATGTTGTCCTTGCAACCGTAACTTTGGGCAAGTGAACACAACTTCTTAGCAGCAGCACGGGGATCCCGGACAGCCTGCACGGTGCAAACAGCCTCCTGGTAGGAAACTCGCTCAAACAGGGCTCGATTCCCCAGGATCAAGAACTCATCCTGGGAACAAAGCGGCTCAGTGTGCACCCAGGGCTTTGGAAGCACCCAGGGAGACAGATAAGAGCAGCCCAACAGGCGAGAGCAGCATGTCACTCCACTCACTTTGTTATCCTACAAAACAGAAGCGCCATTAGAACTGCAGCAGAGCGTATAGCCTCATAATGTTTACACAGTGGAATATGACAGAGCATATTAACACTAGATTAGAGGCTATGTGCAATTGCTCCCATTTAACAGCTGAAAACCAACATAGGCATTACCTCTGTAATAATGGCTTTACTGACTTTAACCCGCTCCATTTCCTCAGTGCAGTTCTCCAAACTGTAAACCTTAGAGAGAGGTACAGGTTGTCCATTTCGGCACAGCACGGCTTGGCAGGTACCCACATTGGCCACAGTAAGGCTAAAGGATGCTCCTGGATCTGAAGTCTCATGGTGGATGTAACACAGCAGGCCAGATGCACCCAGCTTCTGACCGGCCATACCAAGTTTCCTGTGCCCCCACCAATCGGCAAACGACAAAAACAAACTCTTACAGTCAGTGAATGCAAGTAAAAGCCAGGTATTGATAATGAAAAACAGTTACACAGAACAACATGTTACCTGTGTGAGGTGAGGAAAGTGTTGCACATATACACACTGTCAACACTAGAGTGCTGCAGCTCCTCGCACAGCACGTCTCCCATAGTGCACTGCAACAGGCGAGGCACTTCCTCGTTGCGGTCTCCGTCAAAGATACCATAGCATGCTTCCACGCTGTCTCTGAAGTGGTCTACAGCCAGCACAGACACACACAACCTGTCCCCAACAAAAGACGCACAATAATAGATTTAGCACATCCATCCACAAAACTTCGCCACGCTGTGTAAAATGTACAGCGCTCAGCATATTTATCACAACACCACTGATAAATCTATGGCAATGAATGAACAGTGTTTGTAATTACCAACATTATTTATTGTTTCTGTAAAAGTTAATCTGTCACTATGTGTTTCTTAAATATGACAGGCGGTCTAAGAAATGATCAAGTACTGAGAATAAAAACAAAGTGTAAAATATTTAAACTGTGCATTTAAATGAGAAGACATTATGTTCAATGTAGAGACTGAGAAATTAACCAGCGGCCTTCAGTTGCCACTGCATTAGAAAATTGCACTGCGTGGGCTTATGGCAGTGCAGTGAAAACAAGGAATCGATGAAAACTGCATCCACACAAAAACAATGTGAAACTCAACAGTGGAAAGAAACAGATGTGCATATTTTAAGATCAAGAAACTGTGCTGTTGCTTGGCTGGGCCCAAACTCTTAAGATGGGCTGAGGCAAACAGTGTTATAGTTTCACTGTATGAAAGGTAAATAAATTATAAGCCAACACTATATGAATTATTGTTAAAAATAAATGATTCCAGCAACAGGTAATGATTAAATTGATATTAAAAAAAAAGACAACCCTATAACACAGTTATAGAAGAAAAACACAAAACAGAGAAGATCTGTACACACTTGTTCCTTTGCCCGCTCATTTCAGAGTAGCCATGCTTCCAAGGACTGGAGGCGCTCAGAGAGTCTCCTGCTGTTGTGGTAGATTTCTGGTCTAATTTCAGGGTGGTGATGTGGCTAAAAATAAAAGAGAAAAAAAGAAATACACTAGAGTGCACTGTACACCTTTATTGTGTGCCCCTATGTGACAAGAAGTTCAGTATTGGGTGCTGCGCCTCACCTGAAGAGATTGAGGGTTTTGTGTTCCAGCATCAGGCTGCTGTTGCCTGTCAGGTCCAGCTCTTGTAAAGTGGCAGGCAGGGAATCGGGCAGCTGGATCTCAGTGAGCTCATTGCAGCTTAGATCGACAAGCTAAAGAGATGCAAAACCAGGTGAGCCGAAACACGCTTAAAGTTGATCATGTGACACAAAGAAAACTGCAACAGGCCTGACCTTGATCTCAGGGAGGTTGAGGATCTCTGGAAAGACGCTGATGTGGTTCGAGTGTGCTATGAGGGTGTGCAGTCTCTTACAGCTGGACACAGTGGAGGGTATTGTTTTTAGATTGTTGCCGCTTAAATTTAGCTCCTCCAGCAGTTCCAGCTTACTTAGCTTACTAAAGACACAAACATGAAACAATAACAGCTGGGCTGAAACGGGAAAAACTTACATTGAATTTATAATGCAAGTAATGCTTCAGTAATTATTCTTAATAATAACTTCTTTAACTGCACAGTAACCCTAAAGAAGCACCACACATTTTGTTGATCCTCATAAAGTATTTTGTGGGTGCTTAAAAGGGTTCAATTTGCACCTTGGTTTAAACTAATAGTTAAGACACACAGAAGGCAGGAGAACTCACCTGGCAGGGAATGAGAGTAACTGGTTGTAGGCAATGTGGAGGATCCGCAGGTTCTGGTGTCCGATCAGCAGAGCGCCACAATTCTCGCTCAGGTTGTTCTCCGTCAGGTAGAGCTCCTGGAGTGTGCTGAGGCTCTCCTCTGATTGGCTGCTCGGCGGAATGCTTTCCAAGGCATTGGCTGACACGTTTAAGTATTTCAGGCTGTAAGAGAAGACAAACAGAAAAACAATTAACACAACAGCTCAAGTAATCAGCAGTGCATCTGAGGAACGCACCCACCCATTCAAATCCCGTTTACCGCAGCTGATGTTCAAGCTAAAAGGTTTTGAAGACTGTTGATGGCTGATAAACGGTATCAGTAACATCGCATGATTCTCATATTGAATATACTTGACAGGGTATATTTCAGTGAAAGTGAAGCGAGCTCAGTCTGCTGGTGTTTGGGAGGCCGGGTGCAAATTGAATTTGATTACGACACATTTTCACCCTGTTTGCGATGAAACATGTTTAACTGCAAATTAAATAATATTCCAGGTGGCCTCAGCTTCTGCAACGAAATGAAGACGACTGAGGCGTCTGAAATCTGCATTTAAAGAATTATAGAGATTTTAGGAGCTTCCATATTTTCTAACATAAAAAGCCTTCTTCTAATTTATTCTTGCGGGTGGAGCATTGATTTGCATTTCATTGACCCTGCGCATTAAAGTGGGCCAGTAATATGAGCTCCAGTGGTTGTTATGTAATTGGTGTCAAGTCATTTTCTGTGTTTATCATGTACTGTAAAGTAATAAAACTTGTCCCTCTGACCCAGTGAGGAGTGAATCTCATCACGCTGTTGTTATAAACCAGCCTCAGACATTACTGGCGTGCACTGACAGCTCTCCAGCTCATACACACCACGATAAAGTTTACAGCTTATTTGGAGGTCTGGCTTTTTTTATGTTTAACATAGTTAAATAAAAAATTAAATGGAGTTGTGTTCAGTTAGTTACTGAGAAACCTAATTAAACTATATACACTGTTTAAAATGCTTTTAATTACAAATGAGTAACATCCGTGAGGTTAAGGTTGTCTCCATAGGAGAAAATCGTCTTGGATCTGGAGACTACTGCATCAAAACCCTTTACCTTCTTAATGAGCACGTGCTCAGAGTACAACAAATGGGATGGATAAGCTAAAATGTGACTCTTTTTGACCTGGTTGCGTATTTCTGGATATTCTGGGTCACTAAGTAGTTGGAGAAAAAACCCATAAAAGGTACGATGGCTTACAAGGAGTTGTTCTATACATTTGGGCCACCTCTGTTACTTTGTTATCGATTTTCAGTGCTGCTTTCATTCTGAACTTTTACAAAAATAAAATACTGGAGGCTGCCAGTGCTACCTGTCAGCCTCCTAGTAGATTATTATGCTATAAATGAGAAAATCCTTGGTAATTTCAGAAAGTTTACCTGAACTTGTGTGACATTTTAAGCAGACACACCTATGGCATGAATTTCAAAATTCTAAGTCGCCTCGTTCTCGAGTTATGGCATGGACAAACTTGGGTGTCCGCACCGCCTGCCCGGGAGGGTGGTGACAATACCCCATCGGTCATTTATGGCTAAGGGATAAAAACATAACTTTATACGCTAAAGTTTGTTTACCAGCAATCAAATTTCTATCATTCTACCAAACCTGAAGAAACACCTACAGCCTACAGAGTAATTTCTTTATTGCCCAGTTCATAACATTTAATAAAGCAATAAAGAAAGATTAGGCCATCTTCTCCTTTATTTCCCAAGGGACGGCCACAGCAGATCGTCAGTTTGATCTGTTACAGATTTTACACTGGATGCCCTTCAAAACACACCCCTCCCATTAATCCAGGCTTGGGACCAGTACCAGGAGTCCAGTAGTTTGTGATCCCCTGAGGCTCTGGTCCCATAACAGGGATCTTTTTTGTGTAAGTCAAATATGTTAGCCACTACACCATGGTATCAAAAATTAAGTAAGTAATAAGTAAGTAGCTAAGTAATAAAAAAAGATCATTAAATTTAATAAGTTACATTACAGTACATGTTTTGAATAAACGGTTACATTACATTGCATTTTTCAGATGGGTAGCTAGTATTCTGTAACCTATTTTATTTGGAATAAAAATAACCCTCCTAACATCGCTCTCAGGAAACACATAATGCACAAAGTAGTCACTCCCATTACATCTCGGCAATAGAGACAGTAAAGTGCATTAGACCATTTGAACTGCTAATGGGTGTTAAAAGATTTACCACACAGGAAACAGGAGAGAAAATGAATCTCCAGTTATGGTGTGGAATGCTCCACTGATCTTGACCACAATCTCTTCCTATAATCTCCACTTCATTCCCAAAACAATGAGCTGTAGTACAATGACTGTCCACTGCAACACAACAGGGAAGTCACTGCCAATAAAAGTTTCGAAGCAGGCGAGCCAGCTGATAAAGGACACAAATGATAACACGAAAAAGTCAAAAAGGCCACTGAAAAAAGAAGGAGAGAGTACAGCGATTCAGACTTACTTTAAGGCCTTCAGAAACAGACTCTCTGGAAGCTCAGCTAGCATGTTGTGCTGGAGGTCCAGGGCTTCCAGAGGGACATGGTCAAGGAGTTCAGGCACTCTTTGCAAGCGATTGTATCCCGTCAGCAGCTTCCTCAAACTCAAGCTGTTAAGCAGTCTGCTGGAGGCCAGAAGACACATCACAGAGCAAGATCAGGAAAAGAAAAAGCACTTATGAAACTTTGCGGGTGGTGGGTAGCCCTCACCAATCTATCAGTGACCTACTGACCTACAGTTTACCTGCCCATACAAACTAGCACAATCGCTTTTCCCCCAGATACCAGCAACAAAGTTATGAGTGCGTACAAAAGACAGGGGAGCAGCATCCAGTTTTCAAAAGTCTTTTCTGATTCATTCACTGTTGTCTGATACAAATACTAGAGCCTGGCAGTGAATGAGGGTACTCTGAGCCAGGCACTATAAGATGGCCACGTTTTAATGTTGCAGCCAAAACACACAGACACAAGAAAACCTCACACCACATTTTCACTACTGTAAAAAATGGTCTTTATCTGCACCAGCTGGCATTCATGCGAGTAGTTAGAAAGAATGTTTAAAATCATATCTCATTATTAAGGATTTTAGGCAGCTGTTTATTAAACGACAGGCGGAATAAATTCAATTTGTGCAAAAATGTTTAAAAAAGGTTCATAACCTGGAAGGAAGCTCCGACAGGAGGTTACGTGTAATGTCCAGCATCTCAATTTTTCTGCAGTCACACACCCAGTCTGGAAGATACTCCAAGAGGTTCCTGTCTCAACACACACACACACACAGAAACACACACACGAACTGAGCAGTTGGTCAGGCCAAACCGATATTCTCCAGGGCTATTTAGCCCTGCAAATGATCTGTACTTTAACAAAAACAATTAGCGCGTGCAGTTGGGGATAGATGTTTGGTAGAAAGAAATTGTGCAGATGTTTCTCACACTGGCAAAAACACAAGACAGCTTATTTAACCACTGGCCTATTTCAAAGTTTGAAAGGTTCGTGACCTTAAAAGAGATTTCTCAGATTTGCGCATCTTTTACTCATTTATCTGTCCAGCTATTATTTAATCCCTACAGGCAAAGTGACTCTAACAGCTGAAAGGATGAGAATATGCTGCAAAGGGGCTTCAGCTGCCTTTGCCGACATGATAAAAAATAAACCAAAGCGATGATTACATTCCTCCAAGTCCCATAAATTTTCCATAAATATTGTAACTCCAAATCCTTTAACAGTTATATAAGTACACAGAATATGTTTGGAGGTTGTTGGGTGATAATGATCTATTTCAGTATTCATGTTGATTTACAACCACATAAACACTGAGCAGAACTAGATTAATGAGCACAAAGACAAAGATACTATTTTTAGACATCAGCGTCTCTGTAGCCACTTCTTATTCCCAGCCAGAACTCACTGTGATAGGTCCATGTGCGTCAGCTGGTTAGGGACTGGATAGATGTTGACTGTTGTAAGGCCTGTAGGCAGATAAAGGCAGCAATCATCAACCAAACATCTGGACCATTCCTACGTGCACTTACATGATGCATGTAACAGTGGAGGGAAGGGCAGGAACATACAGACAAATAGCCAGTGATGCATTAATAGCAGCTACTTGACGCTCTATTTGACTCACGGTTGCTGCTGGCATGAAGCATGCGCAGTGTGAAACCGCTGAGTGTGAGTGTCCCCAGCTGGTTGCGTTGGCAGTGCAGAGTCTCCAGGTTGCACACAGAGCCGAGGTCTAGCGATTCTAAGCAGTTGTCCCGCAAGTCCAGCTGGGTCACCTGGCTCACTACCTCTAGATTCTCACTTTTCACCCACCGCAATCCATTCAGCCTATATTTAACAGAGAGAACAGAGCACAGAAAAAAGGATTTTGTATGCAAGCGGCATGATTTTTAGGGCTGTCCCAAATCAGTTTATCTTTTAAAATATCATATCACAACCTTTGATGCCGGTAATACGTTTAAAAACACCTTCCTCACATAGTGAAACAAAAAGGAAATACATTCTGATTTCAGGAGTGCACGGTACATCACTGTACTCAGATACATGCTCTTTAGTAGCTCATCCATCTTTCATGAGAGCTGCCAGCATAAATTCACCACAGCTATCCTTATAAATATAGCCTGCACACCACAACTTAACTCACAAGGTTGAGAAATTATCTTGCTGTGGTTGGAGGAATGGTTGCCAGCTTAATCTTCGCACCACAAGAAAAATTAGCATGTTTTTTTATCCCAGTTTACCAGCCATGGAGGTCCCCTTGAGCAAGACACCCCACTTGTACGGTGCAGAGTTCTTTCTCACTGTGCTGCCTTGTATAATCATCCCTCTGTTTTCATATAGTTGTGTTTTTCTCTTTGCCCTTTGTCAGTCTCTTGTGCCTTATATCTTTCCATATTCTTTTTATTTATTTTTTTATTCCTCTGGACTTTGTGTTTTCATGTTTTTGATTTTGGTCAATAAAGGCTCATTTTGTTTTCTGCCTCGTCAGGCTCTGCATCTTGCAGTCAGGTCCTCTCTTTGCCGTCCCTCCATATGACATATTGTTTATTTGTGAACTGCTTAGAGGCTGGCATATACAGAGTGGAACAATGTCAGGATAATCAATTCAGGACACTGTCAGAAGTTTCCCTTACTCAGTCAAAAGAGCTTGCAAAGAAAACTTGCAAAGACTACGATGACCTGGATGACTGAGAACCTTCACAGACATATTTTCCCTTACTCACATACTACAGTATATCACACAGCAGGAGATAGTTTACTTCAAATGCATCCTGCTGGAAATGAACTGCGCTTCCAGGATAGAGCACGCAGGAGGTAGGACACATGACACCCACTCACTCGCTTAAATTTATTGGACAATTTCCTGTGCTAGCCTCGCGCAGGCTCAGTCAGCCATGTGATAGGGAGCTGGCAGGTTAAAGGCCACTTAATGTCAGATCCAACTATGTTGATGATTTGCGTTCTCACATTCACAGTACAGGTACAGTGTCATGAAAAGTACCCCCCCCCCCCTTCCTTATTGCTTAGTTTTTTAATATTTGCCACACCTACATGTTTCAGATCATCAAACAAATTGTAATATCAGATAAACATAACGCAAGTAAATACAAAGTGCAGTTTTTGAATTAAGATTTCAGATATTAAGGGGAAAAAACTATCCAAACCTACCTCACCCTCTGTGAAAACTAACAAGCACTGAATCATGAATTAAGTGTGATTAACATGATTTTTTTCAAAAGATTTTTCTTCAATAGAGTGATTTCTTGATTTCAGACTTCCTGTCTGAGAAGTAGTAGCCTAAAACACCTTAAAAAGCAACATATCATACCATGATGTAAAAATACAGCTTAGATACAAGTCAGTGACATTTATCAGTCTGGAATGTGCTTTAAAGCCATTTTTAAGGGTTTGGGATTCCAGTGAACCACAGTAAGAGCAATTATCCACAAATAGAGAAAACTTGAAAGAGAGATAAACCTTTTCAGGAGTGGCCGGCCTACCAAAATTTGCATATCGACGACCCATCCAGGTGGTCACGAAAGAGCCATCTACAGAACTGCAGGTGGCACTTGCTTCGGTTAAGGTCAGAGTCCACGCTTAAACAATAAGAAAGGGACTGGGCAAAACTGCCACCTAAAAACTACACAAAGATTCGGTCTTTGGTCTCACATTTGTCAAAAAACATCTTGATGATCCCCAAGACGTTGGGAAAATATTCTGTGGACTAATGAGAGAAAAGTGGAACTTTTTGGAAGGTTTGAGTCCCGTTACATTTGGCATAAAACTTCTCACAGTGTAACCAGATGGGTTACTCTCCCTGCTCCAACACTCTCTGTCTCTCTCCCTCTCTCTCCCTGCCGATCCAGGTTGCTCCTTTGCCTTTTCTCTGAGCGTGATATCAGGCACCAGGGAATTTTTTTGCGATAACCCAGGCAGCTTTGATCATGTTCTGCAACAGTTACAGGTACTCTAATCTGTGTGTTTGTCCTCCTCTATCCTATCTACCCTACTAGATTAACCACCATGCCACAACAGCATTTTATAAAAAAGAACATCATACCAACAGTGAAACATGGTGGTGGTTGCAACTCTAACTCTGAATGACTCAAAAAAAGAAAGAAAATCAAGGATTGGTGGAGTGGTCTAGTCAAAGTCTGTTTGAGATCATTTAAATGTGATTGAGATGCTTTTACAGGACCGTAAAAAGGCCGGCTGTGATCAAAAAGCCTTCAGTGTGGCTGAATTAAAACAATTCTGCAAAGAAGAGCGGACCAAAATTCCTGTACAGCAATATGAAAGATTAATTGCCACCTACTGCAAATGCTTGGCTGCAGTTCTTGCTGCCAAGAGTGGCACAACCAGTTATTAGGTTTAGGGGGCAATTAATGTTTGACATAAGGTCGAGTAGGTTTGTTTGGCTTGTTTCCCCTAATAACGAAAATCTTAATTTAAAAACTACATTTTGCATTTACTCAGGTTAATTTGTGTATTAATGAAATATGACACGTATGCAAAACAACTAAGAAATCAGGGAGGGAGCAAATATTTTCTTCAGGGCACTGCACATCTAAAAACGTTTAGTGCTGCAGTGCAGTGAAAAGTACAATTCTGGACAGCTCCCTGGTGTTAAATTGGACACTGCATTTATTCAGAGGAAATGTGCCATCTATGAACATTTGTTAAAGAAATAGGTAAGGCTTCGGTGAATGCAGCCCTGGCTGAAGTTCAGGACATTTAATGGAGAAAGAGACAAAAGAGGAACTTGTAGCTAATTGGCAGCACAGAATTATTCTCCACCTGCCACCTCTCTTTGTAGGCACTGAAAGAATGACAGTCATTAGTAGGATCCTTTTAAATATTATATCCTGATCCAGCATTATTCTATTCAATAACATATGGCTGAGCAGAAGACCAAGCAGAGAAGGATATGACAGAGTGGAATGAGTCAAAGGGAAGCGCAGATGCTGAGAGCTGTTTGTTCCTCACTGGCCTCTTACCGGAGGTCAATGTTTTTCAGGTGGCTCATTCTGACCAGAGTGCACAAATCCAGACTCTCCACTCTGTTCCCAGCCATAGCCAGCTTGTCAACTACACTCAATCTCTCCAGCACAGCAGGGACGTGAGAGAAGCTGTTAAAGGAAAGCCCCAGGCTGTTGAGCTGAAACAGGCCACCCATCTCATCAGGCAGGGAGCTGAGGTGGTTTCCATCCAAAGACAGCGTCTGCAGGCTAAGAGAAAGAAAGGGACAAAACAGTCCTTTGCTTTCTTTTACTTTAGAGAGCGGACAAAATATCTGCTCACAACAATTTGTATTTGTAGCCATTATCTATTGCACAGCGACCTAGGAAATGCTGCATGATTTAGCTTTATTTTATCAGAGTGCATAACAAAATGTTCTGTCCTTTTCAACTCCCTTATTCCCTCATTATGTGTATAGTGGATTAAAAGTACAAACCACAATGGCGACTGGCAAAAAATAATTATTGCATCCTTTTCGAAAAATATAATTTAATGCGCCTTTTATTTATTTTGCAACTCTGGCATCTAACTGACATTTCTAACATCTTTTGTCTGTGCTGCTATCAACTGATATCTCAACAAAGTGTACCTATGCAATGTACGCACTGTGTGCAATTGACGTGTGCCAAACCTTTGAAGGTTGCCTATCTGTAGAGGGATGGCGTGGAGACTGTTACAGGAGAGGTTGAGTTCAGTTAGGGTGAGGATCTCGCACACACACTCGGGGAACACACCCAGACGGTTATGAGATAAGTTCAGGCTCTTCAGCTGAGAAAACCTGACAAAAGAAAAAACTGAATGTGAAGTCTACGGGCTCACTTTGTTTACGATTTACATTATCTGCATTTGCAAAAAAAAAAAAAAGTATATCAGGAATGAACACCATCAAGGCCATCAAACTGTGTTTGAATTCACCACTGTCATGTATCACAGACATACTGCTCTCAAAAAAGTTTAAACTGGTCGATATAAAAAAGAACACAGATGGGCTTTATGTCTGGAACAAAACAGCGATCAAATCATGCAAGTTAAAGTACGAGAGGTAAATGTTTATTTGTGGTTCTGCTTTTGTCATCGTTGTTGCCTTCAGTGGATGACTGGTTCAGCACACTGTGGTGAAAGAGCAGTAAAAATAGTTTAAATCCATGTTGTCCACCCTCCAGCAGAGGCTGAACAGCACTTCTCAATAGTCTGGTGAACATTGTTGGACGTGTGCTGCACGGTAGGAGTTCTGTAATATTTTGTAATGCTGCTTCAGGCTTCACCATGTTATGCCTGTTTCAGGCAACAAAGAACAGTATTCATAACTGATAGGAGCGATTTAAATACACACACACACATATATGTATTTAAATCGCTCCTATCACTTCCCTGATATTAACAGTTGATATCTCAGTTTAGAGTGGCCAGGCCTGCTTTGCATACAACACATAAATGTGATTTTCATTTCTCTCTTCATGTGCATTTGTTGATTAAAACATATAATCACACCCTGTGGTCACAACTAGAAATTCTATCTTGATTACTAATTTTCACCTCCCATTTTGCACCCCAGATGCTGGGAGTGTTGTCATGAGTCACAACATTATTCACATGTAATATTCTTCTCCTTCTTCTTTCGGCTGCCGCCTTTAAGGCTTGCTACAGCAGATCGTCTAGCGCTATCTCACCTTATCCCTAGCGTCCTCTCCTATCACACCAACCCTCTGAATGTCCTTCTTCACTACATTCATGAACTTCCTCTGTGCTCTTCTGCTTTTCCTCCTGCCTGGCAGCTCCATCTTCAGTTTCCTTTGTCCAGTGTATCCACTATCCATCCTCTGCACATGTCCAAACAATCTCAGGATTGACTCTTTAACTCTATCTTGAAACTTTTCAACCTAAGCTTTCCCTCTGATTAATTCGTTTCCAATCTCTGCCATCTTCAACTCCACCTCCATCTGTGCAACAGCTTCTAAACTGTATATCACAGCAGGTGTCACTACGGCGTTGTACATCATCCTTTTCACTCTTGCTACTATCCTTCTGTCACTAATCACATCTGATGCTCGTCTCCACCCACTCCACCCTGCCTGCAGTTACTTCTTTTCCTCTCTTCTGTACTGTCCATAGCTTTGGATCTTTGACCCCATCTCTCTCACACATGTATTCTGTCTTGTGTCTATTGACTTTCATTCCTCTTCTCTTCAGAGCTTAACTCCACCTCTCCGGGCTCTCTTCCACCTGCTCTCTGTAGTTACGTCTGCGAACATCATAGTCCTCAGAGACTCCTGCCTGACCTCATCTGTCAGCCTGTCCACCACAATTGCTCACCAACTTTATTCTAAAGACAACATCAAGAAGAGCAGTGAAATAGAAACCAGTCTTCTTAGTAAGCTGCAGAAAAGAATCTTTTTATAACAGCATGCATTCAGTACACTAACACCCATTCAACCAGGCATTCAACAGAAACTAAAGCGGGTTGAGTCACAATTTATAGCAATGTGCTAATGACCTCAGCTTGTTTAAACAGGCTCAGCTCCAAGGAGCAAGGACATACACCTAAATTCATGCCCTATGTAATGAAAGCCACACATACGGAGCCACAGATATGACATAAATGAGTGGGGATCATTAAATGTGTGATAACAAAGAGATGTGCAACATATGCTCACAGTAACACTGAAACAGCAGACTAACTGGAAAATAACTAGAGTGAAAAACATAGTAATCAATGAATTATTATTAAAATTTTAAAGAGACTATCTAATAAAGCACATAATTAGTGAACAAACAACAAAATATTTTGTGATATTATTAAATAACTAATTTCCATCCTAAAAAGTAACGAAGGGACGGCGACTGTCAAGTTTAAAAGGTTTTACTGATAAAAGCTTTCCAAAGCCCCGGCCATCAAAATAACAAGCACTGGGGATTCAATGCAGTGGCCAAGGCATAGTTCAGCGAGACAGATACTTAGCACCATACGGATATGATAGCGTGCTCTCCAGCCACAGGACGATGTAATACCATCTCTTTCTTGCAAAGATGTTTCATTTGATTTCATGTGGTTACCTGGGGAGGTTGAGCAGGCCTCCAGGTCCCTGCAGGCTCATGAAGTTGTGTCGCAAGTTGAGATGGGTAATGTCCTGACTGTAAAACAGATATTCAGGCACTGCTTCCAGACTGTAGCAGGACAAGTCCACTAGGCTTACCGTCTGAGACACCACCTAAACACGCATGCAGACACAAGCAGACTGAGTTAACACCGAGTTACAATTCATGTACCTAAAGCATCACTCTTACATGCAAACTTGGCTATGTCGAATATTTTTACATTAAAATAAGCATGACATGGTGCAACCACAGCTACAACTGTCAGGCAACATTTCTAAAAATGAGAGCTACGAGCTCACATCTGATGATTCATTTTAGAACAACATATTAGCTACGTGTTTGTCGTCTATTTAAAAGTCAAGGGTCAAGTAGTGAGTTGTGCTCAGCTTTATGATATATGACAAAAACTGAGTTCCACTGACTTCCGTATCGGCACTACCGAGCTGCCTCATCAAGAATTAACTCAGATAGTTTCCCACATTCCAGTACAAGAAGTTTCTAGGAAAGCAACAGTTAAAACAGTAACAGAATAACCAGTTAAAGTCTGATCTTATTAACCAAAAGCATGATGATTTGCAGTATGTTAGGTACAGCTTATGCATTGGATGTCAAAATGTCTTTATATCACGGGGCAAACACAGCCCACAGACCAGTGAAACTCCCCGTTCTGTCACTGTACAGATGTTTAACTGCAAATTTAATCCTAGGGTTATCTTAGTATTAAAAAAGTCACGTAATTACAACAGCATGTCGTTTTTCTACACAATAGGAAGACACTGCGCTAGTAAATGAAGAAAGTAATCTGTCAGCATGACTGTTTGGGCTTTAACTATAAGAAATAATTGTGAATAATTACAGAAAAGTTCTGGGAGCTCGATGCCGAGACTGTCCTGTAGGTTCTATAAAACTTAGCAAAAAATGTCAGTTTCTGTTTTTTTCTTTCTAACTTTGGACACACTGTAATAAAAACAAACAAATTTAAAAAAAGAGAAAAAAACAACAACTTTTCTGTCATTTAAATCTTTTCCATTACTTATCTCTTACTTAGTTGGTGTAATATAAATGTCCATGGGGGAGGTCTGGGAGACATTTTCCAAAGCAATTCAGATACTGGTGCCAAGGCCTTACAATTGACACCTCTGGCTTATGCTGTCTATATAACAGCCCTGTCTTTAAGCTTACCATCATCATGGTTGTCTTTCTTTTCTTTTCTTTTTTTCAGGAAACTGATCGTCATGCGTGTGTGTGTGAGGTTTGAGTTTGTTCTTGATTCTTTACCCGTTCCTTTAAATTTATGAATTGTTTATATTCAAGTTTTGTAATAGTTAGCCCTGAAATTTGCATTCTCTAGTGCATCCGAGTTTGTTATTTCTATTTCTTCATTATGTGAGCGCCCCTTTCATGCCCTGTCTGTCCCAGTCATGTCTCTGTGTTTTGTTATCCTTTCTGTCTCCCCGGTCACATTCCCGTGTCTGTCTGATCTCACTGCGTTTTGTCTGCATTCCCTGTCTTGTCTAATTAATACTTGTCCTGTCCCCGTGTTTATCCCTTACTGTTAATGTCTGATTATGTGTCCTAGTCTGAGTCTTAGTGTGTGTTTCTTCCTGTTTTATTTTGATAGTCACCAGTCCTGCGTGAGAGACGGTTCAGGTTTGCCTTCCCTGTCTCGTTAGTTATGATTCAGTTCAGCTATGTTCCCATGTGCGTCCACTTCTCTGAATCACCCTCCTCTGTACACATTGTTTGCTTCTCCCTCATTGTAGGTGAAATCTTCTGCCTGTCAGTTCTCATTATGTCCTGTTATTGTTTAGTTTTGTATTTGCCTTTTTTGCAACGAAGCTCTGATTTTGAGTTTAGTTCCATTTGCTGACTCCTACATTCTACCTGCTCACATGACAGTGATTTTATAGAGTTGCTGACGCCTTGTGATCCTGTCCAGTTTGCAGTGCTGTTGTGAAACTTTTTCCACATAAATTTTAAGCACCAGGGAGGGTGTGATTGCATCTAGAGTTGGGATTTTACTGCTGTTTGTCACTGGATTTTTTTTTCCCCTCACAGACCTGGGAGACTATAGTTTACATGCTGGCCATCAGTCCAGGCTATGTAGCAGTGCTAAGTCAGTCTACTCTGACAATCATCTCCCCCATTAGCTCCAGAGCTGCACACTGTGCAGCTACGCAGAAAATGGGATGGCTGCTCAGTCAAGCATGGCATCACATCACTGGCTGATAAAGACGAAACTGCTCTTCTCCCACAAAACAACTCACAGGACAGATGCCCTCTGTTCCTTCAAAAAAAAAAAAAAATCAGTGATGCGACACTCTGAGATCGAATTGGAAGGTCGGGACAGATTTTGCTGTTTTGAATTATTTGCTTTGTACTTCAACACTGAAACGATGAAACACAGCAAAGATATGTCAGTTTAGGTATGATGGGTAGTTCAGTCCTTAATCAACGTGACACAAAGTTTCCTGCAAAGCTGAGAAACTGGAGCACTTGGGCCACTAGCACAGCCGATCACAGCTTGAGTTACAACATCACAGTTTAATATTTCATTGAGATTCTGTAAAATGTGTTAATGGCATCTATAAAAGTAAAAGCCATTTCTTGAGAAATATCTAGTCCAGTCAGGCTGGACTTGATTAAAATCTCCACAGACTTGGACATTACTTTTGAGTGACTAAAACTGCATTTTAGCTGCTATGTTATCAGTTTTGATATTTTATTTGATATATATACATACATACATAAAGCCTGGAGGGCTATTGCTTAAGACGATTTGTAAAAAATTAGAAGAAAGTCTGTCTCTTTGGAACCAAAATATAAAGAAATGTTCTTCAAATAGCTAAACGCTCAACAATCGAAGTGCCTAAGATGATGTGAGTTTCTTTTGCAGCAATTAACATCTGACAAACACTGAATTTTCATTGTTAATGTGATTGTTGTAAAATGCAAATGCTTTTTTTTTACAGTCTGACTTCCAAGATATCCAGAAGTGCTAATTAAGAAAGCAAAAATGCACTCCCTGACCGTTAGCCTCGTACACAGGCTTCTGATTTAAGCGATGTAGCATAAACGTCGGCCCAAATCCACCAAAAACCTTCATCGGCCATCAACTGCAGTCTCCATAGAAACCTCTAGTCTAATACTCAGCTAAAATACAGTTCGCTAACAGGCTCGTCTAACCCAGTAATCCATACCACCGTGAAAGAAAGAGATCTTGGACTTAGCATGAATCTGCAGCTAATTGGATTTTCTTTATTTCTGTTGGCTTTCTCCTTCCATGGCTAATTGTATGTTGGCTCAGCCTCTGTGGAGGCTCTCACAGAGGCTGTTCAGCTCCAAGAAGGAGCCGCAGCACAACAGACATTAATTAGGATATTAGAGACAAAGCAATCTGCGCAGTGCAGAGACAATGATTTTCTTTTTGAAGAGCTCTTAGAAGTCTCTGAAAGGCCCATAGATTTATTGTATATCACACAAATACAAAAATACATTCATTTCACATCATCTGACTCACAGACATTCTGATTTAAGTTTAAAAAAAACACAGGAGATAATTAATCTGTATTTCAAGAGTGGGACCACCTCCACACACGCCCCTTCTGGTTCTATATATCTACATATGACCCCCCCCCTTTCCCCATTTGTTCTCATTTTCCCACCCTCCCTCTCCTCTGCAAGGCCCGCCAGTCCCATCTGAGGTCTTCCCCAAACCGCAGCCTCAATTCATGTTCACGCCATCTGCCATTACCTACTAGAAATGCCGTCAAACCTAAAGTGAGGATGTGGTCCCAGCTAGTGAATGTTTAATGTACAGATAGTGAGACGCGCTCGCCTTTGACTTACCTTTGACGCCTGCCGGTGCCATCGCTGATAGTCTGCAAGTGTGTCAAAGTTGACAAAGTATGTCTGGGCCTGAGACCCGGCTGAGCTGAACATCAGACAGTGCTGCCTCCGCTTCACCTCCTCCACCTCGACACAAAGACAACACAGAGATGAGATCAGGAACACTGAACAGACATATTTAATTTGTGGTGATTTTGTGTTTGTTTCTTTTAGTGTGTTTTTGTCTGCTACATTCAGTGATTCTGATTTTGACATTTCCAAAAAAAACCTTAGATAACATGTTTAAATCTGGTCAACTTGGATAAAACATTAGCTGGAGGCCACAAAGACTGCAGCGATAGCGCAAAAGCATTTAACTCTGTATTTCTGTGACACTAGTGGACTCATTCAGCACAACTGGAAAAAGAAAATAAAAAGAAAACCTGGGATACACATTAGCCACAATGCAACTCCAAGAGCAACACTGATTCTGCTATGCTAGTAGAGAATTCATTCAAGATCTAAAACTTGCCAATGTGGAAGTCCTTTAAATCCTGCATTCCTTCTAATGGCCAACAGGGGGAGATACTAAGATTTCCAAATTATGCCTGGTTGTGTAGAGGCTTATAGGAAAATGACCCTTTTTCGCTCACTTGATGCCAACCTCAGGAAAAACTTTTTTTTTCTGGTGAGTTTAGGGTCTTAGCGTCCGTAACAAAGACATTATTAAAAGTTCAGAAGGAATACACAGTAGCAGGTGTGTGACTGAAAAGTGTGCAGTGCCCTTCGGTTTTTCGAGCCGAGCCACCACTCGCTCTACATTTGCAGTTTCAAACCACCAAGCTGCCAACCGATGATTTCCATCTTTTATATACAGTCTATGGTTTCACGTGGAGATACAGAGTGTGCCACTGAAGTTTTATCAGCTCAAACACAAACACACCGATTTTTTATGTATTTTGCGCTTTAGTGTGCAGCTTTGCTAATCTTTGAGTAAGAGGATCTTGCATTCTCTGTTGGCTGAGAACTTTTCATGACACGGTTCTGCAGGCATGTCATCTTTTTAACTTTATCCAGACGACCAACCCAGCTGTGTTGTTGAAGAGTGTTATGGCACAGCTTGGAGCATGTCCTCCGCCCTGGAGAAAGTGAAAGCTTACCACCCTTTCAGGCTGTCAAAGCTCTAAACCCTGAACTCTCACCTTTCCCCCCACCAGGGGCAGGATGTGCATCTTCCCGGTGAGGCTGTCTTTCACAGAGGCCACGATCAAACAGGTGCCACAGAGAATGACCTGCCGCTCGGCCCACTTGTGCAGCTGAGTCTTGCCCTTCCTGACGCTGAACACGCCTTTCAGCAAGGTCCGCTCCTGCTGGTCCGCATTCACTGGACGCTCTGGGAGAGAAAGCCCACGCACAGATGTTAGTGCAAATCTGCAGCAATCGATCTAATGCAAATAAACCCAAAGCCACTGCTGAGATAAGCAAATTGAGCTAATTAATTGCAAATGTTTTGCAGTTACGCATTAGACAAAGGTTCCAGAAAATGAAGTCACATAAGTACTCGAAGGTCATGATGATATCACCTGTCCGTTAGTCAGCTCCACAGTATAGCTATTCCAAGAAATGGTCTTACATCAGTGCTTAGGACTGTGCTTACTGAAAAATAATTCATTTGTTCTTCCACTAATCAGAAGAGAGTTTAAACTTTAAACTCCATTATTAAGCATCTATTAAATTAAAGCCATATTAGAGCTCTTCTGTTCAGCTCAGTTGGAAAGGTTTCTCTCTACTCCCTGCTGCCAACCCAACATATAAGAGGCATCAGTCATATTGATGAATGAGTCAGGGTTTTGTCACATTTAACTCCACTCTGCTCAGTTTAATTATGCCAAGTTGCACTACAGGTAGTCTTAGCTGGCCATTGCTGAAGGATACATCAGACAGCAGTGCTGCCGTCTCTGCCAAGTACACTCAGGTTAATAGCAGGTCAAACAAGCACAGAGGAGACACTGCCTCAGCCTCCTGTCCTCTGTTGTTAAATTTTCCTCGAACCAACTTATGCTGCCTCCCACTCGGAGGCTCTCGTTGGCAATCTGCTTTCGCTCTCTCTCGCTCTCGCTTCACGTCTAACTTGTTTTCATTCTCCACCTCCCCTTCCGCTTCACAAGGGCATCTAAACGAAATGAGAGCCCCCTCATGTTTTTCTTCGCCAAGGAAAACTGATAATGAACAAGCCAAGTGCTTCTGACAACAAATTGGCTCGCTGGCAGATCAATAGCAGCTCCTGATCCTTGGGTGTCCCTCACTCAGAGAGAAAATTAGAGACACAAAAACCTCACGGGGTCGATGACGGGTACAATGGAGGTATCTAAAAGGGGGAAAAACAGCTGGACTGTAGATAAGTGCTTTTTCTTGCCGCCTGTGGCAGGAAAATGTCGAGTCACACTCTGCTTTAGTTACTCTGTGTTCCCAGAGCTTCAGATTAAAACTCGCAATTAAGAAAAACATCATCCCTCTGCAGTGCACAAATCAGCTCGATACAAACTGACACAGACCGACAGGATGCCCTCACAGCCTTCGCAGCACATCACCAGAAACAACCACGCTCTATATCCGGCTTTGTTAAGGCCCATTTGTGGTAATTTCATGGCAAACCTTTATAAGAGCACCGCATGCAGGATGGTAACACATACGCCCGTCTCTAGTAAAAGACAGAATTCCAAAACAGCCCTAAAACCAGGAAAATGTGGTTTCATCCCTGATAATATTGTCACCCCCTCACCATTTTCTTGTGTATCATCACATTTTTTTCCCAAATCAAATTTTTCTCAGTAACACTAATCATCTGAGAAAGAATTATAATTATCTGTGGATCTGTGTGAGAATCATCGTGCTTGCTCGCTGCAAGAGCACATTGGGCTTACAAAGGAAAATCAAAGTGCCTTGATTAAATTAGTTAACTGTGGGAGTTATCAATGAGAAAAGCGCCCAAATTATGAATACAAATGTGTGCATTCATGGTGCGAACGTGCAGGTGTCCAGGCATACAAAGTCACGGCACTGTCCAAACGCAATATAAAACATCTCCTAGCCATAAAGAGCCAACTTCTAAAATAAAAGAAACACACATGCTATCCCCAAAGGTCTGCGGGGCGATCAGTTGCTAAGGAAACAGGTTGTTCAAAATCAAAGTGTGAGTATGTAAGCCCTTATGATGTCTCCCTCCAAATCAATCCCATCCCTCTCACGACAAAAATGCTGACCGTTTCCCCGTGGCTCCAGAGGGGGTGGATGACACGGTCGTAACATGTTGCGCAACACTGTTTTCTCAAGGAGCAGGGCTGCAGACAGCTGCCTTCAAACTAATCATCAACCGGTGTCAAACGTCCTCCGGGTGGGAGGCTGCCAAACCTCAGGGACAAGTGACAGACCAGAGAGTGGAATGTGTGATTTCTCAGAAGTGTGGCTGAGACCTTCGCACAGCAAATTTAGTGATATCTCACTTCAGATCCAATATAGAAAAGTTGCCAATACGCACAACATTAACACTAACTCTAAATTCTTTAAGGAATACGTTTATATCACAGTATGCCAAGCCCGATGAGTAAAGAGTCAAATTAATTTTCCACTGAAAAATAAAAATGGATAGATAAACAAAGGAATGAGGTGACAAACAGAAAGGAACAAAAGGGGAAGTGAGAGACACGAATGTATAATATAGAAGGTGATTTGATTATTAAAAGAATATATATGGAAACAAGGGAGGAAGTCTAGAAAGATCCAGAGAGCTATTTGGGGAAAACTGAAGCCAGTATGCACTTACAAGCCACTTAATTAGGTACACCTTTTCAACTGCTCATTAAAAATCTCTAAACAGCAATGCAGTGGATTTACACCTGCAGACATGATCAACACGACCTGTGAAGTCCAAACTTAGCATCAGAATGGGGAAGAAAGGTATTTAAGTAACTTTGAACATGGCATGGTTGTTGGTGCCAGACGCGCTGCTCTGAGTATTTCAGAAACTGCTAATCTACTTGGATTTTCCCACACAACCATCTCTTTTACAGAGAATGGTCTGAACAACAGAAAATATCCAGGAAGCAGCAGTTCTCAGTTCACACAGGCTCAACAAAACTGGACAGCAGACGATTGGAAACACACAGAGTGCAGATCCTTAAAAGAGAATAAAACTGGAATATCTACATACTTATGAGCTGGTATTATTATTGGTTCTAGGAAACTGATGAACATTTATACTGTTCTCTAATGTTTTGTAGGCCTAATGATTAAAGAACAAAGTAGCCTGTAGATGATTCATCACTGAAGAAAGGACAAGGGTCCAAACCAGGCAAAAGTGTCTGTTCTTTCCAAGGAGAAAAACTCTACCAGGAGTTTTAGTGTGTAGGTTCCTCATCTTGGTTCTTTCTATTGTTTTAAAATCAGTTTTTGTCCACATGTTGGATCATTTCAAGGCAACCGCCGAATACAATACTCCCTGTATCCCAGAGCTTTTTTGTCTTGCTCAAGATCGCATAGATTGCATTAGCATGCAGTAGGGGGTCAGTGGAGGCGGAAACACGGTCTGATTTGACTCAGAACAGCAAGCTCTTTTTGGCAGAAAATTCTAATTCAGCCCACCACACAGATACCTCCTCTAGGTGGTCTGTGTTTATCTCAATTTAAAATAACTGTTCGTTAAACTTTGAGCAAGAGTTTAACTCCTGACATCAAATAGAGCAACTGTGCAGAAAACCAGTGGAAGACACGCAGCTGAATGCCGCCTTTGAATACAGATGACTTTAAAACAGAAGATTAAACTGGTGTTTCTCCCTCAGTAAGCCGTCTCTCTTAAAAACTCGCCATGAGTCTAGGATGACGGACGTCTGCAGGTTTAAAATGGGAAAGAGAAAATCTTGGGAGGACCAGAACTTCATCTCAGAAACAGCATGTTTATGAGGAGCTGGCAAGAGCTTTGTCGCTCGGGGCAAGTCTGTGTAAACTTGGATCTGAACAGAATTAAATTTTTTCTTAAGCCTCAGTCCGACTGTTTCTCTTATTTTTGTCAGGGCAAACAATTTATTCCCTTCTTTCACACCGCAAAATGTCTCAAACCTTCACACACCAGTTCAGGATGTCCACAAACTTAATTTGGGTTTAAATTCCATCAGAAAGTCAGCATTAGTCAAACCAACAACTTATAAGGTGAGCTGACTCTGATTAATTTCCCTGTGAAGCAGATTTATTTCCCTCAGGTCTGATCCTGACAGCGGGCCTTATGTGAACTGTGGACAGCAGCTACAAGCCGCCTTTCTCAAAGACGTAAAAGATCACGCAGACAGAGGTGGAACACAGCCCGGGGCATGAACGCCAGAGCTTACAGCCAGCTTCATCTGCGCTGCAGCTGCACAGGCTGACACAAAGATCCGCTGGCCCTCAGGTCTCTGCGGTTGTTTTCACTAGAAGTGTTTTTTATTAAGTCAGTATTTAGAAAAGTTTACTCCCCTGTCCATGTTTGTTTTAATTTCATCCATGCAACACAGCTGAAGGGTGTGCGTGTATGTGTGTGTGTGTGTGTACAGTGGGTGTGGAGAAAGAAGGTCCCAGATGAGTTTCCTGAACATATAAGAGGAGAGTAAAGTTTAATAAATTACCTGCTGCATTGCACTTTGAACCTCTTTGGTGGCTTGAGAAAAAAGAAAATCAGGCTGTAAAGCCCTGTGGTTAGAAATGAAACTCACGTGGCAGTGCGTAGGTAGAAACGCACATGTATTCGCACCACTGTCTTATTATAGAAAGTCGGCATTCTCGTAACCATGATCCACCGTTTGTATGCCTGTGAGACAGTCTGAGATGAATACTTCTCACACTGTCCCACAGATTCTTTTGAATGATCTGAACAAGCCTGAAGACATAACTAATATCAAAAAAAGAGCAAGCTCATAGAAACAATTTTACAAGGGCAGTTCAGCGAAACTTAACAGAGCATCTTTTCTTTTATCAGTTTTCAGGAATCATTAAGAAGGTCATATGTGGATTATTCGAGGCTTCTGTGGAAAGATGTGCTGCTGAGGTCTTTACTGTGCCATTTTAATACCGTGAACATTATAAACAAAAGCCCACCTCCCCTGGTTTGTGATGATGATCCTGGGCTCATAAAACCAAAGCGATCTGCATGGTGAGACAATCTTTAATAAACGTGGTTTTGGGGGAGTTTCCATTACAAACGCTCTCAGATTCAGAGCCAGTAAGGTCCAGTAATGCAGACTGTGCAGAGCGTACAGCTGGCACGCTCAGTGTACCACATTAGGTGGTCTTGTAGCAGCTGTAGTCTTTACTGATGGATCACAGTTTCACTCATCTGCTTAGTCAGATCGTTACCACAACAACGGTTGTTAGGCAAACAGACACCTGGAGGAAGACACACAAGGCCATCGACGCTGTAACTTTTTTTTTTGTTGTTGTTTGGTTTGTTTGAGGTTTTTTTTACTTTTTGTCTTAACTTGAGTTTTGTGCATACTGCCTTAAAAATGTGAGTAAGTTGCTCTCAGCTTGATTTGATAAGTTAAAGTCCTCATGAGTTGAGACATTGCAAAGCTAGTTACAGTAAGGATGCAAGGAGAAATGAGAAATATAAATGCGGTCAACCATTCAAAGCAACAGACAGTGCACGTTGGGGGAGTCATGGCAGGGTGGTGTGGGTGGAGATAAGCATCAGGGGTGATTTTTGACAGAAGGATAGCAGCAAGGTTGAAAGAGATGTTTTACAAGGCCGTAGTGAGTGTTAAGATTTTTAATTTGGAGTGAGCAAAATGGACAAGATTAGAAATGAGTAGGTCAGAGGAACAGATCAGGTCGAGCAGCTTGGAGACAAAGTCAGAGAGGCAAAGTCTGAGATTGATTGGACATGTGCAAATAAGGGATAGTGGATATACTGGATGAAGGATGCTGAAAATGGAGCTGCCATGCAGAAGGAAAAAGAAGAAGAGCACATAGATTCATGGGTGTGGTTAGGAAGGACATGCAGACGGCTGGTGTCACAGAGGAGGATGCTTGGCATTGGGTGAGATGGAGGCAGGTGATCTGCTGTAGTGAGCCCTTAACGGAGCAGCCAAAAGAAGAAGAAAAAGAAAAAAAGAAGAAATTATTAAGTTAAGTTACATTAAGCCATTGAATTGAACCTGCACACTGTTCCAGACTTGATTTACTTTTCTCAGTTTAAACCTGCAGAGTCAGTACAGAGACGACCAGTGACGCTGCTCCCAGTGACAGTTACATAAACTGCTGTATAAGCCAAGTCTATGGGGATGGGGGCTGAATTCAATGCATTTCAATCCTAAACCCCGTAACAGACAGAACCGCTTTCACAATGGACAAAAATAATTTTTACTCTCGTCGCACTAGAGGATAAACAAGATAGCACCCTCTGTACAAGTAGCTAAAAATCATAGCTGCATTAATCTTTTAAGCATTTGCTGGATGACAAGTAGTTGCAAACACCAGGTATTCAAAAGGGGTTGCCCAATGCTTGAGGGCGTAGCACACTCAACCTTTGCACAACCCCTTTCGATTGCAAGACAGCTGAGAGAGGCAACCAATCTCCAGACAGACATGGTCTGACTCAGACTGACTGCCTTGACTGGCAAAGGCTGGCAAATAATTGCTGTGTACTTCATAAATGCAGACCTACTCGCAACACATTGCAACAGTCTGAGCCAATCAATGAGTACAACTCAGACACGTCATCATTCCTGTCTGATTGCCTTGTCGCTTGTCTTTATTGCCATCTTGACACAGCAAAGTCACAGCAACTGTGACTGGTCTCGCCTTCGAAGTAACCGTTTGCTCCAACCAATGTTTTCCCTAGTGTGACTGTAACATAATGTGAACATATTAAAAGGTATACGGCAACTTTCCATCATGTCTTTCTTACAAAAAAAGGCATAATCCCTGAAGAGTTTGAACTTTCTAGAAATGCATCATGGGAAGTATGCAAGTTTTGCCTTTTAGAACAAAACTCTAATGAATTGAGTGAAATTTCATGTGTTCACTCACTTAACTGCAGTGGAGTTTCCTGAAGTTAAAAGAATTTAAAGTAAAAAAGAAAAACATTTTATTTACACTTTTCTAGATCACAAAGCGCTTCACAATAAAAATGCTACAGCACTAAAACAAAAAGTTACTTAAAAGTTTAACATTTTAAAAAGCTGACTTTTTAGCTAGTTGAAAAATTGGTGAAAAAAGTGGTTAATTTTAAATTACGTAAATTAGAAAAGATGAGTTGGTCTGATTAAATCTCTGCACCTGTGCTGTGAGTTAAAATAAAAAGACAGGGTTCTCTGTTACCAGCCAAAGAATTAAATGCAACGGTAAAGCTTGCTACTTAAGTTATTTTAATTCTTCATAAGAAACCTGTACGTGAACACAAGAGGTGACTTGCCCATTTTATAGATATCTGTCATTTGCTGACATCATTTGTGTCCCCACAACAAACTCAAAGCTTTATTACCAGCTGTCACTTTAGCAGTTTAGCAGGTATTTCACGGCCAAATCAAGTTGTCCTCTTGGCCTGTACTGGGCATTAAACGAGCCTGAAAACCAGTCATGTCTTGTCCCTGGTTCTCTTTTCCCATGAGTCGACAAAAGGAGGCAGGAAGTCTCCAAGGGGCCTGGCTAGACTCTACCCAGTGTGGCCTGATTGCTGATAGTAGCCAAGATCTGACCAGTTCTCATGTTGACAAGAAGAAAACAACAGTGGGCCTCTGGACACATGAGGACTACCAATAAGACTCAGGCCAGAGTGATCTTAAGATCCGTCAGCTAAAAAAACCCCAACATCATTTAAAAAGAAGCTAGCAAAAGAAAAAAAATGTACAGCTTAAATATCCTGATCTGAGGGCTGATTATCAAACTGAAACTATATACAATAAAAGGTCTAGGACTCAAAATATCGATTTTTTTCCACGGGGCATCGAAACCGTTAAAAGCATCACAATAATTATTAATGGTGTTCTAAACATTTTTAGGATAAAAGAAAACTGGGCGTCACCATTCTGTTTCACATGCATCACAAACTAATTATATCTGTTGCTAAGACTTCATGGTGAGTTTGATTTGTTTAACTTTCCTCATCTGTCACTCATCAACCGCAGAACTTCCATACAGAGCAGATTACGTTTGTCTGTAGAGTGTATTTCAGTCACTACAGCAGTCCTGCACTTCACTCTGAGGAGAGCTATGTGCCTGATGTGGGAGGAAGTGCATGTGAACCCTTTAGACACTGTGGTTTACCCAGTCTTGCTCTTTCTCTGGATACGTGAGCAGTTCAAAGCCCAAGCTTAAGTTCCACTGACTCAGCGGGAACATCCGCTGGTTGAAACTCATTATAGCACACCAATCACCATTTATGCTAAAAGGAAAATCCCTAACTGCAACTACTGTATGAGTATTAATAGAGCAGCCTTCAAACGGGAAGACTGAGAGAGGTTTTAGGTGAGCAGCGCTTAGATGCGTTCACAAATTCGTCACTGGTTTCTCCAGAGTCGCATCCATTCTGGTGCCGCATTAATCACAAAGACACAGGGACACTTAGTCACTCCAGACCTCAGGTCAATGAAGCATACAACACCACAGGATGAATGATGGTCAGTAATCCATCATGAGGCCATGACTGACGTGTTTATCTTAGACTGTACTGAAGACTGGAGGCAGCTTCAGAAGCAACAAACTCAGAGAGCCCTAAAACAACCTCTCTCACTTAATCCAATCGTACACACTCGCCAGAGGATGTGGCGAAACCATTTTTTGGAGCGTTCTAAGAATGTTTCTGGGCCCTCAGGTCTGTGTGCAGAGGAAAACTCGAAGCACATGCCAGATTCCAGTCAGCAGCAGCAGAAAGTGAAACCAAGGGCTGATTGCCGCTGCTGATGAGTACTCACCACTGTAGAAACGGATCAAACAGCTGAGGTCTGAGTTGGCGGCTTCTTGCTGCACTCGTACAGGGTCTGCATAGCCCATTGACGCCAAGTAGTCATACACCATCTGGAGCGGACGCTCAGAGGGATCCAGCCTCCTGCGGGACCGAAGGCAAGAAGATGAAGAGGTGTGACAGCGACAGCAACAATTATAAAATACACCTCACAGAATCTCAGATGAAACAGATTATAAAAGTAAAAGCTTCCCGCCAACAAATGCCACGATCCAGGTTAAACGGGGCACCAGACCAAGCTAAAAAAGCACTCCTGCCAGAGTCAGCACCACAGTTAGGATTTTGTTTCTTGTTTTAACACAAACTAAAAAAGAAGATGCATTCTTGCAAAATCACGCAGTGTCATGGGTACACCATCTGCTGCAGCAATGCTTTAGGTCTGCACAAATATTTAAAAATGAATTTCCGAGAAGAGGCACCTTTAGTATCTTTCTTATCATTAAAACATAGCCATTAGGGGTTTTTATTTCGACATTACGGTAAGTTTGTTGAAATGAATGAAAATGATATTAGATATTTCACTCTTAAACCATGAGTTTGAATTCATCTGTAAATCTCTCAGCTCTCTGTTAGTCACTGAAGCCTAACAGGATGAATACTAATAGAAGCAACCTTTCACATAAATGCCCACTGTCGAGCTGAGTGAAGGAAGCCCCGAAAGCACAATAGCAGCTGCAAATCCAGCTTTCACTTTCAATCTAAAACAAAAGCTTAGAGTTAATTTATGATCACTTAGTCTCTCACTTCTGAAAACTGTTTTATTTTTTTAAGACGGGTCAATCTGCCAGCTCATAAAGAGCTAAACACAGATCTTTTTCAGTATCTGTCAACAGGAAGACTTACAGGGGGGAAGAAATGTGATTAAATACTAACATTTAGAATAAACGAGACAGAAAAGTGCTTGAATTTCAAAAGATTCTTAACAACAGCTAGAGCACAGTACCCATGCCTGAGGACATGACTTTACCTCACTCCGCCTGGAAGATTTGCAGAATCATCTTGGTTGATTTTAGACAGCTGTGACATCAACATCTAAAAGCAGGATTTAGGCAGCTTCCAGCAGGCAGAGTGATGATGAGTGGCAGTCCCTATTGACCATTCACACTTCACACTGATATGCCTCATTTATTCACAAATCTTCCCACTTTGGCCAGTGCAGCAAGAAGCTGAATCTCTGTCAAATGGTGCCCAGCGGGTTCATCTGTCCTCGTGGAAAGTTATGCAGCCAACTATCATGGTGGGTTCTTGATTTAGTGCAGACATACCCAGTATTTCATAGATATATGAGAAGTTAACTGGGCCTCCTAAAAACACAATGGTACGGATACACGTGCGTTTTTAAAAACTAAAAAAAGCCTTGTATTGCTTCATCTTTCGATATTTTACATTATAAGTTGGTATCTTTTTTCATGTACGTTTATGTGGCTGCCTAAAAATAAAACTAAAATAACTGATCAAGCCTTCAGTTTTAACTATAAACACCAGCAACAAAAAATTAGTCGTTAGCACAAAAAGGAATAAACCGAAATGTGCAAACATATTAATTAGTTGCTATTCTTGAACTGTGTTTTGTTTGAAATGAAAATCAGTCAAATGTGTCAACTTGAATGTTAGATAGAAAGAACTTAGGTAGAAGAAAGTGCTTGTATGAATGGGTGAGACATATTGAGTGCTCGAGTAGAAGAGTGCAAGATAAGAACCAGTCCATTTACACAATAGACCGGTTGCAAGACCACCACAGACCTTACAGAGAGTGACAGAAAACCTTCTGGCTGTGTGGCAACAGTGCTAACCACTCCACCAAAGGGCTGTTTAGCTATTGCAGGGCAGTATTACCAAAAATTTCCTTCTGCCTTCTTCTGCTGCTAGATTAGGACAGTTTTTACCATTTCCCTTGATCAGGAAGCCTTTCGATTAATCAAGATTTTAACTTCAAGATAATGGCCCTGTATCACTTATCCTCAGGACTGAGTTGAGCTACTAGATCCAGCTTATTTTACATTTCTGAGTGAGCTCACTGATAAAGGAGGTCTTTGGTATGCAGCTACTAACTTACTGGAAATAAGCCAGTTAAGATGTGTGGGATCATCTCTTTGGAAATGTTCTGGAAACTCCGGTTATACCCAGAACATGTTGAAGGGATTGCATATCCCATCTGTCCTGGAAACTCTCATGGATGGAAAAGCCTCTTGCTGGGAAAAAGAACACTAGACTGCTTCGCTCACCCTGTTTGCACTGTGACGCTGACAGACATAAGTGGTCCAAAAGGGGATGAACAACAGGATGAAAGTCCTCCATCAACTCTACTGCCTCAGTAAATTTATCTGTAAAGGGATTTTGTTGAACTGAAAATGCAAGCAGGAAAGAGCCCCGAACGTGCCTTCCTGTAAGCAGCACGTAACTACATGCTCTAAAAAGAAAATCAACAGGAAAAGCCGCATAGCTCACAGCTGCGTCGTATGCTTCACATAACCATTTATAGAACGAATGCATCTATTATCAAAGTAATGAAGCCTTTTTATGCACAGAAGGTTCATCCAAAAGGTCATAAAATAGGGATGAGAAAATATATTACTAAAGGACCGTTTGAGGACAAACATTACTGGAGTTCATATGCACATAATACATTTAACTTGTCTTTACCGTATGTGCTGCCAGTTTGTACAATTTATGTTTTTTTTAATTATTTATGCAGTTCTCCTAACTCGCCATTATCCTGTTTTTCTTTTCTTTTCTTTTTGGAAGTTGAAGACTTTAATATTACATTTAAATCCACTCAGTCATACTCACTGGCAGACCAGACTGCTTTACTGCTGGAGTATAAACTGAACCAACAGGGCCCATCCACAGGCTTACCAAAAGCCTTTCATTTATTACCACTCTGCATCCGTCTCCAGTGCCTGCAGCTCTCAGTCAGCAAAGATATAAAGACATTGTTTCATATGCTACTATTGGCTAACAGCATGTGAGGTGATTACCGACCTCCAGTCATGTTTCCAGCATAATCTCTGCAGCACATCTGTGGCACCATCTCCCACCAGTTATTGCTTACTAACACAATCATTCACAACTCTTTGCTCTAAATGCATCTGTTGGCACTTTGCTGGTTCCCCACATTTTTTATAAGATTTTGCTCTTTCTTATTCATTTAAAAAAATTGAACAGACAGAAGCGCTCAGACAGAATGAGCCATAACTCATTCAGGCTTAAGCTGTACAGCTGAGCTCTCGTTTTAGGCTCCTTTATGTCTTCACGTAGGTTTTCCAAGGGAAGCAAACAAGGAACTGAATTCTTCCTGGTCACGGACTAGTGAACCAGCTTTTCATCCTTTCACAGATCATCAATTACTATTTCGGTCTACGCATGTCTTGTACAGTGGTGAGAGGCGTAGAGACATGTTCCCTGAGCGTATCCTTGGTGGGGAGCTGTGGGAGTGCGGGATGATAGGGCAACTGCAGCAAGTGCTCAGTGGTGTGTTTACCTTCTTTGCATTAACTGAGGATGAGATTGTATTATACATTTTTAGCAAGCTCCCATTTCACGTGCTTATATTTGCATAATTCTTCTTGTGCTTTGATTTGTCTCTTATTTTCTTAACATGATTAATTGGTATTTATTTAATGAAGCTGTTGGATGCCTGATGCATGTGTTGGCCCCATCTTGAGTAGCTGATGTGGACTGAACTCTCTTTACTCTGCAGTTGCTGAATGCAACTTTGTCACCATGATTCGACATGATTTAAATTTACCTCACTAGGTCTCCGTGCAGTTGAACGTAAAGTGCGTGTCCTTTCTTCTGAGCGCACAGCTCCTCCACTGTGGTACTGGTGGAGCAGAGCACCAACTGCAGGTCTGTCTGAGGGGTGGAGGAGGCCTGTGTGCCAGAGGCAGGTGGCTGAGGGTCTACTGTTCCCCCATACAGACACACACAGCCCCGCTGGGTGTCCCCTTTCAGCCAGTCCCGCTCTCGTGATCCAAACCTGGTTTTTCTCGTCACGCAGCTTCGACTCCCGTTCCGCTTCATGTTGCGCTGCTAACACAGAAAAACACAGAATATTAGTCTTTCTCACACACAGATTGTAATCAAAAACATAGCATGAAAGCCAAAGGGCATCTGAGGAAACAGAGAGTGGTTCAAGATGAACTACACACTCTCCCAGACGTGCTGGGGGTTTAATCCAGCCACAAATCAATTTGCACTGGTAGTTACCAATTGGATAATCTTCATAGAAATGTTCGCTCTTCCCTAAACTAAAGTCAACCATTAAAGTTTATTCGTTCGCATTGAGGGTGGACGGTGTGACTGCTGAAGAGAAACCACAGCACCATTATTTTCACTAATCGCCCGTGATGACATTAGCCGGATGTGGAGTAGCCTAATGTTACTCTTAAACAGACATCAATGAAGAATAATCCTCTCCTGAACGATAAAATATCAGTAACAGCAGTTCTTGGTGAGGCTGGAGTTTATCACGTGGGATGCATTTAGATCTAATCAGTACAAAGAAACATATCAAAGGTCTGGAGAGCATCCGTTCTGGTGACAAACAGGTATCATTGCTGTTGTTTTTAAATGATGTCATCTTCAGCCTGCACTGGCTTCCATGTTCGATAAGCCTGAGAGTAAAAAGTGTGATAACTGATCGTTTTTGGTAGGGTTTTTGAACAGCATTGGCCACAGTTTCTCAGTATTTGGTACTGTTACTCAATAACTGATTTAATGACTGATTTCCTGTTAAAATAACGGTAATTTTATCTTGATTAATCTGATGAATTACTTGGCAAATCCTCTCATTTAATGCCCAACAGACGGCTTAATTTGTTTCTTTTCTTAGACTCTTTCTTTACGGTAACAAAGTCGCATCCTATATAAGCCTCTATTCTCAAGGTCAAGAATAAACATCCACACAATGGATCATACCTGGAGCAGCATTGCTCCAGAGGTTAGAGAGCTAAGGCTGTGATCAGGCGAACGGTTGATTTAAACGAAGAGGTCACAGAGAAAGTAAAGTGCAGATGTCTTCTTTGTCCGCAGCTGTGAAGGTGTGTCTGATGAAGCTGTGGAATCACCCCACTGGACTACAGATGTCCTGGGCACCTCCCCAGTATGGATGTGTGTCACTGTGGGAATGTGACTGAACAAGCTGTCCGGACTCAGAAGGAAGTACCTCTACTTTAATCTATATCTGAGACCTATAACTGTGAAAAGAATTCACTTACTCACCTTTCTGTATTGATGCTGACAGGCAGGTAGAAACTAATGCTCTGGGTGCAAACATCAAGGTGTTTAATACTTATTACCTATTTCATTGCAAATCCTCAAATACCTCTTTTAAATATAATAAACGTTTAATACTCACAGTCTAAATGAAATACCAGAGCTGAGGTTCTCTGTATGTACGCGCGTGTCTCTTGCTTTGGGGACTTGCGTGTCATTACTCATCATGTCTTCCCCTAAAAATTTCTAAGAAAACTGTTCAGCAGCGGGCCTGGGTATATGCGAGCTATGAGTGCCTGTAGTGTGTGGTCTGCCGCTGTTACCGGCTCCGGTGCATTCCTGACTGCCTCGGATCAATTATCAATTAGACGCGATATCACAGCATTTACATAACACTGCTGGGAAGGATGCGCGCGTATCTGTGGATGCACTTTGCCCTGTTCCGAGCACCTACTGCGATGTAACCACCTTGACATGACAGTTGTCGATCACTTTAAATCCCCCCCGGCTGCTCCCTCTGGTTATGACCTGCCTTTAGCACTCGGATCCCCGTCGCAGCGTGAGCTCCGGGACCACTGCGGCTGCCGCGACCCGCAGTCTGGTTCAGCCCCGCCTGGTGGACCACCGTGTCCGGCTGCCTGTCTATGCAAGCCCCGTTATCTCCGACATCACCTCCTCTCTTGATGCCCGTTCGGACGTTGGTCGCAGCGACCTCCGCGTTATTGTCCTCGTCCTCCATCGCCATGTGTGATCCCTTTTAACGGCGACAAAAAGCAAGCGATGTCCCGGCGCGCGACTTGTAAATTCCCACGGAGAGGTGAAAATTCATCCTGTGTCGGTGCAGCGACGCCATATCCCGACTCATCTGACTGCTGTCAGATAGGCCCCGGAGAGCTGATCAATAAACATGAAATGGGCGGGCTCAGGGTATTTATTATTCAGCAGCCAATAGGCCTTTCTGAAGGGGATGCTTCATAATAATGATGAGGCAAGTTTTCCCACTTGATGCAGTCATAAAAACACGAGAGGTGTTTGCAGGGCGTGTCATTAAGCGTTAACCCTCTGCTGCACCTATTCAATGAGAGGGGAGAAAGAAAGGCTCTTATTAGTCTGTGGATAAAACTTTTTTTTTCATTATCGTTAAGTAAATAGGGAGAAAATGTTTAAAAATGCATTTATCTGTTGGGTGTGTCAGACATGGGTTCATGTTTTTGTAGTGTCTCGTGATGGGTTTACAGTCTGTGTTTAAAAGCAGTTGTTCTGAGCTGTGTCACAAACATTACGGTTTTTGCGCGTGACTTTGGGTGTGACCGGCCTGTCGCTCTGTGACTGCTGGGATATCCTGCATCTCCCCCGCGACCCTGAATTGGGTAAGTGGAAAAGGTTGATTTGATGGATGGGTGGGTTTAGATTGAACCTTATCACACATAGCTATTGAGGTTTCCTGAATATCCACAGCACATCGTTAACGTTTGCTGGCATTCATTTTTGCACAGCGTTAAGCTCCAGTCACAGCATTTTAATCTTATTGAGGTCTGAACTTTACTGGATCATTGCAACACCTTGATTCTTTTCTTTTTCAGCCCTTCTGCTGTACATTCACTGCTGTGCTGCCATGTTGCATGACCCAGTTTTAGCAAAGCTTTGGCCGCCAGACGGATAGCCTTGTAGTTGACTCTAGAATACTGTGGCATTGAGAGGAATTGACTAAATCTCTGTCAGCAGGTTACCCGGGTCCTGCAACTACAGAACATGCCCGGATCATCATCCCTCCACCGCCGTGCTTGATATTTGATGAGAGGTGTTTGTGCTGATATGTTGCATCTGTTTTTCACCAAACACTGCACTGTGCATTATAACCACACACTTTTGTTCAGATGCAACTTTGCAAATCTAAAGTGTGGCGTCATGCCCTCCTTAAAGAGAAGAGGCTTTCTCTTCTGTGATGAACTACTGTCCTGGACTTCATCATTTATCATGCTGACTGAGGCAGGTAGAGTCTGAGATGCTGGTCTTGGGTTTTTTTTGTTTGTTTTTGTTTTACAATTTCCCTGAGCATCACAGAGTCTGACTTTCGAGTGAATTTGAAGTGATACACATTCCTGGCAAGACTGTAGCATCGTCACACACCTGAATGTTCCAGATCACACTGATCAAATGCTAGCAGCACCTGCCTGCTACTTACACTCTTAATTCCTATGGAGGGAGTAACTGTGCATTTAGATTTTCATTAGGCAGCCTGGAGTCCTGTGAAAACCCTTTCACGTGACTAAATCGTGAGTGAAAAGTACCCAGTCAACAAGGAGAAAATTTCTGAAAACCGGAAACAAAACAAGGCTTCTCTTCAGACACATTTTTATTATTTTTTTTTTACAGTTAAAGTCATTTCTAAAGCAAATAACCTGATCTTCTTGTCTTACTATATGAACCTAAGAAATGATGATAGATAAATGACTCCCATACCTTTTTAGATTGCTCTTTGACACCTTTATGATCATTTCACTTGATTGCAATCATTTAGAAACTGTGCAGTAGACGCTTCATTTTGGCCAGAGGGTTTGAGTAAGCAATTTACTCAAGGGGCCACAAATCCAAGTGTTATATGCTGACTAATCTAGAACTTCAATTCTGAATGCCTTACAATTTACTTTTCATTTTGTAGAACTCCCTCACAATAAGGCACAAATGCCAGGATCCTGAAACATTAGAAACATACCTTTTGGCGCTTTCTTAAATCTCCCCTCTATATCATAAAGGTCAGTTTAATTTTATCCCAGGTCCAGTCATGGTTATTAAATGCCGATTAAAAACAGATACATAGCACTCACAGATCCACTCATACTTTGAGTCGATATTAACAGCACAAAACATTTTTAAAATCTAGGTGATTATAATAGCAATAAACTCATTTCTATTTATATCTCATTCTTATCCCAGTTTTCAACATTTGATAAACAGGACATAAAACAATTAGAAATGATCCATCCTTGGTATAAATATTAAATGAATAATTTAAGCCCAGCATTTCTTTTCAGTAGACTCTTACACACAAGACCCCAAAGCACAAAAGAAAACTACCGTAGCTCGTGTAGATTTTTGACTTTTTATTCGCTTGATCATTTTCTCCAACCCAAAGACAATACACAGCATAAATTGAAAATATCCCATTTAATAGTTTACAACTCTTCATCTTTAGTCATCCTTTTATATTTTCAGTCTGACATTCACACTCACCTTGAAGCCACAGAACTGTGATAACAGTTCATACGAGTCAAAAGTGAACCTCATGCCTTCACCCTCCCCCAACTAATCAGATACAGTTTTGTTTTCAGTCAGGGCAGGTCAGGAGTTCGGGTGTGTGCGTGTACAGATTTGGTTTTCAAAATACAGCAGATGCATTTTTTTTTTTTTTTTTTTAATTCAACAGGGGAAGTTCATGAACGTGGTGGCAATTCAGACGCTTTCCCAAGCCCTTTGCACACTGAATTCACCCCAACAACAACAAAAAAAAAAAAAAATCCAAAAAACAAAACGAACAAAAAAAGCAATAATCAATAAACCAAATAACAGATGCTTTAAAAACATCGAGAGCAATGTGAGCACTATTTCAACAACTCCTTATTGTACATGTTAGTACTGACCCATGAAGGTGGTGTGACAGATTTGTATAATTGGAACTTTTCTAGCACTTCAAAAAGAGTCTTAGATCGAGAGTAGAAATGGTGTTATTTACACTGGTTTTCACATGCAGCTCAGAAGCTGAAAGCAATTGCAGCCACAAATCATGTCCTATGTAGACAGAAGACATGTCGCACACCATCACATCCTCTCGGGCATGACTCTTTCTCTCTCTCTCTCTCTCTCACACACACACACACACACACACACACACACACACACACACACCTCTGATGAGTACTTGATTCCATTTCTTCTCTTCCTTTTACAGTTACAGTGTCCAAAGCACTTATGTTGGGTTCATTTCCATTTGTAGGTTTTAAACAGCATGAATGACTGAATCATCAAAATAAACCATCTAATGTGACGGACAAGGGTACATACTGGTTGAGTAAGACAATACAAACAACACAAAAACATTCAGGAACAGTAGGAGTATCAAACTTCCTTTCCCATCCCTTCAGCCTTCCATTTTGCACAGCTCCCCCTTGTGGTTATTAGCCAGCTACACAGGCTTTTTCCCCTCTGCCCCAGTTTTGTTTTAGTTCTTCAACAGCAGAAATGGATTAAAAACAAAATTATAAAGACTCAGACAAAAAGAATCCACCCACTGCTGTTCATCATGTCCTGCCTTGATTTACAGCCACTTAAAGTCTGGTTTAGAATAGCAAGGACCCAGATCGTTTTCTCTTTAACTGGTATATTGGAGATCACAAAGCGTTTACTGAAAGTTGTGCCATGCTATAATGGACTAAAAAAAGGACCCAAAAGAAAGCACTGTGTTGTTCTGAATACAGCGAGCGCACAAAATATCCATCGTGGTGAGCTGAAAAACCCCTTTGTGTGGCACTGATAAGGGCCTTGACTGTTTGGGAAGATGCAAAAACAAAAAGACAACCAGGCAGCTAAGAGAGATCACACACCAGAATAATGAAGAAAGAGGGGGGGGCTTCATTTCACAAAACAATTTGCAGATTGAAAAGCGTTTAATAGAGGTGAATTGTCAAAGAGTGCACATAAGGCCAGAAGGAAGAGCAGCTTCTTGGTAAATAAGCCGCTGCTCTTCCACAGGAAGCCACGGGTACATGAGGTGTTTGAGGGGCAGAGAAGCAGATGGAGCAGGGTGCCATTTCTGCTGCTGCCTCTGTGCAGCACTGTGCTTAGGTTTCTCAGTAGTACATCACCCATACAACATCTGTTAGGACAGATTTAACCCTTTTTTCCCCCCAACATCCAAAAAAAAAAAAAAAAAAAAAGGAACCCCATCATGTGGCCCAATGACTCAAAGTATCATCGTAAAAGAAAAGACGACATCATGAATGAAGCATGACAAATAGTAAATCATCAGCATGTCAATTGCATCCTTCTTAAGATTCTTTTTGTACATATATGCATACAATTATACTTTCTAGCTAATCTTTTTAAGTCTTCATGTGGGTTTTATTTAATCTGATCAGCGTTCGTTTTACAACTATATACAATGTACAGGCAGCAGATCAAATACCTTTTACAATGAATGAGTGATGATACAGGGAAGTCTTAATAGACTAATGTTGACTAGATCTATTTAGACAATATACATTGTGAATAATTGGAATTTTCTTTTAGAAAATGGCATCTAAAAAAAAGGATGAAAGATAGTACAAGAGACAAAAATTGTAAAAGCCCTCAATATGTACAGAAAAAAAGCCAATATAGCATTTGTCAACAACAGAAAAGAAGAAAAAAAGTTAAACTGAAATTATTTTCTCCATATACACATATCATAGCTCAAAAATATTTCCAAAGCTAATAGTCTCTCTGATTTGGTCACAGAAGTTAGAAGACAGTGAAGCATAGTGAAAATAATTACACAGCCTGATGAAGATATCAGCACAGCATCGTCACAGGGCTGCTAAGGTTAAGTAATGAGATGCACAAACTACTGTTAGTTTCTCTCATGCAGATGCTCCCCCTGGATTCTAACTCGTGACTAAGCAAGATGTCAATATACTGCCACTGAAGGTTAACAGAAAGAAAGAGCATTGTGAGGTATTAAGGTTACCGTCCCCAACAGCATGGTCAGAATTCTGATTTGGAGAGGACGAGAGCAAAGAAATCATACTCCAATCATCAAACAAACAGTCACCAAAGAAGAACCTGTCCCAGTATGTGATTCAAAGTCACATTTTAATTTTTGTTGACTTAAAAGGGGGCGTTGTAGTGATATTTGTACATTAATAGTTTGCAAAAAACACCTGAAACCTCGATGCCAGCTTAAGAAAAGTTTACATCTATTAGCTGCCATTATCTTTGTTTTTGTTTGTTTAGTCATCATCATCCATCAGGTATTTTAATGGGGGGGGGGGGGGGGGGGGGGGGGGAGAAATCTGCCACACTGTAAAGAAACAACCAAGAAGATTAAAATACATATGTGTCAAAACTAGAAAAACATTACTGCTGACATCCTCGTGAGCTCATGAGACTGATTTGGGGGTGACTGATTTTTAACTCGTCATTAGACTAAGCAGTGAAAAGGCTAAATCAAATCAAGTGACATACCCATTCTAATCCACCGGGACCATTTACCCCCTCAGATTGAAAACAGGACCATCACACAAGCAGACTTACAAACAAAGCTCATACAGAACTCAATAAATTCAGGGGCTTTTATCTAGCTAAGTCAGAAAGGCACATCACTTTGATATCAGGCATAAATTAAGTCAAATTACTGCAGAGATAAACAGACTTTCACACAAATAGTGCCAGTAAGATGAGCATCCCCATCAAAGAAGACATGAAAAAAAAGAATTAAGGGGAAATAAAAGCATTCAGTGCATGTAACTACATTCATAACAAGCTTAATTTACATGTATGTGCATGGTGACCACGTTCAACCAGGATAAATAAATCTGAAATGTAACTCATCTAGACTCGGGACACAGATGCAGGAAGAGTTTAAAAACACAAACTTATTATCAGATCAATTTTTAGGCCTGGATTATATCCACTCTAACGAATGAACACCCTCAGACGAAGCAAAGCAATGAACAGTTGAATGTTTTACGTTGATCTAAAAGCTGCTGCTTTACTACAGATGAGATAAGAGCTGAGTAGGTTCTATGAAATTAGCCACAGGTGATCAAAGTGAGCATCTTGGATCTGTTTGTTCTTAATGTGACAAACTAACGCAGACGATTCCCTATAGAAACATAGGATAAAGAGGCCTACAGTCAGAGTCGGAAAAGACGAAGTCCAGGTGTGATTGTGATCCTAACGATGCTCAAACATGCTTTAAGCAAATTAATGTAATTCAAAATGAATACAACTCTGACAAGTTATATCACTCATGATGTGGCGGATCAAAAACGAGGTTACCCAACAAGTGTGTGACTGCACTGAATAGACCTTTCAAAGCTTTTTTTTTCCTGCTGCCTTTGTAGGATTGAAGGTTCATAGGTAAAACACCCAAATGCAAAGCCAATCATAAGTATCAAGGGAGCAGGGTTTCCACCTGCAAGTCCAAATAAAACTATGGTTACTGCAGTGCTTATTAGTGGGCAACACTTTTCTTCTACAGTGACTAGAGAAGTAAAGTGTACCACAGTGAATGGTGTGCGTGTGTGCTTTTGTGGGTGATGTCGGTGCCGGGCAAAGGGTGTGTGTGAGAGAAACATACTAATCAAAGAGATCAGGAAACCAATTAAGAAAAACAAATAAGAAAAGTTCATTGATTGATATGTTTACCCAATTATTCGTGTGATGTCAATAGTCAATAGGGTCTTCGTAACATCTGCATTTTTCTCCTGTATTCAATGCTTTGCTGCTCCCCATGCAACTTGAGGGCAGCTGTCTGCACTGATGTCACGGGGGGCCGTTGGAAGAAAGGTGGGAGGTGAAAGGAAAATCGTTTTCATAGTTCCCTTGCTTGGGGCTTTTGAGAGCAACAGGAGCAGCTCATCACTGCCAGGACTGAGGGGGGAAGTTATTAACCTCAGCCAGGTCTTGCACAGCCGAGCCTTTGTGGGTGTACGTCAGCTTGATCCTCATTCGTAGTTGTTGCTGAAATTTGGGAGGGGTGGATGGATTTATAAAAAAGGAAACTCCTCATGAGGACAAAAAGAAAAAACAAAAACAAATATGTATTCATTACAATCTGAGAAAAAGAAACTCACCTTCTGTGGGTTGAGTACTCTGATGACCTGTGTGACAGTTCCCTGGTTAAGTGTTGGGACGACATTACTGCTAGGGGAAAGGAGCTGCAGCTGGAATGTCTGACAAACAGAGAGGGGACGGCGAGTTAGATGAAAATTTAATGATACCACAGAAGAATTGGGGTCATAAGAGCAGCTTAAAATACGGACACTAGACAGCAACTGATCGATGGTCACTCGAAGCCACTCATCACCACTTTATCAAATTTATTCATTAGATAAGATGACTGTAAAATATTCCATGGCACATATGCAAGGTGGGTGGTCAACTTACACCCACTAGGCCCCCCCCTTTGCAGTATGCGGGCAGAAACCCTGGTTTTATTTAAATCAACATAACCGGATATTACTTTAAGACTACAAAAACAAGAGCGCATAGTGAGACTTCACTTAAATTACACTCATAGGAACGTCAACATTAGAATATAAAAACTGTACATTTCCCCATGAAACTAACAGTATTGTTTTAAAAGCCCATTACTATGGAAAAATACTATTTGAAGAGTTGAGAAGTTTGAAGATAAATCAGGTAAACAAGAGACCACAGGGCAGTTACTAAAGATCCAGTAACAGCAACAGTTACCACAACATAAATATTAATTAAAGTACTAACAGCAATGTGTCATGTGATCTGAAAAAAATAAGCATTCCTGCATTAAATAATAATTAAACACAACTAGTTGAGAGTACTGCGGATAACAGAGAAAAACAGCATACCAAAGACACTGCAAGTCTATTAATAATTAATTCCCACTAGCACTGACTGCTCAGTGTTTCCAGCTTACAGATCCAATATTTACAACATTCATGCAGGTTCAGCCTACAGAACAAGCACATTATTGGCACTGTGAGTTACTGAATAAGCCTAATGTCAGTGGAAACCCATTTACATAATGGAGCTAAATGAAAACGAACACTGTCGTGATTAGGAATTAACTACACTTTCGTCACATAATACCCGTGTTGGGCTGCTCACCTTTGGTACTGCAGCCTGAAAAACAAAATCGGTCATGTCTGCTTCTGTCGAGTTGGATGCGTGGATAGTGATAACCGCGATGTTGGGGTTGGGGTTAGCTCTCTCAAATGTAAAGTCTATTTTCAGGCCATTCTTGTTGTACGCCGTCATAGGAGGGATACCTATACAGAGAGCAGATGATTAAAAAATGTAGATGTTAAAGTACTAACGCTTCACAGGTTGGGTAAGTCCAGAAAAAAAAAAAAATGACCAAGTGCTGTATTATGTAAGGATTGTGTCATAAAATTGTGTATATGTGGCAGTGGATGGTCAAGGTGAGAAACATACTCTCACCTGCAGCTGCAATGTCATTAAAAAGGGGCGGTGAGGTGAGGCCATCCAAGAGGAAAGCGGGTTGGGAAGAGGGCACTGAGGTTGCAGGAGCAGGGGCTGGACCGCCTGGGAAGGAGGAAGCAACATACGAGGGTTTAAGAGGACATGGACACAGAATGATGATATGCAGAGATTACTGATGTGTCATTTTCAAGGGGTTTAAGGGGGCATTGCAGCATTACTGAGCATGTGTTGTGTTCAGAATTAACATGATTATTATTATTATCCAGTCACACAATCACAGAAAAATCATAACTTTAGAAACATAGCTGGAATAAAAGTGGCAAGTGAGAATGCTGATATACATGGTCCAACATTTTGGGTATCTGCTTTACTTTTCAAGTACTGCTGTAATCACTGCAAGTGCAATTTCTAGTTCATTAAACAAAAAGTCAAACTCAAGTTTTATAGCAGGCTCTTAAAAAAATAAATAAATAAAGGGTGTAATAAATGTGTAAACAGAGTACTCTACCACTAAGTGAGAGGTCACCCAGTAGATCAAGCAGCTCTCCTCCTGCTGAAGCTGGCTTAGTGGGCACCGTGGTCTGAATTACCGGCACCACATCGTGACCACCCAGCAAGTCTAATAAATCATTAGCCTGTGGAATGGGGACAAGACATTAACATGATAAGTACATGTATACCATTTTTAATGATACTACAAAAATAAAATACTCATCAACAGACTTAAATGAAGCTGGTTCTAAATTCAATAAAAATATGGTTTCTTAAAGAAACTTAAGACAAATAGATCTATCCTGTTAATTGTTCATTTGACTACAGACGTGTGTTTTTCGTGATAATATAAAGGCTGAAAACAGTTCTTACCTGGTTGGTTGGCTGGGTGACGGGTGGTGGATGTTTTGCTTCCACAACAGACGGCTCAGCCTCCCCATTAGTCTGTACAATCTCTGTGGGGCCATTAGAAGCAGTTTTCTCCATAATGGGCATTCGCTCTAAGAGAGCTGGCCTATTGTCAGGGAACAAACAAGGACAAAAGACAGACCAAACTCAACCACTTGAGCTTTTTTTTTTCCCTTTTCTTTCCCCGCCCTTAAATCTACTCAGTGCTACAATGTGCCCGTCACAGATATGAGTAATTCCCTAGTAAAGTAGTTTCACCTCATATGGTCGTATTTCTTGAAAAGCGCATTGTACTCCACAGCTCTCTGCTGAAGCTCCACATCGATGCTACTGCCATATATCGAGACCACCTTCTTGATTCGACTGAAACAAAAAGTGAAGGTAGAGCTGGTTATTACACAAACTTTATTTCTTACTTCATTTTATTATTATTTTCAAAACATGGATTGTTTTTCAAACACACTCGAGCTTAAAAAGTGAGACACAAGTGCTTTATGTATTATGACGCTATGTCTTATTATTTCTTATTACCAATAATAAACACTCATATATTTAGGGCCCACTGAAAACCCCTTCAAACTGTCTCAAAGGAAATGCTGCACTGAATAACACATGTAACCATCTTAAGATCATGTGACAGTAAGTCAAAAGAAAGACTTAGCCACTGTAAGTTTAAAAAGCCATTACTCACTTTACACTAGTGAAGCGAGTAGACAGCTTCATGATAGCTGTAAGGGCGTAACCCCGGGTCACAGGTGTGGACAGGTTGGACACCAGGAGGCCTTCCAGCACGTCCAGAACCTCATCCTCAGTCACCTTTGTTCAAAAAGAAAAGAGGAAAACAGAAAATCTCATGAGCAGGTTATATCATCTTAAATCTTGTTTTTGTATATGCTCTTGAGATGTTTGTGTACCTGGATTGGCTCCTCCTCTTCACACTGCCCAGACACAAGCAGGTCCCCATACTCTCCTATGCACCAGGATGCTACCTGCACTAGAGGTTGCTACACAACACAGAAATAGAAATCACCCTCTCACACTAGTTTGAAATACCAAAGTTTTGTTATGTAATACATTCTATTAATGTATGCTACAAAAAAATTAATAAATAAAAAAATATGGAGACATCACAAATCTAAGCATGACCCAAACAAGAAATGCTGCGAGAACTTGCAGGTTGCTACAAACACGGAGACGAACCTGTGAGATGTCATCCAGCAGAGCTTTGTAAAGTCTCTGTACTGTGTAGGCGTGCATCTCCACGCTGTTTGTGATGAGCTGGATGAGGTTAGGAACGGAGTCGTCTCGCACGTAGCTCCCTGCCTGGAAGGATGAGCAGAAACATCAATGAGAAACGCGAACAAACTACTAGTGAACTAAACAACAATCAAAGGACTTTTTAGGGATTAGAGTTTTGTGTATTTTACTTACGGTTGTCAGGACTCTCATAATGGTGTCTATGTGCCATCTTTTTGAAGGAGCATATCTGTAAGATAAACAATACACCCATTAGGCCCAGCAATGGACTAAAAATGTAAATGTATTAAATTCAGAAGAGCGTCGACTGCTAGGAGATAAATGCTGTCAGAGAATAAAGGTGTCAACAAAGTCTGTCAGACGATGGATCACTCATTGTATCATCATACAGCATTTCTGTGCTGGCCATAAAAAGAAAGATATATACTAGATTTTCTAATTCATATAGATACATTTAACTTGTACCAAGTAGTACCAAACCAGAACCTTTCATGCTTAAAGTACAGAAAACACACACAAAAAAAGAGAAAGTGAAACCCAGAAAACTTTAACAACCTTGAACATGACAAGGTCAGCCAGCATGTGTTTTACACTTCAACAAAGTAGCAGTGGCTAAACTTGTAAAGTGTGGTGAAGTCTGTATCAGTGTCATACTTCTCAGCAGCTAGAAACACTCCTGATGCACAGTCTGCTTTGAATTCAGGGTCACAGGAGTCCAGGAAGTAGAGCAGCTCTTTCATCATGCCTCTAATGTTGTTGCCGTTCACAAGCGCAAAGCTCAGTTCCATTGCACGTCTACACAGTAATGAAAAACAGACGAGGGTCAGAAAAAAAAAAAGGCAAAAAACCCCCAAAACAGCATGACATGTTAAGTTATGTGTAGCACCGTGAATCACCTCTTGATGGACACGTCCAGGTCTTTTAAACAATCCACAATGGTGCTCCGATGTCTCTGCACTGCATTGTGGTCCGTTTGTACGGTCTTTAGTAGAGATGTCAATGCCACATATCTGAAGTTGATTAAAGAAATGTCGACAGGTTTTAATCAAACTTTAGATAAAATCGATGGCTTCAAGGTGAAATACTCCAGGCAATTTATTTACCTTATATTTTTGTCATTGTTAAGAAGGAAGCGACCTAATATGTTAATGGCCAAGACCTGTAAGAAAGAAACAAGCATTCAGATGAGTTAAAATTTTCAAAAAGATTCTCATAACCTTTTCCTAAAATGAACTCACCCTCAGTCCACTTTCAGACTTGATGTCCATTATAGTCAGTACAGTCTCGTACAGGATTGCATTGCCTACATTTTTACTCGTCTCTGTGTTTGTAGCAACCTGCAAGTATACAGACCGTGGATTTGTCAGAACAACACTTAATATGTGAGGACTTAAATCTAAGCAATATTTTTTCCAATTCCAACCTGCGCAAGAATGTCATTCATTGCTTCACTGGAGTCGTCATCACCCTTGCCTAAAATTCGCAGTAGTCTCAATATCCGCACCTAAGAAAAAGAAGAAGCAGCAGTCCTGTCAAATGTGATTTACTTTATTGTTACTCACAAGCCGCTCCTTGCTTGCTGCCATTTTCTCTCAACAGCCAATCATTGGCAGCAACTCAATGCATCTGTGGTCAAGACAACCTGCTGAAATTCATACCAAGTGTGAGAATGAGGAAGAAATAACTATAAACCTGCTTGCTGGTGCCAGCCAGGCAGAGTATTTTAGCAACTGCTCTACTCAGATTTCCCCACACAAACTTCCCAAGGATTTACAGAGAAAGATTTTTTTAAAACTGAAAATCCAGTGAGCTACAATTCTCTAGGTAAAAACGTCTTGCTGATACCAGAGTTCAGAGGAGAATGGCCAGACATGTCAGGCAACAGTAATTCAAATAACCACTTGTTTCAGATACCAAGTACACCAATGACCTCTGAATATGTCAAACCTTGAAGCAGATGGGCTACAGAAGCAAGACAAAGACAAACAAAAAAACAAAAACAAAAACAAACAAAAAAAAAACACCAGGGGAGGGAATCCTAACAGGATTCCCTCATTTTTGCTGGCCACGCCCGTCCCTTTATGACCACACTCACGTTGTTGAATATGTCCAATGAAGAATTAAGACAGTTCTGAAGTCAAAAGAGCTCCAACCTGATACTAGCCAGGTGTACCTAATAAAGAGTGCAGTGAGTCTAAATTCTAATGATGGTTAACTGTTGTACCGGGTAATTGTATAATGAAAAAAGTGAGATTTACCTGCAGGAAAGGGTCACTTATGCCTGACACATCATGCTCAGGAGAGTATCCAGACATTATTAGGTTCTTCAGGATTCTCACCAACTGTGGAACAAGCTACAAAAAACGAGAAGAGGTGTCACAATATTTTGTTAAACTCTCTGAAATATGATTCTTTCAATCATTAATGTGTGTAACACTACTATTAATGTTTGAAGTTAACGATTTCTCAGTTAAAGCAGCAAGTTCTTATGCAATGCAAAAGGGGTTGGGATTCTTGTTTATTGATGCAGAGCAATATGGTTAAAACGTGTGTGACTAATTGAGATTGTGAAATCAAAAACTTGACTGTACAAATGTATTGGGTTAGAACATCTGGCTTCGAGAGAAAAAGAAACTCTGCATACACACTGCTATGATTTTGAGCATGGCTAAGCAAAGAGTAGTAGCACTAGTTTAAATTAATTCTAACATAAAGTGCATTAAAGCAGGAAACTTCCCATCACATTAATATCATCTATCCTACATAGTTTCAGTTTTTCAGGGCTTTAAAAACAAACAAAAAACAACTGGCCATCAAAGCATGACAGTTTGGGAAATAGTTTGGCATCTTACACAGCACTAAATCAGAAAACTGGGTACCATTTTCAACCATGCCTATTAGTGTAATAGGGATGGGATACATTTACTTTTGTGTTTCACTGGAGGGAAGCCAGAACTTAAATTGATGTGCAGGAAGAACTAAAATTTGTGCAAGAGGCAAAAAACTGCTTCACAGGGAAACTCGAAATTAGCACTACACGGGCAGCTTACAACACCAACTGTACAGTGATAGCCAAAACCAACAGAGGCGGTTAAGCCAACTTCAAGTCGGCAGACAGCAAAGTTAACTAGCAGTAGCTGGCTCTCCTGACTTGGTGTTCTTAGTAAGGTGAAGAGCATAAGAACTGAGGGCTGACTGTGATGACAGTTTGGTATCACTGATCTGCCGTGAATAAAGGTATCTTCAGCCAGGACATGTGGCGGTGTGATATCCCATACTTTGTGTGTTTTACCTCATTCGTATCCTTTAAGGAACAGAAGTTATATAGACAAAAATTTGTTTAGCAGTACAGTGCATGCAAGCCCAGTTGTTGTATATTCTTAAAAATTAAGGTGAGAAGCTTGCAGCATGTAAATAACAGTTAACAGTTCTGAGATGACAGAAGAACTTTTTGCTTTCCAATTTTATTTTCATGCTGCTTTGCTACATCAAGCTTTCCAGGCCATTTCACTTGACAAGATCTTTTTTTGCAGAAGGTACGACAAGAAAAAAGCAAATCCAAATCAGAGTAGGATATTAAAAGGAAATTTTAAATAGAAGACTGAGTTTGTCCTTAACATGACATCCCAGTGCAACTTTTGCCAAACTCTTTCTCAAAAGTCAAAAATAGCTAAGAAAGTTACTGATGTCACAAAATAAGCTTCCAAGCCTTTTCACAGTGATATTTAGTGAAAACATTGTTCACTGGTGACAACACCCGTGGCAATTACGTGGAAACACACCAACCTGACTGCCTCTAAATAGACACTGATCAAATGAGTGGCTTATTTGGCAAAAAAATTCAAAAACATTCAAAACAATAGTGAGAAATGTATCTGACAAATGGACCAAGAACTCTTTATAAGATTCAAAAACACCGACAGTAATGATCACCGTACAAGTTAAAGAAATTAAAAGATTTCTAAATTAAAACACAACATGACATTACTGAACACAAATCTGATTACATTTGAGGTGACTGTGAGGAGTGATTACTATTTACAGCATGCACCAGCTATGAGATCAGAATGTACTCTTACCTTCTCATTCTAACACAATGCAGGAATTGTAACAAAGACAAATGACAGAAAAAATATGAGGTAGATGTTAGGGAGGGGAAAACTGGAAATCATTCACTTTCAGAGAGCTTAAAAATAATGTTCAGATCATGAGCATGAGGAGTGAGGTCTCTGGCATAGTTTTGTTACACCTAGAGAGGGAAAGGTACAGTTGGTAGCAGTTGAAATACAAGAGGAAAAGACAGTGGTAGGAGATAAAAAGACTAAGACATACTCTGAATGTCGAGGAAACCTCTCAAACAGTTAAAATGCTTATCTAGCTTAGCTACAACAAAAGAAAAAGTGTAGGCAAAGGAAGAATGAAATGTGACGTAGGCCTTAAGACAAGTGCATAAGTAACTTCTTTAAGGTCCTTTAAAAAATAATCTGTACCTTTCTGAAGTGGGCCAGCATGTCAGGACTTCTTTCACACATCTCAGTGAGGAGGACAACTGATGTATGGAGAACACCTGGGGGACCAAACGATGACAGGATGACACCACTTTCAAGGAAAATGCTAGCGTGAGTTGTTTTGCTCTATGAATCACCCATTTGTTACTACAAAAAACAAAACAAATCAGTATTTAAACACTTTGATGGACAGTGAGCAGTCACACAGAGACTCAAGTCAGAAAAATATGCCATATATGGTAACTGTAACAGGTGACAGCACCATGCCTCTGACTTGAATATATCCAACAGGCTAATCATTCCCTTGTGACCTTATATTATTGCTACAAGGCTGAAAACTAATCTTAAGGACATCAGTGGAAAGCAGTGGCAGCTGTGTTTTCAAGCCACACAGTTGTAAATATGTCACATTATAAAAATAAATGTTGAAAGTTAGAAACTTGGTCACATTATCGATTTGACTGGGTGCTGGCAACATTCAGACACATGGTCTGTTAACGATATGCATGATTGTGGTTGCATAGGAAAGTCCACAGTACCAATACCTGACATTGCTTTGTGTATGTAGAAATCTATCTTGCAATACAGAGCAGTAACTTATAAAATAAAAATACAACTGCATAATGAGAAGCAAACATTACTGCACTGCCACAAAATGTTAAGAACAACTTATTTTATCTGTCCTCGGGATTCCCATACACTTGTTTGCCATACACCTACGGGTCATTTTTGACCCGAGGACAACACAAGGGTTAGAAAAACAACAACAACAACAAAAAAAGCCAAAACAACTTTTCCTTTGATATATCCTCTGTATGCTATAACACACAAGCCCCTGGAGTATCTGACAGACTCATTAATTCCACCACCCTCTGCAAAGGACAACAGAGAAAGGGCATCAGCTGCCCAGCTGTTATGAACAGACCAATATGAGTGGCAGGAAAGAGGACACACTCCGTTTTTGTGCAGGACAACCGCATTTCCCCATGAGCCAGCAACTGCATCCCGACAAACCATTTACACTTACCGTGGTTCTTCTCGCTCAGCAGGTTTTTTGTTGCTGGAAGGAACATTTCCATGAGTTCTGGGACCTTCCTGATGACATGTACGGCGCACAATGCCGCCTGTAGACAAATATACAAATATTTAAATAAGATATGCTGAAGCCGTTCACACAATCTCTCCTTTTTTTTTTTTAAGTGTTGGGTGTGGTGTTAAGTGCTCAGCACACATACCTACCTTTCACCCCCAACACATTAATAAAGTAGTAGTAGTAGATAATTAAAACATGACAAGAGTAAAGCTCACCTTTTTCCTTAAGTAGGAGTTGGACGTTTTAAGCAGCTTCTCGACCTCTCCTGCCAGGTCACGACACATTTCTGAAGAACCCATGCAGCCTAAAGTACACAACGCCAGGCCCTGGACATACTGTGTGCTGTGATTCAAATCACTGGTGTGGGAGAAGAGAGTCAAATAAGTCACGGAAACAAAGAGTCACTTTATATGCTATACCAGAGAGGAGCATATGAATACTTCACAATCTTATGAAGACTATGAAGAAGTCGATGAAGAAGGTTTTCAACTGTGTTCAGGGGACCATAAACTCATATTTTAAGTACTGGACTAAAAAATTTTTTTTTTTTTAAATTTAAGTGTGCGTGTCTTAACCCAGTGTAGCCTCCACTTACTTCTTAATGCAATTTGTCATTAGGAGATGGACATCCTGCCTCTCGTCCAAAAGCAGCATAGCTCCCAAATAACCTATTCGTTTGTCAGTGAACTTCTGGGATGCAATCAGCTTCAGACACTCCAACTAAAAGGAAAAAAACCGCATCATCAAACTATTCAGAGGTGCAAACTTAAAACTCCTTTGTATACATACTGCCCCCCCCCCCAACATAACCAAACATACCTGTCCAAAGTGCGCTGGGTAGCCCAACATGTGCATATAAAGCAACTTTGCGACATTTCTGCAACGGTACGTATTGTCTTCCTCTCTAAAGGACGAGCGGATAGCAGCACACTCTTTCTGGATCATCTCACGCTCCTCTGCCTGGGTCCGTGCTGTCCGGATAGTCCGGATCAGCTCCCGCAGTCTGATCGGAGCTGGCATTCTCTGGAAAACACAAAGAAAGGAAACCAGTTGGCATCAGGACAGACTTCACTAATGGAGAAAAGCTACAATTCTGAAATTTAAGACAAATATAGAACTCTCCAGTCTGCAGCATGGTATGTCACTTTTTTTACCTAAAATATGACAACGTATACTAGAAACCAAGAAAGGGTTTTAGCTGCTGTGCATGTAGGCAGAAATGTAGGTTTTACAGGTACCAATCAACAGTCTAGACTTCACTTCCTAAAATGTTCGCTGAAACTACAATCATAAATTTTACTTGGGTAGCAAGAATAACAAAAGGATTTTATGTTTTTAGGAATAAAAAGTATTTGTCAGTTTTCCAGTAAAACAGACTAATTAAAAAAAATCAATGTTGTGTAAGATTTGACTTTAGGTGGAAACTGTCTCTTTTGTTTAGATCTTTTAAAAAAAATAAAAATGCAAAGGCAAAGAAGAAATGGTGAAATTCAATCCTTGCGCACAGAAGCTTCTAAGCAAACACAAGCTACAGAAAGATGTTTAAATATTTATGAAGGCACATGCTTGCTTGAAAATCAACTTTTATGTGTTTGCATCTACCAATTACCCGAAACTACACTTTACCAAAACAGATCCAAGAGCTACAAAGATGAAAACATGAATTGCAAACTGCATGTTAAATGAACTCTTCGATGAGGCAAATCTAGCACTAATATGAATATTACAAGAAAGCTGTGAGCCAATGCAACAAACCTCGGGGAAGCTTTTGCCATCCTCTAGAGGAAACTCACCCGGATATTATCCATACTTTATCAAGTCTACTTTCATTTTATACAAACACAGAACACCGTTTCGTTGGCAGGGTCTGAGATTTTTTTAACATGTTAGGAGAGAGCTATTCCGGTCTGTACCAGTGAGTAAATTATCTTAAATGACCGGGGTTTAATGATTACTACAGCACAGAGACTGAGAGCAAAGTCAGTTAAATTTATTTAATATGCAGCCCAGCAAATGTCAGGTTGTTGGAGCAGACGGGAGGCTTGCAAAATATGCTCAGCCAAATTGAATTTAACACAATAACATTTTAGAGAATATTTAAGTTAAAAACCAAGTTTTTAACTAGGTTTATTCAGGTAATTTAACTAATGACCACACATTTCTAACATCCACCTTAATTTTAACTGTCAAATAAACTGGAAAGTTATTAATTGTGGTGTTTTACTGAGCAATAGGTACATTTTGTCTCCCATCTAATGGAAAGCTTTTATGTAGTAGGATGCAGGACATAATTAAGCTGCTACTGCAACAGAAATTATGGTAATTACTTGATGAGCAAAGCCATAACTCTATCCAACTCCAGCTATGCAGTGCTGAAGTGGGAACATAATGCACTCTGACATATGAACCAGAGCAAAGAGCTGATGGCCTAGCAGATCCACAACATTTTTCAGGAACAATCTCACGTATTGGTTGTGTTGCACACAAACAGTGACTTCGCCACAGTTCCATACAATTTATACCAGCACTGAGGGCATGAGTAATGCAATATTCCACATACAATACGTGTTGCCAGAGGCATGCACTGAGGCACCACTCCTGTTTTTCAGACATAACCTTCACATCAGCACTGGTTCAGGAGAAGTTGTCAAAATCTGGAAAAAAGAAATCTGAGTTTTTCCTTCTTTTGCTCCAAAGTTTTTTTCAAGACAAACTCATTTTCCTCACGGTCTCTTTGAAAGCCTCATTCAAACTGATACAACATTTCCCTCAGTATAATCTGTAAACAAACTTCTGTACAGATACAATATTATACTAAAAAAACAAACAAACAAACAAACAAAAAACCCACATGATCGTAAATTCGTGTTTTCAACCCTGAAGCTACAGAAACAGAGGTGCATGACCGGCCAAAACACAAAAGGACGGTTCGCGCCAGCAGATGACGTCACTTTTGGTGTGCACCGCTGTTGCAGAAGGTGAGAACAGCAAGTTTAATGAGCCTGTCAGTCCTCTAAATGTGCGACTGCATCGATTAGTGCTTTATAAAATAATGTCTACGACCTTAACCGAGTAGCATACAGTAAAAAGATGGTTAGAAGTCACAGGCTTTCCTTGGTTTTATTGTCTAGATCAGCGATTCCCAAAGTGTGGACCAGGGACCGCTGCTAGGCTGTGAAGGCACTGCAGGTGGACTGCAGTATAAGTAAGTGAATTAATTTAAGTTGCACTTAAGTTTGTGTCCAAGTGGTAGGTTTGTCACACATTGGCCTGCATATGACTGGTTAGCATTACCAATTTACAGCCAACACCCTTTCGCTTGTTTTTGAAGATTTGAGATCGGCTGGTTTTTAAGTGGGCCACAGCACTCTTGACTTTGGAAATAGCCGATCTTGATAAGCACAAGGATTTTAATAACATTCACAAAACAAAAATGATTATATTTTTGTTTCATAAACAATCTCATACTAGCAGGAAAAAAAGAAGTTTTATAAAACAGTGACACACAGTAATTTAACATATTTTTTTATTCATTTTGTAGTCAAGAGAGAATTTATCCCTCAGAGGCAATTACTGCTGTCACGATAAATATTTGCTTTTGAGTTTTTGACTTTTGTCCTCCTCAAACATCTTAATGAACCATAAGTGACACTGTATGAAACAAGAAAAACAGATCAACCGTGTGGCTCTATTAAATCATTACACGAACACATAATGAAATCAAGCCTCTGATTTATCCACAACAGCTCTGTCATGTCTTATGGAAATCATATGTTGTCAGTGTAACAAGAAATGTACAATCTCTGACTGTTTAGAACAGGCTTTTATGTAACCAAATACAAACTTTACATCTGTCTACAATATACCTGATTACATTGGCCAGTATTCAGCAGAAGCTAGATTTTTTTCATCTGAATGAATAAAGAGGGGCGGAAAAAACTCCTTAACATTTCGTTATTAACGCTAACACTTGTGGGATCAAAGGAAATCCTCTGAAATTATGCCAGTCTGAAGGAAATAAGGACACACACACACACACACACACACACACACACACACACACACACACACGAGGAATGAGAACATCCTTTGCTGAGTAAGGTGGTGGCTTGTGGACAATCTAAGAATTCACTTTGATCAAAGAAGAATAGGAAGGGTGGTCAGGCAAGGCCACACTTTAATAAAGCCAGAGACTTACTGTTCATCTTAACACCGTTTAAATTACCTGCACTGAATGGACCCAGTGTTGGGCTCCATTAATCATGGCTCCCCGACTCTTGCTGTGCTCATAATCAAATGTGTACACATTAAAGAACGTAAATCCAGCCACTGCTGAGAGCTGATTAAATTACAGTTTCACATTCTTGCAGTTGCAAAACAGCAGCACATTCTTCTACAAACAAAATATCAATTTTAATTGCAAATTACTGACATTGCCTTCAGATGAACAGTGTAGTTTGCCTTCTCATCCACAGATGAATGTGAAACTGCGGTGGGGAAGCAAGCTTGTTCAACACTTGTCGAGCGACAGCTTTTAGTTCACTTTATTGTTCCTCACTACAAAGACCAAATTTTGTAAAATTGTTTCTGTTCTTATCAAAGGTTTTTGGCCTTAAATGAGTTTCGGGAGGCTTAATTCACTAAACAACACTTTGTTTTTTCCTTTACCAAATAACCAGAAATAACAAGAAAATGGAGCAACTTCTATTTTGTAAGGCAACAACCCCTCAAAGGCCCATTTCGAGCTAGGATAAACCCTGATAATATTTATATACAAGAAGAACAGCTGTTATACTGCATCCAGATTGCTTTGGACATTTTTACACTCCTCAGACCATATAAAAGCCTAACACTATGAGTTATCGCATGCATCTGCTGACATGTTTTGCATACACTGAAACATTCATAGAAGAGCTAACCCAAATCTGTTTTCAAAGAGCCTGACAACCAGCAACAGGTTAAAAAGCACGTAACACTTCCCATTTACCACAGGGAGCAGTCACCCTGTCGAGACACAAAGAACCACTTTTTTTTTTTTTTTTTGTGGTTTTAGATTATATTCCTAAATGCCACAAGCACTGTATGGGTAGAAATAGAAAGCATGATGTAACATCCATTTATGCTGTCTTTTTTCCCTTTTTTAAAGAACTGCACATTTAAAGTAGACAAAAAGGTCAGACAGCTCCAAAAAGAACCATATACAGAGCTGTGACTGGCAAACTTTGGCAGACTGCATAGGGTTTTTGTTTTTTTTCTTCCTCTCACCATTCAGCTAGACATCAAGACGTTCTAAATTAAATAATACCAACACAGACTATTCTACTGCTTCTTTTATAACCAACTATAGATGCTCGGCTTTACAGAGCTACAAATAACTAAACACTGAAGTTCAAACGTGAGTATCAGCTTTGACATGGATTACATTTACACCTTGGTTCCTATGTGCACATTCAAATGTTGAGTACCGTACTTGTGTATGGGGAAGAAGCACTCGTAATAGTCAAAATATTCTGTCGGGTGTTTTACATGTACTCACTCCAGACCTTTATGGTTTTCCAGATTTTGTTTTCCTCTCTTAGCAAACATGCAGAGATCAGACAGATCAAAAAGCCTGCCGATTTCTACATCTATGTGCAACTCCAAATAGTCATTTTACTGTTGCAGCTACCACGCCTTTCTTCTACCACTTAAAAAATCTTAACCTGCTGAAGACAACACTGAAAATAGAGAAATTGCTTTTTTTTGACTGAGGATCAAAAGAGCCATCAAAGAGCCAATAATGAGATCAACTTTAAGTTCAGAGACTCTGAAGGTACACAGGAGATCTACAAAGGTCTGCGTGTGCCTTCACCATCAGTTGGAGTCAGTTAAGCTAAGCACTTCTTAATTTAGCTTTGTCAGCCTGCAAATTGACAAAGCCTGCTGGAAACTAGCCCTGCTTAGAACGGGTCTTTGGTAAGCTTTTCCTGCTCAAAACTAATCAGAGGCAAAATGTGCAACAACCCCAATGCTAAAATGAGGAGGAAAAAAGACAAAATAACAAATGGCATTTACAGTACCTTATTTATCACTAAGTTTGTGCGGCTATTTACTTAGGGTAAAACCATAAAGACTAATCAGTTTCTGTCCAAACAAGATACAGAGACAGTGCTAACTCACTCAGTACTTAGGTTGGCCAAATGACATTGATGTGGAGTCAAAATGAATCCTAAACTGGAAACCAAACCAAAAGATCTTAAATAGCCCTGAGGCAAAGCCTGGAGCTATCTGATTTCACATTGTGTGGGGCACTGATATGCAGACACAGTGATCATGTTAAGTTGTTTCAGTGCTGTGTGATTAATGCACGCTAACCCTGCTTATAATGCACCTGCTCGAGTGCATTTTATGCATGGCATCACTGCCATTAGAGGTAAAGGTTAAATGTTTTTAATTAAGGTCATAACTGCATGTTTCAAGCACAACATTATGCGCCGTTCTATAATAATGCATCCTGGCTATTCCTTTGCTACAACTAAATATGACTTTTTATCATTAACTCTCACCTAACTACAGCTAATAACAATAATCTACCCCATATAACAGACAATACATGTGAACAGAAAAGGTAATGCAGGACAACATACTGCATATTTAGTTTTATAAAGTGAAGCCAGTAGGAACTGAATATGGCTGGAATCTACAGTACTGCGTGTGACTTGACTGTGAGGAAAGTAAAATTATACATTTAACAGGTTGATTTTCATTAGGCCTTCAAACGTATCAGTACAGTTGGTCCGGAATCCCTCGAAAGCCCACGTCAAGCATACAGATAAAGTAAACTGCGCGTCAAAGGCGTTGCAATACACTTGGCTTGTAGTTTATCAAGACTGGTTTTGTGTGTCGGTGCCACAAACAGTGGACCTGAAGAGCTTACTTCGACCTAAGCTTGTGGAGGCGTAATTTACAGCTCCTGTCAAAACCCGTAGAGAAATCACCCATACTGTACGTCACCTCATTTGCTCACTTCCTACTTGCACCTGACTTCCTTAACACTTACATGTAAAGTGATCCTGGAAAATGAATTAAACTCGGACGTTGATAACGCAGTTATAAAAACAAAAAAGCGCGTGTCTAGGTATTTCCTTCTCATTTAACAGCTTGTCAACACTAATTAACCATCTCACGAAACTGGACAAAAACCCAAGTCCACGTCCTCAGAACACCAAGCTAGCTATCGTTAGCTTCCTTGGTATTTCAATTAAACGCTAACTTATGGATTAAACGCTTACAGTTGGTTACATATTAGGAAAGTCTAACTGTATTAATAACCACGCCGTGAAGTGTCACATGTTTAATATGACTTAGAAAACGCAAATCACACCTCTGAAGAGCCAGCTAACAACTAGCTAATTTAGTAGCATCTTAAAAGGGCAAGATATCATGATGACACTACAGGAGTAGCTTCATCTTAGCTGGCGCTGTATTACATTAAAGTTTACATCATCAGCTGTATACAATCAGAGGCAGGCCATTACACCTGGCTCTGATCGCCGATTGATCAGGACATAATGCAGTTTAGGCCTTCTTGAGGCATTTGGATTATCAAGCTAACGTAGCCACCTGACCATTAGCTTGCTTCTTCATTACCTTAACCGAATACTCTCTGAATTAAATGCAACTTGTGCCCGCTAGTTAGAAAGACAGGAAATAATACATTGTCACTGCGCGTTGCCTTGATGACTTTGATTTAGTGGACACAGCATACTGCTGAGCTACACATCCCTAGTGCAGCAAGACTATAACTATGCTAAACATGCTAGCTAACTTAGCACAGCCCCGGTGCACTAAGGGCTGCGACTTCCTATGCAGCGCCACAGTGACAGTTGTCAACGTAAATACAGTCAAACCGCGGACAACTACTCACAGGCAAAGCCATTTTCCCAAATTTATGCCGACATATTGTTGCTAGGATGTACTTACTAGCCGTAATGATGCCAGAAAATGACTGGAATCGTCTCTATTAGCAATGGAGGGAGGAACACACTAGACATGCAAAATGGTGGCTACTCCAGCCTCAGCACATCTACCGCAGGCGGAGGGTTACACTGACAGATCGCAAGGGGTTCGCGAAAGAAGAGCTCATGTTTATCATCAGCGTACAGTAACGTTAGCTGTACGGGAGGACTTAATCACAGTCTGTGCCCCTTACTCGAGACTCCTGCCTCATATGTTCACTGGACAACATGGGTAATAGTTGAATTATGTCTTCATTATGATGGGAGATGTAGGTAGGTGACTGTACTCAACCCTTTCTTATCATTTACTAATTGCTGTGTGGCTTGTTCGCTTCCATCGTTCTCACAGTAACTATAATGGGCTAACGTTAGGCTTGTTATCATTAGCCAGCTAGCTGATGTTATCCCGTTGTACTCACTGACTGGATATCTAAATAACAGTGCATAACGTGACGTGCCGTTTGCGTCTGAATGTGTGTCATCTGCCACTTGCCTCACAAAGGCGATTTCATGACCTGACGAGATTATTATGTTGAGATGGCATATTTTTGCTCGAGCGTGCGGAAGAGTACATTTTCACCCGGTCAATGTGGTGCTGCGGTCAGTTTACTCGTGGCAGTCAGTGATGACGACTACATGCAATGTTATGACATTGACAGTCCAACGGTTTGTAGCGACATCTAGTGTTGACTGTAGGATATGCAGTTAGAAAGAGAGTTGAAAATGAAATTACAAGTGTCATGATCAATTGTAGCACTACTTTTTCTTCCTATTATGGCTAAAGGGAGCACAAAGGTATCACAAACTGTGCGAGAGGCTCAGAAATAGTAAGGCTTTTGTAACAGAAAAATACTCTCAGCTTTGTCAGTGTCCAATCAGTGGAGGCATCTCTGTGCATTTTAGAATAAAAAATATATGCATAATAAAAAGTAAATGTTCATGTATTTTTTTTAATTATTTGAAATAGCACTGTCGCCTCACAGCAAGAAGCTTCTTGGTTTAAATTCAGTCTGAGGCCTTTCTGGATGTTCTTTCCACATCTGTATGGTGGGTTCACTCTCCGAAAACTCTTAACTTCCTCCCACAGGTCAAAGACATGCATGGGGTTAGATTAACTGGTGATCCTAAATTAGCTTCAAGTGTGAATATGAGTTTGAATAGTTGTCTCTATGGGTTAGCCCTGCAATAGATTGGCAGCTTGTCCATGGTATACCCTGACTCTGACTGGGATAGGCTACAACTGCCCCCCCCCCCCCCCCCCCACACACACACACACACACACACACACACACACACACACTTCACTCAAGGAAAGTGAAGGACTGGATGATCATTTTATTTAGCCTATAAAAGTACCTCTATCCTATAGGTTTATCTATACACTTTAGTGGTAATCTTAAAAATATATCCCTGTTAATCGAAAAATGCCAAATTGAATATATTTTTTTATGTGTGTATTTATTGTAAAAATTCTCCTATGAGGCCCTAGCACACTCCCTGGACTGCCGCTCTCACATAATTTCATTGTGTAAAACAAAAGACTTATATTGTATAATGTAAGTTACAGAAATACTGAGTGTATATCTGTACTAAACAGAACTGAGTCGTTGCAGTTTTCAGTTTAGTTTTTTGTTTGTTGTAAATCTAAAGATGTGCTATTTATTTGTTGCATACTGTACTTTTCTTTTTTAAATTTGGTTGTCCAGAATCACTCTAGAAGGCTTCTGTATGTTGTCAGTTTCTTCATTTGGCCATACAGCAGGAAAAAAAGTTTACTTTGTCACTGTGACAGGATGCAGCATCCCGTTGTATGTTGTGTTTGTACTCTTTGTCTAATGGCAACATGAACTCAAAAGTGTAACTGACTTATCAAATGTGTAAGTGCAAAATAATTGCTTGAACATTAATTTCCCCTTTCTATTTAATAACAATATTCATAATACAAGAATATGATTAGAACAATAATTTAACCTAAGAATATGATTTGACACATTAATCCTTCAAGGTCCTTTCAGATTATGGGTTTGTTTTTATGTTTTATTTATCTATCTATTTATTCATTTATTTTCGGTAGATTTCAGATGCGTAGGTGAGTTCTTATGATAGTGTTTATTGGGGATGTGATGTGCTGAGTAGTCCTTGGATGGATATTTATTAGTTATTAGTTGAGGTGTCATTGTCAGGTTATAGTTACAGAGCTTATGAAGTTAAATAGGAATCATTGCTTCGTCAAAACCGCCCACAGAAATTTACTTACTTTAAATTGATATTTGAACATGGTCGGGTTTTTTTCTCCCACACGACCTGAATGCAGCATAGTATCTTTCACTTGAACTCCCCTGCGTCCCTACACATCCCACAATGCTGTTCGACGTTAGCTTCATTCCTTTTACGTTTAGATATCAGCTGAGCTCGTGCTGCGCTGCAGTTGTGCGCGGGTGCCAGCGGATCGGGATCGGAGCAGCTCGGAGCTGCTCGGAGTCTCTCTGTCCGGGCTTGGACATCGTCTTAACCCGATAATCGGCTGAAGAAGGGGCTTTTAAAAAAGACAACAACAAAAAAGACCGCAAGAATGTGACTCTTAAATGTGCCCGTTTTTTTATTTTTTAATCTCCGAAAACGACCCAGTTTCTGATCTAAACGATTTGATTTTTTTATATTATTATTTTCTTCATCATCTGCTCCCTCTGAACATACTTGGACCGTCCGGGGTTAGGATATTCTTTTTTTCTTTTCTTTTTTTCAATTTTTCCAACCGGTTTGGGCAGTAATATGTCCAGGCGAAAACAGACCAACCCCTTCAAAGTTAACTGTAGGTATTTCAGGTATTGTCTCTCTTACTATTTCACGAGTTTTATTGATGACACTTGCGCTATCCGTGTATACTTGGGTCGGTTGACATGATCACGCTGCGAGGCAAGCATTGTGAGTTTTCTCTCTCTCCGTGTGTGTTTGTTTGTTTGTTTTATCTATATTTGTAGGATATAAACATCGTAACTAATGATATTTGTGTTGCCAGACAGCTTTTAAAGAACCAGGAATTAGGCAAAAGGCAGTTTGGGGTTCAAAAGTTGTTTTTTGTTTTTATTTATTTATTTTTTGAGGTAGAGGTAGGTTAGGGTTAGCACTTTAATTGTGATGGTTAATGTGAGGGTAAGGGGTTAGGGAGTATTTTAACTCTATGAAGATTGTCCAAAAAGATATGCATGTGTATCATAGTTTTAAAATGCAGTCCCAGGACACCTACTGTTGCAGGAACTACCACAGAATTAGTTTTGAGTATTTTGGCAGGTGCTTTTGTGCATGCATTGAGTTTTGGGTTTGTTTGTTTTTTCATGGGTGGAAGTTGGATTTTGTGAGGTGGCTGTAAGTGTGATTGGTCCACATAGAGCCAATGCAAAGAGTGGTAACTTCCTTATCAGAATTCTTTGATTATTTGATAAACAAACATGTATTTTAAGTTTGAGTAAATCAACCCCCATTTACCAAGACTACTGGGTTTTTTTGGGGGTTTTTAAATATTACAGTCCTGGTGACTTTTCTTTGTATTGAAGGTAAAAACCTTTTTGGAATGTGCCAAAATGTGTATATTTGGGAACAGGTTTTGCCAAAATAACAGATAAAGCCATGAAATGTGGCAGGTTTGTAGTTGATGCCAAGCTGGTAAACTTGTGTGATCCAGCCCATGAGCCCTATAACTAGAGACCATCTTGCAGTGGGATCACACAAGTTGTGACACATGCCAGAATACTGACATTTAGACTCATTAGTACTAAGTATTCAGCACTCATGAGTTGGACCACACCCATCTTCTGACTTAACCGTTATTTCGCTGAAGAATACAGATATGTAATGTTTTGTGTCAGCGCCTTACAGCTTTTGTGACATTACTGCACTGGAAAAATTTGCCCACAGACACATATACAAACAACTGTCAGCATTTTCGAAATTCAGTTTGAGGTATCTCTATGGTACATTTTACCATGATGACACACACAGAATCACAAGTAGAAACCAATAATAGCTACTCTATCATGCTTGGTAATAATGCAGTAATAACCATGCATACTTAATGCCAGCGTGTTGACGGGTGATGCAGCCACTTTGATCCAATCTTAGTGCGGTCCCACTTGACCACAGTTATTATTTACAGGTATATGAAAACAAAAGAAACGGGCATAAAATGGGCAATAAATGCAGTGAGAGCAAGCTCAGGTCAGATGCACTCAACAGACTAGAAAATCAATAGTGACCATCTTGCAAGGTTTTTCCAGCATAATTTTAGTGTTTACCACACCACAGAAAAACCACTCGCACAGTGATAAAACTATCAGTCAGTTTTTATGTAGGGTTAAATTTAGTCTTTAACCCGACTCGCTTTTTCATTTATCAGTTGTTTAAAAATAACTAAGATATGTAAGATACCCAATACTCTCACCTTACCTGTATGTGGCGTCATCCCCAAAAGGCCAATTTTGAGCCAGGAAAAACCTTGTCTGGTGATCAGAAGGCATTACTACACTTTAATGCAAATACTCGCCGCACCACACACAATCTCAAACTCGGCCTCATTTAGATCTCATCTGTAAAGTTTTGTGTGTGTGATTAGTACTGTTGTTGGCACTGTCTTTCACTTCAGTTCAATTTTATTTATACAGTGCCAAATCACAACAACAAGCTACCCACAGACAGACAAACACCTGCCAAAGTACTCACACACATACAGGTACACAAGCTTATAACAATGCAAGCTACACTATTGCAGCATGTAATGACAAATAACTGAATGTGTTACATAATATGTGAAAGAGCACACTCCTGGTACATTTTTAAAAATAATTTAAGTAGCCACTATCACTTGTATTTTAATAGTGGAGCTTATTACTTGTTGGTGCTGATTACAGGCTTAAAATATTTTTTATAAATATCTCTCCTTTAAGGCCGACAAGCTTATATTGACTAGAAATGTTGTGTGAAAGAATCTTTCAGTTAATTTAGGTATCAAGGCTTGTGGCTAACCATGTTTCTGGTTTCAGTTTTGAGATGTTATTTTTGTCAGTTATCTGCTCTTTTAAAAAAAAAAAAAGTATGAGGCATTTAAAAAAACAAAACAAAAAACCCCCCACCTATGACTAAACCATGAACAGAAGGGACAGAGGTTTCAGCTTGTACAAACAGTAGCTATGCGTGCACTTGATTCAGTTTTCTCTGACAGCTCAGATTTAGGACAAGATTGCAGGAGAGCATTACTGAGCACACAAGCAGAAAGACTTCCCTTGTGTTGTATGCAAGAGTGTTTCTGTTATTTCCCCTTTCTTCCCTTATTGAATGATACGTCTAATATTTTTCTACTACACAAACACTTTTCATGCTTACTTTCTAATTCTGTTCAACATCTTAGTTTTCCATCCCAGATTTTAATTAAGATTTTATTTTAATGGTAAGCAGTCATCTGAATAAACAAACATCTGGTTTCTGTTGTTTATATGTGATGGTTTGCTGCTCATCTGTTAAATAATTTTTTAGCTAAATAGTAATTTCTTCCATTTAAAGAAGGGACCTTGGGCTTACTGGTCGCTTACAGTGTAATGCATACTGACTGGATTACTGACATTTGTTGACCAAATTCTATTTTAAAATAGTGTCATATTTTTATAAAGCACAGATAAATTTATTGAAGCAGATCTCAGGAGCTCTTGGGAGACCCTCTAATGTAGATATTTTGTTGGTGACTCATCTTCTACCAGGATGCTCTTGTCAGTGCTTACCCTGCTGACCTCTTATCTTAAGCTAGTTTTTGTCCACTGAAGGGGATTGCCCAGTGTAATCTACTGAAGTATGCTGCGACCCTCCTTTCTAAAGAGTTTGTTTAAACTTCTGGAGAAATGCATCTCACACTTGCTGCAGACCGCAGTCATCCCTGTGAGCTAATGAGCTCATTTGTTGCTCTGAAACACCTTTGAGAGTGAGCGAAAGGCCTCAGGAGGCCCCAAGACTGTTGTATAATATGTTGTTTGTTTTTTAAATTCTTGTGAGTGCAGAAGGACACCTTTTGCACACCAACTTTCATTCTTCCTCACCATGATTTGTTTTACCTGTCTTTTCTTGTGAGGTATGAATTGCATTCAAAGAGCTGTCCCCTTTGAGTGGGTCAGACCAGACAGACTGACAGACCAGACAGGCAGGGAGACAGTCTGACAGGCAGGCGGGCTGACACACATGCACATGCTCACACACACACACAAATGCACACACTCAGTAGTACGCACACACACACACACACAAACACACACACAGGGAATTCCAGACAATGATACAACAGCGGTGTCTGTCTAGCTGTTAAGTTTGATGTACAACAATACTCAAGATTTTTATGCATTACATAAAAGTATTTTGTTTGGAGGTGGTGGTGCATACCCTCGTGGTGTCAAGTGGATGCCTGTCAGGGAAGTACAGTATATTTGTGTAACAGTATATGTGAGGCTTTGGTTTCATAATTTTTCTGTACCTAAATGTAGAAGTTCTGAAAACCTTTATTAGTATTAATTATAACAAATAAGGTGTTATTTCAGAATATTTCACATTATATATGTATTGTTGATCCAACTATGAAATTGAGTTCTCAGGTGGGGGGGCTGTTATGAATCCAACTTTGAGTCTCGTGTGGCTACAAGGTGTTTGTCAGTCTTGTAGTTGAAGCAAAATCCTAATCTAAACATGTAGGTTATTCGTGGTGAGAACTGATCCGATGTCTGGCCCACCGTCCTTGTTCTCCAGAAAGTCTGTGGACGTAAGAGGGGGGGGCCCCAGTACTTCTGCAGATTCAGACAGTGTTGTGTGTCTGCATGTGTGCATTTTTGGAGGGGATGGCTGCTGAAAAGGAGAAGGAGGGGCCTTTGAATTCAACAGGACCCCCATTGCTCTGTGTTTGAGTAGAGTTTTGGCATTCTGTCTTTTGTCTGTTTTGTTTTGCGCGCTACCCCTCCGTCACCCTACCACCCCCGGCCTGCCCCCCCCCCCCCCCCAACCCCCAACCAGCCCTCTCCCTCTTGTGTGTGTCTCTTGGCTGATGAGTTTGTCTCTTTGTCTGGATTCAGTCAGACACTGCGTCACCTCCTGCCTACAGACACACAGACTCAGAGATAACATCGCAGTGCTAGAGACTGAGGGAGCGAGGAGGGTGGGTAGTGGTGATGGTGGCGGCGGGGGGGAGCAAGGAGAGACAGATGTACAGACAGAACCGTAGCGGTGGGGGGATGGGTATCTCTCACACATCAATCATTGGCTATGTGCCGAGAAGCCAGCCTGTTGTAGTAGTTCACAGTTCAATACTCGGACCCACTCTAACGAATGCTTGGATTTCTGTGGGAAAAGTGCCCAAACTGTGTTCACATACCAACTTCTCACAAGTAGCCAAATGACTAGCTTTAAGATTATACTTCTGTCTTGCTCACACACACAATAAAAGAGAAAGTGTGTGTCTGTGCACCGTGCACAGTACCTCAGGATTGTGATGAATGCTGTAATTACTTCTGCCAGTCTCAGGTAACTGAAGTCAGGATCTCTCTCTCCCATCTTCTGATCTGTGTAAATGGAGAGGGAGCACACAAGGGAAGAAAATTGGATTTTAAGCTATCATTAATTTTCGCTATCTCAAGTGGTGATGTTCCTATGTGTGAATGCCAGAGGAGTTTTCACCAAGACTGCATCCAAAGGAGCAGTGCTGGCAGTTGAATGAGCGTTTGCGGAGTCCAGTGTAATAAGAAGAAAAGTGAAGGGATTGCATCGCATCCTGCAGCCAAAAAGGGCCGCTGTGTACAATAAAGTGTGGCATCGCGGCAAGTGAAATGAGCTACATATGGGCTGTCATGGTGCAAAGCTTTATCCTCCCCCTCGGAGCTGATGGTAAAGATATAGAAGTAGACAGAGCTCCATATATAAGCTGGGAGGACAGAGGGCGAGCCAGGCTGTTCAGTGTGTGGGTGGTACTGAAGGAGAGAGAGAGAAACGGAGCAGCTAGGCAGTTAGCTGGAGGATAACAGTGCAGGCTGCTACCCCCGTGGGACTGCAGCATGGCTGTCGGAACAGCTAGCATGTATCTGTGATTGTATATGTGTGTAAAAATAGTGGGGGTTGGGATGCAAATGAAGTAAATGTGCATGCATATATGCAACTGGGCTTGTCTCGCTGCTTTTGTATGAATCCTGCTGCTTGTTGTATAGGTCATATAAAACCAGATGAATCTGCTAAGAAGTTCTTCTCAAGCTGATCGCGCCCCCAGAGTGCTAAGAAAAAGGTAGAATGGTTTCAATAATTTACTCTCTGGGACAGCTTTCTATCAGTTTTGCTCTGATTATAGGTTTTGTTTTCATTAGCGTGTTATATTTCTGCAATAATCTCAAGATTTTTTAATTGTAATTGGATGGCGTGATCCACATTAAGTGTGATCAAACCATGGAACTTCAGCAATAGGTGAAACCACTTCTATTAAAAGATTTAAAGATTTATACCTTCTTGTGATACACTACAGTAGCGGATGCTGTAATGAAGTTGCTATGGAGATAAAGCTTTCATATGCCGGGTACAATGTATGGGTAGAGACAGTTGCTCAGAATCGTTTTCTTTTTGTGCCCAAGGCAGGACAAAATTTCAAGGTATACCTATAAAAGAAGCCTCATTTGGAATATCATCAGTTCTTCTGATTGTGCAGTCAGATGAAGATATTTTTGAGCAAAAAGCCTTCAGTTCTTTTTGTGCTTCACTATAGGCTGCACTAAACTCATCAGATTCTGTCATACACAATCCAACAGGCAGTCTTGTTGTCCCTGGTTCTGATCCAGCATCTGCTGAAGTGGAGATTTCTCTCTGAAGTTATGTCAGGATTCCAGGTGCCTCTTTAGCTTCCTTGGCAACATGTTGGCATTTTTAACTCCTTCCAACAACAGCTGCAGTCAGGCTGAAGGCCAGTGACTGTCAGTCATGGCTTTTTAATATTTAACTGCACAAAAAGTATACCTGCAGTACTATTAAGGCACACTATTATGGCCCAAGATTTTGACGCATAGAACCAGATGGTAGTAGTTGTCCTCTGTATAAGATTATTGTTCTATCAATGTCCAGGATATGTTAGGGACACATCCTCATTTGTATTTCTCAGCATCTTTAGGTGTTGTGACTTTTTGCTTACAATACAGGGAGTGCAGAATTATTAGGCAAGTTGTATTTTTGAGGAATAATTTTATTATTGAACAACAACCATGTTCTCAATGAACCCAAAAAACTCATTAATATCAAAGCTGAATGTTTTTGGAAGTAGTTTTTAGTTTGTTTTTAGTTTTAGCTATTTTAGGGGGATATCTGTGCAGGTGACTATTACTGTGCATAATTATTAGGCAACTTAACAAAAAACAAATATATACCCATTTCAATTATTTATTTTTACCAGTGAAACCAATATAACATCTCCACATTCACAAATATACATTTCTGACAATCAAAAACAAAACAAAAACAAATCAGCGACCAATATAGCCACCTTTCTTTGCAAGGACACTCAAAAGCCTGCCATCCATGGATTCTGTCAGTGTTTTGATCTGTTCACCATCAACATTGCGTGCAGCAGCAACCACAGCCTCCCAGACACTGTTCAGAGAGGTGTACTGTTTTCCCTCCTTGTAAATCTCACATTTGATGATGGACCACAGGTTCTCAATGGGGTTCAGATCAGGTGAACAAGGTGGCCATGTCATTAGTTTTTCTTCTTTTATACCCTTTCTTGCCAGCCACGCTGTGGAGTACTTGGACGCGTGTGATGGAGCATTGTCCTGCATGAAAATCATGTTTTTCTTGAAGGATGCAGACTTCTTCCTGTACCACTGCTTGAAGAAGGTGTCTTCCAGAAACTGGCAGTAGGACTGGGAGTTGAGCTTGACTCCATCCTCAACCCGAAAAGGCCCCACAAGCTCATCTTTGATGATACCAGCCCAAACCAGTACTCCACCTCCACCTTGCTGGCATCTGAGTCGGACTGGAGCTCTCTGCCCTTTACCAATCCAGCCACGGGCCCATCCATCTGGCCCATCAAGACTCACTCTCATTTCATCAGTCCATAAAACCTTAGAAAAACCAGTCTTGACATATTTCTTGGCCCAGTCTTGACGTTTCAGCTTGTGTGTCTTGTTCAGTGGTGGTCGTCTTTCAGCCTTTCTTACCTTGGCCATGTCTCCGAGTATTGCACACCTTGTGCTTTTGGGCACTCCAGTGATGTTGCAGCTCTGAAATATGGCCAAACTGGTGGCAAGTGGCATCTTGGCAGCTGCACGCTTGACTTTTCTCAGTTCATGGGCAGTTATTTTGCGCCTTGGTTTTTCCACACGCTTCTTGCGACCCTGTTGACTATTTTGAATGAAACGCTTGATTGTTCGATGATCACGCTTCAGAAGCTTTGCAATTTTGAGACTGCTGCATCCCTCTGCAAGATATCTCACCATTTTTGACTTTTCTGAGCCTGTCAAGTCCTTCTTTTGACCCATTTTGCCAAAGGAAAGGACGTTGCCTAATAATTATGCACACCTGATATAGGGTGTTGATGTCATTAGACCACACCCCTTCTCATTACAGAGATGCACATCACCTAATATGCTTAATTGGCAGTAGGCTTTCGAGCCTATACAGCTTGGAGTAAGACAACATGCATGAAGAGGATGATGTGGACAAAATACTCATTTGCCTAATAATTCTGCACTCCCTGTACACCCTGTACCGGGGCAGGTCCACCACAGGCGAATCAGATGTGGGTGTTTGTCCCTAACATCTTGGCGCACAGCTGGGGTCTTTCCTCCCCATCCACAGCCATTGACTGCAGCGCTAAGCACTCCCTGGAATCACCTTGAAGGTGGTGGCATAGGGTTTGGCTGTGCATCTCCAAGTGTTTAATAAGTTTAACTGTGGAATGCTAAACTGTTGCTATCCAGCCTCAATGCTCTGCATCTGATTTCAGCTGAGTGTGTCACAGCTTTTTCCCATGGTACTTTTAGTTCTATAAAGTAGACAATACAGAGAGTGGTGGACCAAAGTACCAGATCTGGTCTTTGGGCAGAAGCAACTATTTCTGATGGGATTATAAGCTGTTGACCTGTATCAAAGAACATTTTCTAGTAACAACCTCCTTCAAAAGTCTTCCTGGTCAGTGATGGAGGGTATTTTTGTCATTGTTCTTAAAGTGGCAGTGGTGCTGCTCTTTTGGCATTGATAGACAGAGACTTCAGCACCTGGTTGTGTCTCTGAGTATACCTGCCTTGACAAAGGCTCACTTTAATTAAAGTCATGATGTGCCTGAGTGCGTTTCCAGTTGATTGTCCCTTTATTCAATATTTCCCACTTCATCCACTTTTGCTGTTGGGCTTCTAAGATTAGCAAATCTTGCAGCCGCCTCCTGCCACTGGAGTTCTAAAACTACCAGCTTTCGCCATTTTCCTTTGTTCCACAAGGGTCTATCTGGAAACAGGCCCACTCCTACTCTCCTTTGCTGAATGTAGCTCCCAATCTTAGAAGGATGGAGTGCTGATTTAGCCTGTAGTACAGTTTCTGTTGGTGTCCATTTCCAACATGTTGTTAATACTGGCATGACGGGTCTTATGGTTGTGTCTCAAGACTATGAGAAGGTCAACTCCAGTCTTGTCTTGAAGCCTAGTTTGAAAGAGCTTGTTGGCTTTTTCTACATGTACCACAAGTGAGAAAGTCAACTTTTCAAGAATCTTACCGACGGTCCTTCTACTGTCTTTCTATCTTCAGGGCCATTCCACACTTCAACCATCACAGGACTCCAGCACACTATTAACATGGATGGCAGAGACGAATTCACAGAGGACAGTGAATGCTGCAGCAACAACTCCCAGGAAGTCCAAGGGCAGGATAGCTTCTCAGGTACAGGATGGAGGGAAGGGTCAGGGAAGGACTGTTGGACTCTGTAGGAATGTCCTTGGAATGAGGGGTGTTAGTGAGAATAAGCCCTGCCCTGTGTTTTGTTGTCTGTCCGTATTGATAGGGCTGTGTTTGCCTCCATAGAAGACAGCGATAGTGACCCAGAAAACCACGGCGAAGACTCGTCCTCCAACACCTCTGCTGACGACCACATGACCACCAAGAGAACGCAGTGTCTCCTACAAGGAGCAGGAGTCAAAGAGGTGAGAGGGCTGCTAATTTAGACACCTTCACTCCAGTGTTTGTTATGATGGTGCTTTGAATGGCAATAATGTTTATTTCATTCTAACAAATACAAAAAAGGAACACGCACAAAGGTTGTGGTAAGGTTCTCATAACTGGAAAAATAATTTTATCTATTTCTCACTGTGTACGTCTTTGAAAACAACTTCTTGGCACATCATCAATTAGTTTGAACACAACTTATGCATTACACTAGAAGAGACCATACTGGTAACGTTGTGGTGTGGAATAAACACACAAACAAAACACGACAGAGATTAAAAAAAAAAAATGAAGACAAGTATCTGCCCTGCATCTGTTTGATTATGAAATATGTGGTTTATAAACGAGTTGGTAGGCGTGAGAAGAATTTATCAACTCTCATCCATCAGTCGTGCATGAAAAACAAGTCAATGTGAACCGTAATTTGCATCTAGATGCCCACCCTGTCATCTGCTCCAGTTTTATGATGTTTAATTAGGTTCATGCATCTGTGAATTTAAAGCTAATGTGCTGTGCTAGAGAATATTGCAGATATTTCTCCTGAGATAACCGGAAAGGAAGTAGTGATATTTCACCAAAATCTTTCTATTTGTATGCAAAATAACAATTAACATAATAAACTTTTGACATTTTTGTTTTATTACTTTGAAAAGATAAAAGTGAAAATGATAAATAATCAGTTAAAAGACATCACTAATATAGTAAAAGTGTGGGGGGAGTAGTGGGCTACCTACTTAGTACATTTACAGGAGCCATGGAAACCCATGCCATGAAACCACATGCAGTTACTGAATCAGCAGAGCGTTGGTGAATTTTATGCACTGCTCTGTAACTTTACATGATCTGTCACATTCACAGATGAGTTGCTGTGGTTCCTAAAAGCTTCCACTTTGCAATAATACAGCTTACAGCTGATCGTGACTGTTTGTGAGGGAAGAAATTTCATGAACGGACTTGTCCTCGCAACGCTGGCGTCATTTTACAGCAACACACATGAATTCAGAGAGCAAACCATTTTTTCACAAATGTTTGTAAAGGCAGACCATATGGCTGTTTGATTTTTTTAGACCTGTGCAATGGTTCGAGAACACCTGGATTCAAAGATGAAGAGGTCTGGCCCAATATTTTTATTCAAAAGTGCCCTTTGAGTTATTAGACACCCCCAGGTCCAACCAATATGTTTTCTGCCTGCACCTTCTGTTTGAAAATGTTCTGTGAGTCACATCTGTCTCAGCACACAGTGTGATGTCACTGTCAGTGAGTCACCGGGACTTGTGGGAATTTTGCTCAGTCATACACTCAACACATCTTCATCCACTTGTGAAAATGCTTCAGACCAAAACAAGGCCTCTTTTACGTTTTAACTGCCATCATACAAATTGGAAATCTTAATTTAATAAATAACTCAGAATTCAGATTTGTGATTTACAACTGTAAGATGTAGGTGTAAAATCATTTGAATGTAGTGTTAATGTGCTTCTGAAACGAGTTTAAATGGTTCTTGACTTTCCTCAGGAGAGCGAGGAAGGGGGAGAGCACAGCAACAACTTTGTTTGTCCTCTCTGCCCGCTGGATTTCAGCAGCCCAGATAAGCTCATCTCCCATGTCTACCAGGTGAGAATAACATCGTCTCACCTGCCCCGATCTAGTACAGAACCAAAAAAAGAAATGCAATTTTCAAAGCCGTGTGGCAGCAGCCTATCTGCTCTGCAATCTGTCTACTTTGTCATATAGCTGCATAGTTTTGTTTTTTAAACTCTGTATGCTGTTTGCATTTATACTACCATGCATAACAACCACAGCATCAATTATAACTGTTGCAGACATGAATTTAAATATTATAATTTTACTTTTCAAGTTCATAATATTTTAAATGTATATTTCCTTTGTTATTTTTTTCTTTTGCAAACATATTGCAAACTGATAATCGCCTGCAATACAAAGTTATTATATCTTTTAAGTTTGCTGCTTTTCTCATCTCTGTTTGCTGTCTTGTAACAGCACACGACTATGATGAGCAACACCAAGAGCTATGTGTGCCCAGTGTGTGGGCGAGCCCTGAGTTCGCCCGGCTCACTTGGACGCCATCTTCTCATCCACTCCGAGGACCGCCTCTCCAACTGCGCTGTCTGTGGTGCACGCTTCACAGACACCAACAACTTTAACAGGTTGAGCTCATCTCTGCTGTAGCTCTCATCTCAGGTCTTAAATGCAGATTGAATATAGATGTTGTGATAAAATTATACTAACTGGGTCCTGAAGTTTCTGTGTTTATTTAGTGCTTATTATTTAATTATGTCATTTATCTTAAAAAATTTTAAAACAATATCTCATATGTGGTCCCTTTATGACAAGGTGAAAAGACACCACTGATTCAGAAGGATGAGCTATTTAAAATGAGGCCTTTTAATTTTTCTAGTATCTAAAAATTGATTCTGGCAGGAGTGTAATGTAGAAACATAAAAAACTGCATGCTACTTTTTTTCTTTTTTTTTTTAAAGACAAACCTTTTCTTTTGTCGAACCTTTGAAAATATAAATTGAGTAAAAAGAAGTCACATTTTCTCTTTAATACATTATAATAGAATGAGAAAGAGCAATGGTTTTCCAAGTGTGGGATTAGACAGAATGCAGAGCATGAGGGATGAATAAAATTAGTACTGCAATGACAGATTTAATGGAAATAAACTTGCGTGTTGCTTAGCAACTACCATTACATTTCTAATTTAAACAGCACTGACAAGGTCAGGACGCATTGTAGAAGGAGAAGCAGTGTGAAGTGATGAAAAGGAGAGAAGAGAAAAGTCATGAAGCATTACAGTTGGCAGAAGCATTTGCTGCTAAGTTTGGAAAAATAAAACATAAATACTTGTTATTCTAAAGAGAGACAAAAAAAGGTGTATCTTAGATGTACGTGGAAAAGCTGTTTCATGTTGTTCCAGCCAGCTACAATAAAGTAACATAACCAGCATCTGGCAACCAGTGTTTTCTGAACAGTCACCTCCTCTGAGGCTGTTAACAGCCTGTTAAACTTCTCTCCAGAGAGCTAGCCAGAGTTCATTTGACGCATGGCCCTTATTCCTCTCTGAAGCAAAAAGGTTTGGGAAACGACTAACATGGAATCAGTCATCTCTTCCCATTGCAGCAAAGTGGTTTCAAGTCATGTAACTCATCGCAGCTTGACAGAAGCTAAATTTTACTGTTGCCTAAAATATGTGACCATACGAGCCAGGCTAACAAAAATTCAAGGCAAAAACAATGCCTGTCAGTCTGATGTATGAAGCCTTTGTTGCAGGCTGGTGGAAAAAAATCCCTGCGGGGTGAAATCTCGGATTTCAGACTGCTCTGAACACTTAGTTTCAGATAGTTTAGTGTTTTTTTTTCCTCCTGCTCTTGTCTCTGTGTAACGTAAGCGAGAGAGTATATCACAGATATCGTGATCTCAGGCACGCTGTGGCTGTGTGCACAGAAACCCCACCAGCTGTTCAAAACTCAGATGAAAGTTAGTTTATAGTGACGGTGAGAGAGCTAAAAGCATTTTACTTAGACGCAGTATAAAATGAATACGTTTATTTTTAACAGGAAACAAATCTCGTCTAGGAGACCTCAAGTGAAAGGCTCTATGATCCCCACATTAAAGATTTAGACAGGAGCAAGCTTTCTATCAGGGATCTAATGCTTCCCTGGAAGAGTCCAGACCACTTAAAAAAAAAAGAAAAAAAAAGAAAAAAAAAAAGGATGTTTACCTGATTCATGTTTCCTGTCGTAGGGAGAAGCTTAAAGAAGTCCTCGACACAACTAGGATGGATTTTACTGGGGGAAGGGACACCAGTTCCATGTCCCAGTCCCTCTCGAGCAGCCCCATGAGCAGCCCGGGCCCCTGCACTGACTCTTGCCATGGACTGGGCCCTAGTCCCAGTTCGTGTCAGGGTCCTTGCCCGTGTCAAGCAACTAACCCCAATCCCAACCTATGTCAAGCCCAACGTTCCTGCCAAGGGCAGGGTCATATCTCAAGCCAGTGTCAAGGCCCCAGACCATGTCATGGCCCTGGGCCAGGATCAGGACCGTGCACAGACCAGGGACCCGCATTTCCCTCACTGCCCGATAGTCTCCTCTCTGAAGGGCCATCCCTCGCCTCAATCCCTGATGCACTCAACTCCTCCTCTTCAGGCCTTCCTCCTATCCCTGATATCCTGAGCCCTATGCCAGTGTATCCTGCCGGAGTGCTGCTGGTGTGCAACAGCTGCGTGGCTTATCAGCAGCTAGTGGCGGCCCAGTCACCGATGCGAAAATGGGCTCTGCGTCGGAAGAACGAGCCCTTGGAGGCCCGACTGCAGCGTCTGGAGCGTGAGCGCACGGCAAAGAAGAACAAGCGGGCGTGTGAGACAGAAGAAGAGAGGGAGCTGAGGCGGCTGCGGGACCGCGAGGCCAAGCGCATGCAGAGGATGCAGGAAACGGAGGAGCAGCGGGCACGCAGGCTGCAGAGGGACAGGGAGGCCATGCGATTAAAGAGGGCCAACGAGACACCAGAGAAGAGGCAGGCCAGGCTGATCCGCGAGAGGGAGGCAAAGAGGATCAAGCGACGGCTGGACAAGATTGACCCTGCTCTGAGGACACAGATAGAGCACGATCCTGCAGCCATGGCTGCCCTCACAGCAGACATGAGTCTCTTCCAGTTTCCCTGCCCTATGCCTGTCCCCTCCATTGATAATGGTCTATTCATGAAGCTGCCCTAGTGGGTCCAGGCCAATCGGGTGAGGGCAGAATCCAGTTGGCTTCTCGCAGCATCATTAACCTCTGCACTGCGCCATCAGGCTGCCTGTTCACAGAGAACCATTCCTAGCTGGTTTCCTCTCAGCTCGATCTGCGTCGAACAGCTTCGCACACAAGCTGCTTTGTTAAATACAACAAAAACTTCTTCAACGTCTTTTTTTAAACAGCCTAGAAAACCTTGGGAACAGGGATGAGAATGTTTCTTATTGTATGGATGATGACATAAGAGCATGTTGTAAAGAGATTTTATCTGTTGCGTCAGTGGACTAGCAGATTTAACACAGTTCATACTCATAGGAGCAGTTACACTTCCTTTGAGGGGACAAAAAAAAATCATTTGCACATGGACCTTCAGTGACAGGAGAGGGGACTTTGTAGCCACAGTCCCCTCTCCTTTCTGGTCCACTCCGCCAGCCCAGTGACTCTGATTTCCAGGTAGCTACACCTCTCTTCAAGCTGCTACCATGGGTCCCTGGGAAGTTCGTGTTCAGTCAAACTACTACCTCAGCTGGCGCCGTGGACGCGCCCTCTGTCCTGTGGCTTACTGCGTTCCAACTCCAAGCTTCCAAAGCTCTATATGTACTGTACACTACTACCGAGGATGCAGGTCATTTTTGTTTGTTTTCTTTACATTGTTATGTTTGTATTGATCATTCAGGCACTTTAATAGGACACACACATTCACAAGTGATTTTAAAAACAAGAGGCGTTATAGATTCTGACATAAAGTTTGAATGAATGTCCTATTGAACGTGTTCAGTGTTGAGCTACATTCCTCTTATTTCTGAGTTTTACATCTCAATGCAGTCCACCTTTGTATATTCTCTTTGCCAAGATACGACTCTCGCGTCTTTACGCTCCGAACATTTTTGCCAATGTCATTTATATTTTGACTTTCTTTTACAGAGGTTTTCTCTGGCTCTTAAAAAACAACAAAAAAGTAAAGTCATAAAGTCTGTGCTGCTGTTATTGTACTGTAAAATACATTAGTTACCTCTTATATGTTTGGGCTCATTGCATTGAGGAATATTCTATTCCTGTAAGTGGTTGCAAAGAAACAGTACACAACATGTTACCCGTTGACCTCAGAATTTGTCGCATTACTTGAATTCTGCCCTAAAAGATGCATTTGTTTTCCTCATGAGCGGGTTCCGACATGGTGGGTTTTTACCGTCATACGGGAAATCGTACATAGATAATGCAACCTCTGCTTTGTGCAATTTGTGTAGCATCCACATGTATTGTAAGGCTGCAGTACCTTCAAGATGTGTAAACAGTACCACTTAAATTATGTTTTATATCTGCAAGTCACTTTTATGGAGTCACATGACAAGTGGAAATTGTTCTAAACACTTTTTTTGTTTGTTTCCTTCATCTGTTACTGAGCACTGGGGCTAACTTCACGGCACATACAGCCCATACCAGGAGATTCATTAACCTCATTCCAGCACATATTTATGCAATATGATGTGAATATATATATATATATCTGTTTTTTTTTTCTTGTAAAAGTGTTTTGAGGTGTTTTGTTGATTTACAAAATGTTAAAATTAGAGGCCATGGTTGGATAACCCTTGTTTAATTTCCTGCCTGTTACCTCCACTTCTTGTCTTTGCTTATCCAGATGGAAACATTTAACAGTGTCAAATGAGCAGTTTCAGAAGTACTCTTTAAAGAAGAACGAGCAGCGGTTCTGTTTGAGTCACTCCTAGACGAGCCGCAACCCACCTGGCTGTTAGTTCCAGCAGGTTTAATGAAGAAAAAACAAAAGACCAAAAAATTAAAGGGAGTTTTGGTTTTATCCTCAGAGGCTTTTTTCTAGGAGTGCATCAAACCTCTATGCAACAGATGTTATTTATTAAAGGAAATTAATTCACTTTTCACTGAAACTATGCAGAATGCGACCTCAATTTTAAACAGACTTCAAAGCAAACAGTTCAGCTACTCAGGCAGTTTAACTCAGAGGGCTCAGGGCCTGGATACGGCACCCCAGCCCATAAGAATCATTTGTAGACCTGTCATGCAAACAGAACAGTTTTAGGCAGTTTTGGGACTTTTAGTAGAGACATTTTTGTCTTTTTTTGAGAGATGTTTCCTCTTCCTAGTTCAGCACAAAAAGCAACAGGGTTTCACTGCCATCCTTCTCATTATACACTCTACCAAGGGCAGATCAGTGTTCTCAACAAAGGCTTCAGGTGTCGTCTCTTTCTCTCAGAATATGAATACTGGGTATTCTCAGAGGTTGCTCTTTGAAATTGCTGTGACCCTGTTTGTCCTACAACTTCACTTACTAGTTGAAAGGAAGTTCTGTGGACTCTGACGTGGCGCTGTTCTTTGGCAGCAGCGCTCTCTCAGTGTGGATTAGGTAAAAACACTGCATGTCCTGAAACTGCACTCGTCCTAGAATGGTTCAACATGAGCTTGTGTTCTGTTTGTTTATGCCTGCCTGTTTTTTACAGTTTAATCGAAAAATGTTTCAAGATGTTGGCCTTTCTATATTCTATCAGGATTTTCTCTCAATGTCCATGTTTACAAAAGAAGTCTTTCTGATCAAGGCCAAATGAATGAGCTAAACTGCTAATGACAACATGCTAGTTGTGATATCAATGCATTCTGACTGGATGGCACTTTGGGGGACGCCATCCTCTGTTACTGGAATAACAGATGTACAGACCGTGACGAAACCTGGATAAGAATGTGGAAATAAACATTGAATTTATTATAATGTTGGTTTGCAGCATTGTTTACATTTTTTGCATTGTTTTTTTTTTCCTACAAAGCACTGCATAAGATCAGTTCTGTTGTTTCCAAACCTTGAGCCCCTGCAGCCCATTGTCTTCATTAATCATTAACAAGGGGAAGCATTTAGGTTTCAAGAATCAAACTAAAGTAAAAGCACAATCTCACCTGCAAATTGTGTTTATACATGAATCATTAGTTCAACTTAAACTCGCTGCATTACCACCCTGGTCATTCATTGTTTTAGCTGAAGTGGCTTTGTCCTCCCAGGAGAACCTGACCCCTATTTTTAGATACACTGGGTTAATTGGCAATTCTAAATTGTCTGTAAGTGCTAATAGTTGTAAAGGTTAATAGCTTAAACTTTAAGCACAGAGTGAGATCATCACTGAGTGCCAAACTTAAAAAATGTAGGTCTACGCACGTATCCTCATAACAACTCAGGACTTTAGTGGGCACCATGCACGCTTAGACTGAAATTCATAAACATTATGGTGGACAGGGTAGTAGTTGACGCCGACATCAAAATAGCCAGCTATGATATACTCCCCAAGACCATCAGGAAATGATGAAACACAAACAAGAAATGTCCTGCAAAATAACAGACATAATAAAAGGAGAAACAAATTTCAGGACCTATTGTGATATACTATGTGAGGTAACCAGTGCAAGTACCAAATGCGCTCAAATCCCAAATAACTAGATTACATAATAGAGTTACCTGTGTGCATTTTACTTTGGACAGCTGTGTACAGACGTGTATCTTCTGAATGTTTCCATTTACTGAAAGTAAATTGATACATTTTATACAATTTGGCTTATAACACATATAAAACTAAGCTAATGTAACATATGTGTTAAATACTTGTGAATTTCACCCAAAACACTTTCTTTTTTTTGGATTAAATATGTCATTTTTGCATCTCACTCTCCTACCTGTGTGATCCGAGTCTGTGTGCGTTCATGTGCATGTGTGCGCTGCGTGGTGACGTAGGCGCGTGCATGTGTGCCCCGGTCACAGCTCCTTTCAGCATGGCCGGAGGAGAGGTGTACTGGCAGTCGCATGACACACACAGATCGAACGCATATTTCTGTGTTGCAGGTATGGAGATGTTCTTATGTTTTGGAGATGCAGTCTTTCATTTATTGTTCTTATAAGTTGTTTTGATGTTTTTTCAGTGACATATTATTTATTTTGTGCTTTTTGTTTTTGAGAGCTTAAGTTAATGTTTTAAAACAATTTGTTGTATTTGATTCATTACATTAATGTACATTAATGAAGCTGCAGGCTCAGCTCCTTTCAGCATGGCCGGAGGAGAGGTGTACTGGCAGTCGCATGACACACACAGATCGAACGCATATTTCTGTGTTGCAGATGTGCAGTAAAGAGCCAAAGACTCAGTACTGTCTCCTGCCTCTTACTTTCACGCCAGAACACAACGCAGAACAACAGGCGTAACGCATGAACGGGTTACACTAACACTGTGTAACAATGTGACATGAGCACTTTTGTTCAGCAGCTCTTATTGTATACTACTATATTTACCAGCTATACATTACAGGTCAAGATGTGACAATCAACTTGTAAAATGGGTTATTCACAAGCAGCAAAATATAAAGTAGATAAAATAACCTCCCTCTAAAGTGGGTGTAGCTTGTGTAGAACCAGTGTGCACCCACTTCTTAAAGCTGGTCATGAAAGCTGTATGCTCTGAAAAAAGAACAGTTTAAAAAAAAAAAAGCCACGAGTTACCATAACATTCATGGCCATGATGGGATGAGTGCGTGTAAACCTCTGACCACAACTATAATTAAAAGCATTTTTTCACCAAAAGGACTATATATATATATATACCGTATAATCCTGAGAAGATCTTTTATATACTATTGTAGGTGTATAGAACCTACAATAAAGAAACTGAAGCCACCAGTTTCTCTAAAATAATAAATGCACAACAGGACTAAGAATCACAGCACACAAGTTGGATAATTGTTTATATTTATATTTGTATATATATTTATATATATATATTATATTGTGTTTACTTAACAAACATGATAAATGCAATGTCTCCAAGTTAGCTGTAACAATAAAAATACAATATCTTTGTGTCCTTAAAGTACATAGAATTAAAACAGCAAAACAAATCAAAACAAACAAACAAAAAAAACGCTCTAAGTAGTTCACAGAGAGGTACAAATATACAGTACAAATCTATTTTATTCAAAAAGGATACAAATAAAAACGCAACAAAATAGAGATAGTAATGCTTTGTTAAAGTCAGGTAGGTGTAGGATATTCTAAGGGAGCACTTTGGGCCGACAACTCTAAGGCTTCTGATTAAGATCAATACATATTGGTACGGCCATACGATATTAAAACTCACTATACAAAGTTCATACAACCTGGATTATACTTGAGGATTGAATGTTACATTTACATAATTGCATATATTTTTGCAGATTTAGGCATTTAAAAAGATGCTGTTTTTTGTTTTGTTTTTAGTTATGCGTCACATAAAAAGCAGTGTCACCGTGTGCAGAAGGAAAAAAAAATAGTACAAAGTCATATCTGAAAATACACAGACTTTTTAAAACTTTTAACCGTTCTCATTTCTCCTGATTTAATTCGACATCAGCGGCACCAAAACCGTCCTAAATTCACCTTTGCAATACTGGATCAACAGGAAGTAGTTCACATAGAAATCCCATCGAGCAACGCCACAAAACATTGAAGAGAAAAAAAAATAGTCACATTACCACCGATAGAAAAGTTTTGGCTTTATGCAGCCTTTCTCACTTATCCAAACCCGCCTCTGCTGTTCAGACTGTCAGAGCACAAAACACCAAACACCACCCATTAATTTCTAAGGAGGAAAGAAAAAAAAAAAAACCCTACAATTTCTGTGCAACAACAATAAAAACAACTGTGCATCTGTCTATGCATGTGAGGAATTAATAGATTGCCCTCCTTTTGCTGTCTTGTGTACAAAAAAAGTGCAGAGAAAAGCCTCCTTTCCATTCCCACATACTGGAAAAAAAAAAAAAAGGATCTGAATGTTAAATATGAGCCTAAAGAATCTATTAAAAACGGAATAAGAAATGTGTTTAAAAAGAAAAATGAAACCAAACCAAAACGTTGCAGAGTTCATGTCCCAAAGAAAGCCCACAGTCAACCTTTGAGACATCGAAATATGAATGTTTGTCATTTCTGATTCACTCTTATTCAACCTGAAACTGGGACGCTGAGCCTACCTGGAGCATCGTTTCAATTTCACATATTGTACAAAGCAGAATTTAAGGCATTAACGACAAGCATCATCGAAGCTATCTATACAAAAAATACAGCTATCTACAGAAACGCACAACCTGTGATTTCTCCGTGATTTTTTTGTGTGCTTTACATTTTGAAACTCTTCAAACTACCAACAGATTTCAAACACTGTAAAGGAGGACATTTAGTGCAATTACTTACAGCAACAGACGATCAGTGATGTGGATCATTAGACATCTTTATTTGAGTGGATACTTCCCAAAAGCAGAGGGGGAAAAGAAAAAAGTCACAGGTGGCACTGCTCGCACCATTTAAATGTCGTCAATTGAATCCTGACCTTACACATAATGCAGAAGCAGCAATCGCGCCATGGTAATGCAGGACGAATGCATTGCTATTTGGCAAAGTGTGTGGCGTCGCAGGACAATAAACATCGATGAGAATCACTGAGCATAAAATACAAAGTGGTAAAGCAAAACACTGCTTAGATTCCTATTAGAAGAGTAATTTAAAGCAAAAATCAGCGTGGAACGACTGCATCCGCCGACCTGCCCCGCTGCTTCAGAGTTAAGACAATGAAGGGTACAATACTGAGGTTACTGCATAGAGAAGACTACGTGAAATGTTTTCAGGTATTGTGTATATTGCTTACAGGATGAAAAACTCCAATCAGATGATCAGATATAAAAAAAAAAGTCTGGGTTCACATGTTTGCTAGTTTGACTAACCTGTCCATATCAAGTTTGACAGTTATTAGTTGAAATCTTTCCTCCTGTCCACACCGGCTGTAAAAAGGTTCATTTCAGGCCTACACTGACATTTAAGTGGGATGTGAGGGCAGCAGGCGAAACAGAGACATCCAGACTTGGCTCTCCATGGCCAGCTCTTCTGGAAGGACAGTAAGGGTTTTCCGAGTAGGACACACCTGGACCTTACCAAGAATGCAGGAGACATCTTGACCACATGTCCGAACAACCTGAACTTCGTCCTTTCAGCGTCGATGAGTAGCAGCTCTACTCTGTGCCCTTTCTAAAAAACCAAACTCCTCACCCTGTCTCTAAAGGCTGAGCCCCAGCACTCTTTAGAAGACGCTCATCTCTACCGCGTGCACCCACAGTCTCACTCTTTCATCATTCTCCACAACTTGGCGTCTTCAGGAGTCTGACTTTCACAAATCACAATGTGTATCTCCAACAAGCATGATATGCGGGTGTTAGGATAACCATGATTTTTTTTTTTTTTTAAAGAAAGAAAAGAAATACTGACATATTATTAATACACACTTGAAAATATCAAATAACTGTCTAACAGTTATAGTTACAGATTTTGTTTTCCACATCCCTACAATTGTTAATACTTTTTGGAAAGAAACTGCACACGCAATAAACTAAAGTATTATTTTTATAGATATGGCACGACTGTTACATTTTAAACGTCTAAAAGTTATTTTAATGTGCGACTTTGCCATATGACTCCTGAAGCCCAATATTACTATTCCACAACACTGCATTGAAAGACCGCTGTAGCTTTGAGAGGGAATCTTTATACAAGCAAGAATGGATAGGAGGAATAAGTAATATGTGTGCATGAGAGAAAGAAAAATGTGAACCCATCCTTTAAAACTGCTCAGGCTCAATCTCATGACCCCTTCTATCTGCTGATAGAAGTTCAGTGAATCACGAGGATATAAGGGAAACACACAACAGTGTCTGGACCTCACAAACAAACTAGTCCATAACAGCACACATGACAATAACAACCACACAACTGATGCTGCTGTCAGAGCACGTCGAATTTAAAAGATACATGAAATATTCCTAAGTAACTTGCCAAAGGTAAGTCCAGATATCTATGGCAAAAGAAGTACTTTTTGATGGGAATGTCTGAATGAGGAATGTCGTCTGACTACGATTTTATGTATGGTCTAATTGCACTTATTTTTAATTACACCCTTTTTTGATTCTTTTTTTTTTCTCCTGTAAGAAAGACAAAAGGAAGAAACTGCAGCATTTATGTCGGCTAATTTGTAAACAGATTTAGAAACGCAAGTCAGTTTTTTTTCCTCTCGCCACAAAACCCCAACAACAATACTTTAAACCTATTCCCTTCATTAAAAAAATAAACTACTGTACTGTGATTCCTATTTAAAGGTCAGTATGAAATAAATGTGACATCTGCTATGTGCAACACAAGACAATCTTAGGAACCACTGGAATAAAGACAGCCTAGTATCAATGCAAAACGTACACTTTAAAAGGTAAAAAAAAGAAGTTGATGATGATTGTGATTTCATTAGAGCCGGGCATCTCTTGGATGTGCACTTCAGTAAATCCATTAAAAAAAAATTAAAAAATATCAGTGAAGTGAAAAATCCATGTTTGGACAATGACTTCTTGAGAAAGTTTCCAAAGGCTTTGTTTGTGCAGGATTGCTAAATTAATGAAAATGAGCATTAAAAAGAGTGCATCGCCTTTAAGAGTCAAGGGATGAGAGGGTGAGATCTCACACTGCACATTTATCGAGATTTACCACACCCCACAAGAAGTTCCTGGGAGAGGGCAATACGGATCAGTAAAGCCACATAGCATAAAAATAACTATTGCTTTAATCTGGTTACTGAGCAAGTCAAGTTTAGAACATCACGGCCCCACTCATATACACAAAAAACTACTACACCCTCCAACTCCGGACTCCTGGGCTGTAGGTGGCAGTGCAGCCAGCGAAGCAAAAAGAGAAACAACTTGCTGGCTCATTCCCACAGGTGGCTTTAGTGATGACCAGGCGGTGCCTCCTCCTTAATTACAAAGTTCACAAGAGAAAACTAAATTCCCCAGTCTGGTTGTGAAAGCTCTGAGGTAAAGTGAGGAGAGGAGGCCATGACTTTGGAAGGGAAATTAAATCATTTAACTAATGTAAAAGGTCATGCAACAAATTCCTATGAGCAAGGACTTGGTGACAGTAGCGAGAAGAAGCCTGACAATACCCAGCTGAGGGGCGTGGCCATCTGTCTCGACCAGTTTGGGTGATGAGGAAGTGAGGAGAGAAGTAAAATGATTCAGAAGTAAAATGATTCCTACATGGGGGAAAGTTAATAGTGGAATGCGTGACATCGCTTATTATTTCTGTAAATCTACGTTGGGGCCATCAACCTAAATCTGAGAGTATGATGGTGAATGGCTTTTGGAGAAGGAGAAATTGATTGCTGAACAAACAAGCTGATTGATTTATCGCTATTTCAGTGTAAGACAAGTGGGACATGCCACACTTGGCCTGAGACGAGATCTTTGCAGAAACGAGAGAGGGGAGAGAGTATCTCTGCTGACAGCAGAGGTTTCAGACTCCTGCAGGAGAAGCATAATGTAACATACACTGATGAAAGCATCAACAGTGCCAACATCACCAAAGGAGCTGCTGATGTCTGCAATTCTACTCTATTTTTTTTATTTTTTATTTTTTGGGGGGGGGGGGGGGGGTGCTTTTCATAGAAATAGGATCTTAGCAGTGAAGCAGATTAAAGATCCCTGGCGGTGATCTTTTTAATAGATCACGATTTGCAGGGTTGGTAGTTTCACTGCGATACACGTATATTATTTTTCTGTAGTCTGTGTTCTTCTGAAGAGACGGTCTGGTCAAAAAGGAAGCTAGAGTGATTTGAATGCAATGGAAACCTCCAAGTATGGTTAAGAGGAAGTGGAGACGGAGGAGGGAGGGAGGAAGAGAAATGCAGCGTATAAGGACTCTATGGTAGGCATTTCTTCAGCTACATACTTTCTGCTCCACTTTTCATGCCCCCCCCGCCCCGTCGCCATGAACTCAGCTGGCTAGAGACCGAAAGGTCTGCATCTTTTGGCTGAGTGGCATTCGAACAAAATCAAACTTCTCACCAGACAGACAAGGATCTGGTCATTTTTTTGTATATTTTAGGTGTGCAAAATCTCAAACATTCTGAGGATACATTCACACTCTTTTTTTCCCTCTTTCTCTCCTTGTCAGACTCATTCTTACTTGTGGCAGTCTCATCTATAGTTGCTACCAAATGTGATGCTACTTCCCTGCATTAGAGCGCCCCTCAATGGACAGTTTGACCTCCTGTGGGATGAAAGAAGGCCTTGTGTGGCTGGAGCTGATTATCTGAGGGCGTGGCCCTTCGTCTCCCTTCATATTGTATCTTCGGAGGCCAGGCGAGGACCAGCGTCTCTGTGAGGCACCTACTGCAGCCTGCATTGCTCCCATCCCTGCCTCTGCAAAAGCAGAGCCTTCTGTGTGCAAGTGGTAACTGCTCTGGCTCCTTGGATGCTCTCCTGAGGTCCTACTTGGTCTGATGGGCGACTCAGTGCGGCCTACAGCCCCGAGCTGTGTGGCTTCCTCTTTATCGGCCAAATCTTTCTCTCCATCCTTCTGTCTTTCTCTGTGAATGCGGTCCAACCTGAAATGAGATGGTGGCCGTGACTGCTGAGGGGCTGGAGGCCCCATTAGCTGGTGACCAGGTCCTGATATAGCATTGGCTTTGCTTATAGTCCTGGACAGGTTCTGTTGTTGTTGCGTTTGTGAATGATGGTGCTGTGGTTGCTTCTGTTGTTGTGGAGGAAGCGGTGGCTGCTGCTGCTGCTGCTGCAGGGTGATGGACACACACATGTCACCAACTTGTAGATGATGGCAGGCCAAGCCGTAGAGCTGGGCCGTGCGTTCGGGGCTGCAAGATGACCATCCCTGGCCAAAGACAAAGAAGGGGTGCTCCGGGGGCACGTCGATGGTCACTTTGCTCTGCTGCTCCCCCACAGTAAAATGAAGTGAAACCAGGCCGGGTCTCTGCTGGCTGGCGCGGATGTCCATCACCAAGCTTGAGTCGATTTTAAGCCCTCCGCTCACTTCGGCGCTACGCACAAAATCCTGAGTCTGCAGGTCCTCCACACGCTTCAGCTCCCCAGTAGCCAGCTGAATAATTGCCCCCTTCATGAAGTGCGATGGGTTGCAAGAAGCCGGTGCGGGAGCAAGGCTTGAAGTTAAGGCCTGAGTCGCATCTGCTGTAGGCTGGACTGGAGGCTGCGGGAGAGGCTGCTGCTGAGCTGTGATTGGCTCCACCCTTTCAGAGAGGCACACTCTGGCTGAAGAATCAGAGGCTTTAAAGCTTGGGCTAGGGGAGGCCAGTGTGGTAGAGGCATGGCTGGCTGAGGCATCATTAGCCTGTCCCGGGTAGTGTTGCTGTGGTTGCTGATGCGGATGACACTCCAAGGGAATAAGTACCGGTTGCCCATTGGCAAGCATGACAGCGTGGCCTGGCTGTCCTGCTTGCTGCTGGAGGGCGGTGACTCTGTGATCACTGTAACTCGCGTTCTGCGCCGCATACGCCGTTCGGCTGGAAATTACACCTGGACTCTCTCCGTGGACATCTCTGGCTCTGTGGCCACCCTGAGAGAGGTTCAAGGGAGCAAAGGAGACCTCTTTCCGTGCTCCGATACCACTTTGGTTAGAGGAAACCAAACGCCCAACCACCTGCTGCACCTGAGAGTTGAATAAATAAATGAGTAGTTATTTGAACAACTTAATTTCACAGAACAACTTAAAAATGGCTTTTGGTACGCTTCCTCACAGCAGCCTGAAGAAACCAAATGTGTAAAATATGAGTGGCTTTTAATTATTGAGTTCCTAAATCTTCAACCTCTCCAACAAGAGATTTCAGGCCAGACAACAACCACAAAATTATTATTTTTTAACTGATGTCAGAAAAGACAGACACCATAGAGCTCCCTCTGACTTCTTTTACAGAAAGGCTGTAAAATGGTTTGATCTGCATGGACATCATTTCTAGACCCTTCAAGTGTTCTCTATTGGTCATGCTCTGCTTGCCATGTTCAAATGTGAGATTTTCTTTGCATCAGGTGACGCTTCCCTTCAGTGTACATGTAAAACACAAAACTTAAGCTGTAACATGGAACAATGTCACACACCGTCTTATATCACTCCTGGCTCTTCTTATTTAACTGTTAACTTTGGTTTATTCTTTGTGCATTAACTTGTAAAGAGGCATTAAATCACCATTTCACTGTTAGAGGGTACGTTAGAAAGCCATCAGTGTGTCTCACCTCCAGGTCACTGTCCGGAGTGCTGCGCTGACCAGGAGAACTTCTCTCTTCCAGTCTTCGGTTCTGCAGGACTTTGTCTTGGCTGTGCTCCTGTGATGCTGAGCTGGATGCAACCTGTGGTAGACGTGCATTTCTGGCAGTGTAGACCGAGTCTGGTACAACCTCTCTGGCTCCCTGCTCTTTGTCCCCTCCATTCACCTCCAATTCATTCTCCTGCTGGGAACTGTGGCAGTCTCTGACAGCAGTGGCACCCCTTGCTCCCTGAGGGTGGCAGAAGATGGGCATCCCTCGGGAGCTAAGCTCTGTTGCAGGCAGGACTCCAACAGTACCAAGGTGCTGCTGGGCAGCTTGCTCTGAGGGCAGCATCAGTGGGACACCACTGGAAGCTGCAACTTTGGCAAAGGTATGAGCAGCCACCTGGGCCTGAGGAGGTGGAGAAACAACACCTTCTTGTATGACAGATGGGTAGGGAACAAGGTGGGACACAGCATGGGGCTGCGGGATGGTCCCTGAGGGAGAGATTAATGATCCTGGGACAAAACCAGGGGGGAGCGCGTAAGGTACTGCTGCATAAGGGGAACTGACAAACTGGAGAGAAGAATGAGGGATCTGTGCATAACCAAGAGGGGGATAGGGAATGCCAGGATGATGCTGCAGGAGGGGAGAGTGTACAGTATAGGCTGGAGAAATGTGGCTTAACACTGGGTGTAAACTGGTAGGTGAGTAGGTAGCAGATGGAAGGGCCACTTTGTAGAGCATACTGTACTGGTCAACGGGCACTGCCGGTATGCTGTCAGAATTATCCACTCCATAATGAAGCCCTGGCTGAGCTCGCAGCCACTCTCCAGAGGGGGTCCCTCCCTGAGTTTCACTGCTGGCTCCACAATTCTGGATGGAAACCACTTCCTCTTCTGCAATACCACCAGCAGCACTGCCAGCTCCGCTGTTAGCCCCTCCGACTGGAACCCCACCTCCCACTGTCCCTCCAGCTCCACTGCTGCTGTTACTTATTGGGAGATCCCTTTTCTTAGGAGGCAGGCACTCCTGATTACGCTCCTGAGCTGGTTTCATTGCTATCCTCAGACAAAGCCAGTAGCTTTATTGTACTGCACAGGAACTGAAACTTGCAAGCCAGTCAGCCCGCACAGGAACCAGTTCTGAAATCACCTGGTTCACCTCATCTACCAAACTACCTGAAAAGAAAAATACAATAAAATAAGACACATAATACTGTCTCATTGCATCAGTGCTTAAAACTTTGATTTTTAGGCTTTATGGTCGGCCACAAGTTGTGTTAGTTTACCCTCAACCACAGAAAGAAAGCACTAAAGCAAACCTCTTATGGTTTCCTTTTTTTGGTCATTCATATATACTAGTAAAGTCACAATGTGCATATTAAACACAACCAGGTTAGGGTATTTGCTGTGGCAATGGCAATTTTATTTATATAGCACATTTATTATATGCAAACTCAATGTGCTCAACACAGAAGACAAAAAATAAATAAATAAAATCCCAGTACAGGTTTGCAATGCATTCAGGAAGTAAAAACGGCAAAATATGATAAAACAATGTCTGAATAAAAAGTTTTTGAGCCTGTTTTTGAATGTATGCGTAATTGTACTTGATCTCAGGTGAAAGAAAAGGATCAGTTTGAGTACAACCAAAAAAAATCTCAGGCTTCAGACTACCCAAAACTCTTGATTTCAAACAGATTTTTCTGCTCTTATCTCTGTTTGACAAGTTCAGTTAGCATAACTTTGAATTATTCAAAGTTACTGTAGTAGAATCGTAAAAGAAAATATGGAGCTAGAAATGGGCAAAAATTAGTCCACTTTGAAAGGTACAGCTATGCTGATCTAAGAGCAGAATTTTGTTAATCATCTTTGATCATGTCTATCTGTAGAAGCAAAAATAAACCATTTGACTGGGAAAACAAACCCTTAAGCTGCTTGACATATATATACATACATAGTACTAACACATGAATACTCATTACTGTTTATTACACACAGACAAAATGTAATTTAATGCCCCATTTTCAAAAATTTAGCATTTTTTTATATTAACTACTTTTTACAGTCACATTTTAATACAATAAAACCACTGCAATTAAGTGCAATACATCCAATTCACACACTCCCTGCCCCCCTCCAGTAAACATTCAAGCTGTTCCATGTCTACTTGAGTAGTAATAAAGTTGGAAATATAACTGTTGCAATGCATATCAGCTTGTTTACTATACAAACACAACCCCATTCTAAAGAGATTAAAACATGCTGACAGATTTTTTTGGACAGCTCCTAAAAGGCACATTTGCTAATTTAGCACACACTTAATTTGAAAAAGCTTATATTTAAAAATAAATAAATAAATCAAAGTCCAGAATCCAGACTTCTTTCAGCATGACTATACGGGAAACAATGTGAATTTTCATCTAGAAACATCTCTTCAACTAATGCTGTAACAAGTCAAGAGTTTTCTTCCTGTTATCGCTACACTCCAGGGAAATTTGTTTACCGTTAGCTGACTTAGCTAAAGTTAGCTAGCTACTAGAATTCCTACTTTTAAGGAGAAAGAAGTGACAGTGTGACACTTCGCAGTGCAACACCAAGCGTAGCCGACGAGTTTAAATGGTAGCTAATGTTATACGAGGCCACGACGCCTATCGCTATAATTTATCACTGTGCATCAGCCCAGAGGTTCAGGCTAGTTAGCCCCACGGCTAAAGCTAAATGAACTGACTCCAGCCCTGCTCGACTCACATCAGCTCATAACTACGATGGCAGCGCGCGGGGAGCCTCTAATAAACGCCCGTGCTTCGTCTCGACCTGCACACATACCTCCAAATGTCATCGCGAACAGGAGTTTCTTTATTAAAAAGTTGATATTCGGAGGGGACAATTGAAGTAATCAAGGCTCAGGAGTCGAGCCCATTTCGAAGGCCAGCAGAGGCGCTCAACAATGACGTCACTACGTTTACTCCCTTAGATTAGGCGTGCACTACTACCAGCAGAACGAAGTTTTTATCCTACTTGCACATGAAAAATATAATATTACTTTTAATGCTGCGCGAACAGATACTCACAATTGCTTTTCTGGCAGATTTTTTCCAGTTTTTTCAAAATAACAGCAATAACACAACACATCAAAGCCAAAAAACATGGCGTTCATTCACTTTATTGCACATATAGATATTAGTATCAGTTATTTTCATTTCATTTTGTTTGTTATTGCTTTGTTTTGATCAGTGTCTGCCTTAGCTTTAGTTTTTACAGAGATATGACTGAAGTTATATTGTTATATTATAAGGGGTACAATCTGACAGGGTCAAAACCGGTATAGTATACAATATACTATTTTATCTACAGTCATATAGACATCCCAATCTCAGTAAACATGTGAATCAATTCCAGCCATTTTTCACAGATGTGATCAAATTGAGAAAAACTAAATACATTTCCTGCATGCTGGTGTGTCTTATTTCAGTCATTTATATAAATACATGTTTTTGTAACGTCTAGTTTTTGGGATTTTCAGTTTTTTTCATACCCACTTACTATTTAATTTGGGTGTCGTGAACTCTAATAACCTCGGTATAAATTAATTAAATGTACAATACGAAGTGTCACACAGCAGGGGGAGCTGAAGACATGCACCAAATAGAATTTACAATTGGGTAGTAACTTCATATTTTCTGTAGCATCAGAAACCCTCCATTAATTTTAGTCATTTTTATAGCCTATGTATATTAATAGTTAAATGCTTATGCTTCATACGTTTGTTTTGGTACCTTTAATCATTTGATGCAGTAAAATAGCCGTTTCATTTCAAAAACAGTAGCAGTACATAATCCTGTTGTCCTGAAATGACGATCTGCAGTTTTTTTTTTTTGTGTCATCTCCTCTGCAGATGCTGATTTGACTGAAAAAAAAATATGAACAAAGGCTTTGCTTTTACATGAAAAGAGCAAATTCTCTGAACTGACAAACAGCGAACATGGAGGTTCTGAAAACCAGAAAGTGTTGCCTTGTTGATAATCCACCTTTGAGTTAAACAAAAGGCATGTGACTGTAGAGTAAAAATATGCAGGTGTGTCCACATTGGCTGGAAACATCTGAAAGGTGCCAGCCCCAGCACAAGGCCTTTACAGACTCTAAGAAGAAATGTTTTTCAGACATTTCTTCAAAGGTAAAGCTCACACGCAAGCGGTGATATTTCCAGTTCCCTTACATTGCACACAGCTGACTTACCGTGGCATCTGTCAGTGAGATGATACAGTGGAGCAGAACTCTTGTTGATGCTGGTAGTTATACCAGTGTTTTTACTTCTATGAACTGAAAGAATGTATGCTCTATAAAAGCAAGCAAATTTGTATTTTCAAAAAAAAAGAAACTTTGTAACACACTAGCCTAAGCTCATCTTAGAAGTTTGTGTAATGTTTCAACAATCAGCCGACAGCCTGTAACAATGAAATCAGTAACAACAGTGCTACTTCAGGGCCCCTTTGATCCTGCACATCATGCAAAACTGACAACAATGTTGACTTTTTTTTGCTTCTTATCCTGCAAATTTTGTTTTTTTAGTAGTCAATGAGGGTATCTCATAAGATCCATTGGTTATCCATTGTTTTGGTTTTGTAGTGTGGTTGACTGATGTCCATCTAAAAGCAATTCTCATTACTCTGCAATCATCTAAAAGGTTCCAAGGCATGCATTTGGGATTTGTTTTCCAAGCTTTTTCCAAATTAACTTCAGTGGTCTCCTTTAGATAAAAAAATAAGGCTCAGAATCATCAGTCAAACCAGCTATTCACCAGGTTATACTTCTATCAACAAGTTTGGTTTTGCAGATATTCTCTAAGAAATTCCATGATGATTATAAGTTCTCTGACTATCTCCTACCACAACTCCGGGTCCAGACAACATTACTGAACAAAAAAACCCATCTGAGAAAAGTTCTGGAGCTGCGTAACAGCAGCATTAGTGACACTAAACTAACCACTACTGCACCTCACCTGTTGTAATCAGCAATTTTATTCTGAGCCACTGTCAAAGGGCACTCTGGGTAATCAGAGTTATGCTCTTGCAGGAAAACCTCAGCCAAGATTAAAGAGAGACACTTAAGCTGAAGTGCAGCCTCCTTAAAAGGCTTGGTCTCAATCTCAGATATAGTTTCTCCTTTTGTATTCCAGCTGTGCCATTTCACACACTAGTTTCATTGTTACGGAAGTACACAAAAATGTAATGCCTCCATGTCAACATGCTATTAAGTGTAGTGTAATTAGTGCTACATAAAATAATGTTATTTGACAACCTAATGTGTTTGACCTCTGCTATCTGTTGATCAACAGTTGATCAACAATGTATTATGAATGAATGATGAATTTTTATGAATTATTATGTCTATTTTTATGCTTAAGGACAACAGATGGAAATTAGCCCTTGGCTATAATCTGGTATGTTTACATTCATGTAATTTTTTTTTTTTTTACATTTATGTTCATTAACATGCACTGTCCTAAATAAATAAATAAATAAAATAAACAAATAATGTTAAAAGGGTTTATAACAAATCTATGAATGTATCCTACTAAGATAAAGTCTTTAAAATCCATGTATAACTAATGACACCATACCGAGGATGGTAAATGCGCTGGCTCTTAGGCAGCTCTTTTTTATTCTACTTGAGGACTCAAAGTTTTTGTGTCCATTGGTAACCAGCAGGTGTTTGTTTGGGGGGGGGGGGGGGGGGGGGGGGGGGGAATGGTTTGTTTTCCTCATTTTGCATTAATGGATTTTTTCCCCATGAATATCAACTTGGTAATTTTCATGCCACAACAAATACTTTCAAATTAGCTGTGATAAAGACATATTATTGTCATGAACATGTCATAGAAAAGCCAGAACACAGTTTCATTTGCAAACTTATGTAATGATTGGTTACTAGTACATATTTGAGCTGTATTTTCTGTTATGAAAAAAAAAAGCTTCAGTGCAGTACCTCCAAATTTAACTAAATTTACACAATTGGTACAAATCAACAGGTTTTAGAAAACTAAGATAAGCCGACAGATTTAGAACAAAGTTACAAAAATGGTCAATCTTCCCAAAAAACAAACAAACAAACAAACAAAAAAAAGGCACAGAGGACGTCCAGCAGCTGCTCCATCCCTCTTAGAGAACATTTGCATATCTGAATAAATACATCTGCTGTTAATCGATATCAAACGGTGCCACAGAAGAAGCACGGTCATCATACACTTACAGCAGAGTGCAACATTGTGAATTAGTGGAAAAATAACACAGCATATAAATATCTCTTCATAAAATATAGAGACTAAATCAAGGATAAAAGTTATTTAGTACCATTAATCAAAAATATTAATTGGAAATTTTCAAGCATATACAATATTTATAATATTTGCCAAAAATTATATTTAACAAATCTATCCTATATACTGAGTAAACTGTGCAATTAATAGCAGTTGGGAGAGCAGTTTTGCACTCACATTATACACTACAGAAACACCTGAACTAGTTATTGCAGAATAAAACCCTCATATCACTGGAAACTGATCAATCCAGCATCGCAGGACCACTGCGAATGACAAAGGGTTTGACAATAAACGGCATTTTAACATTTTAAAGAGGAATTACACAGTGATCTTTTACTGATGCCATTGATGATGACATTTTCCCCAAACTTGCCAAGACAGCACACAGTTGCACAAAGAACAGCGGGGCATGTTTAGCACTACATCTTCAGTTCTTGTTTTCGAATGCTGCCATTAGTCTCTGCAGAGTAAATGTATCAAGAGAAATGAGGAAGGATACAGTATGCTGAACAGTGTGTGCAGTTCATGCTTTTAAACTTTTCATTCTCTACAACTGAACCCTGCAAAGTCAAAATTACAGGCACATGCATTTATGAGGCTTTGCAGTAACCAGATGACTTCTTGCTAATGTGCTGCCCTGAAACTGTGTCATGCTCTCTGAATGCTTGGACTCCGTGCCTGATATCTGATTCATCATTTACCAAACTAGGGACTGGATTGAGTCATAGCATCTGTCCATCCCTTTACTTTGAAGAAAGAAAAAAAAAAAATTACCATTCAGCTACTATTATTCTGAAGAATTTCTCCTTGGTGCCTTACCAGAAGGCCTCTAAGTTTAATAAAGCTGCTTCGTAAGAAAAGAGGAAATATCTACCACAGATTGAAGTCCTCACAGCTCCATTTCCCCGCAGACTAAAAATACAGGTCCTTATTGCTGCTTCAAAAAAAAAAAAAAAAATAGAGTTAATCTACAGTTAGACCCTGAAATCACACCATTTGCTACCAATCGCAAAAACCCGAAAACAAAAACAACCCTTAAAATATGGGCACTTGTAGCAAACAGCAGTAAGTTTGTGCAAGAGGAAAAACAAAACAAAAAAACCATTACATTCAACCAAGGCAGATCTTTTTTTGACGCATAATACATGTTAGCAGTATTATTTTCTGTTCCTCTTTCTGAAATATAAATTAAAAAAAATAATCTTCAATTAAATCTCCATGAAGGCACAAGCAACTTGACTACTTGGAAGTCAGTGTTCAGTGAAAAGCATCATTGCTGCTGCAACACTAAATGGGCAATTTTTCTTTAAAGTTCATATAACATTACTCCATTTCAGTGAGACGTCTTATTGACCAATAAGAATTCAAAGAAATAACAATTTAACTCATAGCACTATCACAAATATATCTCATTCCATTATTGCTTTAAAACATACAGTAAATCAGAGGTAAATGTCAGAAAAGGTGTATTAAAAAGCACTCTTTAAGTAGATGGATGACAAAAAATAAAAATACATCCATCTTAAAAGTTATGATCTTTCACAGTCATACAAGAGCTCATGGTAAGGCCAATAATGATGTGCTTACAAGACTGAATTCCTCAACTGTATTTTTCAGTGCTACAGACATTACTCTAGAAATTACCTCAGATTTGGATGCAGCATCAATGGCGCAAGTTCTAGCTTATAAATAATTCAGTATAAGTCCAAAATGGCATATATTTCTAATTCTAAGTTTAGTTCTTGGTATTTAAGAAAGAGGTAAGAGAAAATAAGATGATTAGTTGTTAGAAAAACCTGTACTAGGCTCAAAAAAGTGAGTCCTACGTCCTCAGACGGTGTCATTAGCAAGAGTCTCTGTTGAGAGCCAGATCCTTGCACCATTCAGAAATTTGCTAATGGGAGTCCCTTGGACAGTGCGGCGGGAAAGGTTGCCCGTTGGGGTGAAAGGAAAGGAAGATGTAAGGCATTCTGGAGGTGTAGAGGGGTCATCAGGAGAACTGGCTTGAAAATACATCCTCCGTTGGTCTGTAGGGTTTCCACCTGAGCTGGTGAGTGGTGTGTTGCCTGGACTGGTTCCCTTATATTGCCTGAGTTGGCTCTGCAGTATCTCAATTTCATCAACCAGCTGGGAGAGCTTGTGGTAGGTGGTGACTGGGCCTCCTTTGGAGATGCAGGCTTCAGGAACCCAACGGAGAAAGAAGAGCTTCCAAAAAGCCATATGAGAGGGCATGAGAAAGGGAATCAGCAGGCCCTGCAGGTCAGCGGGTCGAGAGAACCAGTCCTTGAAGAAGCGCTCAGATGGACTTAAGTCTTTCACTGGTGTCAGCTCAGACTTCAACTCGTTAGCTAGAGAGCTTCGTCGGGTCAGGGACTCCTCCCCACCCTTTACCCCATTACGCAGATTTGTGGGCGTCCCTCGTAATGTGGAACTGTAGGCTTTCTGCTACAAAAAGAGGAAACACTGAGAATTAGACTATTTTGACTCTCTCTGTGACAGGCTGTACTGCAAAGACTCTAAAAATGACAATTTAAAATGTATATTTTCTGTTTAATAATCCACCTTCTGTACATTTACTACAGATATTTCAGAGGACAAAGGTGACTCGATACAAATTTACCTACATGTCCTTTGACTTCTATAAATAAGAGATAAGTGGAAGAGAGACTACTGTATTTGCATTCTTTGAGTTCTGTGAAACTTTCCCTTCAAATGACAGGAATTCTGTAATTACAATCTGACTGTCAGAAAATTGCCACTTTAAAAATCTTAAGATGTCAACCTCTTAACGACAGTTTAAAAAAAAGGAGGGAGGGAGGGGGGGGGGGGGGGAGAGAGAGAGAGAGAGAGAGCATGCACATGTAAATGTGCTAATTCGAATCCTGAAAACTGGTGAACCTCAGTGCTTTGCGTACCTTGCGTTTGAAGGTTTTCACTTCACCGTTCTGAACACAGGCAGCTCCTTTGCCTACATACATGGGGTTGTTAAAGAGGGTTTGATCTTTAGTTGAGAACTGCTGTGACCACTCCCAAACTGGAGGGAAATACACAACCTGGTCTTCTCCTTGAGGGATGGCTTTGTGCTTGGCAAAGTCCTGCAGAGTAAAGACAATGTTACCCTGTGACTCTGTACGTAATAAGAACTACTATACTCTATAAAAAGCAGCTTCCAAAGCGGAACAGTTTCAATACATGAAAGTAAGAAGGAGAAAAAAAGAAAAGAAAGGTCCACAACTTGCTTTTGTCTTGACCACAAGTTAAATGTTATCCTCTCTTTTTGTTGTACTCTTTCCTGTCAATTATCTGGCACGCACAGAAGGAAATTACAGTCTGAAGCATTCAGTGACACATCCTCAAGTTATGCTTTCCTTCTTTTCTATTCATTTCCAATTCATTATTCCTCTTCATTTATTTATTTTTTCCACAGACAGACCTCTCTCACAAACATACACACAGTTGCATTTACTGCTCATTATGGCATTTCCACTGATGATTACATTTATCCAGAGCAAGTGCATACATAAACATTAATCTATCCCTCACCATCAAGTGCTGGGCACGCTGCTTGGATGAACTGAACAGGAAAGTACTGAACAGTGGGATCCACATGCTGTCACTCAGTACTGTCAGATAGGTCTCTGTGAACTCAAATGCTGCTGGGTACTGGTTCATAATCTGCCACACGCAGTCCAGGAACAACAGGAACAGTGGGGACTTTACCCATAAAACAAACAAAAAAAAAAAAAAAAAACCAGATGCAGGAAGCAGGGGTGTCAAGTCACATCTCTTGAATAGTTGGATTAATTTAAATTACATTAATCAAGTACCTCCTCTTTGTCATTTTTCTTCAAGTGGTTGCATCTGTCCAAGAAGCGATGGCCAGCCATCACCCACTCCTTCTGCACCAAACTCTGAAAGCCAATGAGGCTGCGATAGCGAGGGTCCAACATGAGCTGCATCAATGCGGATACTACACAGTTTAGGTCTCGGTCTTCCTCTTCTGTGCAGGTGCAGAACAAAGGAGTAATAAGTCACAGACTCTTATGTGGCACTGATACATTAAATGCATATTATTGTACATTTTAAGAAAAACTTAGCTGTAATATAATAAATGATCGAAAAACATAACTCCACATGCAGGAGTGAAGACTACAAAATAAGGCTCAAAAAGAGTTTACCTTGAAGAATGACAGAGGAATTCCCTCCCTCTAAGTGATAGACCATCTCAGCAGAGTGTTTTAAAAAGGCCCTTTGGTCACAAAAGAAACAAACATGTTAACTGCATTGATATTTATTGTCAACCGTTATCATACCTTTAGTCTTTTCTGCATCTAAATAATCCTGTGCAAACATGAAAGTGTAAAGAAATCATTTTAAAAAGCACCTTTTAATCCTATATTCTAGATTTAACTGTGACTCTACAAACATGCAGCCTTATGGCGCACTTTAAATTTGTCCCTTTAAAATTTTATATGACCCTCTTGAGTTTACAATGCACAGTCATGCACTGTCAGCTTGTTTACATACCTGACATATTCAAGCCATCGAGAGTTTTCAATGGTTGAAAGCCACCTCTCCTCAGACTCCTCAAACGGATCTGCACAATAAAAAACATTAGTACGTTTATATGTATAAAACTGTACACGCCAATGCCATTAAGTCTCCTGCATTTTTTCAGCAGAGCATTGAATTACACTGCTTTTATAAGCTGCAGTGGAGCTCACCTAGGATACATATCTGCCTCAGTTTAACAAATGCGCTCTGGATGTCCAGGATAGAAGGCAGACTCTTGTCCAGATCCGATCTAAACGGTTCATTGCGCTGTGGGTGGCTTTTTGTGATAGCGGCAAAGATTCTACAACACAACACCACAGACAGTGATGACAAGATGCACACTTGACTAATGTAAACAATTTAAATATCAAAAACCTGAGCAGAAACTGAATGTTCAGACTTGTATTTCCTTCTCCTAAAGTAGCACTTTCTTAATGGACTGAGAGCTGAAAATCTGCTAGAGTTATTAAAAAAAAAAAAAATCATTTTCAATTTAGGTTCTGAATCTGAATAGTCTTACTTCTGCTCAGTCTTCTTTAGCTGTAATGGATCAGTTAAGCTGGCCATCCGGACAAGAGCACTCCCATTGGAGTGACTCCAGCACCACATCTGCAAAAAACAGACATTAATTAAACAGTCACTGATCAGTAACAAAGTAATAGTGAGGCTCTGATCAGTTAAATTAAACAATAAGTGGGATAACTCCATTGGTGGGCCTGCGCTTTGTCTGAAAAAAAGACACTGCAGGTTAAATAATGACCTAAATGGAAATTATATTTGGAAGCATAACGTTTATTGGAGACTTCCGATAAACGTGCGCTCTGTTAGAGTGTAGATGCTCACAGGGATGCGACGATCAGTGAATGATAATGCATACTGCATCAGATCTTGATCTGTCAGAGATGACGGGACTACAATGTGCTCTGGAAGACTAGAAAAGAAAAAAGAAAAAAAAAAAAAGAGAGAGAGAGAGACTGGTGTTAACACATGAAACAAACACAAGACTTCATTTAAAGCGGATTAAGTAAATAACAACTAAGACACTAACCCAAAACAGAGTGAAAAAAATAATAATAATAAAAGGTATAAGTGGTTAACAAATTTATTAGACCACCATCTAATAAAGGTATATGGCACAGATGCCCTAAATTAATAGTATTGGAAAAAAACAACATCTCAAAATATTTGTTTATGTTTCTAATCAACCGATATGTGCAAGCCCTTTTATTAAAATCATATTTTTAATGTTAAACTACAATTATTGTTATATACTTGAATTATGTCATTTACAGTTTTATAAAGAAGCAGAAAAAGGTGAAGCACTTTTTAGATGACAAATTACAATTATTTACCCATATTTCTGAAAAGAAAAATTAGTTTTAGTGGTTGAATATTACACTTGATGACTCTGCAGAGAAGTCCAGCGTGCTGGCTTAAATCTGGGTATAAAAATGGGACTTCAGTCTGTCAATTGCCAAATAAACAACAATGTCATTCTTACTTTTAAATAAATTATTTTTCTTGGTTTTATGACAGGTGGTCTATTAAATTTCTCAAGTAGTATAGTATAAATGTGAAAGCTTGTAAGGACTGGAACTGTTTTGCTATCGCTTTGGATTATTTCAGGCCCATGTTGTGTGTTTGTCTTGGTGAATAGTTGATCCTCTGTAATGAACACCAGGGGGCGACTCCTTTGGTTAAAAGACTAGATTTTATAATAGTTGACTGAAAACAGAATTTGGCTCCCTTCCTCTGTGATCTTGAAAACTTTCTTGACAACTCAATGGCTAGTCTCCAGTTATACTGAATAAAACATGAAGTTCATTTTGAAAAATCACAGAGTCAAAAGGGAGGATTTTCCAGTCTCAGGACATGTAAACTAAGTTTTTAGCCAGTGCAAGTCAGAGCCACTCCTTTGTCGTCATGTCCTATTACAAAACTACCAAGATGACAACAGTGAAGACGCTCTTCTCCAGGCTTACTAAAGGGCAATATCACTCTGGCTACGACCATATACTGTCTATGCTTTGAAACCATCTCTGGCGATAATGCTGCTGAACTGAGATGAATAGACTGTTTTGTCAAAACCAGACTGACATGTTAGTTTTTGTTTTTCTTGTCAGGTACCTCAATATAGTGTGGAAAAGGCACATTATGTCACATGTCATCAAAAAAATGATTTTAAAAGAAGTTTGTAACAAGTAGGACTGAATGCATGAAATAAAAACCTTGATGAGACGGTATAACTCTGGTTGATGGAGCACACTCTCCACTCTGAAGCATTCGTTCTCTTGATTTCCCGATCCCAATCAGAGGAACGGTCAAAAATGGGGGTCTGTAATCCTCTCGGGGTGGAACCATTGACTCGTTCCTCTGAGAGAAAAACAAAACAAAAAACATATACACTTATTTATACATGGAATTAAAACATTTATCACTTTCAAATAATATGGCAGGTCTTTTACAAACAGTGAAAGAACTATAGCAATCCACAGGCGTTACCTTTAGATTCATGGTATCGCCGTCCTTGATACTCAAAGCCAAACAGCAGTTGAAGATCAGCTGGATGAGAGTAGTGGGCAATAGCCAGGCAAACCTATAATTAAAAAAGAGAACTACTAAGTACTATGGGATATGCAGTACAAAAGAAGTAGAAGTGAGAGGTATAATAAATATTGTCAAGGCAGATTAGGTTTCATCATAACTTCCCAGTCCAGGTTTATCCAAGTGCTAACATTAACTCAGAGGCATGTTTTTTTTAAATAATAGCAACACAAGCAGTCAACCCTGGGGTAGAAAATGTCTAACACACATTCTAGTGCTCTGAGTTCAGAGCTGAATCTCTGTGAGGCTCAACTTTAGTCATACAAAGCAAGTCATTCAGAGCTAAAGCTGTGAATGATACTAGAGGGCACAGAACAAGTGCGTGCGTCTGTCCTCGTGTGTGTGTGTGTGTGTGTGCGGATACAAAGGCTGCTCCACACTCTGTAATTTCCTATGGCAAAATGGGCCATTATAGGCTGGCATAATTCCATATGTCAGAAAAAGAACCGAGTCCTGTTTTACGCTGTAATTACATACATGGTGTCCATAAATAAGCTCACAAGGAGTGCAGGAGGGGAGACATTTTTAATTTTAGTGCTCTATACATAATCAACCTTAAACAGAACATGTATATTTCCACAACTGTGCTTCTGGGCCTACTTGGTGCCTACCAAACTGTAGCTCTACTAAATGAGCTGGGCATCAATAATGAACCATCTGTTCTCTGTGCAGGAGATGAGTCAGAGTTACACTGCCAGTCGTTCCTACAATCAGGATCAAATTCTGCTTCCTCTGCTTTGACTGAGTATTGTTCTCAGGGTCCTTTCGTATTGTACCTTCAGCAAATATGCTAATTGAGAAGTTCCTATTCTAACGGAGGCTGACAAAGAAACACAGAAAACCTGGTCTAATATAAATATTGCTGTCACAGAGGATGTGGTCATAACTTGAAACTTAATGTGGGTATGTAGTCAGTATGGGAAAGAAAACGTTTGGTCAACAATAACCAACGTTTAAATCGAAGACTAGAAAACCAAAAGGTTATTTCTAAATAGTTATTCAGATACAAGGCATACATTTATAGGCTTGATTAAAGAATAGAACTATGATTAAAGATTAAAGGCTATGATTAAAGAACAACTGTTTAAATCTGACACCTACATTAATGTGACAAGTCAAAGTTTTACTTGCAGTAAACTTTGGTGAAAATGGTGAATGTGGGAAATGAGGTAGCCATTGCTCATTTTCTTAATGCTGCTACCGTCACTACCAACATATCACTGATATGATGCACAGTTGTTCAGTATTATCATAGTTTAATAGTAGTTTCAATATCCTGTTTGGTTACTGTATATAATTTATTAGCACTTCAAATATCCACCCACAATTTCCTGTTTGCTCTGAGAAAATAAATACTAAGAGTGTCTCATTAGGTACCCTGTTCAAATGCTTATTAACTCTTTAAATGTTTAACCATGTTACAATTGCCAAAATTCCCAAGATCCCCATGTCCATCACTCTTCATGAAAATAATACTGGGGGGGGGGGGGGGGGGGGGGGGGGGGGTCCTAAAATCCTTTCAAACAAAACCTGGTACCTGGTCCAATGAGTCTCTGTGACAGATAGTACAATCAGAATTTTTTTTTTTTTTTTTTTTAATATGTGTGATTCAACCCTGCATTGTATGAACAATCCCAGTTGAGGGTAGGGGTGTAATGATGAGGGAGACATTTCTCTTGACACCATTCAGGCCCCACAGCATCAACCAAGCTTCATTTAGATGCCACATCCTAGCCAAGTCCTAATGTTGACCACGATGTACCCACAATAAAACATGCCCTTTCTGCAGACAAAAGGCCCACGTAGTCCCCAGACCTCAATCCACTATATCAAACTTTTGGGTCACATGTCAGTGTGGGGTCTAAACTAGCATTATGTACCCAGTAAAGTCTCCTAAACAGCTTAAATGGGCATTCTGACTCAAAGCATGCAGATGTTTCTGTTTCACTGACCTTTCTGGCACTTTCAGGTCCAGCTTCTTCAAAACAGAACCGTATCATGCGCAAGTCTTTGCAGTACAGTATGAGCTCAGTGGGGTTGAACTTCAGCTTCTGGTTGGAGCCCAATACTTTCTTCTTTCCCTTTGTATCATTCACTGAAAGGAATAAACACAAAACTTAAAAAGAAAACAAATTTTTGATGACTGAATTTCCAAAAATTTACTATTCTGTGGAGTGTACTGCTAATGAAGGACACCACTTGATACTTGGTAAACTTTGGCCCCATTCTCTCCTGTCTCTGTTGCTGCCTCTTTGATTTAAGTAATTGTTATGGAGTTCTACTGTGCTTATTTCACTAGATTCTTATGAAGAACCTAACAAACATGGTTAAAACAATTTAGCCTGATTAGCTGGGCATGCTAACTTTAGTTGGATTCTAATAGTACTCATTCTCCTATAATACAACAGCACCATGTAAGCCGTTTGAACTACTTTCCTTAGCAACCTAACTTATTAAAGTCACTACTTTATATTGCCGCATGATGACACTGATGGCATAATGACAAGAGGAACAGGGTCGAGCAAATCACAATGATTTGACACAATATTCAGATTAAATAATGACAAAAGACCAGATTTCATTAAATATATGCATCTCTTTCTTTTTAACTGCTCAGATTTGTATTTTATTCAGATATTTTTATTTGGCTGCCCTGTGGGTAGTGCTGGGACGCTGTGTTGTTGTACCATCGGTGCTGCTGACAGCATTTTGTCACATCTATCACAGTGCATGTCTGCAGTTAATTTTATACCAGTATTTGATTTTATAAGTGAACCAGCATTAAGGTCTTATTTTATTCCCGATGCCCTTATATTTGCTCTTGTCCCACAGTGATAGTGTCCTTAGATGCCGAGGTCATACAGCTCAAAAACAAGCTGGGTAAAACAAACCCTCATAACACAATAAACCTTGTTCTGGACAGACACCCTCACAGTGTCAGCAATGGACTGCAGTGAGATATATAAACAAAGCTAATCCTAAGCTGGGTAGCATTGTTGCTAAACACTGCATTAGCCATGAGATCATTTGCTATCAGATCACTGACCAGGAAAAAGGGAATGACACTAGGTGCTCCTATACAATGAGTGGGCAAAGCTTCTGTGTTTGTGACCACACAGTTGCCAAATGCACAAAATGATGGCCTAACATCATTAATAAATTTCACATTCTGTGCTCTAATGGGATTTCAAGACATTTCATTTGGGCTCAAGGAATTCCAAGAATATTTTCCTCACAAACATTAAGAAAAGAAATGAAAAAAAAAAAAAATATCAAAGCTTTTCCTTAAAATTCTTTCCCTAAAATTTGGAATTGTAATGAGATACCTGTTACTACTTGCTCCAGACAGGTCAGGGGGATGTCATGCTCTCCGAGCAGCAGGTGGGACAACGTGGACTTCTGTAGTGAAAGGAGAAAAACAAAAAAGTAGGTTTGATGTGTTGCAGAAAATGTATTAGCCCCCAAAACTAACTGAAAACGGTCTTAAAAGGCTGTTTGATATATTGAGTTAACTTTCCCAGACTAAGCAATGATCAAGTTCCATTTTCTTATCAAGTCGCCAATCTGCCACATAGGTGGAAATGACGTCTGTTCTCTCACTTCTTGTGCGATATCACTGACAATGTAGAGCAGGAAAGTACACGAGTTTTCCTTCCTCTTTGAAAGAAGGCTGTAAAGTAACAGTATTCAATCTATTCTGCAGCATGGTGCTGGCGATACTAACATATATCACATCCAAATATATAATTGAAATTTGCCCCCCTTAAAAAACAAAAAACAAAAGACAAACGAACATTAGGTGCTCTTAAGAACCTCAAAAATGAATTTTCACACTATTTTTCCTCTAAATAGCTTAACTGCTACTAAGAAATCCACTCAAATACCTGCTTTGGTGAAGTGTCCTGAGGAATGAAGGACACCTTAAAGTTGGTACATATCAGCTTCCCCCAAAGGCCTTCTTGGTTGTTTTCAGTGCTGATACATTTCCTCACAAAGTTCACCTCATTAACTACTATCTCACCTAGTGACAAATAAATGAGCAAAAAGACCAGTGTAAATCCAAAGGTTATTGCTGCAATTCAAAGAAACAAGTAGAAAACAAAAATTGGAAACTCAAAGGAAGTCCAAAAAACAGCTTGTGTATTTCCACTATACTGACATCAATTTAGAAAGGTATCATGTTGCAATACAGTAGGGCTGCTCAATTAATCGAATTTTAATCACGATTACGATCTGGGCTTTCAACGATCATTAAAAATGACTGAGCCGATTATTAGCCCCTCCCTCATTTATCCGCGACACCTTAAAGGCCGGTGCGTGAAAATATTGTCGGGCATAAACCGTCCGTGGCGCAAAAAAGGTTGGAGACCGCTGATTAAGAGGACCCAAGGGAAGCTCGGAAAGCTAAGCAGAAGTTATTTGGAGAGGAGAGTGACTGCTGTTGGTTGAAAAGAGAGTTTAAAAAAAAAAAAACTTCAGTGGTGTTGCACACTATTTTATATTATTTTTTAAAGTCATTGTTAACCCTTTAAAGCCGGTCAGAGCAGCATGCTCCGTTTTGCGTAACTATTTTTAAATCCCTGTAGAACCTGAACCGTGTAAGCTAGCGCAATAACCCGGAGGAGTTGTACTTACATCTGATGCCATCAGCTTGTCCTCGGTCACGGTTTCCTTCCACATAAAGCTTTACAAAAACTGCATAAAAAGCGCTTGCAGGAACAAAAACACAATATTCCAGAAACACGCTTTGCCGATCCGATCAGCTGTTCGTAACACTTCCCACATTGAAACAGTCGTCAGCACGAACTACCGCATATCCGCCATTTCCTGGCCGAAACCGGAAGTGACGTCATTTTCGCGGAAATTGTAGTTTTTTTACTCGTAGGCCTTAAAAGCCTATACTGGTCATGTTTGACCTTTCTGAATAGTTTCTGTGATGCTTAGAACTCGAATTGCACTGCTGGAAATAGTTTATTTTGATGCACCTGCTGTTTTCTTTGCAAATTTGCATCATAGGATTGTTTTTGTTTTTCCTGCAGTATATAAAAATTGCTGTATCTCCAAAATAAAACTATGAAGACACTCAAAATAAATTTCCTGTTGTTGTAAACTATTTTTTGCAACTTTTTTGTATTTAAAGTTTTGAGGGATAAACCCTTAAATTTCTCCAAGTAGAAATATATGTAAAAAACAAAAACGATTTTCAATTTTTTTTTTAGTTTATTGCACTTTTTTGCAATTAATGTAGTTACTATGGACTTAATGCATACATATTATTTAAAATATGGGCTATAACAGTTGCATAGCAACTTGAAATGCTCCCACAAATGGCACTACAACATGTAAAAAAAAAAAATAATATAAGCTCTGGCGGACTTGGTTCTATAGTAGGTCTTAAAGGGTTAAATAAATATCGTCAAATAATCGAGATCTCAATTTCAGTGAAAATAATCGTGATTATCATTTTTGCCATAATCGAGCAGCCCTACAATACAGCATCAAACTGTTTTATTTATGCTTTATATTTACATACATTCATAAACAGTAAATTCTGACAGAATACTTTTCTGGACAAAATGCATACTCCATAATTGCATATACCATCTCTTGAACTTATAATTATACATGCAGACCTTGCTTAAAATTTTAATTACACAATCATTTTCTATGCTTCTTATACTGGGAAAGATTAACACTGCAAAAAAATTTCCACACAACCTTTAAGTTAAATTATGAATGGCCATCAGAGGAGGACAAAGGAAAGCAAAGAAGCCTGAATACTTAAGCTGACCTAGATAAATTAGAGAAGAGGGAAAATGAAACAATCATATCACAAGTCAAACAATGCTGACTTTGAAGTATACGCAGACACAGGTGAGTCATAAAAACATGGACTTTAATCAAGACGAGTACCTGAAAACTCTATTCACAGCCGTACTCATGTGATATATTGTAAATTATAAACAATATCCAGAGAGTGCATTTTCTTTTGCCTGTGCGTGCATGATAGCTCTTGTATAAATAAAAATCATTACAATTTCTTGCAGCTACTTTCCCCATCTACTGCTACTTGATATGTTAAGATGGATGGTGAAGCAGTAGCTCAGATCTGGGTTTTGCTGACAGTGCAGAAGGAAAATAGTCACAGCTTGCAAAGTACACCAATGCATGCTGATACACATCAATTAAAAATAATCCCACAAACTTTACCGCAAACTAATAAGTAGACAGCAGTAATGCTATAATAATGCTATTAACTTCTTACTAAGTAAAGACTTTAATAAAGTATCTGCGTTTTTACAAGTCTTTGCATGCTTTAACAATGATGTCACATCAGATTTAAAAAGCAAGTCCACCCAGTCTAACAAGGTTAATTGTACTTCATAATACTGGAAGGAAGAGTACAAGAAAGAAATACTTAACATTATTATGCTTTATGAGAAACTAACGTTTTAGATCAGGGTTAGACCCAATGACTGATGGAACTCGAGTTAACTCAGGCCCTCCACCGCTGGATTTTGGAGGGGCAAATGTCTTCATACTCAAAAGGATGTCTCCATCTCCATCAATTTTCTTTACGTTTTTACAAACGATGATTAAAAAAAAAACAAAAACACAGCAAGCATTGGGGTACTTTCCTTAGAAAGTACATTAGTTGAGCCAACAAGATACTGAGATCACTCTTGCATATCTGATCACGTTTCTCATGTATGACTGCAAAAGGATGTGCTTCTAAAGCAAACACTAAACAATTTAAAAAGCTGGCGCTAAAAGCCAATTCTCTCCACACACCTCTTAAATGTCTGCAAAAAACAAGTGAGACGGTAACCCTCAGTTCTCCCATATCTAAATGGGTCAGCGTTTTTCATACACCATTTACATGAGCAATGCAGACTTTGTACCTTCACGTGAATCCGGCTATAAAAGGTTGGTCTGCAAATTTTAAAAAGATGAGAACTGTTACAGAGGGTGGAGTTCTTTAGAGGCGAATTCAAAGCCCTGCCTCAGAGGAGTCAACTGAGAATGCACAGTTAAAAATAGGGAAGCTAATCATGTAACCTGTTAGTCTGTCTTGCTCACAATTCAAAAAGGGAAATAACCAACAGCCTTCAGGCAATACCACACTTACCTCCTAACTAGTACATCAGGTTAGTTAAATCTGTCATCTTACTTGTGACCTAAATTAGCCTACACTTTATTAAACTACAATTTTACATGTCACATGACTGAAAATGAAAAACAGTAGCTCTGAAGAACTTCATTAAAAAAAACAAAACAGTAAAACTTGCAACCAAAATTAGGCTCAGTTTACAGTATATTATACAAAGAGCATGACAAGCCATTTCCACAAGGCTCACAAGCTCCCAGATAATACTGAAACTACTAAACTAAAGGCTTTCCTGCTGTTTCAGTTAATGATACAACTACAGTCTGCCATTGTAATGATAATATTTGCATCAGTAGGCACATCTTGAACGGTTGAGATTCCTAAGCTGAATCCACTTTAGCTTCTAAGTTTAAAGGCTGTTGTTTCCTGTTAACAAAAAAATGTTGACAGAGGACAAAACACCATTCGGGTGACGTTTATAAATAGTTATGAAGAGGAATTTCTGCCAGAGCACCTGCTGCAGTGCAGTTGACTAGATGTTATGATACAATCGTATCGCCTATCAACCACGTGCCAAAAGGCTAAAATGACCCACTTGTGATAAAAACAAGAACAAGCACAGTAAGACTTCATTAAAACTTTCATTGCACATGTAGTATGTCATCTTGTTTCCTAGCAACCAGGTTGCAAGTTTAGGACATTTCTACAACGCCTTCCCTTTTCAGACCCAGAAGAGGGGCAGTCTTTTATATACAGTCTATGTGCAAAAAAAAAACTGCCTGGAGCCATTACCAGTAAGTCAGTCTGCGGTGGGCATTGTACAAACTTTAATAGTCAAGTATTGAGACTTTGACACTAGATAGCCGTCTAAGGAAATGCACCACCGACCCTGTGTTGCAAATAGTTTACTAGAATAAAACAAAAAATAAAAAGCAGAAACATTCATTCTAGTTCTCCATTTCATGAACCTTATGCTCAGTTCTCACAGACACCCAAGGTATCAATTTGTACTGTGAACTGAAATAGAATAGCTGCTTTTGATAAAATGTCTCTTTCATCTGCATCTATTGAAACAAAACCATTCATTTTTCATTCATTTTGGACCAACTATTTCACATTTCTGAAGTCACTAAGAAAAATAATCAGGCATAACTATTAGATAATTCTGCCTGCTCTCTGCTTAAAGCAGTAAACCTCTGTAACCAAGCACAAAACGTTTTAGTTAATGAAAAACTGCTCATTCACAGATTATACACAGCACACAACTCATGAATGCAAAATATGAGACACCGTGTAAACATGAAAACTAACTTCTCTGTGATCAAACAAATTTTAGTGACAACTATTCTAATGCAGAAAAAAAAAAAAAAACTTACCTGAAAGCAACTTTGCCTCCAACTTTTTAAGAGGTTTTTCAACTGTATTCTTCACATCAGTCTGGAGACAGACACACACATACACCACATCTTAGTTAGTCATTTACCAGCTCTACAGTTAATTAGTTAATAAACAATTAAAATTATGCATCTTTACACTGTAAGAGAGTAAAACCTGCCGGTCAAATGTGTTATTACAATGTCCGAACCCCGCAAATCATAGTTTAAATTAATCTGTGCTCTCCTAGCATTCAAGCTGAACATCCTGTTGCTGTTTTGGCAAATTACTGTTTCATAAACACCATCAGCATGCCCCAGGTAACAATACCATTGCCTAATTTTTGCTGCTTACAAAATTAGGTACCAAGCATGTACAGCTGTCAGCAAATGCTTATTAAAAACTTTCCTGTGATGCTGTGACAGTCTGTTAGTATCGGGACGGCTGTGTGCTTAAAGTAAAACTCTACTCTTTGAGATTGAGTAAATGGATGTGAGGTTAAAACACTAAGTTTCAGCTGCAGGAATTACTTTTACACGTTGGGCTAAAATTTCTACATGTTACTGCTTATACTCATATTATACACAGTTATGGTTTTATTTTAAAACTAACATTTGGTGATCCCTGCGCTTAAATGCTTGACAAAGCAAAATTTAAAAAGTTTTTTTTTTTAAAAAATGATCAAAACCTTACTTTAAAAAAAAAAAAAAAAAAAAAAAACCCACACACACCCCACAACAACAACAACTCAGTACAACTTGATGAAGAACTGCCATCCTGCTGAAGTTTTATTGTTAAGTGCATCACTTCTAGCCTCACCCAAAATGTGAAATGCCCAGTTTTAAATAATCAAGATACACAAAAACACTATCATCACCAGCTCGGTAATCAAAAGAGCACAGCCATCCTTATTATGTACTTGAAAACAGCGACTTTTTTTTAAGTCACACAGATACAAAACACTTTAAAACCCTTGTACAATGTTTGTGTTGGCCTTTCTCAGACAAGCACTGGTTTTATTTGGGTTGCTCCGCCAGCGACTGTAAGCAAACACTTACCCTCTGTCTAGAGCTGCATACACCTGTAGGCAAAACATGAGACGCCCAACCGCTGGGTAATTATTTCTCTTTTTCAAAATGGTGGCACATTAGCTGTATGTTTGTTAAAGGTTTCATTTCTCGAATTTATACGAGAAATGGGTGGGGGGCTTTTTTTCCTTTGCTTGTGCCACTTCACTTGACATATATAACCGTAAAGCAAAAGCAATGTGGTGAAGTGCTTCCCTATTTTATGGTACGATGGTGCTGCAGAAAGAAGATACCTCCGCTGGCATGGATGCTTAATGTGCAATTCATGTGTTACTTATCTGACAATGCGCAAACACGTAGAACAGCAAGTTAACAAAGTGTTAATCAACCCAGGCAATTACTGCGCTAACCAAAATATGCTGTACCATTATCGATCATGAGCCCGTACATACCTGAGCAGGAGGGAGATAACACTTGAAGGTCGGTTTCGTGACTTTGGCAGGAAACATTGTTTATGTAATTTACGTTCCCAAACGGACGCCTGGCAAACGATATCCTGCTGCCAGTAATATTAAAAATAATATAATAAAAACTATCCAAGGGAAAATCTTGGAGAAAGTTTCTAGGTCAGCCCTTAGCTGAGCAAATCCAAGATATCCGTGTGTAAAACATTCATTGAGACACTGTGGGCAAGCGACGGCAGTCCTTCATTTTGTGAAGTAGTCAAGTAGCAGATGAGGCTGGCTGGCAGAACAAAGTTGACAGAAGTTGACGCTGAGACGTCGGCGTTAGCTCGGTGTTAGCTAGCTAGCTTAAAGTACTATATCAAGTTTATAAATATCGCTCCCATGCACAGAAAAAAAAACTAAGGGAAAAAAAAAGATAAGACGCACTGGCTGCGTGTCTACATTTTCTTTACACCTGTTACAGTTTTAGTTAACCTTACCGACTTCCTCAAAGTCTAACTAATTCAGCCAAACGCAGTACCTGACGCTGTAAAGGATTTAACGGCCATGTTTATACAGAGCAGAGGTCCCGCCCTGCTTCCGGGCTCCACTCCACTCCGAGATCGTCTTTCATTAAAGTTTCCGAAAAGCTGGAAGGCGACAGGAAGGTACTCTGGCTTTATCCTCTGCTAAATGGATATTTGCTACTGTGTGCGATAGTAAACACGTATAAACCTGTCATGTTAAAGTTTTAAACAACAATTATTTTTGCGTTCATCAAGTGCACCACTTATGGACTACAACTCCCATGAGACACAGAGAGAACTTAGGCGACCGACCGTGCCCTAGTTTTTCCTCTTTGTTTTTTTCAACGCAACTGCTTAACTTTATTTAGCATGATACTCAAAGCTTATAACAGAAATGCATTCATAGCACTTTTATTATGTCATTTAGATTATTAATTGTAGTGGCAATTCCTTTACTTTTGAATGATCAAACGTCCCACAACTTAAAGTCCACAAGCCACTGCTGCACTGAGGTAATATTTCGTACGCAGGCAAAAGAAGTCCATTGTCCAAACCTTTTAGTTGAGAGTTTTGGTTTATTTATCCATTTGGCAAGCAATAACAAGATCCTTCCTACTGCTTCTCCTGCTCTGGTAAAAAAAAAAAAAAAAAAAAAAAAAAAAAACCATAGGCCCACCCCAAATGCATGCTGGTCCTATACCAGTCTCTTTATTTATAGAAACAAAATGGCCCTACAGCTCTTACTGACTAATTTAACAAAATAACAACAAACAAAACAAATCATTTAAAACAAAATATTAACCAACAAATAAACCCCAAAATATAAATAAACTAACAAACTTTAACTAATTTCAAAATAATAAAAAATAAAGAACAAATAGCTCCAACACTCCGGCCCCTAATTGTGCATACTATCACAATTACTTTAAAGTCCCAAAAGGAGGAGCTATTCCCTTAAACAAATCCTTAATTTTCATTGATGATTTTCTTCACGATGAGGCTTCCAGTAGCAAAATAAGTTTTGTCACTGGCCTTTCCAAAACACTGGTCCTTGTTTGTAGTCTCACAGAACGCACCAAGCCTTTTGCATCCTGGTTTACATTTAAGACTTTCGCCATCATCCATGATCCTCTTGGAGCTGTAGCGTCTGCAATTAAAACAACATCTCCAGGTATAAGACATCTTTTAGTCCTCATCCATTTTTGTCTTTCTTGCATCAAAGGTAGGTACTCAGAAAGCCATCTCTTCCAGAACAACTCTGCCATGTACTGTACCTGTTTCCACCTTTTCCTGACATGCAAATCACTTGGATGAAACAGTCCTGGTGGAAAAACTGGTTTATTTTTCAGCAACAACAAGTGATTGGGTGTCAGTGCTTCAAGATCATTTGAGTCATCTGAAACTTTAGTAATGGGTCTGTCGTTCATTATAGCTTCAACCTCACAGAAGACTGTGTGGAGTCCTTCATCATCCAGAACTTGCTCCTTAAGAACTGAGGCTAAAATATTCTTTATTGAACGAATGAGACGCTCCCACACACCACCTTGGTGAGAGGCTGCTGGAATGTTGAAGTTCCATTTCATGCCATCCTGAACAAAAGCCTTTTGAATTTTGGCATGGTCCAGCTCAGTCAAACTTTCTTTCAACTCTCGATTCGCCCCAACAAAATTTGTAGCATTATCAGATCTGATGGTCGTAACTGGGCCTCGTCTACAGATGAACCTCCTCACAGCATTTATACAAGAGTCTGTATCAAGTGTACATGCAATCTCCAGATGTACTGCACGACTGGTGAAACAGGTAAAAAGAACTCCATACCTTTTAAGGAGACTTCGTCCTCTTTTAACACTTATAGGTCCAAAATAGTCCACTCCAACATTTGTGAATGGAGCTATGTCTGGCAGGACTCTCTCTTCAGGCAGATCCGCCATCTTTTGTTCAACAAACTTTCCTCTGTTGCGTCTACACGTGATACAACGAGAGATAATTTTCCTGGCAGCAGAATTTGCATTTAATATCCAGTAATTTTGTCTTAGTTTTGACAACATGTGTGCTCTTCCTGCATGTCCCAACCTTTGATGGATATGGCGTAAAATCAGTGTTGACACATGCATATCTTTTGTCAAAATTACAGGATGCTTTAATTCCATAGGCATGGCTGCTTTATTCAATCGGCCACCCACTCTGAGGATTCCTGCATCCAACACTGGATCAAGTTTGTAGAGCCAATTTCCCTTAGAGACTCCTTTGAGGCCATTGCGGATTAAAGCCATTTCAGTCGTAAATTTCTGTTGTTGTGCATATTGAAGAATAGCTTGTTCTGCCTTTGCCAAGTCTTCTGGAGTGAGATTTCCTTTCTTCAAAGTGGTCTTAAATCTTTCCATTCTTATCTCCACTTCTTTCTGACCTTCCGGATCATTCTTATTCAAACCTGCAGCAAGCAACTCTTTCCTCTTCTGTGCCAACAACACCAAGACCTCTTTCATCTTTAAAAGCCAGGCTACAGAGATTTTAAGTTTTGCCCAAGACGAGAAGTAGAGGATAAAATAGCTGGTAGGATTTTGTAATTCTCTCACAATGGCATTCATTGTCAGGTCCCTTTTGACCTCTGGGTCATCTGCAGAAATTACACTGTACTCCACATCCAGTTTAGGCCATTCCTTTTCTGACTCATAGAGAAATTCTGGCCCTTTTATCCATCTCCTACATTTGAGGAGATCCCCAGCTCTCATACCTCTGGATGCGTCATCTGCAGGATTCTCCTTAGAAGAAACGTATCTCCACTGATTCACATCTGTTGCTTCCCGAATAACAGCAATTCTGTTTGCAACAAAAGTATTGAATCTTCTGGTTTCATTGGAGATGTATTTCAGTACTGTTGTGCTATCAGTCCAAAAAACTGATTTTTCCAACCTGACTTGCAGCTCCTTTTGCAGAAGCCTGTCCACCCGAACTGCAAGAACTGCAGCCGTCAATTCCAACCTGGGAATTGTAGTTTGCTTGAGAGGAGCAACTCTAGCCTTTCCCAGGATAAAAGCAACATGCGTGACGTTATTCTTTTCCAACTTTAAATATGACACCGTTCCATACCCATCTTGACTTGCATCAGAAAAATGATGAAGTTGTGCCTGGTCTTCCAAAGCAATTTGGTTTAATGCAACGTTCCACTTTAAACTTTGAAATCAGCTGGAGATCCTCCAGCCAATCACGCCACCGCTGGGAAAGAGAGTGGGGAATAACTTCATCCCACTTCAAATTTTGTCGGCAAAGCTCTTGTAGCAACAGTTTAGCTGGCATACTGAAGGGAGACAAGATTCCCAAAGGATCATACAGTGAGCTGACCACAGACAAAATGCCCCTTCTGGTTGTTGGACGGTCCTGCAGGGAGGTTCTGAACTGGAACTTGTCTGTTGCTATGCACCACTGTAAACCCAGTGCTCTCTCAACTGGAAGTTGATCTGTGTCCAAATCCAGATCCTTAATTTCCTTTGCTCTTCTTTCCTCTGGGATTGACATGAGCACTGTGCGACTGTTGCTGATCCATTTTGAAAGCCTCTTCACCATGTGCACTGCCTCCTCTTCTGAAGCAACAGATTTCAAACAATCATTGAAGGAAAAAAAATGTCCATCCCGGTTTTCCCTCCAAGGCACGAGCGATAAGCAGAGTTCTGTCCTTTCCTTCTAAGATTCCTAATTATTTAAAGTAACACTCAGGTATGCCATTCAGCGTGTTAGTACGAGCTCGGGAGCAGCTTGGGAGAACAAGAAAACAGAGACTGCTTTAGGTTGCCTTCCCAATCGACTCAAAGGTTTATTTAGTACATAACAGCTTATATAGAGGAAAAAAAGGTTCGTGTGTCAGCAAGTTCTCAGTTCAAACCAGTACAGACCAAATAAGGAAACGTCTTCCTGCCTTGTGAGCAAAGAAGTATCCTTTGTGTAGTTTATCAGTTCAGCTACAATTTATGATCATCCCAGCAAAATACACTCCTAGACATAGAATACAGAGTTCTTTCATTAGTGAATTCTGAAACAAACCACCTGGCCTTTAACGAGCCTTTTTCTAAGAGATAAAGAAGGGAGGATGGGAGTAAGGAAGTGGTCTCGTCTCTGTGGTATTTTCGACCTTGGGGTACCAGCCTGTGATTCTTACACATCAATTCTTGGGTCAGAGAGAAAGAGAAAAACAACTAGTAAATGGGCCTTATTGAGTAACAGTTTCATGTATGATATCAACTATAAAACAATATCCTGTAAATGCTATCATGGTATCAAAATATCACAACAATCATCCACATAAAAGTTTCTTTTGACTGTATCAACCACTTCAGCTGGAAACTGTTATGCTCTACAGAGAACTGCAGATGATAATGCACAATTTGCACAACTTGGCGAAGATACAGCTCCAAACAAATGCACTTTCATCCTGCATTCCTGTGCAGACCTTGAAGTGTTGCCATGTTGCCACCACAGGAAACGGAGAAAGTTGACATGTTTTTCTGAGACGTGCACTTGGTGAAACATGGAATCAATGTCCGCCATTAATGCAACAGGCTCTTGTCTAAATCTGATCAGAACCCCAACCAGCGAGTTTGTGAGATCAGGTCCCTGTAGAAGCTGACTGTTCAATGATGCTCCTTTATAAGTTGTTCCACAGTCAAATACAACTCTTAATTTGCCCTTTGTGGGATGATACACTCCATGATGAGGGATGTACCACACCTTTCCATCATCTTTGTGCAACTCATCTACAGGCACAAACTCGGCATATCCTCGTTCAAGCATGTTGTTTACACATTTAGTGTATTCATCCTTATAATGAGTATCCTTTTCAAATCTCCGTCTGAGACTCTGGAGACGCTGCTCCGCGACACAGAGGTTATTTGGCAAACTGGAACCTTCTCTCCTGAAAGGCAAATCAATGTGATAATGATTTCCAATAAGCTTTATTGAACTACTAACAATATCCATGAAACACAGATCTTCTCTAGACATTTCAGTCTGCTCCGCTGATGATCTTTCATTAAAATCATGATTGTACTGTTTAATCAACATGTCTTCAAGACCCTCAACGGAAATCCTATTGGCTGTTACAGCAGTGCAGTTGGTTTTATTTCCACTGTTACTTCCAGTGCGCAGGGGACCATTTATGACCCAGCCAACTTTTGTTTTTACAGCATAAGGTCCACCTCCCACACTGTTTATCACCTTCCATGGCTCCAAAACATTGGAAGCATCAGTGCCTATCAGTAGCTCCACATCTGCATTAACGTTGTACAGTTTAACAGGTTTAAGATGAGGCCACTGATCGATGTCGCTTTGCTGGGGAATATTAACTGTAAAAACTGGCATAGTCTTTTGAGTCAAAACATCTGGCAATGGCATGAAATCATTTGCTTCCAAACCAGACACTTCCAAACCAGACAGAACTTGTGTACTAACAATCCTATCTTGACTCATTGTTCTCAAAAAGATATTGGTCTTTTTACCTTTTACATTCAGCCTTTTTGCCAAAGTTTCTGTACAGAATGTACCTGAACTTCCAGGATCCAAAAACGCATAAGTTTGCACAATTTTATTACTCTTTTGGCTCTTAACTTGAACTGGAACTATAGAAAAAATTGCATCAACTTCATGACCAGCCCCAATATACCCACATGTCTGAGTGGTTGCAGTTGAAAAGTTGACATTAGAGTTTGTCCTCTGTTGAGTTTGTTCCGAAGACGCACCTGGATCCTTTCGCTCTATATGAAGAACCCCTGGGTGCCTTTGGTGACACACGTCGCAATCCAAACGACTCCTACAGTCTTTGCTTGTGTGACCAACTTTTAAACAACCAAAACAAATTCCCCTTTCCTTGATAAAAGTCAACTTATCCTGATGCGTTTTAGCTTTAAACTGCTTACAATTCTCTAGTAAATGGTTGCTGTGTGAACAAAACAAACAACTACGCAGAACAACGGAAGTTGTTCTGCTTCCAGTTGATTGAGCTTTGATTCCTGGCACTGTACTGACATTAGTGGCAAAACTACTTCCTTTTCTCCTTTGCTTGGTAGAACTTGAAGCTTTAAAGCTGCTTCCAGATTGTGAGTCTTGGATGTTGCCAAACACTGGATCTGATGCTACTTTTACCTGTTTTATTATAAAGGCAACCAGATCAGTGAACACTGCTCTGTAACCATTTTGTTCCTGCAGTTCATAGGCAACAACTCTCCATTTTTCCCTCAATTTGTATGGAAGTTTCATAACAACCATTCTCATATTTGAGGGCAAATCCAACTCCTTCATATAAACAACTTGCTGCATTAGATTCGAACATCCTTGAAGAAAAAGAGAGAATGACTGTAGACCTTTCACATCCTCACTTTTAATAGGTACCCAACTCACAATCCTCTCCATATATGCAGAGGCAATTTTATTTTCGTTCCCAAAATGTTCTTCAAGAAGATCTTTAGCTGTGGAATAGCCCTGCTCAGGAGGTAAATGCTGACAACTATGCACCAAATCTCTAGGCTGCCCCCTAGTGAACTGCTCTAAAAAAATGCAGACAGTCGCTCCAGTTATCAGTTTTAACTTCCACTCCATTTTCAAAGGCATTCATAAATGATCTGTACTGTAAAGGGTCTCCATCAAACACAGGGATGTTTCTGGCGGGGAGGACAGAAGATAAGTTTTGTTTTACAAGCAAAGTAGTGATGTCATTTTGTTTTTGCATAATATTTACAATCTCCTTCGTGCAGTTCCCAGTCAAAGTAGGAGACTGAGGCTGTGTTTGCTGCGTCACTTGAGCTGAATCATCAACCTGATGTTGGGTTTGACTTTGTCTAGGTACGATTACTTGTGATTCAGATGCAGAATTTATACCAGAGTAATCTCTTGATGTTGGAACAAATGTATCGGCACAGGGATTTAAACTAGGCGCTTCTTGTACGTGCCCTCTTTCAAAATAAGAGTTCATTCCATCAGAATGCTCAGAGCTACAAACTGAATTTATTTTTAAGACACGAAGCTTTGCATTAGTGACTGCCAGCTCTGTTTCCAAGGATAATGTCTCCTTTTCTTTTCTCAGTTTTTCCTCTTGCGCTTCGATAGGATGTTTTTTCTTTAATGCAGCCAGTCGCTCCATGAGCTCTGCCTTGTCAGCCGCAGCTTTAATGCATGCGGAAGATGTTGATGAAATTCGACTTTGCTGTGACAAGGTTTTTGAAGGTGGTTTTACACTTGAGATATTAGAGACACTGTCTTCAGGTTTTATTTCATCCAAACTTTCAACAGCTTTATCATTGCGAACAGTATTGTTTTGTTCAGTATACGGCTCGCCCGCCTCCTGCAACCAAACCTTTACTTTGTCCATAAAAACAGAGAATGCTGTCACCTTCGACTGAAAATGTGCAACTTGCCTTTTCACTTCATCTTCTGGCAGTGGCAAACTTAAAAAGGATTCTTGCAAAGCGTTTGCATCTTGATAGCATTTAATAAACTTCCCAAATTCAGAAGACACTTCCTTAACGTTTTCATGTGAGGTCATTAAAGCGGAAAATTTCCCCATGTACTTAGATGCTTGCTTACACATTGAACTGCGCTTTTCTTGGCATGTCTTTATATACAAATCCAAACCTTTTGGCGTAAATTTAACGCTTCTTTTCTCTGCTTGCATCTCAGTGTCATCCTCTCGTTTACTCTTAATATCCGACATTTTTATTGTCCTCTTGGATTATTTCAAACTTTATAAAGATGCACAGCACACTGAGAGTCCATAGCCTAAAGTACAAACATGACATCCATTTACCTGCCTTTTGCAGCGGACAAACATTTCCACAGAGGGCGTTGGCATGTTTCAATTAGCGATCCAATTTTGCACCAATTTAGTACGTCAAAACTCAGTTCATCAGTCTTTGTAGTGAAATCATGTCTTTAAACTCCAATAGCTTCACCGTTTTCCTTTACGGCTTAAACAATATTATCACTCACCAGCTTTGATGAACGAGTGACATGTTGATCCAGGCCTCAACATCAAATCCGTCTGGATTACTCACCAGACGATCCAATACCTTTTATTCGAGTTCGACGGTGATCCTTGAAATCCTTATATCCATTAATGAAGAATTATTCCTTTGTCCACGGGAAGGTTTTTTACTTTGTGTAGTGGCAATTCCTTTACTTTTGAATGATCAAACGTCCCACAACTTAAAGTCCACAAGCCACTGCTGCACTGAGGTAATATTTCGTACGCAGGCAAAAGAAGTCCATTGTCCAAACCTTTTAGTTGAGAGTTTTGGTTTATTTATCCATTTGGCAAGCAATAACAAGATCCTTCCTACTGCTTCTCCTGCTCTGGTAAAAAACCATAGGCCCACCCCAAATGCATGCTGGTCCTATACCAGTCTCTTTATTTATAGAAACAAAATGGCCCTACAGCTCTTACTGACTAATTTAACAAAATAACAACAAACAAAACAAATCATTTAAAACAAAATATTAACCAACAAATAAACCCCAAAATATAAATAAACTAACAAACTTTAACTAATTTCAAAATAATAAAAAATAAAGAACAAATAGCTCCAACATTAATAAAGAAGTTATTGTTTTGTACTGTATTGTATACTACCACTTCCCAAACTAAATGTCTTTAAACTCAAAAAGCAAAACAAAAAAAGAGCTGTACATTGAATAAGATCCAGAAATGTTTTCTCGTTGAAATAAGTTCGTAATTAAAAACCCACAACTACAGGTGATGAAGCCATGAAACTGTTCACAATGAATTGGGTTTTCACACACACACACACACACACACACACACACACACACACACACACACACACACACACACACACACACACACACACACACACACACACCAACAACTACTACTACTACTACTTTTACTACTACTACAAACAGTAGTTAATTGTAAGCTCCTGAGAATAAAAAGGTTTTGAGTTTGTTCTGTTTCTGTAATAATTGCTGCCATCTCCCTAAGTGACCACACGGTGGTGATAAAACACCAAGACTGACTCAAATCATGATGTGATTCATCTTTTAATGCATCGCAAGAATCAGAGATGGTAGAAAACTTTTTTCTTTTTCGTTTTGTAATAATTTATCTCTTATTTATTTATTTATTTATTTTGTTCCATTCAAATAAGCACACACACACAAACACACACACAGTATATGTCTATGCATACAGAGGCACCCTGCTACACTGGTTACACCCAGAGGCTTGCCTGACCGCCTAACATTATTCCAAGGCAAGCCTCAGTCTGACTGGAGACTGGTTGTGAGAACTGGATACCAGTGCCACCCAAAAATCTTAACAGGGATTTTCTAAAAGGCCTTTGAGCTGCATTTTTATTTGTCTGCTGATAAAACAGAACTAAATTTGGGAGCAACCAAATAAAAAAAAAAAAAAGGGTAAACAGGCAGAAGTGGAAATGAGTTTCTAAAAATAAGTTAATGTTACTGTTTATGTCATTTAGACTGATTACTAAGTATTTTTTTATGTTTTGTATTTACTAGATTGAACGCAGACTGAAACTTGTATTTCCCAGGACACACTGCCCCATTAAAATGTCAAAATGGAATCCTTTATTTAGTGAAAACCAGCAAGCTTAAAACTCTTGTCATTTTGGACTTTTGATCCATCTCTTCCCCTCCATGCTTTTTGAAAAGGATTTATATGCTGTCATAAATGCAAATCAATAGATTAGAGGTCCTTTCTGCATCATGCTGTTAGACTGTGACACCATGTCTTTGTAACTATGTTTTAAATTACTGGCCTACACACTGACTCTATACCTAATTTGGTAGTGGATCTTAAAAGTTGCTGAATAAAGCTGACAGTATTTTTCTTCATCAGCATGTTAGACAATTACTCACGATTAGGTTTAAGAATTAATATTACTGTCCCGTTAAAATAACTAAGATAGATGTTCTTATCACCTGGTTTATACATTTGTATTTGGTAATTTGAGTCAAACACTGATAAGATTTTTAATAAATGAAAACTTCATATGTTGAAATCCGTAAGTTGTGCTCTTTACATAATGTTAAAGTGTTTGTATCTCTTAGTTTACAGTCTCATGCGTCCAAACATTATGAAGATGGTGTGACCGACATCCCCAAATTTGTGTGTGAAGTTCAAACTATTATTTCACATGCAATACACAGAGAAAGAGTGTTTTAATGTTGCTCTTTAACTTATACCAGCTTCTGCATGTTTCATGGTGTTACATTACAAACCTCTGTACATAACATGATGTTTAGACACTTGTCAGGTTATTCAGTGTAGTTAAGTATTTCAGTTTTGAGGTCATTTATAGATTTGCTCTGCAGCAATACTTTGGTCATGTAGGTAATCTATTGTAATGGGTTAAAACACACACACACACACACACACACACACACACACACACACACACACACACACACACACACACACACACAAAACCCCGTTCAGCTATCTTAGTGAGGACCTTCATTGACATAATGGTTTCCCCAGCCCCTTACCCTAACCCTAACCACAACCTAATTATAACCCTGACCCTAAAACCACATTTTGAGCCTCAAAAAGGCCTTCAAACTTGTGAGGACACAGACAAAGGTCCTGTTGGTTCTCATAAGTATAGTAGAATGCAGATTTCGGTCCTCACAAAGATAGCTAGACAGGAACACACACACACAAGACCCTGTTGCATCTATGCAGGATATAAAATGTTTAGAATAAGGTCTCTACTAGCTGCAGACTTGTAGAAATGATCGTGAAATAGTGTATTATAACATTCAGTGAGTACTGTAATCTGAAAACACGACCTTTAGCCTGTATGAGTTTTCCTTTGCCACTTTTCCTAAAAGCTAAGACCCCACTGACATTATAAGCTACGCCCCTGCGCTGGATCATAGTACCATCTGCCTTGCTGTTGGCTCTCTCTTTGAAGACAGCTCATGTTTATTAGTCGTCCTCTTATGTTTGAGTCTGTTGTTAGGGAACGACAAACTTGCGCATGCCCAGTTGCCCTCCCTCCAGGAGCTAATGAATATTTAACAACACTCGCGCTTTGATTGGACCGAGTTTCCCGTGTTGTGTTTAGAGTCGGGCTGTTTGGGCACTGCTCCTCCGTAAATTGACCATCCGGCTCGTTGTCTGAGGACTGCTGTGCTTCTGTCAGTGGAGGACTCACATCTGACTGAACAACAATGGACGGAGGGCACCGCTAAGGAGCCGCATCCATGCTGTCTGGAGTTTACCGGGAATAACTTGTGTATATTTTGGATTTGGTCGCTTGGTTTTAGGTTAAACAAGTCAGACCTTGTTTTAAACAGCGTGAACTTCCCCGAGGTTCGCTCAGACACTGGATCGCAGGGAATACGACATCGAAGACTGCGACTGTTGTGAGGACAGAGGATGGTAAGCGGTGTTTACACTGGCTGAGATAGTAGGGCACTATTTGTTTAATATAGTCATCATAATCCAAATATTTGCCACGGAGCGGCGGTTCCTTTTTCTAGTCTGCTTATAAAAGTTGTCTCGGGTGTTAAACGTGTTTATTTTAAATATTAATTGAAAGTTTTCTTAAGTAATATTAACGAAATTCGAACTGATAACTCACATGTCCATAAATATAGCTCACAGATTGCTTCACTGGAGGCTTTTAACAGAAAAATCTTTTAAACCACAATTGCTGCTTTATTAATCTTTGATCCCTGACGAGTGTAACATATCCTATGATAAGAAGCGGCAACCTTGGCTGTTTCAGGCAGACTTATAGTTTTTACTGCCTGTGGTGAAAGTAGTCAGAAAGCACTGATAAATTAGGTTCAGTCTCTTTTGTTAGAAAACCGGTTAGCCTTGGAGGACAATGTGTCAGGTGGAGTGGAGTGTGTACTGTGTGCACCTTACTTTGTATCGCTGCATCACAGAGAGGCAGGTTTTTCCTGGTTTCTAAATGCCAGGTCGGCAGAAAACACACCTAAAGAGAAGTTATGGGAGATATTGTATGTTTTGCATATTGGAAACATTTCCTTAACCCTGTCCTCTTAATAAAACAGCTGATACAGACTTTTAGCACATTTCCACTTAATGATATGGCTGCATCATTGATGTTGGAGACATAATGTTTATATGAAGGGGGGTTGCAATATTTTTTTTGTGGCTTGTATATAGAAATATCCTGAAAGGCAACTGAAAAACGTACCCACCATTCAACTTAGGAACCTCTTCCACGTGTCTGTACAGTACCTCAGACTGTAAACATGCTTTGTCCATTTAAAACAGGTAGACCTGAAAGCTGTTTGCATTCTTCGATTCCTAGGTGATGCATTAAAACCTGTCGGTTTGGTTGAGATAATATCCAGTCAGCACAACATATGTAATCCTGCAGCATTTAACTCAGCTTTTGTAGACATTGTTGACACTCACACACTCTTGCTAAAGCTTTTTACAAGAGGTTAAGAAGAGTATCAGTTCGTGCAGAGAAAATAGTCTGTCACTGTATCTGTCTAGAATAGCAGACACCAGCATCGCTCAGTGGTTCCTTCTCTGCCAGATGCTGAATAGCAAGTCGGCATGAGAGCAGCTGGTTTGCATTAGTCTCTCCAGCAGGGAGGTGCATACTTCATCTCAGAGCTGGTGCTCCATTTTCAAACCCATCACTGCTTTAGAGACTTGCTCTGGAATTCAAGCCCTGTCCCTGAAAACAGGATGAACACCCGTTCTGTGGACCTGGGGAACTCGTTAGTCTTGTCGCTGCAGTGCAGTGTGCACACACACTCCTCAATCGGTTCCATACGTCTTTGTTACGGAGCCAAGTTTTCCCCACTTTGCTGTTTGGCCTGATGGACCCCATGAGTGCTGACTCATTCTACTGTTGCACTTGCTGTAAATCAGTGAGGACACGAGAAGCTTATAAATCGCTTATAAATGTGTCAAACACATTGTAAACACAAGTTGTCAACTACCAAAAAGTTTTTGAGCTTTCTTCTATTTTGCCCAAGTGTCAAATCTGGTTTTACTTCACTCTGCAACTGCAGAGTCTCTTTTTTTGATAAGAAATTAAGCATTTCCATTACTGCTACTGTTTATTATTATAAATGATTGCAATCAGATGGACTATTTTTTATCCCTTTCTTTGGATTTGTTGGTCGTGAACACATTCTGTGATGATATGATATTTTATTACATCTTCTCATTTGGACAAAATATCTTTACTAAAGCTAAAGTTGGAGTCAAATGAAGATGATTTCCCAAACATGAAATTGCTGGACTTCCTGCACAGAATGTGGCTGGATCACTGGGACCTTGGCTGTTATAATAATCTTTATTTCTTTATTGCAGTATGGATGCTATAAAAAATGTTTAGGACACACAACAAAGGCAGGATGAGACTTTTGGTTTTGATTTAGGGGAAAAAAGGAGGGACTTCAGACGTCCACACAACACGAGTGGAGGCTGAGAATTATTTCCACAGAAAAGGTTTGATGAGTGACCTGTCACAAAAGAAGCATATTTTAATAGTCGTGACTTCATAGTAAGTGATATAGTGATGGGACATTGGGTATTTTTGTAACTATGAAGCATGATTCAGTGGAAGTGGTTAGGTGGGGAACAGTTAAGCAGTGTTTTTTTTTGTCTCTGTGTTTATTTATTGTGTTCCCTTCATCCGAAATTCCCCAGTAACTGCACAATTTGGCTCTGGCCTGGTTTTTAAAACACTTAAATCTCTGCCTGCTCTGCTGTAGTTCGGCTTCAGTCCTCAGCCACAGTGCTTTCAGTGATGCAGAGAGGATTCAGCTGCTTCAGCTGATCGCCAAAGGTCATGCCCCAGAGCGAGCGTTCAGTGGCACAGTTTCTCTGAGATTGATAGTAACTCTTTTCAGTGTGACTTGTAATTAAACAGCTGAAATATTTTTATTGAGTCATCACATATTATCATTGCATTTTTATTAGCTCATGTCAGTGGAGCTTGTCGGTCAGTGTCATTGGGCTGGCCAATCACTTTATACCAGACTGAAATATCAGGAATAATTTGATGACTTTTTAAAAATCTCTCAATTACTTTTAGGTCAAATGTGTCTGATGGATCATACATTTCATAAACAATGATATTCAGCTCTAACTAAAGACTTTTTTTATTTAGCAGATGTTAGCATATTAACAAACTTAACTAACAAACTGCACCTGCATCGATCAGCATTTTGACAATGTTAGGCCTAAGGATTTAGCTCGCTGCAGCGCTGTGTGCAATAAGCCTCACAGGGCATTTGTCATGAATTCTGAACTTGTAAGCTTAGCTGTTTATTTCAGTTTGAGTTTCAAATGGAAGCAATGGCTTTCTCATGTATCAGTTGTCTTTGGTGTCCAATGGAAAAGCTGTAGTTTATCTGGCTTAGATCCTTCTTTCCAGCTCAGTAACACAACCAGCCTCTCTTCCATTTTGCAGGTAATCTGTTCATAGAGTAAAGGATAAATTAACTTCCTTATAAATGCTCTTACTGTGTCAGCATTATCCTGTAGGCATGCTTCGTGCTAGATGTTTGTTTATTCTCCTTGTTCTTTTACCCTGAACGAAGCAGTGTCCTATTATACCTGCCTATTTGCATGTATGGCTTACCTCATCGCAAACCAGGAACAAGGTCAGACTCATGCAAGTGCTCTTAACCTCCCATCATCCCATGCCAGCCAGCACTCAGCCACCAAATCGCCTTTAACTCCACCCTTCATTTGTCTTGATGCTGCTGTAGGAAATTTGGCTTGTTAGTTACTGTTTAGCCCGATTTGCTCACAATGAAACTGTGCTGGCACAGAAAATGAAAATGTATGTGTTTTTGTGTTTTTCAAGAAGCTTGATACTCCCTCTGACACATTAGTTATTGTTAGTGAGTTTGCTTTTGTTGCTGCTGGCTAATAGTTAAGCTAATAACAACAAGGAATACGGACGTGAGTCGAAACCAGACACAACCTGAAATTTCTGCATTTATTAATCGATTGATTTGAAAAAAAAAAAAGTTAAAGAAACCCACACAGTTAATTAAAAGGGGACCTTGTAACCTTCCTTTGGTTTCCTATCAGTCCAAAGAAATGCTTGATCGGTAGGTGTGGGTATGTCTTAGCCCTGCAATCGACTGGCGACCCCACCTCTCGTCCGCTGTCATAATCTTTCATTCATCTTTGAACAGCTGATAGGAAAAGTGCACTGGGTAAGATGGAGCAGGTTCTCTATTTGTGGATTAAGATATATGGGAAAAAAATCACACAGCTGTAGACAGTGATCAAGGAGGAACAAGAACTTAGTACAAGCTTTTAATACAAGGCTTGTCAGCTTTTCTATAATAGACATAAACAAACTGACTGGAAACAAAGTCAGAATTAGCTGGTTTGAATTAGCTGTCTTTTCTGGCACATATCCTGTGGCAGGCCTGAGTCACTGTGGAATCACCCACTGACTTAAGTGTCCAAACACTATAGTATTGAACTTGATGATCATTTATAAACACTAGTTCAGTCAGGGCTGTTATAATCGAAAGAAGCATGGAAGTTGGATACAGCAGGAAACGGTGGGACTGGATTGAAGGTGGGCTGCAAAGTAGCTTGCAAAGCTTTGCCTCAAATTGAAATGGCACAAGAGGAAAAGTTATTTACTCGGTCCCTCTGGCCCTGCTGCACATCCTTTTCTGTTGTCGTACCATAAACCAATCAGCTGTCATTTCTCATGAGTCGTGCATCAATCTAACCCCCCAAACACAACCCAGTCATGGCAGTTTTTAGTGTTTTATTTTGAAAAGGCAATTTACTAGGGTCCAGACTTCCTTATACCTTGTTTCAGTCAGCAGCAAAATTTAGTCAAACGCAGCAGGTATTACGAACCACTGCAGTCCAGCGTTCTGTTAATCATAAACTGGGAAGCAGCGCAGTAACTTTCTGAACTAAACAAGCCTGAGTTAAACCTACGAGTCATTAGTTGTCTTCTCCATGAGTTCACTTTTATGGAGTCAGCATCATTAAAATCACATTCATAATTTACATGCATGACACTTCCGAAACTGTAGGAGACAAATCGTGTTTATTTCAGCATGAAAGCACAGGGATGATTAATTAATTAATTTTAAATCTTATTCTTTCCTAATGCAGAGTTGCTTCAAATAGTCCAGCTACTCATTTTATTGCAACACTGTATCAAGTACAGTTTTGGGCTGCAGTAAATTAATTAAGGTAATGCTGTGTTTGGTTGGTTTAGTTTTTTTTTTTTTTGTTTGTTTGTTTTTGTTTGTTTTTTACAACTTAAGTTTTCCAGCAGCTGAAGTCTATTTCAAGTTCAGATTTTTAATAGACACAAAAAAGCAGAAGCAGTACCTCTAAAGTCCAACTGCTCTGATTCATCTGGAACTGATCTCAGTGACCTTGGCTTTACTAATTTCCTTCTTTCCTGGCAGTCGTTTGATAATGTCAGTTGCAACTGTAGCTTCTTAAAGGATTTTTCTGTTCACAGTGCACTATGAAACGCTGGATTCGTTGTTATTATTATTATCATTATTATTATTATTATTATTATTATTATTATTATTATGTAATCAAAAACAAAGCCATTTTTGGCAAATTACCGTAACAAACAACTTTAAGGTTTCTTCCCTCAATGCCAGACTGACTCTTACCTTCTAAGAAGAGGAGACAGCTTTGAATAATTAGTTGGAGCAGAAGGTAACGCGGAAAGCTGGGATGGGTTTTAACATGTATTTTTGTGTGCTCAGTTTAGCTTGACTGTAGTTTGGATTTCACTGATTTGAGGCCCTATTGTGGCACTGGCATGGCTATGAATTGGTTTCCACTGCAGATAGTTTGTTTATGTTTAACTGAAACTGCTTTAAAAAGGAAAACGCAGCACTTAGTGACATGCCTCTTCAGCAGACTTCCACCCTGAACCACATTGTCTTTGATGTTGTGTTTTTATTAGCAACCTTATTGCTATTGTCATCCGTTTAGGAGACTAATGTTTAAAGTATCCATTCACTCATGATCATTATACCGTCTTTATATGGGAGGGGCAGCATTCAGCCCAGCCCTGCAGGCATAGCATATTAACGTCATCGCAGCCAGTCGGTGCTCATGTTTCCAAATCCTCACCGAAGAATAGATTCCTTTTATTATTCCTTTGTAGAAGCTCAGATCCATAACAACAGTGTGAGAAGTCTAAGCATGGAAACTCCGGGCAGGCTTGTTGTTTGCATTATTTATGATGGTGTCCCAGTTACATCCAAGTGACCGCTGTCATCCTTGAAGTTGTGAAGTGGAAAGATGTCAAGAGAACCCACAGTCTCTGCTCAACAATCTTCTACAGACAAAAATATGGAGCTGCTAATATGTGGAGCAGCTGGTTTCAGCAGGTGTAGAGTGGAAACTGGTGTTTTCCTTTCCTCCTTTCCAGGTGAGGAACAGTCAAATCCAGTCTGTGATCCATGACTGTCAGATGGAAAAGCATGTCATTCCCAGTACAATACACCTATATTCACAAGAAGCTGTTCCTACACACTCTGCACGACTCTATTTTTAGTATCCTAATATTTATATTTAGTATTTGTTGTGCTATTTTTAGTACATTTCTGATTTACATTTTACTGGAAATACCTGGCTGGAAAAAGACGTTAAAGTTAAAGATCGCTGTCTGCTGCTGGTGTTAAATATGTGAGTTTGGAGGCTATATATTTCTCAGTATGATCAGAAGTCATATTTCCTCTCGGTCTGTATGCAGGTGTTGTGACAGATTGCCTCCTTTCGTCATCCTTTTTTGTGTCGAGCCAAATGTGACTGCATGTTGTTGCAGTGCTACAATATGTGGTTTTGCAGTGATGCAAGATTGAATTTTACCTTCATAGTTATAAAAATATATTTTTATGAGGTTAAACTGGTCAGCAAGCATTTCGCTACTGGGATCTAGCACGTCCCCTTTTGTTTGTTTGTTGTTTTTAAGTAATAATGGTCATGAAAAATGTGAAGGAAGGTGTTTTTGTTGATCCTGAAATCTGTGAAGTGATGCTCGACAGTGAGCTTGAAAGTAAACTGAAGCCTGTCTGAATCAGCAGCACGGGAAGCATTCGTGCAGGTTGTCCTTGGCAGTCACGGAGCAAAGAATATTGCTGAGCTTGTGGATAACAAGCTGAAAGCATATCAGCTAATGCGTGCCAGAATGTCACTGAAGATGCATTTTTTACATTCCCGTCTTGACTTTCTTCCATCTTGTCTGGGCGGTGTTTGCGATGATCATGGAGAAAGATTTCATCGAGATATACAAGTGATGGAAAACTGTTATCAGGGAAAATTTCCATACATGATGGGCGACTACTGCTGGTCCAAGCAAAGAGACACGGATGTGCGGTACAAGCCAGCAAGAGCTCAAACATTTTTGACCACTGTCTTCTGGTTAGTTTTCAGAATAAATGTATGAAAATATTTTGGTGGGAAAAAGCTTCTTTTTTTTTTTTTCTTTTTTTTTAAAGTGTGTAAACATCAAAACATCTCAAAAACCTGACGTGCAACTTAAATCTGATCTATTATCTGAAAACTGTGTTTAAAAAAAGGATTGTCTGTGTTTCCCAGTGCAAACAAAAAAACTAATTTTTAGACCAGTTTTAACTTTAACTGCTTTAGTTTAGAGGAAGACCTCCTCTGTGTGTTAAACTGTGAATGAGCTCTTTAATCAGACTCCAGCTTTTAACTGTAGTTTTCAGCATTGCTTCTGTGTGTTTGCATGTGTGTGTACAGAGCTTACTTAGACCTGAATGAGCATCCCCTCGCTGAGAAGCTCAGACTGGGTCACTGCTCCTCTGACTCCACTCTCTTTGCTTCTTCTGCTGAGCTCCTCCTCCATCTCTCATCATTGTTTATCTTTTTCCTCCACCATGGAAAGGCCAGCTATCTTAGTCAGCGGTTTCGTCTGCATCTGGCCCAATTACATGCAGTGACTAATCTCACACAAAGTACAAGCGTAAGCAGCAGAGACCAGGTGGGAATTCAGCTTAGAGAGTGGTAACCCCTTAAGCACTGTTTGAAATGTTTTGGATCACAACAAGCGTTCAAGAGGGGGAAAAAAGAAAATCGGTCAAAATCAACCCACTAACATAAATGTGTGTTGGAGCGATTCCCTGACTTGCTTTGGCGTTACTGAGGAGACGGTGATTGTAGCAGCTTAGCTGAAGTAGTACTAGAGGAAAAGAGTGACTAAATATCCTGTGTTTACTTTTTGGTCAGGGCAAGCAATATTCTTTACAGCTCACCTGCAGAGAGATCAGACTTCCTTGAGATCGTTAACAGCAAACAGTGACATGCCTTTTGCTGCAATGGCTACCATATGGCTCTGTTTGGAAGAGCGAAACCAGGGCGATAAAGATGAGAACGAGGACCTGTTTTCCAGACAGCTTTAGTAACTTTATGTAATTTCAGTAAGCAATGAAAAAAAAAAAAAAAAACTAACTTATTTAGGGAAGCTGAAGGCTGGAGGTTAAAGCTCATGTACTGGCAGGGGCCAACCTTTTAAATCTGTTTGGATTTGTCCAGCATTATTGTCAATTTGTGTGTTTACGTTGTGTAATTATTTAGGTCTTTGTTCTTGGTTTTATGTCATTTGTCTGATTTACACAACTGACCAGTCCTGATAGTCCCGAAGTAACCATCAGATAGAGTTTATCTTATCACACCCCCAAATCTAAACTGGGGAGTAATGACTAAACATCTCCCAGGCACTAACAGGTGGAGGCTGTGGTTGTGGAGGGGGCTGAAACTGCAGGTAGCGAATCATCGACACGTCAGAGGGAAAGATGGGAAATTTTGCTGCTTAAATAGAAAAATAAACAAATTAGGAGGTTGTGTTTGCTGTGCGACGTGAGGAGAGTGGGTCGTGTTACGTGTGTGTGATGCAGTGCGGCTCGAGTTGCCCGGCTGATCTAACTCACAGGCTCCATTTAGTTTTTATGTCATCGACCCAAATATGTGATGTTGTAAGTTAATTGCTGCGTGTGTGTAATTTCTTAAAATAGACTTCATGAAATCAGCGCTAGGAACAATATATTTAAACAAAGCTCCGACTTGGAATGGCAGCACAACTAATCTGATATCTGAGGGCTTATCAGATGTAGGGTCTCGCTTCAGACGGTCTGATCCAGGCCAAAAGTCTTAAGTCATATCAACTGAAATGCTTTCTTGCAGTCTCCTTTAGTACGTGACCAGTATTAGCTTGTCTTGTACTGCTGTTCTTAGGATAAATTTAATTACAGCAGCTTTAGCTAAAATATCCTTCAGTTTTTCATGATGCGAAACAGGATGTTGTCCTGTATCGAGACCTTTTCTCTGTACTCGTACTGCTAGCGATCAGCTTCACAGAGGATTCCTCAGCCATGTGCTTCTATGAAAGTTGTGTGATTTCTCCAGACTTTTGCTGCTCAGTGTTCAATGGCTTTAGCTGCTTCTTATTTTAGAAGCGAGGAATTCATTCTCATGGCTTTTATCCAGATCTGTCTCAGAGGGCAGAGGAGAAACCTAGCCCTAACACACGGTGGACTCACTGTTTCAGACTCTGATGTGGAAGAAGGGGGAAAATGGCATAGAAGGGAGAAATAAGAGGGAAAGTGCCGCTTATGATAGTGAATCAAACCCAGCCATTTCCTGTATCCCGAGTCAGAGCTGCTCACACACTTTCCATATATGGTGATGGTATTTGCATGGAGGGAAAGCCTGGGCTTATGGATCAGGAGCGGTGTTGAAATTCCTTTGTAGTAACTTCTGGGAAAAGGTCTGGTTCTGTTTTCAGATTTGACGAGAGAAAAGGAATCCACTGTCTTTTCTGCCCATTAATATTTTTTAGGGGAAGTTGTTGTCACAATATTATATATTATATATATTTGCATTTATATAGATCTTGCCGTGTGAGCTCCTTCTGTGTATAGCTGTGCTCAGAGGGAAGTCTCCGGTTGCATGGTGATGATGTCGTTATGGCCACTATAGACTCCACATTATGCCAGATGTCCCGTGTGTGTGTGTGTGTATGTCTTACTCCATCACCACAGACTACGGTAACAGTAGTAAGATTTCCTGTAAACTGAGCCAAAGCGATTTCATACCATAAAACCTGTAAAACCTGAGAAAGTATGCTCAATATTATTTACCATAAAAGGTAATTGATTAGACATTAATGGTGCTGTGGCCTCATATTAAATTAAATTAGTTGAGTAATTAGTGCTTTGAGATGGACAGCTTTGTTGTGGAACAAATAAAAGGTCATGTATCCACAATTCATGTAATTAGGTCCTGAGTCACAGTTATTTACTGTTACACTATTCTCTTATTTATTGTGCTCTTCACCTTATTAACAGGATGGCAGCAGAGTGGCTCAGTGGTTAACACCTTTGCCTATTAGCAAGACAGTCCTGGATTCAAACCCAGTCAACTGTGTGGAGTTCGCATGTTCTCCAAGAGCTCCCAGGTTTTCTCTGGGAGCTCCAGTCTGAAATACAGTAAATGCTAAACAGCCTCCTCATTTAAGGTGCTGCACTTAGCAACCTGCAAAAGGTTTTTTTTGTTTTTGTTTGTTTGTTTACAGTCTGGTTCATGTGCAGGGACTCAATTTAATAAAACTAGCGGCTGCGTGCAACACTACACTAACTGTAGAGAAACATCTGCTTCATAACTTTTAAGTGTCTGGATTTAAATTAGTGGAAAAGTGTCTTTAATTAAAAGTATAAAATAAGCGTTTTTGGTTCAAAGTCACGCTCCAGCCAATCATCGCTGTTACAGTCGGCACAGTCAGCTGCTCCGGAGCTGCTCAGCAGCAGAAGAGTGTGATTCTTTCAGGCGTCTCCCTGATGTCTGTACGTGTGCAGCTACTCCCTCAGTCGCTGCTGCGAGTATGAATATTTACTTAGTATGCTTCCCTCATTAGACAAGACCCAAGAATATGTGACTCTTGCCTCCTACGTTTCCAGCTTATTACCTCTCCCTTCTTGAGTCGGCAGACTTTCATTCCACACATAGCAGAGAGAAATAAAAGATATCATGTTCACTTATTTTCTCTTTGCAGTTGAGCCAGCGCTGTCTCTTAACATTGGCATTCCTGATGGACAAAAGGTGCTAACCTAAATAAGAATGTCAGAGTGTGCGATGGTAATTTCCTGAAATAAGAAGATCATCCGAGTTCGTCCATCAACAATAACGAATAACACTTTGTGTCTTTACTGAGGTCTATTAAGGACAAAGGAACCTCGAGATGAACACAATGCATTTAGAAGGATCAGCCTCACTGTTATATGCTGTCATTTTACTGTACACAGTAATACTGCTGTTCTCCTATTTATATTGCAATTCTACACCCTTCCTCTGACATTTTTTGTGTGTGTAAACAACACCTTTTAAAAGGCTGCTCATCCAGAAAATGGAAGATTTTTCCCTTTAGGTGGTTTTTCCAGATATACATTTTAAATATTTCTTTTTGTACAGTTTTGTAATTTACAGATAGAGAAGCAAATTCACTTCACCAAAAGAGGTGTTTTTGCCGCTGAGAGTGGCATCATCCTGACACTGCTGACAATGAAAGAAGTCGGCATCTCTCTCAGCCACACCTAAAAGTTGTGAGGCCTGTTAATCCGTATGATGTCGAGAAGTAATCAAACAGCAATTTGCTGCTTCCCACCTAATGGAAAATACCCGCTGAATTAAGCTGAAAAGCCGTAAACATTCCTCACCATCTCCCATGCTATGACTGAGTCTGTAAAGTGGTTTTAATCTCGCTGCTGTAAAGAGACTGTGGAGGATATTAAATGCTTCTGGCTCTCCTCTTCCTTGGACATGGTAATTTAGAGTTAATAAGTGAAAGCACAATGACTTTCCACGGTTAATTTTGTACTGTAGTGTTACGTTGTGGCTTTTTCCCTTTGCTGTTTTTGTTTCTTTCCCTTTTCCTGCTGTAAAAGCAACTTTAGTGCTTGACTTTTATTCACATCTAGCGTGTACTAGAGTCTCTATGTGCAGGAAAGATTATAGCATTCGGTGGAAATCCAGGCTTACAGTTTTAACGTGTTGTGTAACACTGGAATAAGCAGGACTCCGCGACCTCTAAACCCAAGAAACCAGAATGAAGTTGAGGTTTAAAGTTCAGCCCTGATGCTGGTACAGAGTTGAGAAAATAATTGACGGCCTTGCTAAACTTCATCTTTGTCCTTGGAAACCACAGTTGAGCAACAGTTATTGTATTCATAGTTTTGTTGTTGTTGCTTCACTTATTTTTAACAATATGCCACAATAAGACTGCCTTTAATCGAACCTCACTTATCCACGGAAAATATAGAGGCATATTATGTACTCAGACAACAAATCAACCATACACTTCTGACACAGAAAGTATCATCACCGAAAGAATAAAAGAACTGGGATTAATATGTGTGTCCTTTAGTAAGTGTCTGTTAGCGTGCACTATCTGAAGACTCTGAAACCACAGGCTGAAACCACTCGTTTTGAATTCTGTATTTTGAGGACTAAGCGTTAGCATTTTGGCTGCTAATGGCTAGAATGGAGTTCACCGTTATCGACAAACGTGATAAGGATTACTTAGACTGTGCAAATATCTGCAAAATAGTACAAAGATAAAAGACTAACTGCTGAATTTGACTCACCAGAACTGAAGTGAGGGGACAAAGACAAAACGAAGTCATGCAGTCTGGTTTTGTTTGCACCATTCCCCACCAGTTTTGTAGTTGATTACTTTCTAATCTTCTCTCATCTCCAGCATCTTTATTTTCCATGACTTTTTGTGTGCTAGATGTCTAACAGGAAGATGAAATCGACTGGCGACAAGTAGCCTAAATAATATCTCGCTCCAATGAGTCGAAATTGTGTTCGATTTCTTCCATCGCATGTAGACTCAGTAAAGCCTGGACTTCACTGCTGCTTCCTTTCTTTAAGACTAACTTTAAGAGCTGATGTTCACACAGCTGCTTTTTATTTTAGTGATGAGCACCAAAGCTGCATTTGACCAATCAGTGTGTCATGCTATGCATCTACACCACACCACACACAGCTCTAGGAGAAAGTTTCTATTCTACAAGCTAAAAAAGATGATCGGCGTGGTTCTGCCGCCACATTCTAAAATTACCAAAAAAGCTCCCGTGGTCCAAAAGCCCCTAATGATTTCTTTCTCTTGGCAGTATTGTTTGAAGCCTTGCTCTTCTGCTTCCTCTCCCCACATTTCCTCCCTAAAGAGAGAGGAAGTCAAGAGTTAACTTGTGTGTTGACTAATGTTCTGGATGCTGTCCGTGTCTTTGAGTGGTTCTCCATCCAGGAGAAAGAGACTCACCCCTCACAGCACATTGTGACCCTCGTCCACAGTAGCCAGACAATACTGACTCATAGCACATGATGAATGACCTCAGTTCTCCGGAGACTCACTCGACTAAAAAGAAAAACAGGGATGTAGAGAGAAGCCAGAGTTTTAGGATGCTGGATAAATGTTTAGAGCATCTTTGGCAACAAGCGCTCTTGGGAATCTGACCTCGCACTGTTTTCATGTAAACATGTTTCTCAGGTCAGGAAATGTGTGTAATATTTATTTTTCTGTGTTTTTTATTTGAGTGATAATGACCGTGTTCCACTTTCGTTTGATTGCCTGAGTGGTGTGGTTATGACGAGTGTGTTGAAAAGTAGCAGTGTGTCTGCGCATCCGTGACGTCAGACTCTATGCATGATCTCATTCTGTCTTTTTCAGTGACCTAACAGTTGGACATTGTGTGTGTTTTGTTTCAGGGGAGCCGGGGGCACTACCGGTACCACTGGCAGAGCCACAATGTCAAACACAGCGGCGTGGATGACATGGTGCTGCTCAGCAAGATCAATGAGGACGCCATCGTGGACAACCTCAAGAAGAGATACATGGATGACTACATCTTTGTATCCTTTGCTCACGCTCACAGTTCACACCCCAGTGAGGAATAGCGGAGCCCTTCTCTTTCCTGCTATACCCAGAATAGCTGACTGGTCATTCGCTGTGACATATTAGCAATGAGTAATAGGTCAGTGTTGGAAGGTGAGCGGGGAGGAAAGGGCGTCTTTGTATCTCTAACTCCTGCTCTTTCACCAGGCCTTTCACTGTGAGGGGGTGGTGGTGGTGAGAGCATAGCTGCTATCTTTTAAACAGCTGAATTTGATTGTGTTACGGATTTAAAATGATCTTCTTGAGAGCTATCATTTTCATACACTGCATCACACAAATGCTGGGTTTAAGTTTAAAGTGCAGCTGTGGCCACACACACACGCGCGCGTATTCACGACGTGAAACGAGATGAATGAATGAGTGCCTTGAAAGGCCGCTCCTAATGGCTCATTACATAAACATAAACCCTCACTGTCGCTCGGCCAGCGCTCGGCATTACCAAGTTTACCAAATGCAGGCAGTTTCAGGTTCGACAGCTCTGAGTCTCTCCTTTGATTTTGCTCAGTAAATATCTGTAACTGTGAGGTCTCCCTGCCAAGGCTGTGGGTCACTATGGGCCACCCACAATAGCTGCTTTATTTGCCTTGAGCTGCATTTTGGCTTCAAGGCATAAAACCTCACAGTGTTACATGGTCGGTCTATTCTCTGTCATTTGTAAGCACTGCATACTTATTTAGGCTCAGGCCTGATCGCCAAATACGCCACACTGCTGCACTGTTGCCATCTCTGTTGACGTCATGGCAATTGGAGATTAAGTGCTTTCTTTTCGACACAGTTTTCTCTTTGTGAGAGGTAATTGTAATTTGGTACCACTGTTTTGCTCCCACTCTTTAATCTCTTTAACTCACGATCTCACCAGACGTACATCGGTCCCGTGCTCATATCTGTCAACCCCTTCAAGCAGATGCCCTATTTTGGGGATAAAGAAATTGAGATGTATCAAGGCGCAGTAAGTAGATCCAGCATCATCTTAAGGAAATAAGCTTTTTTTCTGGGTCTCTGATGTTATTGAAGTGTCAGGCTGGTTTAGGCTGGTAACGGTCTGAAAGACAAAGGTTTTAAATGTACTGGGTTAGATGCTGTGAAAACTTTCCAGCGAGCAGATGCTGCTGTCACAAACTTGACTCAACCGCTGGAGCAGCTTGGCAGCACCATCACAGAACATCCTGTTCGAGTCTGCCTCCTCTCTCTTGGCCAGCCCGTTGACAGCGAACTCGAATTCTCGAGCCAGGAGCACACTGAAAAGCTTTAAAAATTCTAACAGACTGTGAAAGCATCACACATGCCAAATTCAGATCACATTTGCACACAAGTGCACGGGGTTTATATTTGCACGGTTAGCCAGCTCAAATTATCGGGGAAAAGTTCATATTTGTTCACAAGTTGTTTGAAATAATCACAAAAAGGGACCAAGTGCAACTGTCTTGGCAAAAGGTCGCTATTTTGTTCTAGCATCACAGACAAAAATGACAGCAGTGTGTAATTGTATTATAGTAATTTTTTTTTTATGGTTTTTGTGGATTTTATAGGTCAGCCTGTCTCTGATTACATAATAACTTTATTATGCATAAAAGTTCGTTTAAAATTTCACTAGGTTTCCTTAACCGTCAGGGCACTGTAGTTCTCAGCAGATGTTACTATACTACGAGTTAATGGTGAATTAACTGTTTAATACTTTTTATATTAATAAAATGAATATGAAATATAACAAAATAATAAAATATAAAATGAGTAAGCCTACCCCTGAGCAGTGGTGTCCAAACTTTTTTATCTGACATCCCTTCAGCTCAGTATTAAAGTATTTATGTCCTAATTTTTGCTACTACTCTTTTTTTTTTTTTTTTGATTAGATCCATTCATTTCATGATATTTTGACCCGATTATTTTGCTAACAGGTTCAGCTGTTTATTGCACTAAAAACAATTATGGAGCCATGTTAGTAACTTCCACTTTAACTGCTAACTACACTATTCGTGTAATTTATTATTAACGTTCCAGGTAGATTTTGCATCTTTTTTTTTTTTCTGATATTTTTGCCAAAAATTTCATCATTTATTATTATTCTCAGCTAGCAGCTCTTCTTTACTGTTCATATATTTAGCATACAGTTGGAAGAGTTTTGACTGTTTGACTGCGAGCTAAAATTTTACTTAAACAAGTCATGACTGCATAATTTTATACAGGCTATTTCAGCTGTCTCCATATTTTATTTATTTGTATATTTTTTTTATATATTTTTTTTATTTATTTATTGCTTATGTGTCTGTTTAAATCATTTGTCTTTAAATTTTCTGCACGTTTCTTTAGAATAGTTGAGCTAATTTGGAGTATTTGTAGCTGTGGTGGAGAACCACTGATCTACTGAACATGTACAGCAACACGATACTGTGTGCATTTTGTCAGAATTTACACTTCCCATTTTTAAAATTGAAAGAATATATCACCCAGTAATACTGAATCCAACATAATGTTTATTTCATAAATAACTGCCTCTGTCAGGGTCAAGTTTGTCACATCCAGTTTCAAAGCACCAAGATGGCAACAGCTTCATAATTGGCTTTCCTAATAGGTGATGTCACAGAGGTTGTATTCATCTTTTATATACAGTCTATGGATGTTAAAAGTGTTACTTAGTGATTCATAAAGTGATCTAAGGAGCTTGAGTGACCTTATTGAAACTTATTGAGGTCAATTGATGCAAGATGTGAGTGGGCGTTAAGACACCTGGGAAGGGATCTCAAAACTGGATTAAAGATGGCAGACAGTTGGTGCCATCAGTTTTTGAAGTGACTGTTTGGTTTTTCCAACGTGGAGGTCTTAGCACTCCTTGGTGAACAGCACAGCATGCACTACATTGTCTAGTTTGCGTTTGGGAGTTGTGTCCGTGTTTTTGTCTGAGTGTGTGACTGGCTCTGAAGTGCACTGGGATGGAAACTGGGAGTTTCTCTGATGAACCTGATCCATAAGGGATGATGATGTTGTTCTGTTTGTCCGTCTGTTTCTCGCTAGTTGGCGTCTGACCTTCTTTACTGTGCTGATTTGATGAAAGCCCAACTGGGATAATCACATGTATTAAAAGTTTTTTTTTTTTTTTGTTTTTTACATGTGTGTGTTCCTTTTCTTTCCCTTATTACTTAGAGGGAATGTTTTCTGCCCGGTGTTGCAGGGCCTGATCACTCCACGTTTGTGGCGGGAGTCAAGGAGTAGGTACTGGTCTGTGTGTGGGGGCTTCTGGTAAACTTCAATGCTGAGTTTTCCATTTTCCCCAATGTGCACAGCACAGTCCGAAATGGCAAACTGTTGTCCTTTGGGTCTTCCCTGGTAAACTTTATGTTTCTGTCCTCTGAGTTGATGTGAGCAGTGAAAGCTTCTACTTCTCAGCTTTTGATTTTGAACCAGATGTCATCTACGTATCTGTACCAGTGGCTAGGTGCTGTCCCTTTGAAAGAGGCAAGAGCTTTACTTTCCACTTCCTCCATGTAAAGGTTGGCTACAATGGGTGACACTGGGGAGCCCATGGCATCCATGTTTTTGTCTACAGAAACCCTCGTTGTATTTAAATGTATATTCACTTGTCTAACCACTAATTTAATCTTTTATCCTCTCTCAGGCTCAGTATGAGAATCCTCCTCACATCTACGCTCTGGCAGATAACATGTACAGAAACATGATGATAGACCGTGAGAACCAGTGTGTCATCATTAGGTAAGACTTTGAAATTCCGGCCATTCTTTCTCTGCCTTCTATAGTGATCATTAGTTAACGGCATGTGACAAGGAAATTATTTTCAGAACCAGAAAAGCTGCATTTTTATTTAAATTATCCATTCAAAATAGAGCCTGATAAACTGTACTGTACATTGGGGACTGATCTCGGTGCTTTTAAAAAAAACAGTAGATTTGCTTTAATCTAAAATAATTAAAAAGATCATAAATCAACCAAAATATGACCTTATCCATATCTTATTAAGATACTATAGTTGCCCAGTTTATTGGTTTCAACTGATATTTTTGTAACCTTCAGCACTTTATATTAGCGTGTCAAATGTCCAGGATGTGACAAAATGAGACAAAAGCTGGAGACGATAATCTGTGCAATGTGATCTGTGAGATCACAACACTGAACTGCTCTGCAGGTCATGATAATAGACGGGCGAGAGGACAGACCTAACAGGTCTGACCACATCATTCAGTAGAGCTGAGTCAGTGTTTGTGTGGTGTTTTTCCATCATACTGTTTTCAGCTTCAGTGAATTACAAATTAAAGAGAAAATAATAAAATGTGCCAGTCCTCAAATAGGAAAACAATGATTTTACAGCTTGAGCTGGCTGCTAAATCCTCAGGATGTGAGATGGAAACAAAGCAGCCGCTATAGCAGCTATTTTTGAAAAGCTTCCTGTTTTTAAAAAAAGAAAAGAGGACACCTGCACGGTCCCTAGATTTAGAGGATTTTAGATGCTTTCGCAGCCTGTTTGAGTTTCCCGATGAATGTTTCTGACCTACAAAGCTGAGAAAAATGTGGTGTCATTAGGGGGGTTTTATGCTATGGCCCACTCATCTGAGCAGCGTGGTTGCTATAGTGCTTACCTCATGATGAATGAGCCCTGCTTCAGCACTTTCGGCTGTTGTTTGGACAGCCAGCAGTTGCTCGTTCAGTTTTCCACATAAAGGCACCGAGGTGGATTTTGTGATTGACTAAATCAGCAAACAAAAGCATGGAAGTGGTTTTATGATGAACCAGGTCTCAGCAAACAAAGGCTGCTGTGAACTGCTAACCGTGCAGCGTGGTCAGCACCCACCTGTGTTAGCAGTTTTTAAAAAAATATTATATTAAGAATCAGAAATGAGGTTAATGCAGAAAAAGAGCGTCTGAGCATTTCTTTTATTTCTCTGATATTGTAACAGCATTTGAATATGTGACGATTTGGATTTAACAAAGTGTTTATTTCTCTTTTATGATACTTTTTGTTTTTTATCGAGGACCAGTTCCTTTACATGTGCTCTAAATACAGATATACAGATATTTCAGAAATACACGATTTCACAATTTCTAGGCAGTTTTGCTTGATTTTGTTCTTTGAAGCCATCTTAAATTTCAGTCACATGACGAGTGAACAACAGCTTCTTAAACCCAGTCTGAGAGAAAGCAGGCGTATTCATTGCTCGGCTGGCTTTTTACCAGGAATCTGCTCTTTCTTTTTTTAATGATTGTGCGTGGGATCCTTTCCACGCATGATTGTGTCTTTTCATCGGTGTCAACAGAGCAGGTTGCTGTTATAATTAGATCAGTTTGAGAAGGACAATGTGTGGTGAGAGATTGTCGGGATCATTTTAATGCTTAAAATATGCACGTAGTCATTGGGTGTGGCCTGCACTGTGAAAATGCATTTATGTTAGGCTTTTAGATATTTCTGCAGCTGTATGTGGAGACGCATGAAAATGAATGTCCTCGTGTGATCGCTCAAAGTCTCAGGTAGTCAAATTCTAGCGGTATATTTCCTGCACTTTCTTACAAAGAACATGGTGTCATAGGAAAAACTTTAGGGTAGCCTATACAACAAAGATAAAGACACGCTAATTAAAATGTAAAATTGTAAAAATTTGCTTAATTTCACCAAATATCTTAAAGTAGAGGTCAGCGACTGAAACAGGGGTCCTGTGAGCTATGACTTGAAGAGAACGTGGGTCTTAAAGTAGCAACGGTCCCTCTGCCCTCCTACTCCTTAGTATCAGTAACTAAAACAGATGTTTAGTATGCAGGCAAAAGTCATAGGAGGTGATGTATACAAACAATGTTAAAACATACAAAAAAACAATGCACTGACATTATCACAGGAAAATCTTGTCAAACAGACTGTACATGTGTCTCAGCGAGTTCTGTGGGAATGCAGCGAACACCTTGTTGGATTCAAAACTGCCAAAACTAGACTGTTGACTGAACATCCTTCACATAGCTCAAGTCAGTAATAATTTATGAAAGATAATGCTTAACGCTCCCTCCCTCTGCACTGCATTGTGCAACTCATGTCCTTGTTTGGGTAATAAATCGCTGCAGAAGTCAGAAATGTCTTCAGCATTCAAACGCCACAACAATGAGACCTGCCCCTTTGGGGGTTTAAATGGGCCTCAAAGTCTCACTGCAGCTTGTGCTGGAAATACCTCTTTAGAGGGTCGATTGCAGGAGGAGAAACTATGCTCTCAGATGCATATAACTAAACGATCAGTTTCCTACTTGATTCCAAACTGCACAGTGAGGAAGTCCAGGCAAAACTTTAGCATCTGGTACAGGCTGGGAGGTGTATATAGTAGGATGTATGCAGCTATACTGAGACTGTGTAATAGAGCAGCTCCCATGACTTCCTTTGGCAGTCTCAAACAGTCTGCAGCTGTGTTTCTCACAGCGGCTGTACCATCCTGACTCTACTTTAAGGCACAGAAAGAAAAAACAGACCCAGCCATCATCCACTGCCAAACCACATAGGTCAAAATAAGTATGACCCCGGCACAGTGAAAGGCAAGGAGAGGAAAAAGACAAGAGTAGGCTGAGGGAAAAGATACGAAGGAAAGCTATGTAAACAAAACGGGATAAATGTCGTTATTACTGCAGCGTTCATCCGCCTGCACGTGCAAGGCGGTAAATGTAGCTGTCTAGCTGTGACTGCTTATTTAAGAGATTCAGTTTTACTTTCTGAGGTGGAAATTTGCACGAAACGTGTCTCACACACACACAAACATATTCTCAACCAGTTTTGATCTGGATTTTTGTCTGAATGAAGAGTTTGTGCAATTCAAATGACACGTGTTTAAACAGTTACACTTTTTTTTTTCAGACTCTTTATTCACTTTAAGTCTCTTTAATTTAAGTAGGTTTACATTTGGGACAAAAGTACTGTGTCCAATTGCTTTTTACCCCTCAGCTTTGGGTACTATGTGTTTAAATCTGGGTACATTTGCTACATAGTGATTTTTTTTTCTATATTGATTTAAATGTACTCCAAATGAAAGCTGAGGACTGAACTTGCAATCTGGAATCTTGTATTCCAGGTTGATGCCGCTAAAATAGAAACTCTAAAGGATAAAAATGTTGTAACTGTCCAAATACCGGCTGTCTGGACAAAGTTTACCATGTTTAGTAGTCCAAATTATCCTGTTTATTGTAGTGTGTCCAACCAAAACAAACACATGTAAACAAACCATGTACCAGATTCTGTTTTCAAATATGGATGTAAAATATGTGTTTATTCTTAAAGAAGAGACAAAAGTCTGCACTGGGACGTATGCAGGAAACTATTTAATGCACAGGCCGAGCTGTTCCTAAGCAGGCTTATTGTTAAATATCAGATCACATGCAGGTGGGGTATGACATAAGCTTTAGACTGATAAGCCACCAGAACAAACGGGAACAAGGAAAATTCATTTAAAACCCATAATAGGTGAACAAAAATCAAAACCAAAAAACAGTTTTGGGGCGGGTGTTTTTTAGTCACTGAGTGAATAAAAACTGTGCTTGTGTGAGACAGAAAACAATGTCTCAGTGAGCGTGTGCCGCAGGCTATCAGGTGTATCTGAATTTGGCTTGTGTTTGAGAAAGCATGTGATGAAGTCTTTATCTGCTTTTCAGCGGCGAAAGCGGAGCAGGGAAGACTGTGGCAGCCAAATATATCATGGGCTACATCTCCAGAGTGTCAGGCGGTGGACCTAGAGTGCAGGTGAGAGGAGATGCCTTTTGTCCTTCTCGGCAGTTTGTAAATGAGGAATGCATATTTGAAATGCTTAAGTGCACATGTGAACGATAACTAAGTTAAACCAGAATGATTTGTGATACTAACTGCACACGTGTGCAGTCAAACCACCTGTTGCTGTCTCATTCCTGCATTGTCTTTCACGCTTTGCTCCAGTCTTTGTCTTGTCATCCTCATCCTTTGTGTCCTATTGTGAACCCGTCAGCAGACTCTTATACACCAGCCCCCTCGTGCCATCTGGCACCCCCCAACCCCCCTCAAATAAAAAAAGAAAAACAAAAAAAACAGCAGATGTCCAGTTTCTAAGCGCGATAAAGATCTGAAGTTTGATGAGGAAATTCCTGCACCGTGATGGCAGTGGGAGTTTTATAATTAATCCACTCAGAGCTGCTTCCACCAAGAAAACAATCAGAAATAATTTTCGGGCTTAACCACTTAGGCCCAGAGAGCAGCCATTTGGCTTTTCTACCTTTAAATTCAACGATAGACTGCTTACACTAAATCAACCAAGACAGCTTTATTATATAACTATGATAATGTTAACTGTACTTCATGCCTTAAGATAATATCACTGTGTCAGTTCAGCTGTTTTAGCAACATACATTTCTCAAAGCTTCTACATATCTAATTAGGGCTGTTCGATATAACGATATATATCGGATGACGATATAAAAACGTCTATCGTTTCATTTTAGCTATCGTTTGTTCCGTGGTGTCGCAAAATAAACTGTTTACAGCAATATTTTTTCATCGTTTAGATGGTCACTGTAGTGGCTATATTAATTTCTTAAAGGTCTCTCTTTCTCTTATATTTAATATAACCACACTACAGACGGACAAGCTCCCGTTTTATGCGTTGTCGTTAGCAACAACGACGGTAACACCATCGCGTGAACGCTTGTTTATGTTCCACGTAAACCTTTCACAATAAAGCTCAAGATCCTGTTGAGACTTTTCAAAATAAACTGAATCACGTGAAAGAGCAGATTATTTATGGATGAGAATTAAAAAAGAGCCGCCAGGTGCTAAAAAATAAACCTTAGACTCAAACGTTAGAACAGGTTTTTACCCGCAGCACGCCGTGTAATAAATACTCACAAAGAAAACGTCAGCTGTTACAACTTATGTCTAAAAATGTATAGTTTCATGCATCGGTTAAAACACTGGACTCCAGCTACAGTACATGACGCGCAGCTGGAAACACTTCCCGCAAGACGAGCTGCCCGAGATTCACAGAATTTACAGAAAATGTTACATTTTTGTGATTTATATCGTTATCGGGACGATAGAATTCTTATATCGGGATATGAGATTTTGGTCATATCGCACAGCCCTATATCTAATAGTACTTGTACTTATTCAGATTTTTGGACATCTCAAGATCATGATGGAATAAAACATCAGTGCAAGAAGAACTTCAGCGTAGTTAAAAGGCTAAACTCATATAAGAATGTGTGTCAGCGAAGGATGTTTTTCTTTAGTACAGGACTGATAAAAGAAAATTTCCAAGAAATACCACTCAGCCTCTGTGAACAATACTGGAAGTGGGGAATATCTCTGTCTGCTGTACTGATTTAAAACTCATGTGTTTCTGACACACACATGGCTCATAGCGAGGATAATGCCCTCCAGATTTTGTGTGTCTGCCTGTAGATGTGCATGTGTGCGCCATGCTGCTATCTTAGTGGAAACTTTCAGAGAGTCGGGGTGTGAAGTGTGTGGTTTCTCTACCTGCTGCCTCATCTGTTTGTGATGTAGCATCAGCTCACTGAATCTGTCTCCTCGCAGCACGTCAAAGACATCATCCTGCAGTCCAACCCGCTGCTAGAGGCCTTCGGCAACGCCAAAACTTTGAGGAACAACAACTCCAGCAGATTTGTAAGGCTGCTTCTCTCCCCCCCTTTAACATACAGTGTAATCAAATTTAAAGTGAAATTCCCACTCGTAGTCACAGACAGGGACGCAGTCCTCAACTTTTTTTTTCGTGGCATACCTTCGAGACCTTTGAGATTTACAGTAACAGCTTGCCTTCTGTTTTCTGTTTTATTTCATGAGGCATCAAACCTCGTGTGTGTCCCGGTTAACCAGAAGTGCTGCGACGACGCACTGCACAGAAAGACACACACGCAGAAGCGCTGAGGCTCACTAAGAAACTTAACCAATGAAAAATAAGCTTCACATAGAAAGTGCAACTCCCCCGAAATTTTTCAACCGAGTCTGTTAGTTAAATTCATAAAGAGCAGATGCCATAAAAGATATTCTTAGCTTCAAATTTAAAAGAGCAAAAATAGTTTGGCACTAATTGTGTAAGGTCACTACATTTTAAGTGCTTTCTTTGAATAATGAGACATTGCATACAGGCTAGTCTGGAGTTGAGAGTAAGACAAAAAGCTGGATCATATTTCTATTTAAGCTGACACACACACGCACGCACACACACACTGCTAGTAGCCTTAGAACAGCTAGGTGCCAGTATTTTCAGACCGTATACGCTGCCTTTTAAGCTTTATTACAGTTGGCTGCAATACAAAAAAAAATGCTTTGATCCATCAGGGGAAATACTTTGAGATCCAGTTCAGCTCCGGCGGTGAACCAGACGGCGGGAAAATCTCCAACTTCCTTCTGGAAAAGTCACGTGTTGTCATGAGGAATCCTGGAGAAAGGAGTTTCCATATATTCTACCAGGTGAGGCCTTTTTTCTTTTTTGTAATATGGAAAGGAACACATGTGACCTGAGAAAAGGGCCTGCGAGGTGATTTCAGGACAGTTTGGGTTAGAAAAGCAGTCTGTTTTTGTCGTGCATGGCCAGAGGTTCTCATTTTTCGATAGTACAGCTTTCTTTTTTTCTTTTTTCTTTTTTTGAACTTTTATTGCCAAAAATAGCAAGGCAATTCACAGCAACAACATGATCTGAGACCAAATCTGCAGCATATAATGGTGAGGGTAATTCGAAAACTTAATTTAAAAGGAAAAACACACATATACATATACATACATACCTATACTTACATACCTAAACACAGATGTAACAGTGTTAAGGCTTTAGTGTCCTGTCAAGATATTTTATAATTTTTCTCAAAGGTTGGCCCTTTTTGTTGTAGTTGGGCTGTTATCCGTTCCAATGTATAGACATGTCTAGTTTTCAGAAGCCAGTACAGCTTTCTTTAAACTGTGCGTTATATATTTTGTACACACAGTTAGAGACTTAATTTCTGCTCAACAGTTGATAGAAGGAGCCACCTCGGAGCAGAAGAATAGCCTGGGAATCACAAGCCTGGATTACTACAGTTACCTCAATCAGTCTGGCTCCTACAAAGTGGACGACATCAACGACAAGAGCGACTTCCAGGAGACAATGGTACGGTCAGACTCTTTCTGTCTGCTTGGGAGTCAGTGGTGTTGTGTTTGTCTGTGAATCTCATACCAGTGTTCATGTGGCTCACAGTCTCTCAATAGCACTCCTCTCTTGTTTTCTTTTTTCCTTTTTTTTTTTTTCAATGATCTCCTTCTGTTTTTGTTTACCAGCGAGACCACAACAGGAGTAATTAGAGAACATGAGCTAGGTACCGCAGGAGTGAGTAAACCCCCACTGTGGTCCTGATTTAGCATGCTATTTTTTTCCCCTTTTACTTCCCCAGAAAGCCATGGATGTGATTGGCATTGCACCAGAGGACCGCTCCATGGTGCTTCAGATTGTAGCCGGAGTCCTGCACCTGGGAAATATCAGCTTCAAGGAATCGGGGAACTACGCTGCTGTGGAGAGCGAAGAGTGTAAGTGGTCTTGCACAATGAGCTGATCACCAGTCACTAAAGATTTTTGTCACCAAAAGGAAACAGAGCGCTAAGGCCTGAGTCTGAGTAGTGGTAAATCTTTGTTTTTTCGCTGGGTTCTTGTCCTGACCTGCCCTTCTCTGGTTTTGGAGGGTGTTTCTTTTTCACCACTTTTACTCCCTAAAGTTTTATTGTGTTAATGCAGGGCTGCAGCCAGCTGTCTGGAGTACTTCAGGCCATGCAAGATCACCAGAATATAAAATGCTATTATTGAAGGTCTGGACGTATTTCGTCAGAGACTAAAATTACTTGGAAAAATGCTTTTTTTTGTCTGTCCCCCTTCTCCCTTCCTCTTTTCTTTTTCTCCTCATGCTGCGTCTGTATGATGCAGGGGAGAGTGCAGTTGCCAGTCTACAAAGCGCTGGTTTGTTCAGGGCAGACGTAACAGCAGCATTTCATAATCTAAGCCTTTCCTGCTCCTTTCCTGTGTGCTTTAACTGCAGTGTGCTGTTGTATTACTGCTCCTAATATAAAACTGCACACGCCACTTCAATATTAACTACTAAAACTAAAAGTATAAAGATGAAAGTAGGCAGACTGTAAATAGATGACGGACACTGCCACTGCCAAATCACCCAGCATTTGGTCCTTTTTTTTTCCTGAGCTGTGCTAGTTTTAAAGACATGAGGGTATCATCTCTTTTCACCATTAATATGTTGACATTAATTCAGTTCAAAAATTAGTAATGCCTTTTTGGACTGAAGAACTCCATCCATCACTTCAATTCATTGTCACAGAAGTCTGTCCCAGCTGCCATGGGGCGAGAGGCAGGGTACACCCTGAACAGGTGGCCAGTCTCCCACAATGACTAAAAAACTCCCACGGCTCAAATTTAACATGCAAATATCCAAGAGTTGATATTGAGGAAATGAAGTGAGCTGTCACAGGACTGTTCATGTCTTACTGGAGTGAAGCTGCAAGCTTTGAAAACGTCTGCACTGACATCTACATTATGCACTGCTGCTTTGACTAACAAATCTGCAGGAAAACACAGAGTTACATTAGAGTTACATTGTTTCCAAAGTTCACAGAATGTGTCCACACCGCCAGCCGTCATATGCAGCCATTACCTTTATTACCAAACACAAAGGACGACTTTTCCTCACGGTTTAATCGGGCGTATGGTCAGTCACACCCTAACGTCTCAAAAGGGGGGGCTTCTAGAGTGGTCTGATGCATTCTCAGACGCAGCGAGTCTGCAGGCCTGAGAGCTATTTCCTTTTAGGGGAAGTGAGTCACTGTAATAAGGCAGGGAGGGGCTCTCAGGGGACAATATCAGCGCCAGGTCGGGGCTTGATCTGTGGTGTGTGCCACACTTTTTATTGAAGAGTTCAGTAGCAGCTATTTTTATATTTTACGCTACACTCAGCTGCAGTACAAAGCTCATGAAAAAGGCAGATTTATTTGAACCCTGGATTTCAGTGTTTTCTGTGCTAATGCAAAGGTTGCACCTTTCGAAGAGTCCAGTGCAGTGTATTGATTTGCATGCTGGTTTTCACAGAAGTGTCTCGTAGTTACTTCAGAGAAGGATCCAATCCTTACATGCTGCTTTTCTCAGCTCATCATAGCAGTGCAGTAGCAGAATATTATAACAAAAGACTGTCAAGCAAATACAGTGGTTATGATCATTTTCATTTAATCAGCTGCTTGTTTTCTTGATTAAGGATTAAAACTATAAAATGTCAGAAAACCTATCGTTAAAAAGACATGCTAATTGCTCTTTCCCTTTGATCTACATCCCAGTCTTTCCCCCAAACTATTCTCCATAACTCAAGAGATATTTAATTAAAGATTACAAACGACAAAAGCAAAATATAATCTCATCTTATTTTAGGAGCTGGAAAATAGTTTCAGCTCTGCAATGATAAATTCTTAAATAGCCAAATCATCATAGTCCTTATGAAATATATATTTGTATAGAATAACACCCATAAAGTCACAACTGCTTTCTTTTCCCTCCTTTCCTATAATAGTTTTAGCCTTTCCTGCATTTCTACTGGGGATTGACCACATCCGTCTGAAGGAGAAACTGACGAGTCGAAAGATGGACAGCAAGTGGGGAAGCGCGGTGGAGTCCATCGACGTGACGCTGAACGTGGAGCAGGCGTGTTACACGCGTGACGCCCTCTCCAAAGCCCTGCATTCACGTGTGTTTGACTTTCTGGTCGAGGTATGATTACATGCATACAGTGCTTTGCGAGAGTAAATGCAAAGTGCTGAAGCCGGTTATATTTTGGTAATAACAACTTTTAATCTTTTAATTTCAGTCCATCAACAAAGCCATGGTGAAGGATCATCAGGAGTTAAATGTTGGCGTGTTGGACATTTATGGATTTGAAATTTTCCAAGTAAGTGTTTTTTGGACATGTCTCAGGCTGACACATGGCTGCAGGAATGCAGCAATGTGAAAATGAGATTAACTGCTATTAGCAATGAGCATTTAAACAGATTTAACACAAAGGATGAGGATGAGGTTAATGTAAAAAGTATGTGGATTAGGTCCCATCTCCTAATTGAGGCAGCAGTCTTCAGCATGCTTTTTTAATCTGATTACGTCATTGTTTACTTTGTTTAATGAGACTGGACATTTGTGGTTTACAAACAGCTCTTTAGCCCTTTTATCGACGTTGCTATGGTGACCGTGACTCTGATAGCTAAACGACATCTAATCTGATCCAGGTTTGGCTGTTTTTTCAGGTTAAAGAGTTTTTTGTATGCACAATATAAGAAAAGGTCAGCTGCATTCTGGTGACTGCAGGTTTTTAGAAAGGAAGCTGCAGACCTCTGTAGCCTAAAGTTCAGGCTGAAGGTCCATTGTATGTGCTGCGAAATGCACAATGCTCCCCTTCCTTTAACATCAGGCAGTCAGTACATCACTCCCCGTCCAAACAAAGCCCATTGAGCTTAGAGGATATCCGCACCCCACTGGACATGCAGCTCATTTAGGCTATACAGATTTTATTCACCCTGTTGTCTTCTTCAGAAAAATGGGTTCGAGCAGTTCTGCATCAACTTTGTGAATGAGAAGCTCCAGCAGATATTCATCGAGCTGACTCTAAAGGCGGAGCAGGTAATGTTCCTCCACACTCTTCTCTTCTTCCCCCCCCTCACTCTATTTTTGTTTTTTTCCACAGATGCTTTATTCTCTAATGCTGAACTTTTTTTCCATGTCTTGCAGGAGGAGTATGTGCAGGAGGGCATCAAGTGGACTCCTATAGAATACTTCAACAACAAGATTGTGTGCGATCTCATCGAGAGCAAAGTGAATAAACTCTGAATAGGACGTTTGTTGCTCATACACAATATACACATTTCTTTCTCTTTAATATAGAAAAAAAAGCCTTTCATTTTCATTCACCACAAACATGACAGAAAATCTTCGTAGGACCTCAGTTATTTAAAAAAAATGCTGCCTCTGTGATGGTGAATTTATTTTGGGGGGGAGGTTGATTTAAATATCCACCCTCTAGGCTTTTATCATCAAGAAAGTAACAGATTACTTTGTAAAGTAAAATGGTATGGAGATTAGATCAAACCTTGGACCTGTATAGTAGAGGAGAAGAAAAATTAAATCGATCACTCTAAAAACATAATTGACATCAATGGACTCCTCCACAAACAGATATCTTTTTAGAGGCTAAAAAAATATAAACCACAATAAACCAGGGTGTGATCATTTGTTAATCTTGTTTACTAGTATTGTAAACTGAGTTGCCCAACTTACTGCCAAGTTTCTGCTCTGTTGCCATGACTCGCAGCTTAATGCCCTCAAACGCACCGACATGCCTCTTAATTTGATTTATATGTCCTACTGAGAGGTCTAATCCATGAAATCCACAACAAGGGTTTTAACACAAGGCTCCATCTGAGAGGAGCCGGGGATCTGCATCAGTGGCTGACAGTTTAGTTCTTTGGCTAATGTGCTGACAAATTTACGCGTGTCCTTTTAAAACTGCTCTCCGAGTCTGAGAGGCTGTTGCCGCGATCCGGTCTGAAGGCCGATGATCAGCCTCGGGCATAATGAAAAAAAAATGGGAACAACCACTGTGAGAGTAGTCTTTAGGACATGCTGTTTTAAATGAGCTCTGCTGTTTTCATTTTAAAATGTGTAAAATGTCTTTTGTGTGTTTGATAAATACCAAGCCGTAGTAATTTGTTTCAGCCTTGAAATCGAAGCTTTGTGTGGTTTCCTATGTTCCACCGCTCAAATTTTTCGTGCCACTTGATTGAAATTGGTGCAGAGTCCTTTCAGATCTACATATAAGACCACAGTTGTGTATACATGTGCTGCAGATCAGACAGAAAAAGGTCAAAAAAAGATCTTCAAGCTATAACAGATCAAGAACCTAAAGTTTACCGTGATCCCCAGAATCCTCCTGGCATCATGAGCATCCTGGATGATGTTTGCGCCACCATGCATGCCGTGGGCGAGGGGGCCGACCAGACGATGCTGCAGAAGCTCCGAGTCCAGATCAACACCCATGAACACTTCAACAGCTGGAATCAGGGCTTCATCATCCACCACTATGCTGGCAAGGTCAGTTTCACTTTGATCTGTTTGTTTGCTTTCCCTGACAACTGGCTTCAAACGGCAGTCATCTGCATTTTGAGCGGGAAGCCATTCAGCTTTTTGCAGACATAAAACGGTAATGTACACCGCGACATAGTGTGTATATATACAGTCAAGCATCTCTGTGCACTTGTCTTCGTCCCTGACGTCAACTTTGAAAGAATATTTTCTGCATGTAGTCTCCGGCTGTAGGAGACCAACAAGTCCAACACCATAAAAAATGGCATTTTTTTTAATGGAGTTGGAGCTGTTCCTCCGTGCTTGTATGATCTGTCATAAATACTAGTTATACGCAGCTAGTTCCTCCATCTGTGTCGTCATTTTGTCCTCAGAAGGTTTCCACTTCTAAAGTAGCTTTGTGCACCATCTCTGCCATTCTCCATTGTCTGTCTGTGGAGGAATTTACCTCCCCGTATTAAACCTGCTCATCGAGCCGAGCATTACAGCTCACTAGAAGTCTTCTTGTGGATTATTTTAGGTTTTCGGTGGTCTGAGTAGAGGTCGCCTCGTGTCATTCTCCAGATGTGTGGTGGCCTCAGCCTGGCACACATGCCGTAAGCTTAATGAGCCGTGCCATTAAGGCTCGAGAGGCTCCCATGCCTGTGCTCAGAACATTCCTCCCGTCTCAGCCTACATTACAGGAGAAATAATGGAGTTTAATTTACACACTTAAACCACTGCTGGTTTTATAAGGATGCTAATCCTGGAACGTGTAAAGCTCGGACCCTGAAACCCTTCATGTTTTGTTTTTGTTTCTCTCCCATAAACTTCAGGGCATTTATTTAGGCCACAATATGAGTTACACTTTTTTATTTTCACACAGGGGTCATCTTCCATTTTGCTCAAGGTTTCATAGAGTTCAGTTTTCTCCTCTTTTGATAAAGATGACTCCTGAGAAATCCTTCTGTGTGTCTCTCCTCCAGGTGTCCTACGACGCGGAAGGTTTCTGTGAGAGGAACCGAGACGTCCTCTTTACCGACCTCATCGAGTTGATGCAGAGCAGTGAAATGTAAGTAAATCCTTTTTGCACATTGCACCGACATGTGGCGAGCATTTCTACGGCGCTCGCTTAAAGGGAGTCGTCTTTGTGATCATATGTTTATAATTGAAACCAGCTGAATAAGAGCTTCAGACGTAGCAGTGCATCTGGAAACTGGTGGGATGTAGCAAAAGTGTGCAGGGTGGGGTTATGCCGTGCCCTCTACCCTCAATCGCATCTGCTTGCTGTCCCATAATGCGGTTTTCGGGGTCTACTCAATCTGCCCTTGCAAGTGCAGGTTGTTTGTGGGGTTGTGTCTGTTCCCCCTGTGTTATGCTTTCTTGGGCTTTTTTTGTGTGTGTCGAAGTGGCCATCTGTGTAAACAGCCTGTGTTGTCTGCGCAACCCCTGCAGGTCTCCTTGTAAGGCGCGAAAGGAGGTTATACCAAAATCCCTTTAGGACACATGCTAGAAGATGCGTTGATGCATTTGACATGACATGCAAAGATAAAGAGTCGTACACAGTCACACAATGAGGCGGAAGGAAGCACACCCATTCCTCCAAGCAGCAGGTCCAAACGGAGAAGAAAGGACTGACCAGTATTGTCAGCTGGACAGTATTAGAAGTCTTTGAATCTATTTGTACTGTTGATCCTTTCTTCTGTGTCCAAGCACGGAGTCAGAAGTTTAAAATCAAACAAATCCCAATGTGGGGGAAAACCAGAAAGGGTGTGGGATTTACACCAACATGAAACAGCATTTTGAAATCATAAACTAATCAAATGTTAGCCAGAAGTGTGCGTCAATTTAAGATCGAGTTTTACCTGCATCATAGTATCTAAACAAGCCTTTGAAAAAGCTCATTAAATAAATTGGAACTTGACAACATAATAAAAAAACAAGACATCAGCAGTAAGTTAAATAAACGACATTATTAACTAGGCAGGGCTTTAAAAAGGAGTGAGGAGGAAATATAAATTATTATCTTATGATTTTCATAAGGGACCATAAATGACAATGACTTCCCGAAGCTAAAACACGCACACTGTTCCTTTATTGTTACTCCACCGTGTGTGTGTGTGTGTGTGTGTGTGTGCATAGTTTAAATGGTGCTCAACAAAGTAAAAAGGTACTTTGGAAATGTTTGAATCTTGACGGTCGCATGTCTCAAGCTGAGAAGAACCTGAAGATGTGGAAAGTTCACAAATATCTGCCACATTCTGACCAGCAGCAAGAAATCCTGGTGGCTTCACAGCGCAGACATTTACGTAACCACCTAACGAGTGAAGGAACTCTGGTTTGATCCCAGGAGGAGAGACAAGTTCCTCTGGGATTGTGTCAGGAAGAGTATCCAGTTTTTAAAAAATAAAATAAAATAAAATACAAATAAATACATTTAAATTAAATAACATTTTTAATTAAATAGATATATGGATACGAACATGTGGAGCTACATGCTTCAACTACCCCTTGTACACATCCTGGTGTTGTGATGCATTTAAAGTTAATGCTGAACCTCGATCAGGACCATATACTGTATATTAAAGATGGATGTAGTCACTGTGATGTCACTCATCAGCTTGTCAAGCCGTGTTTTGAAGTTTCGACCTATTGTAGGATTTCAGGTGTTGCTATGGTTGTTTTTAGAGCCAGAAGTAATTATATTTTACACTACAAGGTGAAGTGCTGAATGTTATGAAGCCCTGTTAGCAGCTGTGACCACAGTCTGCACACACACAGATTAGTGCTAAGTAACAAATTCTAAAAATAAAATGCTACGATTTCATTTCACCAACAATTAGAGGCACAAACTGTACTTCTTGGAGAGTCTTTTAGTACAAACATCACATCAAGTCATAACATTTATTTTAAAAAAATTGTTTAGATTGAGTAAAGCAGCTATAAATACCAAAAATGTTTGCATCATTTTAACATGGAAGTTTATGGAGACTCAGTTTTTACACTTCCATGCTGGCTTCATTTCTCATGCTCTGGGGTTTCCACCTGAAATCCAAATTATTTGTTATACTGGTGAAGCAGCACAAGTTTACAGTGTCTAAATCCTGTGTTTATGTATATATATTTGGGAGAATGTAAGCAATGTATGAATTTACTTTCAAATATATGAATTTAAAAACAAAGGTAGTTTCTTTAACAATGTCACTCTGTATCTACTACCTAAATCTCTACCGTGAAGTGAAAAACTAGCTTTAGCAGCCCTTTCCCTCATGAGTCATTTCACACTGTCAACAAGCAGCACTTCACTGAAAAATCCCCCTTTAGTTACAGAAAGACGGGAGAAAAAAATACTGGAAGAAGTGGGATTGATACTCTGTCTTATTTTAATGTTCTTCTCTGTTTCTCCTTTTCCAGACCCAGTATCAGTCAAAAGAAATTATTTATTTTATTCTTTGAAGGAATTCCTCAAGTAAAACTATTCACTCGGCCTCTACAGAAGAGGCCTTGTGGGGATTTGCTGCAGAGAAAGCTGTTTGTACAAATACAGCACAGTGTGGACACACACTCACGTTTTTGTTTTTTTTTTTGCTTTCCCAGCCACCCCCAGCTCAAACTTACTAAATGGTTCAGGAATTTAAATCAGTGACCTTCATCAAGGGTCCTCGGTTCTTTAATCATTAACTACGTTTTTTGTTTGTTTTGTTTTTTTCACTGTCTGGAAGCCTTGGTGTGATTTTTAGCCCTAAAGCTGTTTGTTTTTGTTGATATGAGAATAATAAGAGCTTTTTTCTTTTCTTTTTTTGACCTAATCTCTCACTTTCTGTCCTCCAACAGTAGCTTCATCAGAGCACTATTTCCGGAAAACCTCAATGCTGACAAGAAGGGTCGACCCACAACTGCAGGCAGCAAAATAAAGGTGTGTGAGTGCAGCTGTGCCTTCTGTTTATCAGGGTCACTGTGGAAAAGACCTTTGCTGAGATAATGTGCGTGTTTGCTGTTCAGTGGGATGTCCTTCAGCGTTCCCAGTCAGCAAAGAGCCAGTAATTTAGTCACAGACGCGCCAGCCTCATCATTATCTTTCCTTTTTTTGATGTTTGCTCTAATTCCATCCTTCAGAAACAAGCCAACGATCTGGTGAGCACACTGATGAAATGCACGCCGCACTACATCCGCTGCATCAAACCAAATGAGACCAAGAAGCCCAGAGACTGGGAGGAAAGTCGGTGAGTGACTGAATCACTAGCACCCACTCCTTGTTGTCCTGAAAAGTTAAAGATTAAGACACATTCATTAGACGGCTTACAGAGCCAAAACATGAGGGCAGCACTCGAGTGTACACGACCGATCCTGAGGGCGGTCTGAGCAGGAGCAGCCAATCAGTGGCAAGTTTTATGATAACCATGAAAAAGTGATGTTTACAAGAACATGTATGAACCCAAATAAAAATAGCTTGTTGGAAAAAAACTAAGTATACCCTTAGTATACCCTAAGATAATCGAATGCACTCGATTAATAATAATAATAATAATAATAATGGATACTTTATTGATCCCCATGGGGAAATTACTTGTTTTTCTCTGCATTTGACCCATTCACTCAGTGAAGCAGTGGGCAGCCCACTAAGTAGGCGCCCGGGGAGCAGTGTGTAGGGACGGTACCTTGCTCAGGGGTACCTCAGGGTAGCCGTTAAGTGGATTCGAACCGCCGACCTTCCGATCATGGGGCGACCACTAACTAACCATTAACTGATCATCAGCAAGTGTGAGCGCTTCTATAAAAGCAGTTTTGCCATTTTGTTGGTGAAAATGAAAGTACAATTAGAAAAAGACTGAACAAGTATGAAAAACCTCATCTCGCTAAACAGACCCATGACAGCATGTCCTGTGGACACCAAAATATGCTATTAATATTTCTATGAAACACTTGAAGTTGATCTAAAATGCTCATTTCCTCTAAAATTTCCTCTAAAAAACCTTTTTTTTTAGTCCTGCAGAGTTAAGAGTGGAAAAAACTGTCTAAAACTGAGCCTTTAAAGCAGTCTGACCTCATATTTGAGTTGTGCTCATATCAGATACAACCATAGTGCTGTATTATTATCCATCCATCCATTCGCTTCCGCTTATCCTTTTCAGGGTCGCGGGGGGCGCTGGAGCCTATCCCAGCTGTCATAGGGCGAAAGGCGGGGTACACCCTGGACAGGTCGCCAGTCTGTCGCAGGGCTAACACATAGGGACAGACAACCATTCACACTCACATTCACACCTAGTGACAATTTGGATTAATCAATTAACCTATCCCCACATGTATTATTATATCAGGGGAAAAAAGTAAAAGCATAATAGGTCCACCTCAAGCTGTCTTGTAGAAAACACAATAGAAAATTAACAAATAGATTTAAAAATAAGATGAAATAACAGAAAACTGACTAAAATACGAAGCGAAGACCATTAAAAATGGAGCACGAACACATTATCAAGGACAAAAAAACAGATTAATGACATTTATAACCACAATGAAAGAAATAAAGCACAGAAAGTGATACATTAAAAACAAAAGTCTGGGTTTTGTGTTTGTTAAAACTGATCCACAGTCCTATCAAATGTTTAAATCTAATAGAAAACTACCCTGTTTGCAATATGCACCATCACCAAAATGCTGTGTTACGTTATTTATGGCTAATTTTATTACATTTTTCTCTTATTTAAGTATGTATTATAGCACATGAGATCGTTATCCAATTTCTTTTTCTATCTTCACTAAATTTCTTTGCGCTTTTGTCTTTTTGGGGTCTTTTTGTCCCTCTGAAGACATGTGAGACATGTTTCAGGCATTCCCCGTTCTTTATCCCTTTGTTTCAGTTTCCTACACTTTTGTCCCTGTGCTCAGGTTTTGGGTACTACATGTTCACATACAGTCTGATGGTGTATTGTTCGGAGCCTACCGCCTTCCTGTTGTGAGGGTGGATCGTTAATTAGCACCGGAACCGCTGTTTTCACAGGAAGTTTGACTACTTTGTTTGAGGAAAAAGTTAGGAAAGCAACTCATTTGCATACAATAACCTCCGATTATCCCTTCCTCTAGTATGAGTGGAAGCTTCACGTGATATGAAAAGACTTATAGTTGATTCCTTAGAGGTTAGAGAAAAAGGAATCGGCTGTTATTGATTAGTGTTTGTACACATCACTAAATGATGTGTACAAACACAAAAGTATGAAAAATGAACAAGTTTCATCAATTTGTGGTTTATCTGATACTGAATGAGGTTTTTCTGTCTTTAGGGTGAAGCACCAGGTGGAGTATCTGGGTCTGAAGGAAAACATCAGAGTGAGGCGTGCTGGCTACGCCTACCGCAGGGTCTTCAGGAAGTTCCTCAACAGGTATCAAGCTTTTTCTTTTTCGCCGTGGTTCAAGGTGCACTGTCTGACTAGGCTATGAAAGATACGTTTCATTCTCTCTACTGCTTGTGTCCTGTGCTTCAAACCGAAGTCACACAACTTCTGCTGCTTATCGCCACTCAACTTCGACAGGTACGCCATCCTGACCAAAGAATCCTGGCCAACATGGCGGGGAGACGAGAAACAAGGCGTCCTTCATCTCTTACGGTCTGTCAACATGGACCAGGATCAGTTCCAGCTCGGCCGCACCAAGATCTTCATCAAAGCTCCCGAGTCGGTACGTTTCACCACTGCGTCTCTTTCGGACTGTCGCATCTTCTCTTTGTGCGTTTGTCCATTTATAATGCAGGGTCTCTTTCAGGAAGCTTTCCAGGAGTGTAAAGCACAAAGTAAAAACTACAGATAGTTTGTAGCAGCTCACATCTCTTGTCAGAGCGTCATCAGCAGGCTGCAAAAAGCCTCAAGTCATCAGTTTTTGCACTGAACACCATAAAAGGACATCAGAGCCCCAAATCACGCTCTAACCCTCGTCACAGGGGAGGAGACTGAACCCGACCCTTGCACCACGTCAGCACTGAGTCACCGCCGCTCTGAAATGAAAACACGAGCGCAGGCTGTGGTTGCAGAGTTTGGGGTGACATCGTAAAGGCTCCTATTTTTTCCACCCAAACTTCTTTTTTTTTCCCCTCACGATTCTTATGAAAGCAGCACTTGTGTGCAGCCCTGCGCTTTCACTCATTAACATTTGTACACGTCACACAAGGGTAAGCTTGCACGCCCACAGATGTATGTTTAGTAGCTTTAAACACAGACATCTTAGTCTCGATTCAGGCCTTACAGCGGATCCTGAATGCCTTTACTTATTTACTGCAGCCGCTCACTGCCAGGAGCCCCCATCCCCCCACGCCACCACACTGAGAGCCACTGAGGTGTGTTTATGAAGCGCAAATATCACATGGGGCGGACCGCTGAAATGAGCTGCCAGGCTTCTCAAAACAAGTCTCTGTGCATGATAAGACACTGACACCAGCTAATGAGCTGCGTGACTGAAGCGTTTTTCTGTCGGCTGTAATAAGTAAAGTTTGTTTGACGCCAGGCCAGATGTTGGAGGAGTTTCAGCCCCTCTGTGATGACGGATTTGCTCGTGGCTTACTGTCCATCAGAGGTCCTTTGTAAGCAGAGCTGAGTGACTATGACAGACAGCTCACCTAAAGAGTTATTAAAAAAACTTTTTTATACAGCACTCACAGCTGTTCTTCTGTTTCCTGCTTCATAATAGTGTTTAATCATCAAAGCCACTGAAAGTGTCCTAAACCCCTTACATACAAATGTTGGGCCACAAACTTGGGCTAATTTTCAAACCACACATTAGAAAAGTTGTGTAGTCTTCCAAATAAGATCCATCTCAGATTCCTGCTGCTTTTTTGGCAGATGGCATCACATCACCCCACTCCTAGCTTCACCCTTTTAAATTGACTTTTAAGGTTTTTCTGATTGCGTTTAAAGCACATTGTGGTTTAGCACAAGTAACATAGCAGGTATGTTGAGCCCATATGAGCCATTTTGCAGCCTGAGATCATCGTGTGTTGTCCTCCTGGCTGTTTCAAAATCGAGGCGTAGAGCTGAAGGGTAAAAAGCTTTTTGCCATTAGGCCCCCTTCAGCTTTGGAATAACCCGTGACTTCTTTCTTTTTGTAATGTCCTCTCTCTGTCTTCTCTTTCTTCTATCATCTGTCATCATGGTGGATTTGATGATACTTTCTGCATTAATAATTCTATAATTTGACAAGATCTCCAACACCACTGGCTGAAATGCAGCCCCGAACCATGAAAGAGCCTCCATCGCGTTTTAGAGACACTCACTGTTGTACCTCTTCTGCATATATTGATAATGATTTGCACCTTTATATAAGAATGATTTGGGTTTTTGTTTTTATGTTTTTCACTAATTCTTTCAATCTCAGCTTGTCCAGTTTCCTCAGATTTTATAACACTGACTGCTGAGATATGCCAGGTTTTTAGCTAACAGCTCTTTAGGAACCAAAGATACTTTTTGTGTCAAACTGTTTTAATCGCTGGGTTTACTGTAGATTCAACTAAAGAAATGGGAGCAGATTGTGTTTTTGTGACAGGCTGATAGAAACAAAGTGCCTAAAGATACAACTTAAAATTGTTTTTTTTTCCTAAGTTCTCTGTTATTTGTAGACACAGCACTGGTTCATCCGCAAACCTCTGTGCTTTTTTAGCCTTGACTGACTCAAAGGTCAGTGTTTAGTGTTAAAAATATTTCTTTGAAAATGGTCAGGGTAAAGACTGGAATGAAAATGAGTGAAAAAGCAGGTAATGTACAAAGAAAAACTCTAAAAGACCTTTAGAAAGCCTGGGGAAGGGTCACTTAAGCCCACTTAGTAACAAAATATCAACAAATGAGAGGTAGCTCAAGATTTTTGCTCGGTACTGTTTATCTGGTACTTTCTACTGTTATAATCCATTCCCTAGTATTTGTATAGGGCCTTTACAAATTCAAATTCATCCATCCATCCATCCATCCATTCGCTTATCCTTTTCGGGGTCGTGGGGGGCGCTGGAGCCTATCCCAGCTGTCATAGGGCGAGAGGCGGGGTACACCCTGGACAGGTCGCCAGTCTGTCGCAGGGCTAACACACAGGGACAGACAACCATTCGCGCTCACATTCACTCGCACATTCACACCTAGTGGCAATTTGGATTATCCAATTAACCTATCCCCACAAGTTGCATGTCTTTGGACGGTGGGAGGAAGCCAGAGTACCCGGAGAGAACCCACGCAAACACGGGGAGAACATGCAAACTCCACACAGAAAGACCCCGGCCTGATGGTGGAATTGAACTCAGGACCTTCTTGCTGTGCGGCAACAGTGCTAACCACCGTGCCACCGTGCTGCCTAAAATTCTAATTCTAATTCAAATTTTATTTGTCACGTACACAGTCATACACAGTACGATATGTAGTGAAATGCTTGGACAACTGCTCGTGACCTAAAGAAAACAAAAAAGGAAAAGGCTATGAATAAGATAGGAAATAAATATGAAAAATTAAAAAAATTATGAAAAATTAAAGTAAGTGAGTACACGTGTAATTAATTAACCATACTCTAAATATATTTATTTATTTATAGTAAATACAGTTGTTTGTTTCAGCACTGCTTCGATTTGAAGAGTCAGCCAGATGTTTGTGTAATAAAGACATTAGGAAGTTTGCCACCATTTCCTTCTCGCCTCCACTAATATTAACCAAAACACCACCTGCTGTTTGCTCCTGGTGTTGTCAGCCGGGAAGTGCAATCACTCTCACAGCCTCTGTGATTTTGTGGTGTCACTGTTTCTGTGACTCAGTGTATTTTTCTGCTTGCAGCCTTTCTGGGTGAAGTTTGATCTGCTGTGTTGTGTTTCAGTCTTGCTTGCGGTTTGTTCCTGTGGCCGGCTCTGTCGATGCCAAGCCTATTGCAGCACCGGGCAGGATGTTTAGTCTGGCAGGGAGAGGGCAGAGAGTGTGATTGCGTGTCCCGACGCCCATCGGGAAATGACATATCCCGGTGACAAGATGAGTCTGCTCATAAGTGCTAGCGAGGACCACAAACACTTGTAATTTTAAGGATTATTGTAATTAAATTCTAAGTTTTTCTACTTTAAAGGGTAAGTGTTAATGTCTTTGAGTCCATCTCGAAGCAAAGATCAGAATCCTGTTCACACTGGACGTTTATAGATATTTTTAGTTTAAACATGTTCACCGTCAGCTCTGCAGCTTTGCAGGGCATCACTCTGTTGATTCAACTGCCAAACAATTTCATTACAACAATCCAAACAAGCTGTGGCTGTTTGTCGTCTGCCAAAAAATGACTGCTGCTATTTAAACAGGTGCAAATGACTTGTTGGCCTATAATCCATCAAATATATCTCTCATGAATGATATCCAGCCATTTAGAGCCAGAAAACGTCCTGTCATAAGGTTAAAGCTGAAATCTGTTTGTTCTGGCAAAGTGACTTTTATATATCCTTTATTTAGCTGGGTAAAATGTGTCGTTGGCATTAAAAATGTATTTTTCTGGAGAGATTTGACCAAGAGGGCAGCAAAAATTGCAAGAAACATAACATAATAGTTCTATACAGATATTTTAAACAACAAACAAACAGGACTGGATCGTCATAAAGATGCTGGCAAAACAGGTGATTTCTTTATTTTTTTTATATATATATATATATATATATATATATATATATATATATATATATATATATATATATATATATATATATATATATATATATATATATATATATATATATATATATATATATATATATATATATATATATATATATATATATATATATATATATATATATATATATATATATATATATATATATATATACATATATATATATATATATATATATATATATATATATATATATGACTTTCATAAATCCTGTTGACTATTTACCAATATAAGCAAATATATCACACATGAAAAACACACAGGAACATTGGAAATCACTTTTTGGCATGACACGGGTCTTGTTGTCAGACACCAGCACTTCACTTCTGCACTGTAATAAAAATGACGAGCCGACAGCTCGGTTTGTCTATTTAACTGTACTCAGGTATGTTCTGTATGCATTCCTCCCACTGAGTTCATGTAGGTGTGTCTGTGTTTGGGTTTGTGCAGTGAGCTGAACTCGGCATGTGTCATCCTGAGTCTCGCTCTTTGTCTTTACAGCTGTTTCTGCTGGAAGAGACGAGGGAGCGCAAGTTTGACGGCTACGCCCGGACCATCCAGAAAGCCTGGAGGAAATATGTGGCCCGCAAGAAGTATGTTCAGATGAGGGAAGAAGGTGAGTGAGGGAGCGACTTACTGCCGGAAGTATCTACCTGCCTGGCGCTCCCGCTCTTATCCTCTTTGTCTGGGTTCATTCAGCTTCCGATCTGCTGCTGAACCGAAAAGAGAGGCGGCGACACAGCCTCAACAGAAACTTCGTAGGTGACTACCTCGGTATGGATGACCGGCCTGAGCTCCGGCAGTTTCTTGGAAAGAGAGAAAAGATCGATTTTGCGGACAAAGTCACAAAATACGACCGTCGCTTCAAGGTTGGTTCGATTAAATTTTCAGTCTGGTTTTCCAACAACTGGCAAAATAGTAACATTGTGTTTTCCTTCTTCAAATAGGCAATTAAGAGAGATTTGATCCTGACACCAAAATCTGTGTACCTGATTGGAAGAGAGAAGGTGAAACAGGGGCCAGAGAAAGGGCAGGTGACAGAGGTGCTGAAGAGGCGGATCGATGTGGACAAGATCTTAGCGGTGTCTCTGAGGTGCAAAATGCTTCCTTCACATCTGAGTAACATCATTCAAAAGAAATTATAGTATTGCCTTTTCCAGGTCCAGAGAGCTTACAACTTCTAACTCCTCCACAAAACTCAGAGAGAAAGGTTTTCTCCTGAGAGAATGATGCTAGAGCAGATATTTCCAAACTTCAGGCCAACACGGCACAAAGATGAAACCTTTAGTCCAGTCTTTCATTATCAGTCAGGCAGAAAGTTCAATATTATTTTTATGTTTTCGTAAATTCAATCAGCAGGCTTTCTTCTGCCACCCGACGGGCACGGCTCCGCTAATGACGAGACCAAAGACGAGTTCATGATCTGCAACCCTGAACTGGTGAAGGGGTTAAGAAAATGGATGTGTTATCATTTTATTCGGCTTCTTACCTAACACATTTCCACATGGTTAAGTGGCAAATTTAAGCCTTTACAATTGTATATTCCAGTCTATCTTTCAATTTAAAATAGCAGCAAACTTAATTTCTTTAGTATTTTTATTTTTACTCACATTAAGGAGAATATTGGTGCCATCCTGGATTCATTTCCACTGTCTGGGTCGACTTTGCATGTTCTTCCCATGTCTGTGTGGGTACTTTGCCTTTTCCTACAGTCCAAAGACATGCAGTTAGTGGCATTAAGCTAACTGGTGATTCTAAATTGCCCATAGGTGCGACTAGTTATCTGCCTCTCTGTGTGTTAGCTGTGTGACAGACTGGTGACTTGTCCGGGGTCTACTTCGCCCTATAGCAGCTAGGAGTGGATAAGTGGAAGAAAGTGGATGAAGGGGTACTTTATTTTCCATCACATAACTTTAATGCAGGTTTATTGTAGCTCAAAGCAGGAACAGAAGTCATTATACTGTCTAATAATTAATAGAATTAATAACATGTGCCACACAAATGGCATCCATAAAAACAAATTTGGAGCTTATTCTGTTTACATAAGTCAACTCTAACTGCTACGTCCTGCTGCTACACCACATCCTGCTCTCTAGAAAATCTACCTACAGCAGCATTTTTATTTTGGTGTATTTCAGAATTTACACTGCACAGCCACAAGAAAAGCCACACACTTCATTCGACCCTGTTTAGCTTTGATCACAGCGCGCGATCGCCGTGGCATCGTTTCAGTGTCGCAACAATTATTTCCATCTATAGTTGCATTCTTTTTTTTCGAAGATCTTGCACTGATGATGCTGATGAGAGTCCGACTGCTGCGTAAAGTCGTCTCCATCGTATCCCAAAGGTTCTCAAAGAGGTCGAGAACTCCGGACTCTGGTTATTGAGTGTATTCAGATAGTCAGCTGAACTCATGTCTTTTTGAGCACATGATGTTGCCTAACCTAGACCTGACCAGCTGAAGTAATTCCAGATCATAACCCTGCACCCACACGCTTGCACTTCATCCGCCTTTCTTCTCGTGCCGATCACTCCTGGATCACAGTCGGTCTCATCAGAGCACATTTCCATTGCTTCAGACTCTAATCTTTATGCTCCCTGGCAAATTGAAACTGATAAGTGTGTTTTTATTAAGGCTACACAGCTGTTCTCTTCTTGCTATATTTGTGGAAATGCTCCAACCTTCACTTTTAAACATAGCTGTGAGTTCTACTGTAGATTTTATATATTTTTAATCATGTGATTTCTCTCCGATCTCGATTATTCAGGATTTTTTTCCCCCCCGACCACATTTATCAGAGATGATGGTTCCCTACTACCCGTCCAGGACTCAGTTTTCGTAGTTTCGCCAATCACCTTAGTAGTTTTCTTTCCTCGTTACAGGCCAGCAATTTGACTCCAATGAAACAGCTTTTTTCACGCTTATGAGACTTTAGGATTAAGTAACCTTTTCCCAGCCGAAACATATCAATCGCTGCATCAATCCCTCCAGGTGGTGAAGCTTTTTTTTCCAGTGTATTTTTCTGCTACTTTAATCAGAAGTAAAGTGCACGCTAATATTGTTGATTTTCAAACTTCAGCCCCTGCTCTGCACTCCTCTCCGTTATCTCAAAGCTGATGTTCTGAATCACACGTTTCTATGAGCAGAGGTACATACCAGCAGATATTTGACTGTTTCCAAAACAAGACAACATCTGATTCTGTGGACACTGCACTGCAGAAAGCCATGAATCCACTTCAAAGTCACAGTCTGGATTTGTAATCAAAGAAGTTCCCATGTTGCTGTAAATGTCACACAAGGGACGCGGAAAACATGTGGAGTATATTTAAGCTGCTTGTATATGTTAGTGTTTTCAGGTCTGACTGAAACCAGTTTAGTCCACATCTCCAAAACGTTGCTAAATTACTCAAAAATGCTATAGTGGGGAAAGAACGTTGATCAGTTTATTGTGAAAGTGCGGGGAAAAAAGGAGCTGAGAGACTTATCGTAGCTTTGTTGTTCATGGGAACGCAGCATAGCTCGTTTCAGAGGTGGAGCTGCTGGAGTAACATGTGGCTTTTGAGTCAGCGGGGTAATACAGACCAGGTGGTGCAATGAGCGAAAGCAGGAGTTGTAAAAAGCTCATCAGAGAAAAACCCGACTTCTCTGGGAGGAACAAAGTATCCTTGTGCGGGTTACGGGCTCAAGCTGTCGTCCCTCCTCAGATGTGAGCCGCTTTGTGAGGCTCTTGATGCAAATGTGAAAGCTGATTCTGACTCGTGATCTTGGCTTCTGTCAAAGTTTCACAGAAAACGGAAAAACGGGGAGATTTGATCTGTTATAACACTTAAAGTTTCCCTTGCTTTGTTCGTCCTTTCAGCACAATGCAGGACGATGTCTTGATACTGCACGAGCAGGAGTACGACAGCCTGCTGGAGTGCATTTTTAAGACCGAGTTCATCAGCTTGCTTGCTCAAAGGTTTGAGGAGAAAACCCAGAGGAAGCTACCGCTTAAGTTCAGTAACACGTAAGTAAACACTTCAATAGTAAACATAGAAGCCAAAAGGACAAACAAGACAAAAACAAAGTCCGATGATATAAAAATGTCTGTCGTGTTTCTCAGACTGGAGATGAAGTTGAAGAAGGAGAACTGGGGCTTCTTGAGTGGCGGCGGCTCCAGGCAGGTCACATTTGTCCAAGGTCAGGGAGACATGCCTGTCCTGAAGCCTTCGAGCAAATCTCTGCAGGTCAGCATCGGACCCGGGCTTCCCAAGAATACACGTGAGTATGAACGAACCTGTGGAAAGGTTACCTGCTCTCACAGTGAGCCGTAATCCACCAAATGCTGCGTTTCCTTCTTTGAGAGGTTGTTTGTTTGTGGAGCCATTTCATGCCTTTTTGTGTTACTGAGAAAGAAGTTGTCCCTCCAATTATTGTTAGATCCAAATCCACTGTGGTTGTGAGCAGAGGCAAAACTGCAAAAATGATCTTTTTATCCAACAAATTATGGATCCAACTGTGTTTTAGTTTTGTTTATCTAAATTACAAAGCTGCTGGTTAGTTAATATCTGAATATCTCTCCCCTTTAGGCCCAACCAGGAAGAGCTTCACTCAGAGTCGCTCAAACATGTCCAGAAGCCACCAGCACACCCCATCACGAGCTGCACCGGGACCTCCAGGTACAGCGTCCGAGCAGCTCGCTGGTCACCTGTCCCGAGTGAATCATCTCTCTCACAGCTCACATGACAACAAAGCTTTTCTTTCTGCAGTTTCACACCAGAACGGTGGCATAAAAAACAGCAACCATGTCACCAATCAGAGAAATTCACAGCATCACAGCAAGAGGCATCCATCGTCCCACAACTCAGCGCACCCGGTCCTGCCCAGCAACATCAACCAGGTGAAGGAGCGAGGCGGCAGTCGCCAGCAGCCGAACTTAGACTGTCTGAGAGTCCCCGATCAAGGAGCAGCAGGGTGAGAAACCGGCACACACTGTAGCCAAACAGTCCAGGCAGGAACAGACAGACTAACTCACCCACACAAAACAAGGACTTTCCCATCACCGCTTCAAGCTTTTAATTAGTTTAAATTGTGCCTGAACTCCTCATACTGCTGTAAGTTACACCTGTTCTTTAGCGTCTACACTTTGCTTGGTTAATGTTGTCGTCTCCCAGCTTTGAAATAAAAATGTCACAGCTGATTTGTACGTTGAAAGAGTCACCAGCAAGTCGGCAGTCAAGCAAAGCTAGCTTTTATCTCTGACACCTGTTGGCTGAATCTTAATTGTATGACTAACGTGATGTTTCACAGAGCTCAGCTGAAAGAAATCAGCAGTTTATCAACTCATCTTTTTGATTTTCAGCTAAAAACAAATGTCGCTCGTTGTCCTTAAACTTAATGTGACACAGCACTGTTTTAGCTCAGCTTTGAAATCCCATTTGATGAGAATTTACACTTGCACCTTAAACTATGTGGATCTTTTAGTCCCAGGAACTTTTCTCAAAGAATTTAAAGGTTCCTTCTGACTCTTTCTTGCTCTTTGTTGGTTTAAAACCCTAAGTTCCTCAAAAGGTTCCTGTTTCCCGGATAAACTCATGTGGTGGAAAAGTCCTTTTTTTTTCTATTGATTCTGTGTTAATAAACGTATGAAGTCATGTAATTATTTGGCGTTGTGTAACGTACAGTTTTCCTGTGTTTAGATGTCCAATGTCCAAACCCAGTTTCATAAAATAAGACAGTAGTCAGGCTCGTGTCACGAACACAGTTATAAACGTCGTATTAAAATGACTATAGACACTCTCACACATAGCTGTGTTTCTGTATTTTGACATAATTTGGATAATTTATTCTTTTGTAGTCCTGGAGGCAGACCGCCCACTTCAAACGGAGGAATGTGAGTTGGAGTGTTTGCAGTGTTTTGACTGGTGTTTCATGAGTGCAAAAGTTTGCAGCAGCAGGAAATGCTCATGCATATTCTCTTGTATGATTAAAATTCGACTTCCTGTCGTAGTATGCAACTAAGATTTTATTTTATTTTTATTTCCTGCTCCTGCTGCTGCTCTGTTTCAATCAAGTGGGAATTCTTTCTCAAATTTTTTTTTTCATTTGTAAACAAGATTTCTGGGAGGTTGAAAGAATCCTTCTGTGCTTTTATTGATTTATTGATTTATTTTAATATTGGTTCAATTTTAATATCACAGGAGTAAATAATTTTATTGGGTCAATGCATAAGTTACATATGTATAAAACAGGCTGCTTCACTGCCTGTTTAAAGTTCAGTGTATAAAAGACGGATGTGTCATACGGCACTAAAAAGTGAAGCCACTGGAGATGTGCCTCAAACCTGCGTTCTTTTTCGTGGCCAGCAGGGGGCGACCTTTCTGGTTTTAAACAGAAGCCCGGTTGCAGTGAACACTACAGCTCATTGATCTATGGCCTTACTTATTATTTGTTTTTTTTTTGTTGAAGTTGATACATAAGACATCTACAATATAACTCATGTTATAGATTATCCCTACAGGATAAAAAAAAAAAAACTATGATAAAGCAGGGTACGAGCTCTCTTTGGTCAGAACGTCAGAACACCTGAATGATGATGATGATGGTGAATTTGCTCCGCCTGACCAGCAGGTGGCGCCATAGAGACTGCATCCCTCTTTTATTTACAGTGTACACCGATCAGCTGCAAAATTATACCTAATATTGAGTTGGTACCAAAACAGCTCTGACCTGCCAGGGCATGAACTCCACTAGCCCACTGATGGCCACAACCATCAGGGAATAGTTTCAATGAAAAAGTGTACATGGTCTGCACCAACACTTATGTAGGTGTTACATGTCAAAGTAACATCCACATGGATGGTAGGACCCACGGTCTCCCAGCAGAACACTGTCCAAAGCATCATGCTGCCTCCACCAGCTTGCCTTCTTCCCATAGTGCATCCTGATGCCTGGTCTTTACCAGGTAAAAATGGACACACCTGCCCATCCACGTGTTGTAAAAGAAAACATGATTCATCAAACCAGGCCACCTTCCTATATTGCTCCATGGTTCGGTTCATTGTTGGGCATTTTGTTGGTGGACAGGAGTCAGCACGGGCACCTGGCTGTTCTGGTTATTCTGACTCCTTTCTATCAGAACCAGCTTGAACTTTCTGGCCAATTTGAGCTACAGTAGCTCGTCTGTTAGATCGGACCACAGGAGCCGGCCATTGTTCCACATAAGAGCTGCAGTTTTGAAGGCGCTCTGACCAAGTCACAATTTGGTCCTTCTCAAACTTGCTCAAATCCTTCTAACATCAACCTTGAGGTTTTCACTTGCTCCCAAATACATCCCGTACACTAACTCGCGCCGTGGTGACGAGAGAATCAGGTACAGCAATATGCAAGTAATGGAATGCAGCCAGTATGCAGAAAAAAGGTGCTGCTGACTTGGGATCAGCACTCTGTGCTCCTGAGGGCTTCACAAACAGGTTCAGTTGCAGGCATAGAGATGGCATGCACCATATCGCCATCTTGTGTCTGATTTATGAACTGCTGCTATCTCTTTAAAACACTTTCCGTTTGATTACAGTGTTGATTGGAAAATGAAAAATCTTAATCCTCAAATCGGTGTTTCCTGGTTGGTATATGGTATAATGAGATGGTGGTTATGCATGCCCTCGTATTCTGAGATCGACCATAGACAAAGTCACAAACGCGTTTCTCTCTTTGTTTCTCTCGATGTTACCTCAGGGCCCACAGACCGTCAGCCAGCAGGCCTCCGCCGGGAGGAGGACGACCCAAGCCTGCACCCAAACCCAAGCCCCAGGTGCCCCAGTGCAGAGCTTTGTACGCCTACGATGCTCAGGACACAGACGAGCTCAGCTTCAACGCTGACGACGTCATCGACATCATCAAAGAGGGTAAGCGCAGGGCGAAAAAGGCATTCAGGGGCTTATTTGTCATCTATTTTTCATGAGACGCTAATTTAGTCGTGTTTGTCGGCCAGATGTGTCCGGGTGGTGGACAGGACGCCTTCGTGGGAAGCAGGGACTTTTCCCCAACAACTACGTCACCAAGATCTAGGAGCTGCAGGTTTCACAGCACACGGAGGAGAGAACGCTTCATCCCAGCTGACCTTCTCAGAGGAAGGGGCGGAGCTTAGAAGCTTACAGTTGGAGAGAGAAGCACAATGAGACACTTCCTCCACTTTACTGCCTTAGAGTACACGAATGTAACTCCCGGTTACACCAGCAGACTAAAAGATCATCGAGCTTGAAATGAGGCTCTAAAGACAAAGAAGACTGTTTGACCCCAGGGTCTGATTTCTTTTCCCTTCACAGTCCCTCTGAGTACTGAACAAAACTATTTATTGTATTTATAGCTTCTGTGTTCTCCTTACTGTCATTTATATCTTGCTGAGGACTTTTAGCTCAAAACATTTTTGAAGCGCTGGAATGAAATCTGCTAAATCTGTGGGACCAGGCTGTGATTTTTACTCTCAACACGTTGTTTTGTTTAGCTTGTTTTAGATGAAGGTTTGATTGCCGAAGCAAACGTGGATGTGTCCGTGTCAAAAATGAAGTGACTGCTGTTTTACCAGGAAATATTTATTTTTGGTGCAAAACTGTAACTACTTTCCAGGAACACATATTCATTAAATCGCCACACTGTGATTTCTAATGATTAGAAATACCAAAGCAATACCCAAACCAGTCAAAGGGCAGTGTAGTAAAGTGGTTAATCACTATGTCTTTGCTTTTCTAGCACACCAGTATATTAGACTAACAGTAGAGGCCATGTATACTGTAACCTGAGCATGCTGTCTGCGGTCTATTAGCACTTTATTAGCACCGGTACTACCTTGGACACAGACATCGTTCATGCCACAGCCAGTAAGTCAAGTTGATGAAGGACAAGTTGCCAAGATAGCAATAAGTCGCTTTGGTAATTAATTTGTTTACATTAAATGTTAAAAACAGGCATTTTAGATCTGATTCTGTATATGTGTTCATATGTAGGAGGATGCCTGGTGCTGGTTAGAATTTAAATTAAATATTTTTTTGTTTTGTATTTTCTCTGAAGGATTTTAACATGCTGGTTTTCATCTGCCTTTGTTGCTCACAGATCTGCTTTATTTCCTGTTCCGCTCGGTGTGGTTACTATCACAGATCACGGTGAACGGATTTTTGTTTCGTCAAGTGCACCGATTTGTTTTTAGGTGAATTTGTTGCCATTTTTCCCTGTGGCGCTGCAAACTATTTAACTTGTGCTCGACTGTTTCTGCACATCTTTTTGCACTGCTTTCATTACTTACACATTCCTTTTTTTCCCAAATAAAATAACCACATTATACTCTGGTCAGTGACAAATGCTGGGACTTCTGTCATAAAACCTCTGCATCATGAAATATAGTTTGAACAGATGGTGGAAAGTATCCTTGTGCAATACACAACAGTAGATCAGTCCTTTAATAAAGCATGTAATACTGCATATTTAACTGCTTTGGTTTGTTTTATTGTCAAAGAGGCTTTCATGTTGTTTACATCAAATTCTGACCCTGCCATCAGAATCTCACAGCAGATGTTTTTCCAATCTTCAGTTCTGTAAATATTTGGTGAACTTGTGCGATTTGAAGGCTGAGTTTCCTGTTCTTAGCTGACAGGAGTGACACCCACTCCTTAAGGTCAGACGTTTCTACATTCATAGATACTTTTCTTCATACTTTGGATTAGTTTGATTAGTTTTCACTTAATGATGCCTTTCTATCAGCACAAAGCAGTCTGGTCATCGAGACATTCTCTGGTGTCAACAAGGTATTTTCTGTAAATTTTAGAAATTGGTACTCAGACCTGGACCGTCTGTCACCAACATGCACGCCACATTCAAAGTCACTTAAATAACTTTTATTTTTCATTCTGATGCTCAGTTTGAAAGTCAGCAGGTCTCATCTTGGCCTTGTCCACATGCCTAAATGCACTGGGTGCTGCTGTGTGTTTGGTGATTAGATATTTGCATTAATGAGCAGTTGAATGGTGTACCTAATGAAGACCTGGAGGGTAAATGTAGTGATGTGTATGCCTTTTTTAAAAGTAAATGTCTAAGCTGCAGATTTAACTGTTCAGTAATTTTTTACCAAAATCTATGTTTAAATTGTGACTGTTTTCTAAAGATTGTCTCTCAGCCCAGCTTTACAGGTACAAGAGACTTTTACCTTGAAATAGTTTTACTCAGCTGAAACAGAAAAAAATGTATCTGTGCTGGCAGGAACATTTCCTACTTATGTCTTCTACATTGTTTTTATTGAGGAGGATCTGTCACACCCTCCACTGTGCAGCTGCACTCAGGGCCACAGCTTTGCTGGAAGACTGCGTTTCATTTCCACCTTGTGGCTACAATCGGTACTGCAACATTTTGAATAGTTGACCTTTAACATTTATGTTATCTGAGAAACGTCTTCTTTTATCGGTTGTGATAAATGCGTTTATCTTCTTTAGACACTAGTAGTTTTTAATCACATTCATTTTAACTATGGACCATTTCGAAAAACTGACTAGACTTGCTCAGTTTCTTCTGTCTTTTTGCTTTAACAAAATAACAATTTCCTAAATGGAATCACCTCACTCACCTGGTCCATAACAGACTTTCTAATTATTTATATCAACTTATTAAAACCAGAACAGCACTGATTAGAGAAAATGATTGATTAAAATGATCTTACATTAATTTATTATTTGAAAATAGAAGTCCTTTTTAATAATACAATAAATAATGACAATAACGAGAAAGAATAAACTTGATATCATCTACATGTTCTCGATCTAAGGCTTTCTGAGATTACATATCACAAAAACGTCTGGAGGTCAAGCACTAGGAAAGTTTGGAAACTGCACATCTATTCTATCTATATCTATCGCATCAGATTAATATATAATGAGATTAGTAAAGAGTAAATGTGCCTGTAGTAATAGTGATCATTTTCTATATCTGACTGATTTTTGTACATTTGTGTATTTATTTAACCCAAAGATGAAGTTTGGGAAGTCAGGTCTGTAAATTTGTGCTTTTATGTTGGTTTTTCTCCAATATAAAAGATTTAAGCTTTTACATGATCTTTAAGCCAATGCAAATTTAATGACAGATAAGCATGTACTATGAAAGCCAGTGAGAAACTCGCATGTCTGATGAATCAGAAAAACGCCAAAGAAACGACACAATTAAGTTATCCAAGTTTATTAATATCATTTTTTAAAACTAATAGAAATCCCACAGAATATGATCCTGGTGCCTTTAAGTCAATGAATGCATGGCTACCTGCTTTAAGTACTGCATTTCAACACTCCATTCAAAATTGTAATTTTTCCGTTTTTACTATTCGTCAGAGTGGAAATACATGGCCTCAGCACACTGTCATATTCACTACGGTCCTCCTACCCTTTTCTCTCTTGTGCAAGTCTATGCGAGTGAGTTAGTCGACAGCATTAGTGTTTTTTTCTTTTCTTTTCTCAGCGGCCAAAGCAGACGCCGCTGCTCAACTACAGAGAGACAAAAAAGGGAGGGTGGGTGAAATGGTTCGACGTGTGAGAATAAACAGTAAATATTCATCTCCGATTGAGCTGTGTATTTCCCTCTGAGCACACACGCACGCGCGCACACATATACACACAGGAAATCAACGCCACTGCCAGTTTCAAATTGACAAAATGATCCCAGGTTGCGGGGTCGTGCGTCGACCTGAGATCACCTCACATAAACCTAGCGTCCGCAGGCCCGTCTGCAGGAAGGAACCCCAAACAGAATGAAGAAAAGATTCACAGCAGATCCCGACAATCGTTCGGTTTAGAAAGAACAGTCAAAGAGAGGGAGGTGACATTCTTTTTTCTTTGTCCTCTAAAATACATCGGATGGTGGCGGTAACGGTGTTGTAGTCAAAATGAAGGTGCTGGAAAACGGGGGAAGGGGCGGGTGGTGTAATCGTAGCAAAGCGTGTGCATATTCTGGGAGTGAGGTGAACATCTGAGTTTATTTCCACTCTAGAAATACTGGGTGTGCACTAATACAGCAGCTGATCTGTTAACATAGTTCCCTAGTTAGGAATGTCTTGATTTACTTAAAAAAAAAAAGAAAAGAAAGGAAAGGAAAAAAAAAAAACATCTCTCACTAACAATCCACATCTTCTAAACATAAACTAATCAATGATACAATGATTGGTAAAATGAATCCTGCAATGTTTGTTTTGTTTTTTGTTGTTTTTCTTTTTTTTTCCTTAACTGGAGGTTGACATTCTATTCTAGTAAAGCGAGGCATTGGGTTTACAGAAATGCATCTTTACTAGAGCAGCTATCCTCACCTGCAACTTGTTAGGCCGTTTCGAGCCCACGTTATATGTGCAAAGAAATGCATTGCGAGGAAACATGCAGAGAAACAGAACGCAAATGACACTTGAGGAAACGATCAAAAAAGCTACATAAAAGCTTTATAAATACAATAAAATCTTAAACCCTTAATGGAGAATTCTAGCTGTTGTAGTAACATGTGATAGCTGGCACTCTAGGCTCAATGCTTTTATTTTTTTCTCTGTCAGATGTCTTTTTTTTTTTTAATATCCTTGCAGTAGAGCTGCTGCAGGGGTAATTCATGCCATCTTTGGTTGACTGCAGTACTGAAGAGAAATTAATATGATCTCAAAATAAATTTTTAACAAAAGGGTTGTTAGAAAAGAAAAAGGGGGAAAAAAAAAACAGCATCAACTCTCAGCAGACAACTGCGCCTCAATGTCCACTCTGCAGATGGGGCACTTCTTATTGGTGAGGAGCCACTGATCCACACACAGCTGATGGAAGAGGTGCATACACGGTAGGCGTCTGGAGGGGAAACAGAGGAGAGAGACGTGAGACAAAGAAATAGATTAAGCAGGCTTTCCCTTTCCCTATCTTGTCTTCCTTCTCCCCAACCCGTCGCCCCTCCCTGAGCCTGGTTCTGCCGGAGGTTTCTTCCTGTTAAAAGGAAGTTTTTCCTTCCCACTGTTGCCAAAGTGCTTGTTCACAGGGGGCCATATGATTGTTGGGTTTTTCTCTGTATGTATTATTGTAAGGTCTACCTTAAAATATAAAGTGCCTTGTTGTGATTCGGCACTGTATAAATAAAATTGAATGGAATATTAACATGCATGATACAGCAGCACTGCCTGATCATGAGCTTAATTAAAATATAGTTTTGGGTTTTTTTTAAAAAATCCGATGAAAACAGCGAAACCTATTTCAAAAACAGAAACGATTGCACTACTTTGTCTACTAAAATCTTTGTTTATGGTCACGTGCAAAAGCCAGGAAATCTGTCTGTTTAAATCTATAAACTATATTAATATTATTCTGAATTCATGCATTTATACTCAAATAACTGAAAGTCATATATAAACATTCAACCACTAAAATATTTTTTCTGTTCAGGATGCAAGTAAATAACACATTTTAAAAACATTTTTTCTCATTTTGTAAAAATTTAACTTGATGGATAACAACAATAATTATAATTTAGCCTATTAAAAATATCTTTTTGATTAAAGAGCGTGTGAATATCAGTGAATTAACCATTACAGAAACAGAAATAATGATTTTGGTAATTACAGTTCTGTTTATTTGGCATAAATGTTATACTGAGTGGTGATATTAATAAACTTGCTAAGCACTATGTTACTGTTCAGCTATTTTAAATGATCACCAGTGCACCGAATCCACAGCTAACAACAGGCCCCAAAAACAAAGCTTTCAAAACCCAACATCTTTAGTTAATCAAAGACTGAAATTGTTGTTTTCTGTCACATTAAGTCTTAAACCACTGTTGTGAGTAAAATACAAGCTGTATCAAAACCACCGACTCCCAGCCGGGGCTACCCTAACCCAACAAAATCCAGTGGATAAGCTATACAAACATACAGCTGAGTTATTGGTACATTAAAATGTCATTAAGGTTAAATTAACATTAAAATGGCTCAAAAAGTGAATAAGTTGTATTCTGTAGAAGCTGCATAAAAACAGCTCAAATGAATGAAACTGCTGCATGCTGGTACCCTCAATGCAGAGATGGGTTTAAATACAACAACAGCTGAAAGAAGTCAGGAAATGGCTGAAATAGTGAGCTAACAGCTGTAACAGTTGTCCAGGGCGCACCCTGCCTCTCGACCTACGACAGCTGGGGATAGGCTCCAAAAAACAGAGTTAAGTATATTTTACAATGTCAGACACTGTCAATGAGGAAGTTTTTGATTTGACCGGATAAAAGTGCCTTTAAACACTTGAGTCCATCGTATAATTCATATATTTAAGTTTTCATCTGTATTCCTTACAAACAGAGCTGCCATCTGCTTTCTCCAATTAGGGAAACACTGATTTTAAAACACGGTTTAAATGTAAGAATAAAGACTAAATGTTGTTAGTGAGTAACAATAATTAAGGGATTCGCAATTTGTAGTGCACGGTAAAGAAAACAGAAAAACATTTAATTTTTCAGTTTCTCTTAAACCAACAGGGGGCAGAAAATCCTCTTTAAAAGAAATACTTGAGTGAGTGCCAAAACGCAGCACCATGAGGCTTGTAATTTTAAGGCTCTTTGGGATTTTCTGCTGATTACTTTAATGCCTCTGGGTCTTTTTTTTTTTTTTGACATCCTATGAGACAATGTGAAACGGCTAAACTACACCTGCTATCCCACCTGTCTCCGTCACACCCTTGAAAGCGTAATTGAACACACAAAACCGAGCGCGGCGAGCGGGACGAACACCCAGGAGGCGAGACATTTACCTGACATCCTCCCCCTCCTCCAGTATTGACAGGCAGATGGTGCATTTCTCCTCTGTGTCTTCATCTGCCCCCTCGTCTTCGTCTTGCTTACCGTGCAGCTTTCTCTGTTTGTGAGAAACGTTTGTTTTTGATGAGCAGTGTCGATCAACAACTGCTATTACAGATGGTTAAACAAAATCCTATGAATTCAAACACAAGCTACTCAATTAAAACACTGTAGTAAGATTAGAAGTATGTATTAAGTTTGTATTTAAAAAAAAAAAAAAAAAACAAGTGATATTTTTCCGATAAAGAGGTAACTATGTTTACAACAATACATTAGATTTGGGGACAGAGAGAATGGTCATTTTGTCCTGAAACAGAAAAATGTTTTTTAATCAAATCAAAATGATTCAAATCAAAGTAATTAGCCGAATTCCCTGGCCCCCAAGACTAACACTAACATCTACTGTACATGTGAGCAGAGACATGTTTCCAAATTGATTTGTTCATTATTTCTCACCGATTCTGGGTCTGCGTGCATATTTTTCCCAATAGATGCCCAAGCTTCAGGGGTTAACTGTTGGTCAATGTCTCTCTCCAACACCTTCTGTATTGGGTGGCAGGGTGTTAGATTGCTTATTTAGATACATTTGGAAACCTCTACGGAAACTTTGCCCCAACAGATATCGTCACAGCTGCAAATCTCTGGTAAAAGACACTACAGTGTTTTTCTAAATGCTGGCAAAACATCAGATGTTTGAAATGAGCACAAAAGACCACTGCGCACTCTGTCCCAGAGGCAACTGCAGCATACATTCACAACTATAGACAGCAGCTTCAAAATCTGTAAGCACATTATATATTTATTACAACACACACACTCTGACAGGTCCTCACCTTTTTGTACTTGTGTGGGTAAGTGCACCTCTCTATGGTTCCCTGAGAGGCTCCTCGGTTCACAGTCCCCAGTCTCTCCTCTAAATGCAGCAGGTCCTGATTGGAGGGGGAAAAAGCTGACATTTTCTGTACAAACTGACATTTTTCTTCATGGAGAGGCTTTACCAGCTGTTCGATTAATCAATTAAGCAGATAAAGCCTTTGACTAAATGGGTTTCCAAGTAGTCATCGAAAGTCAGATTAATATTTCTAAATCAAGCCAATGGTTTATGCAGTGTCAGCAGGACAGCTGTGGTTACCTACTGAGCCACTCACTGTGCTTGTTGAATTGCGTGACTTGGCAAATAAATTCAACTCACTGAGGCAGACGGCTCTGTGAGAAGAAGCTTTCACGTCACGGCTGACAGACACGTGTTCTGGGAGCAATTTTTTCAGGTTAAAGGTTGCTCATGAACATTTGGCCACACCGAGCTCAGAGGTCAATTCACCATTTTGAGACTGTGAGTTGGGGTTGCAGTGTGAGAAGCTCAAAACGGGAACTATTTTCTTTCTATTAAACCACATTCACCACCAAAGACGACGTGTACCGAGCTAACGTTACAGCTCGTTGTGAAGACGAGCGTTACAGCTACAGTTATGAAGACGCTATTGATCTTTACATCCTACCCCGATGTCACAAGTATGAACCTGCCAAAGTTAGACGCACTCCTTTTTCTTGCGGTGATGTGGTTGATGGGTACAGTTTTCTTCAGCAGAAAGAAAACAATTCCTATATGAAAAAATGCCAACGTTTGTGGAATTTTCTGAGCAATCATGTGATGATTGCGTGGACATGACGCCACTGGTGAATTTTTCAAATGTACTTATTTGGTGTTTCAGGCCAAATAAGGCAACTGGGATTGAGTTCCTTTTATATTCAATAGGAGGGAAACATTTTAGATAACACTGCAAAACTCAGACTAAAATAATCTGCAGTGAGGTCCATAATTTGTTGCACAACGAAGTGGTTTTTGTAATTTAGCTGCTAAGATTGGATTTTAAAAATCAAACAATCAATATGCCACTGATATGTAGACTTCAACCTTTAAGCTGAGGGGTTTTATGATCATTTTAGATGAACCGTTTAAGAATTACAGCAAATTTTATACCAGCTGGTTTGGTCACTTCTAAAGTTCCTTACACCAATGTGGTCCAGTCTTAAATAGAATGAATTCTCTGACCACCTCAACAACCCCAAAAGATCACAGATAGCATTACCGTCTATAATCAACAGATGCTTTCATGAATATAAATACATGTAGGGTTTGGAACAAAGTGCAAACCACTGGTTACAGGAAGAACAGATCAGAAAACACTGCTTATAGAGTTCTGGGGAGAGAAAAAAACTTGTGTACACGTGTATATATAAATATATATGGACAAGACGAAACAAACGAAAATTAACTTGTACTATGGGTAACGATCAAACTACATCATCTGTCAAACCTGAGGCAATGTTATGACACGGGCAAATATAGCTGCCAATGGAACCGGGTTACCAACGATGTGACTGTTGATAAAAGCAGCAGAATTGTGAAGTACAGGGCAACACATTCTGCTCAGATTAAGACAAATGCTACCAAGCTAATCAGATAAAAAAAACATATTTATCAATGTGTCAGAGCACTCCTTACATTGTGGTACATCTTATCTCCTGACAAACACTGAAGGTGGCAGCAATAAAGGGCTGGTAGACTGTCTCAAATTAACCAAGAAGGCATTTGATGATGTCCACAAGTTCATCCAGGAATTGAAAACTAATGAATATAAATTTATGTTATTTCATCAAAAAACAAATTTTCAGATGCTGAAAATGTGGGACAATCACAAACTGTGATGCCGTTTGATTTCAAATCCACTGTGGTGGTGTAAAGAGGCAAAACTACAACACTTAAGGACCTAAATGTAGATGTGCAACAGGCCTCAGTGAATCTGATTTTGGTTAATCTGTCTCTTTAATAACCCTGCACTGTTTATTAAACGCTAAAAACTTTCCTTGCACAAACTTCCACTAAAACACCGTCTCCCTTCTTTTTCCTGCGACAGCAGCATTCATCCGATTCCAGCGTGCATTTTCAATAAAAACAAACCAACACTGACGCCATGACAGGATCACAATAATGCTGAGTCATGCGGAGATGAGTCAAGCCATTTTAAAATTTATAGTAACAGACAACCGTGATGAACGAAACAGTAACTCGTACTCGTGTTTTGACCCAACTGTCCTCAGGCTTATACATTTACAAACAGTACTCACCTCATAATTTCTTCCGAAGCCAGTAATTCTAGATGAGATGTACCTAATGTGCGGGTAGGTCACTTCAGATATGCCAGTGTGCTGCAGGGGAGGAAGTTTCATTAAGTTTAGCCTTAAAATACAAGGAATGCAGTCAGTCACACTGTAATGTGGTCCATGAAGGGTGTTGTGTCAGCTTAGCTTTATTAAAAATAAACAAAACCAACATGTGCTGCTGCCATTTCTAAAACTGAAGCCAAGTTTCAACAAAATAATGTAATTAATTAAAAACTTCTGAAAATGCAGGCACTGCATATGTGTAATGATAAAGGTCACAGATGATAGATTCCTTAACAACTGTCGGCTATATTTGCGCAGGATGAGAGTCGAGGATTTTTTTGGATTTGTTGAGTGTGCACTCGAAATGGTTGATGAGCCACTATTAATTGCTAATGAATTATTCATGGGTTCACTAAACCATCCTTGAAATAACTGATGTTATAAATAAGGAGCAAACTCCATTAATCGCAGCCAAACTCCATATAAAAGTGATTCATTTTCATGGATGCTAATGGATGCCTGTGTGCTGAGGGTTTCTCACCATGAAGGGGATGGGGAAGTGGTGCAGTCTTGGGGGAGGGTGGTAGTGTGGCAGGTGGGAGTGCAGGTGCCCTGAAGGGAACGGGGCTACGGCTTCGATGCCGAGCTCCCTGTTGACACAAGGCGGTGAGTCATTATTACATCAAACCACATCAATCCAAATAATCATGTAAGTGCAGTCACATTAAATATCTATAATACTGTTTCTAAAGGGTACTTCACTTCATGGGCATTCAGTTTATTTAACATAGAAAAATAACTTCAGTTTGTGACATGATAGGAAAGACTAAAATAAATAAGTTGTGACACTGAGATGGGTCTCCATGTTTCTTCTTTGCTTTCTTTTTGGTAGTTATGAAATCTAGGAATCACTGGATTAGCTCGTATGAAACTTACACATTACACACATTACACTCCTGATGATACTGACCATGCTGTTCTCTGCTCAGGCTGGCGAGGATGGGAAGACATAGTTTGTGGCACATGAATGTGGTGCCCATGGCCGTAGTTGGGGTGCATTCTGTGGGGGTGTGGAGGAGGACGCTCGTGTGCTCGTCTGGAAAGACAGGAAAATACATGTTCAGCAAAGAAAAGCCATCAATTATGTAAGTTTAGCCTGCACTGGTACTCACGTGGGATGCTGCATCATCCTGCGCCTCTGAACCTCCATCCTATACATGTGCGGCAGGGTCTGGTGGTCCGCAGGGATATGTTGGGCCAGCTGGGCACTTGAATTAGTGAGGTGGTGGGTGGACAGAGACGGGGGAGGGGCGGGCGGCACGGCGTGGCCTGGCGGGTGGGATGACAGAGGTGCATGAAAGGTGTGGGGAATGAGAAATTCACCTTGTGCTGGGGTCTGAGGTGTAAGCTGGGGGTTCCCATGGGAATGAGGACAGGCGGAAGAGGACTGATGATGCAGTGAACGTGTTAGAGGGCCATCTGGGTTTGACAAGAGATAAAGGGGAAAAGTTAAGACTGTCAAATTATGCAAGGATCTTCGTGTTAAAAAAAAAAAAAGAACAAATAAATGCAGATATCTTCCGTTTCCAACCTACTCCAATCACAAGTCTAATAGTTGATGGAAAATTATCACTTTAAAATAAAATTATATATACCCAGTATGGCAGAAAGGTTCAGCTTCTCATCTGTCTAAAACAAGATATTTAGCTCCCTACAGTTTTCTTATCGGCTCGCCCTCAAAATCAGTTTGAATACGAGGTTGCTATGGAGCTACTGCGCTCGCAACCAGCAAAGGACATCCCGTGTCTATGACCTATCAAGCCAAGGGACTAAAACCTTTTTAAAGTCAACTATTTAAAACATTGTGAGGCCTGAGCCTTGGACTCATGGGATTTACTTGTTCACATGCTGACCTCACCATTCGAAACTTTTGCTATGTTTAATACAAGCACCAGTTATCCATCCACTTTCTGCCACTCAAACAGGTCCAGATTGCAGGGTCAGCAGTCTAAGATGAGACACCCAGCCCTCCCTCAGCCCAGCCCTCCCCCAGTTCTTGTGGTGTGGGTGGAGACCAAGACATTCCCAAGTTAGCTGAGATATGAAATCTCTCTAGCATTTCCTTGGTCTGCCCCCGGGCCTCCGTCATTTGAAAGGTCAAATACCTGGACCAAGTGGCTCCTTTCTGTGTGGAGGAGTAGCTGCTCTAATCTGAGCTCCTCACCCTATCACTAAAAAGAAATCCATACAATTTGGAGTAGATCATTTCCACTGCTTACATCTTATATCTCATTCTTTCAGTCACTACCCAGAGCTACCTATAGGTGAGAATAAGAACGACCCCTGAACTGACGGTTCTGTCTCTTTACTATAAAAGACTGGTATAGCATTAGGATTGTTTTAACAGTACATTTTAGAATATTATATATGACAGAAAATAAGAAAAAACCCATTATAGGTCCTCTTGGGGCCTTGCCCGTTTCCTGTTTTGAATTTGAATTTGTTAATATTTGTCCACACTGCACTGAAACAGGGAGGGTGGACAAGTAAGGGAAAGGTAAGGAGAGGCACCAGTGACTCTAAATTTTCACGACATCCCCACCAAGAATCCTCATCGCATTGCTTCAGACTAACCAGATACTGGAAAATTCTGAGTAGCAAATTAAGTTTCTCAGCACTGAGCACATTAACCTGTTAGCCAGCACTAGTGTCTGAGCGAGCATTGGTTAGTATTATTGCATTGCAAATCTGTTTTCATAGGCAGCAGCAAACATTCAAAATGCATTTTCAAAAGTTTAAAAAGTCTGATGTAATGTACTGCGTTGTACTCACAAGTTGGGTGCATGTAATGTCTGCAGGGCTGGGGCTGTGTTTGCGGCTGGGGCTGAGCCACCATAGGGGAGTTGAATGAGTCCACCACACTTGGCTGACTGGGCCCAGGGGTGGGCTGGGAAACATAAGCAGGGGGCCGTGAGGTGGAACCTGGGCAGCAAGGGTCAAAGGCTGAAGTGCTGCCATGGAAACTCGCCCCGCTGTTTCCACTGCTCCGAACGCTGCTGTTGCTCAGGTCCACTGGCAAAGTTTGCTATGAAAGGAAGACAGACATTTCAGAAAGAATTGGGACCAAATCTGCAGAACACTGAGCTCGTCTTTCTGAGTGAAAAAAAAAAAACCCATCAGGAACCTCTACTTAGTTTTTTCTCCCTCAGTCTCTAACTACAGTGCTGTGAGGAAGTGTTTGAATCCTTAATGACTTCTTTTTTCACATTTTTGTCACACATGTCAATGAAACTTCATTTAAGACAAAGACAAATCAAGTAAATACAAAAAGCAGTTTATAAGATGGTGATTTTGTAGCAAAAGAAATTGCCCCCTAAATCTAATAACTGGTTGTGCCACTCTTAACAGCAACAATTGCCATAAAGTGCTTGCAGCAACTGGCACAGAGTCTTTCAGATCGCCGTGAAGGAACTTTGGTCCGCTCTTCTTTGCAGAATTGTTTTAATTCGGCCACACTGGAGGGTTTTCGTGCATGAACAGTCTGTTTAAGGTCACGCCACAACATCTGAATCAGATTTACGTCCACTCTTTGAGTGGGCCATTCCAAAACCTTCATTTTGTTTTTGTTTCTTCAGCCATTCAGAGGTGGAGTTGCTGGTGTGTTTCTGATCATTATTATGTGTGTTGTTTTTGGTCAGCAGTGGTTTTGCCTTGGAATCCTCACATAAATGCCATTTTTTAACAACTCTCCTTCTTATTGCTGAATCATGAACTCTGACCTTAACTGAAACAAGTGAGGCCCGCAGTTCTAGTTGATTCCAGGGAAGGTTCACCACTGTTCCAAATTTTCTACACGTGTGGACTCAAGTGAACCCTCACTGTAGTTTACTTGAGTCGCAAAGCCTTAAAAATGTCTCTGTAACCCTTTCCAGGCTGAGAGATGTAAATGTAAATCATATGTTCTTGAGATGCTTTGGCGTGACCTTAAACAGGCCGTTCATGCTGGAAAACTCTCCATCGTGGCTGAATTAAAACAAACGGGCCAAAATTCACACCAATGTGAAACACTCACTTCCAGTTATCACAAATACTTGATTGCAATTCTTGCTGCCAATGGTGGCATAACCAGTTATTAGGGTTGAGGGGCAATACGTTTTTTACACGGGGTCACACCTGAAAAGCATTTTATGGACATAAAATGATGATAAACAAAAATTCTGTATTGACTTATTTTTGAGAAGTACTAAAATGTGTTTGAGGATTCGAAGCATAAAACAGACACAAGACAAATATGCAAAATGAAACAAAACGACTAACAAATCAGAAAGGGGGCAAGTAGTTTTTCGCAGCACTGTAAATAAAACATTAATGATCACATTCACTGATTGATTCCAAATGCATCATGAAGCTTTGACAAAAACAGGCTCAGAAGTTGTCGTGGAATAAAATAATAACAAAAAATCCTCTCACTTCATTCACCCTGCACTCTACTGAAGGTTATGGATACTGTAGGGATATAACGAGTCCTCATGACAGAGTGAGTACAGCTGTTCTGTGTTTCCAAACACCTGTCAGATAATCTCAATAAATGCCTGGAATGAGGCAAAGAATGAAGCAACAATGAAGGTAGCTAAAAGCCTCTAACCTGACTACTGTAACTCCCCATTACTCAGACTACATCATTGCTCTTCAACATAAGGGTGATTCAGTATTTGGGGCAGTTCTTTGCTGACAATATACATTTGGATAAATATTTAACTTAATAAATTATTTTTTCCTTAGCTCTGATCTTCCCTTAGCTCCACTTAAAATATCTCTGGGGTGCCAGGATTTCTTCATGCAAGAAAATAAACCTTAGTGGTCACGAAAACCTGGTTTGTGTGGAATCAGCGTATGCTTATACTGCCTCGCTAACAGCTATGAATCAATAAATATTGTACAAACAGCCATACTTGGTCATGGTAGTGGGCTGCGTTGCTGCTACTACTGCTGTTGCTGCTGCTGCTGACTCCGGCGCAGGGGGCGGGCAGAGCACTGGGTCGCACCACGGGGCATATCGGCTCCGGAAAAAGCATGGTGCCTGGGGGCTGCGGTGCTGGGTGGTGGGCATGATGGAGAAAGTGTTGAGTGTTGCTGTGGCTGTGCTGAGAGCTGCTGGTCTGCTGAGGGGACGACGCCTGCAAGCAACTTGGATGGGAGTGGCTCAGGGGCAGGTGACCAGGGGAGGGGCCTCCGCATGGTGAGTGCTGCTGACAACAGGATGGGAGCCTAGGCATGGCCACGCCTGCATTTTCTCCTGTTGTACCTGACAAACCTGGTCTGTTGTCATCTGATGAGAGAAAGATATATGAGAATTATTTTTCTTTTTAAAAATGCTTTTACAGGGCAGACAATATCACAGAGGACCACACAATACAGACTAATTAGAAATTGGCCACTAAAAAGAATTGATTTTTTAAACACAAGATGTCTCCAGACAACAGTTGAAAAGATACTGCCTGCTGCAGCAATGTCAACATGCTGTGTCCTGTCTTACCCTCTGGACCTGTGCGAGCAGAGCCACTTGGCCTCTGTGTGTGCATACTTTCAGGTGTTGAACCTGGGCAGCTAGTGGAAGGGCCTGGGGCATCATTGAGCTCTGAGGTAGAGGCTTGATGGGATGATGATGATGATGAGGACGACCTGACTGTTTGAGGCTGAATCCCGCCAGAGGTTGTTGGCACAACTGAGAGATCTGTGGATTAAAAAAAAAACAAAATCAAATGGTAATCAGAAAAGATTATGTCACCAGAATAAAAACCAGCTGACTTTTGTCAGTTGAGTTATTGATTAGAAGTAGGGTGGGAATCGGGAAGTTCAGTTCCTTGGAAGTGTTAGCCTGCTTGCCTATCAATCCCCTTTATCGACTTCACTTGTGCTACAATCAGCTGATTTCAGTTTGCAGGAGGACGAAGATAGTGGCACAGTCTACAGTGTGGTTATGACATTACTTTTATTTTTATTACACAAAAGCATGGGAGCGCAAAGTGCAAAATCCATCCATTACAGAAACAAATGAATTAGACTTGTAACAGAACTTTGGCTCTTTGCAAGCAACTCCACAGGCAGTATGCTAATGCTAAGTTAGCTAGAACACAGACTGATGATAAAGCTGAGTGAATGCCCAGCAGCCAGACCGTGTACTTTAACAGGTAACAAGCAGATGAGGAGTTGGGCTGCTGTGGCGATTTATTTTGTGCTGTCGGCTTTGTGTAAATAATAAGAGAAATATCATATGTGTGTCCTCATTAGGATAGGGATTCGTGTTGGTGTGTGGAACCTATAGGTTTATATTGTTAACTGGTAATTGTCAGACGGTCTGTTTCAGGTCATTTTATAGAAAAATGTGAAAGTAATGTTAACGAATAGTAGTAATAATTAATTACTCCAAGGATAAAGACATTAAGTAATGTACAGCATTACGTTTAAGACAAGTGTTCTGTGTAATAGGTAATAATTACTTTTTTGAGTAATGAGCCCAATAATGATCACAACAAAGAGGGGAAACACCTCCAGCGTGCAACATTTGACCACACAGCACGCTATTAATTTCTAGGAATGCAATGTCTTTGATATGCTGCTTAGAAATCTTGGCCACTCTCAAAGCAGAGCCAGAGAGAACTTGATGAGAATCGATAAGGAATCGAATCAATAACTGATATCGATTATGGAATCGGAATCGCTTATTTCTTATCGATTCCCAAGCACGATTATGTGTGGAGGAGACACTGTGGTATTTGTGCACACTGGTAATGTCTGCCATACCATAGTGTCTGCAGAGGCTTAGCAGCCAAGTAGAAGAGCAGACCTTATTAGCATTCCAGTGTGTAAATACCATCTGCTTTTCATATTCACAAATTAATTTCCCCTCTTTCTCCTAAGAAATGCAAATGCTCTAATACTGCGTGAGGCACCATTTTGCTACCCATCACAGGCGCAGGCTGATACAGAGAATGACATCCAGGCTAAGAGACAAATACCAATACAAAGCAATGTAACAGAAAATAAAGTGCGAGATACGAATACACTGAAAAGAAATGCAACCTTACTGGTTTAGGTTAATGTTGTCACAGAACCATACAAAGCTGAGTATGAACTAGAATGACACTAAAATTTAAGTCAATTTAATAAATAATTAGCCAATTCTGTTACTAATTGTACGTTTTTTGGTAAAATATCGCTTTTGGTTCCACTCAACATTAGATCTTTGTCTGCTTACTTTACATCTCATATCTAAATTTAAAACACTCCAGAGATGTGCATGTGGCTTAAATTAAAGTTCTGTAACAACTTGACAATTAAATCCAGTATTTTTGAGTATTTTTTAAGTTTAATTTTAAATGTTTTTTCCTTGTATATATTTTAGTCTTAGTTTTATCTTTCACAGTTGTAGACTGTGACAAATAAGTTACTACAACTCTCGCACAGCTTGCATGAAAAGTACATTAGCTGAGTCAGTAAGACCCAAGTTAAAACATCGCTTAGTAATCTTTTAACCAGGCTTTGTTGAAACGAGTTCTGTGTTACCATCTTCATCAACCGTGAGGTCCACCACCTCCCCAGCATTCTGCCGCAGCGGTTGGATAACAGTGGAGAGCCTGTGACGTCCACGTGGCTCCTGGAGGCGATTCTGGGAGCAACTATTACCCCACATTCGGCCAAGACCCCCCACTGAGCGTGACCTGCAGAAAATAGACACATTGAAAAAAGGGGAGAAAGAAAAAGAGACTGTTACAACATGCTGGAGTTCAGGACCACCGGGACTATTCTCACAGCTCACTGAAGCATTTGCTTTACAAGAGCCAGACCAGTTCATTTCCAGGCCAGCAGATGCTGCTGCTGCAAAAGTGGATGAGGAAGTAAAAGTGAGCAGATCTGACAGAAGGACTTTGTGTAATGGCTTGTTTTGCTGCAGCATCTAAAACAGTGCATGGTAGGCTAGGGATGTGTGTGACTAGTCAGTGATACGTTTAAATGTTAGTACTCTGCTAATATAAATAATGGTCAATGCCTTTTAACTGCTAAGCAACCATCCACCACTAGTTAGCAACAGCCCCTATGACTCTGTGGCAGTAAGCTGTAAATGAGCATGCTGGAAAGTAAAACAGATGACAAGCCCTGCAACCAGCGCAGTTCTGTTATACTTTGATCTGCAGCCTGTGGTGGCGTAAAGTGGCATATCACCACCAGAGCAACACAGAACCACAGTCTGCACACGTGTGTGGACCTGCAGAGAAAGAATTACAGCTGGTGCTGCTAAGATAAGCCACACTTGACAAACTAGTCTCCTGTCTTTGTAAAATATTTAACATCATCCATTAGGTTGTGTAGTTTTGCATTCTTTTTTTGTTCTGCACTAATTGTTTTGTTTGAAACTTTAATAATTTACTTAGTAAATTAGTCGCTAAATAAAAAAAACCCAAAAAACAAAAACAATACAAAAAATTGACTTTTAGAATCTGCAGACTTGTTCTGCAATCAGCCTTGCATCTAAATATTCCCATCGTCTCCAACCACCTTTCGTTTTCCTCGAATTAAGTCAAACGCTGTGCTGCTCTTGCCCCACCTTTAGCCCATTTTCTTATCTTTCTTTTAATTTTCTCTCTCCAAGGCTCCGGTCGCTCTACCCCATGGCCTCTGAGACTCAAGTGAGAGGCCAGGGAGTAGCCACATTTCCCTCCACAGCACTGTAAATCTAGGTGATCAGAGGGAGGAGGGCATGACCTCAAGGGACAAGAGTCAAGAGACTAAATGGGAGTGCCGTAAAGCTTGATGCCATGGAGCTCTGCAGCTAGGGAATTTCACTGTGGCTAAATGAGAGATTAAAAACAGGAATACAGAGCAGCAGAGGGAAGGAAGCAACAGCACAGTCTCAGTAACCCTGATGTGACCAGCTCAGAGATTCCTACTGATTGATACATATACATCAGACATCAATATGTTACTGATTAAGTCATTGTTAGATTGACCCTTTTCCTTTTTTTTAACCCATTTTAAGGAGCAAACTGGGGGCAAAAACTTGACTTCTGCCTGGCTTCACAAATGAGTCAATCCTCAGAGACTCACATGTTAAAACGCTGAGCTTCAGCCATTAAATAAACTTGTTTACAGTCTGGTACAAAAATAGATTTGCTCTCTATTGATAAATTTGCCCTTTGTGGCAAATGGCATCTAGGGGTGAGGCCACTTGTTGTCTACTATGTTTCACTCTGGCCAATTCAAATCACTGAACTGAACCTCTGGGCCACATTTGTGGTGTTGGTGACTTTATGAAAAAGCATTTTTTAAATGGAATTATTTGACACATAGCATGGCTTACAGTGAGTTAGAACCATCTTAATGAGTCAGTGGCTCTGTTTTTGGTTAAATCTGGTATTTCCTTAATCTGCTTACCAGGCACTAACTAGCAGGTAAATGTGTCTGTGTGATACCAACACAGAGTTTATGCACACAGCTTGCTAACAATACTAGCTATGATTAGCTCGTAACTTAGCACCTCACTCTCTTAAGTCTTAATGTGTTCAAGTCTGGCTCCAAATAAAGCATGGTGATAACCAAAAGCTTACACAGGCAGAGTCCAGAAATCAGTGTGTGAAGTCTTTTGTATGCAGAGTATCCTCCTGAAAAAGTGGCGCAATCTCATCACGTTACTATGAAGGAACTTTTCTGCAGCCTGAATATTGAACTGCTAACTGTTGGAATGCATCCATATTAGTTGCCAAGGGAATTCGTCATTGCTGTTTGAATCCAGTTTGAATAAACACTGACTGGAATCTGCTATTGGCTCATGCAGAGTTAATCCAAATCGCTGTGGCAATGAATAATGGTCACCCTGGACATACTGCGGAACACTTTGTACAACATCTGTTTGAGCTCAGGATGTATGCAGAACACAATGCAAAGACCTGCATCCTCATATTTAGATTTTATGGTATTCAGCTCTTCATTTTTTGCATTTTCGTTTTAACCGAGTCCCATTTTGAACATCAGTTTTAACCCTAGAAGCTTTTTTAATCTGGTATGTTTTGGCTACTGGAACACACTAATTTTCTAACTTTTGGGGAAATTAAATTATTTCTCATGTTTTCCTTTTAACACAGAGAAAACAGAGAGAGATCACATGAATTGGAGGCCTTTGCTGTAAACGTCCCAAAATCTTTCTCTTTGTTTTAGCCAAATGACGTACTTGTGACTTCTAAGGGTATTTCCCTGATCTTGTCCGAGCAGATTACAAAACCAAATAGAAACTAGAACAACTGAGTAGAATAGGAAGAATGGACTTACTCACACCAAAGAAAGAAGTGAGCAAATACTGCAATCTTTTTTTCCTTTTACCTTGTTAAGTCATTGTCACGAATGAGGTTTTGTTTTGTATTTTAAAAATAATAATAGGATTTACCACTCTGGGATCACCGGAAGAAATATTAAGACAGACTTGAGTCCAATGAACACTCATGGTAAGCCCTGAAAGCTGGTGAAATAACCAAACTACCAAATACCTTAAACCTATGGAAGTGTTACTGATGAAAACTAATGTTATTTAAAAAGCAAAAGTGTTTACTGCACTGTATAAAGTTAACTAGTAAATAAAAAGCATTATTATTCCTCATTTCACTTTTAGTGCCTGCATGTTTTACTTTAATACTTTAAAGATGAATATGTAACGTTTTGAACTGGCTAACTAAGAAACAAACTAATTAAGAGATGGCTTTGATTTCATTGCTTAAATGTAACAGAGCAAACGCTTTGTGCTGAGGGGGATTCCCACTAGCTCATACTGTCCTCGTCCAAATCAGCTTCCTCTGCACAATGCAACAATAGAGGAGGAAGCTTATTAAACTTCATACTTCACACATTGCTAACAAACACTTGTTCCTCACCACTGAACACACAGCAGTGAGGGTGGCATCTGTGGGTGGAGGGAGTGGGAGTGGGGGTGAGGGGAGGGGTGTACATGGTGGTTGTACTGGGGTCTAATTGGCCAGCATCCTCAGCTCAGGGTTGATCCCAAGGAGCAGGGCTTGCCACTAGGGATGGGCTCCTAATTAAGCAGCCCTGGGATTATTTTGTAAATATCTGTTTACCACTATGACCCCTTGAGTGTGGCAGCAAAGAGCAAAACAGTACATTGTAAATATGAACACCGTGGGAATGGGTGGCTTGGCAATGTCGAGGCTGTGCCAAACCAAAGTGTTGAGAGACACAAACCCCAGGGAGCTGAGGTTCTGTGCACTGCGGCAATGTAAACTGCTGGGACTGATGCTATGGGCAGCTAAGGCTGGGAGGTTGGGAGTTTAAAGGTTGGGAGGGGATCATACAAGGCCAACAGCACTGTGTAAGAGAGAATAAACAATGTGAGGCATTAAGCTTTGCCCTGACAGCAGTATTGGCTGTGTATTCATAATTTAGGCCTTCCAACTCTAAACACAGAGTAGAAAACTTTCAGGAATCCTGCAGAAAAATGTAGCACGCACATAACGCTCACAGAGAGTCTCGTGATATTCACTGCCCTAATATGCATATACTGAGCTGATTAGCAGAATCAGGGCAGGGACTCATCAAGGGCTTTTTTTTTTTTTTTTTAAATTGATCCATGTCAGCTACATAATCCTTGTTTATTGTAACTCACTGTGCTCTGGGTGAACCAGCTGCCAAACGCAGCCCACAGTGCACTGCTAAAACACTGGAATTTTCTCCTGACGCACGGCTTTACAGGCGAGTCAACTGCATGAACGAATAAATAACTGCCAGCCGTTCAAATTCATGATGAGAACACTGACAGCAAGTCAAATGACCAATCTGAGAGGCAGTGGGTTAAAAATGGAAACACTTTACTTAATTTTTTTAGCGTTTTTTCCCCACTTATGTCAAAAGTGCTGCTGTTGGTTTAAACCTGAATTTGGAGTGCCACATTTTGCACAAGCTGGGAGTGAAGAGAGGCTGTCCAACCCTGTATGGTTTTACTTATCAGGCTATTTATTATGTTATCTTCAGCTTTTACACTGCATTCCAGTCTTTTTGACTGGTTTTGGCTGCTCTAAGACTGTTTCTCTCCGTTTTCAGAATAAAAAGTATATCTATGTGTAGTGAGACTTAGGAAACCCACTCTTCTGCCTACAGAAGTTGTTTTCATGCAAATGCATCACACACAATTAAATAAATCACATCAGAAGCAGCCAATCACCCAAAATACCAAGAAAAAGTCACGATACAATATGTATGTGGGTTTTCATACTTCTGAATATCGTGCCTGTACTAATATAAACTGCATGTGAACATATAAATTAGACCACTGGCAGTGTGAACAAAGATTTCACTGCTCATTCTCCTGGCCTTTGATTCTCCGCCCTTCTGCTCTGCTGCTGCCCATCCCCCTTACAGCAGAGCTCATCTCTACATTCTCTAATGAGACAGGACATCTTTGAAAGTGAGGAAAACAGGCAGACAGGCCATGACATTGCAGGCTGGGTATACTCACTTCCAGGAACTATTTTTCATATATTACTGATAGACTAATGTGAAAGGTAGGAACAGGAAAAATATGGTTAAAGACAGAAAGCCAAAGGAGACAGATGGAGGTTAACACAGAGGGAGAGGTTTGTGAACTGAGCTGCATAATCGCCTGCATGAGGAGACAAGAAGTTATATGAGAAGAGAGAGAAAAGATTCATTGGGTGAGGAAAATGGAGGTGGGTGTAGTGGAATACAACTTCTCTAAACACACTGCTCTCAAATGTCTGTCTCTAACTAGCATCCATATCAAAAAGACTTGAGCATTATATACAGTGATATGGCAGCCATGATACCAATCAGGCTATGCAATGTATACAGTGTTTCCCTAAATACGGACTTTACTTGTGTGAGATGCCCAGGTATATCAAAAGTAGGATAAGTATATTCTGCATGTCATTTTAGCAGTTTCTTTATTAGTGAGTAATTCTGTTAGCTGGCACTGCTGTGGCGGTCCTTGATATCATTTAGCTGTCTCTCCAGAAAGTCTATTACGCAGTTGTGCACAGTCCAACCAGCCTTGTGCATGCCGTCGTTCTGCTGTGGAGAACCACTCTAAACAACAACAAAAAGGTACAGAACTGGTTCATGTGCTGCAATGCTGAGCCCAAGAGGCTGCAGAGCAAAACTAGGACTACAACTTTCTCCGTACGCACCAGAGGTTGGTAAAGTTGGACTCCATCCTCGGGATAAGGGACTCAGTGTGGAAGCAGCTAGTTATTGTTGTTATTCTTTGCCACAATATAGCACTACATCTACTCCATGGTAGTTTTAAGCTTACATAATAAACCTCTAGTGATGTTAAAAAAACAAGTCTGGAATACGTTCTGATGTATACATGTATACATGTATACATGAAACATGAATTTTAGAATTATTCTGTGATATGGGATCATTATTCACATTGGTTATATATAGTTTTACAATTTTAGTAGCATATAAAAAAGCGGCATGTCAAAGTGACTTTTTTTTGTCCCTGCCACTTAAATCATTCGTGGTGTAACAAGTTAACTATATTTAACTATAAACCTTTAGTCACGCATCTGGTTGACCTCACATTGTGCTTGACATATCTAGAAAGATTTAAATGGCAGAGGCACAGCGTAGGTGGCTTCAGGGTGATGTGGGTTTACAGCTATAAACATGTAGGCATGCAGCTCTACTAGGACTGGTTTCTCTGTTCAATGTAAGCAGAGCTATGGAATCCATGAGCAAAACAAATCAACTAAAGCACTACACACCCCCATCCTACAACTTCTCTTTAAGCAAGCAATGACCAACCTGCACTTACTCCTTTTTCTAGTTCTGTCAAAATGGCTACACCCACACTAACAAAACCAGCTGTCTAGCGCTTGGTTTAAGTCTTATAAGGCATTTTAAACTATCCTTACTGCACATTATCACAGATCAACCCTTAAAATAAAAGGTCTAAGCGAGCAAAGTGCTGAAGCTGGAGCTAACAGTGTCTTAGCTATTCCAGTAAATTTAAGAGGAAAGCCATGTCCTGATACAAAGCAATTCCCCTTTGCTCTGCAGCTGATGTCTGGTAAAGATTTCACAGTGGTTAGGCTACATCACACAGAACTAGATAAGTTGTTACCCTCCTGGTAACCCCACCCCAGATGCTAGAGAAAAATGTGCATTTCCTAACTGGATGGCAAGTGAGTTGCCGGCTGTCACTATGTGAAAACAGTTGCAAAGAGGACCCTACTGCACCAAAGATCTTATTTGGTTAATAGCAGACTGCAATGGTCACCCTTAGTTTGAATGGAAGATGCTCTTCTCTTGATGAGTTAAAATTGACCCACTGAGCTAAAACTGGATAAAAATGCAAAGCAAAATAGGAAAAAAAAAAAGATTTACCATATTGTGACAAACAACATGTTTCAAAATGCGCAGTTTCTACAAATGGTCTCTTTTCAGTTTGTGTTGCACTTCTCATAGTTTCACGAACACTTGGAAGGGGTTTGCAGGTGTTTGTAGACAAGATTGTTTCTTCCATGCAAACTACAGTCGAGTGCAGCAACCTGCTAATGACCAAAGCAACAGTAAGGTGGTTTTCAGTGCAGCACTGTGTACCTCTTTGTGATCAGTTTCTAGTTTCAGTTTTCACTAGTGACTTCTTGCCAATTGTCACAGAAGAAACAATTTTCTCTGGTGACCAGTGGTTACTGGGCGTCACTGGCAGATCTCTAGGACTGCATGAATGAAGCTTTAGCATCTGCCACTAACCAGCAGGCATTCACATGGTATGCATATTTTTTTCCAGCAACCTGTGGATTGCCAGATAGTTGCCAACCAGTCTCTTAGCATTGGTGCCTCCCATCTAATGCATTTACCATTCCCTCATATGTCAATCAACAGAATCATTCACTCCCATAGGTAGTCATGTCAATAGCTCGTGTCAAAGTTGAGGAGTTATTACCTAGTCTGCTAAAAGGTACGCTAAGGATGTAGCTTTGCCAGAAACTTTAGTATCTGCAGAAAGTCTCGCATTAATCTGCCACACTGACCCAAGTGGACACTTTGCATTGTTGTGAAAGCGTAATGCATAGCACTGGTATACAAAAACAGCATTAACAGCACATGCGTAAAAGTCTATTTTTGCAAGTTAAGAAAAGTCCTAACCCAACTTTCACAATACTGGGCTTGAGTTTTTGTTTGCTGATAAAAAAGCAAACTGTACTAACAGTTCAGACGCTTAGTCTGCATCCACCTAAAACCCTTAAGAATTCAAAATAGAATCAGGGTCAAATTAATTTCAGATCTTATTTTACTCTCACTAATTACTCAAAAAGCTGGGGTGCCTACCTGAACCCATCTCCAACTGTGACGATCTCTACCTCACTGTCCGTTGAGGTCACATTGATCTCCTCACTTGCAGGGACAGCAGGAGCGGGAGCTGGAGACGCCTCAATCACCACGACATCCTCGTCCAGAGCACCTGAATAAATCCATTACCAAAAGTTAGTGTAGTACTCCAGACTCCCTACAATACAATATTATCACAATATTTCATTCATGATGCATTATTATTTACATTTTTAACATATTGATTATTAGATCACAGTTATGTGCAAGCCTTCAACTTTCTCTGATGGTGATTGCAGTCAGTCCAGGTCAGAGTTCAACTGCTTGCAGAAAGGTTGCCTCCTATCATGCAATCTGTACCTTGCGATCAACACGCTCAAGCTCTGTGCAACCATTTAGACATCAAAAGCTGCAATCGGTCACAGAACGTTAAAAGATTCAATGCAATCACCAGGCAGATTTTCTTGTAGATGCAAGGATGTTGCTGTCCTACTTTTACTCATGTGACTGAGCCCTTAGCTAGCTTGATGAAGCTGACTCCTAGTTCACAGCAAAGTGTGTCCAATGTTGGATGTTTTTTCAGTTGAGTCAATAAAATGTATGTTTGCTCACCTAATGTTATCCCAGGATGTACGAGATGAGCCCTCTTTTTCATAGTATCCCCAGAGTAATTTAATGTATTTAAGAAAATATAGATATCATGTGTCCCTGCATTGATACAATACCACCATATGACAATACCATTGTATCAATTTCCCCCCCAGTTCTAATAAACTGACCAGATACTATCTGATAAATGCAAATATCATCTAACTACAATAAAACAAACAGCATAAACATGTCATAGTCCGAATTTTTATTAATCTCAGTTTTCTGCTTACCAGAATCAAGTTAAATATAAATAACTAGCTTAAAGCATACAAATAACCCAACCAATAAACCTTTGTGCTGAAATTGCTCAGTTCAGCAGCTCTGGGCAGCTCTGGGCACAAGAGAAATGTAATCAATGCAACAGATCCCACTCTATCTCTACTTGCACTTAACACCATGGGACCTTAACACTAAGGTGCGTCTGCAAAGCGTTAATGGTTGCACTGACACATCAAAAGAAGGAAACCAGAAGATATTATTACATTATTTGTAAAGTAATCCATTTTAAAAAATACAATAAGCATTATGCAAACCCACAAATGTGTATTTATTTAATTTTACGATTTATATCTAATGTATGTGGTCAATTAATAACACTCAAGGGGTCCTGTGTGGGTGCATGTATTAATGCCACCCACATTATACTCAAGGAGCCCAGTGCATCATAGGCACTGCTCAAACAGGTTAGTCATGGCAAACTAATTGGAGAGAACTGCATCATTCCTCTCAGCACTGCAAATGGAGGCAGTGCCGGTGCCATGGTAGGGTAATGACAGCAGTGTCCCCAAACATGAATTTATTTTAGGGTTAGCTCCAGACTTGAAACTATAAATTTGTCTCCACTAATGATGACGACAATACACAGTATAAGTCAGAGACATGATTATTTCTGCTTACAGTCCCATGCCTGTTTCTAATTATTATCACAATATCTCAGTGCAAGTCAGAGTTGCTGACTCATGCATTGGGTGTTTCAGTCAAACTTACAAGTTCTCTCCGACATGGTTGGCCTTCCACATAAATACCAAGGCAGGCTTACAGCGTATAGCACATTTAAACTGTAACACCTTATGATCTCTAAGGAATGAAATTCAGAAAGATTTGTAGAACAGAGCTTGTGGAAGCTGGTTAAGAGATTTTAAAATAACTTAAATTAATGCTTGCTTAATTTACTTAGTGCTAGAGTATATTTGTGCACTTTGTTTGCTTAGTTAAACCGTGTCTTTGTGCATATCACCAAGTGACTTGCCATGTTACTGAAGTCTAATTCCCCAGTGTGATTTCTATTCCTACTCTCTCATGAGAACTGCTGCTTAGCACCTTCTGCAAGTCTAGCTGCCTGGCACTCAGGTGAAGCCTTTATGTAGTCACAAAAACAACAAGTTGGTTGGGAACTGTAGCCAATATGTGCAATGTTTAATAAGATAAACAACACCTCGTATTACTATACCTTTTAAAAAAAAAACACAACACTGTAAGGACACATAATATGCTTGAGGCAATTTAGTTTGGCCAAGAGTCTGATCTGTGTTTAAACCAGTAATTTACCAGAATTTTTATTTGATTTTGTTAAAGAAATTCAATTAAGGTGTAAACTGCATTGAAACTGAATTGAAGTTAAATTTGGCTGTGATATTGTTTTCCCATTTTAATACATCGTGTATGATTTAACTCTTTCCTCTCTACATCACACACCTACATCAAACCCTGGACAAGAAAGGTTTCATCACTTGCCTCCTTGCTTTTCCCTGCTGTAAACAAATGCCTTGTTTTTCCTCAGAGACTCACTGTTTCTATGCAAAGGCTGCTGCTCTACAGTGTTTGAGTTTTCTCCCACCTGTCTCCCACCACAAAGGCACAACAACTAACTTTCCATTCTCCCTTAGGGCCACAGCAGCAGAAATATCGCTCGGGCTAAACAGCTACATGAAAGAAACAATGAACGAAGGCGGAGGTGGAGCTTTTCAAAGGATTTCATTCTTACAGTCACTGAGAAACAAATCACAAAGTTATAGCTTGAATTTAGTGGCTTCATAAACCTGAACAGGTACAGAGGGCAGCAGTTGGCATTTCTCTGAGGTAGGGCTCTGATTATTCAGCCATCAAATTCTAATGTATGTTTCAACATTCATCACATTTATGAAATGCTGTAATGCAAGTCAAAAACTATAATAAAGTTCATTTAATTTTTTTAGTTTCCTTTCATATTAACGGGACATGCTAGTAAGCCAGAATAAAATCTCCTTCTGTAAAAGGAAAACCTGTAGACTCTGATCCAGCTTCAGAAAACAGAAATTAATAGGGTTTTCATTTTGCTCATGTTAGTCTCATTTAGCCATGCTGTGCCAAGCCATGATTTTCCAACAGGCTCACAGCAGGGGCTAGCCAAGCAGCTGTGGTCCGTCTTTATAGGAGGCCAGATGAAGGCCTCTTTCTCTTAAGGACCCTCATGGTACAGTGCGGGTCATGTATAGGTGTACACAGAGCTTTTCAGACCCACATCTATACGTTATGGTGGTCTACTGCCCGCTGGGGGCAGTTTAAAAATTATCTGGAATGCTGACTACTCTTGTTTAGTTTTCAGCTTAGCCTGAAAGAAGTCAAACTATTTAAAGAAGTTCTTTGTAATACAGTGAAACATAGTGTTAAAAACAACTAAGGACTTTCTCAACTTTGGCTCACCACTGCATGTCACCAAACCTAGGCTACAAAAATGGACGAAAATATGGGACCATAAATCTGGCTTTGGCTGTGTCCTGACACTGTGCTGGACGTTACTGCAAGGTCTCGGTAAAGTAGTTCTGTGTTTGGAGCTCAGCACTTCAGTAGCTTCTACTTGAACCTCTGTGGTTAGTTTCACTCTGGTTTTCCCATTTGTGCTTTCAGATTGCAGTACACACTGTTGTATTATTTCAGTGGTATAATTATTATAATATTCACAACTGAATCTACCTCGCTATGGCTTCATGTCAATCACTGCATGTAACCTTGCAAGATAGATGTGTTCGGACACATGCATGCTTCTGAACATGTAAATGTGTGTGTATAACAGCTACACTGACCCATCATTATTATTAAATGAAAGTAAAGAGGATCTTTATGACTTATGATTTAATGTTTAAATTACACCGTAATCTGATCTAATCTGACTGCATTTTGATAGACAGTCATCTGTCTTGTCGCCATAACCTTTTTTTTTCTCACCCCGAGTGTTTAAATTGGTGAAAAACACAGTGTGCAAATGTTACATTAAAGAGCAGACACAGGTCTATAGGTCGAAGGTTAAACTGTTAGGGAAAAAAAGCCAAAACATCACAAAAGCATTTTAGCTGTTCAGCTGATATCTGTCCATTTATGTTAGTTATGATTAATTAATTGTATTAAACATACAAAAATCTCTTCATCCTGGAAATGTGTGTTTCTCTCACCTGTGCACTACTGAGATTCTTTTCACACTGTGCGATATATGGGTAGGACTGCTCTAATGGTTGCACCTTAAAACTTCTACGTCACCCCGCCCTAATAGCGATGCTATTGTTCATCTGTGATTCCGCAGTAATTATGGAGTAGGAGACCCTACCCAACCAAACCTGGAGTCCAAAATTGTAACAGCACACCTAAAGAGCTAGCGGCTCCAACTACAGAAACAAATGAGATACTTTTCATCATTAAACTTCTACACCAGAGAATTAGATCCTGATTGTGCTGTGAGGGAACAGGAAGTCTATAAAAATTCCGTACTCTGCTACTCTTGAGTCAGTCTTCTCAGGAAAAGGGAAATTGGTGCAATTGGTGTAATAGGTGAACTATACAGTTCTAACATCTTGAAAGTCAATGTTTGGTACAACCTCCTTCATTTTTAAACACAGTCTGAACTGTGTTAGCCAGGTTTTCTTGTAATTTTGTTAAGTAGTATTAAGGAATAGTTCTCTAGGCTTCTCGAAAGACATTCAAATTTTTTGTTCTGTTCTCTATCAAGATGATCCCACAGTGCTTTGATAATGACTCATATTGCTCCACTATATGTAATATGCTTTTATTGAATTGGCAGTGTGTTTAGGATCGTTGTCATGGTGAAAATTTAAATTGTTGTCAATCAGATGCTTTCCTATTAGAGACATGACTTTCAGATACTCTCCGTCTTCCTTTGATAGTATTTTAAGCCTGTCAGTTCTTCTTTTGCCTAGTTTCCTCCAATTTTTAACGACACTCTGCACACCATTGTAGCTACGTTTTTGGCTAATAACTCTCTGTCAATCACCTTGTTGGCCAAAAAACTTATGTTTATGCCTACCAGACTGTTATTTTTAGGTTTTTGTCATAGATTCGATTAAACAAATGGAACTAAATCATCTGCTTTTGTGACCGGCTGCTGCTAAAAATGCAATTTTAAATTGGTCCTTTGCTAAGATGTCTGTTATTTGTGGACAGTGCTCGTCCATCTCTTGACTAAAAAAGAAAGTATTCCTCTGAAAATGATCAAGTACAAGGACCTGATTGAAAGGGAATTTAAAAAAATAGCAGTTAATGTCCAAAGAGACCGTTTAAAAGTCTGGATAATTACTGATTGAATCCTGGCTCTTTGGAAGAAAAATATAAACAAATAAGGAGTGACTCAATACTTTTGCACATTACTGTATGAATATTACAGTAATTTGGATATATATATATTTTTTTGTTTTTAATCTACCACACTAACAACCTTTATTGTGAATAAAAGCAGTCAGTGAAAGCTGTACGACACATGTTGACCTCACGAGCCATTTCTGTTTTTTCTGTTCCGCTTTTCAGTGCATGTTAATTTAACATTGCATCAACGTACTTCAATTAAAATATGTTAATTCATGCTGGATGGTTGTGCAGCATTAGAGATCATGGTGACCGTGATGTTTAGGAGAAATAATTTCCATCATAATGTTACAAGTGTGGTGATTTTTTCTTCAAAGAGCTGAAAACAACCCATTACATAATGGAAAAATAAATGCCCAGGCTGTGGTGTATAATTTTGCCTGCTGGTACATATAAAACCCATCTTACCCCATGTCATGTCCAAACAATCTAATCTTTCTTTTACAGACTGGTTACTGAGAAAATAAATTATTCCCTTACTTGTCAATTCATTAAGCACTAAAAACTAATCCTACAAAGTAATGTAACACAGAGATAAATGTATAACAAAGTAAGGGTTAGTGATTACCTGAGGCCACAGCAGCACTGTTGGTCTGGCTGCTAGTGCTGCTGACATCTACATACATCTCATCCTCTGCTTCAGTAGAAGATTCAGAGGACAAGTCGCCGCTGAGCTCCTCACTGGAACTACTGGTGCTGTGGTGTAGAGCATACTTCTTGCGTGCAAACATTTCACGATTCTTTCTCTGTTGTAGTAGTCTCTCCTTTTGCTTCTGAGTCCGCTGACCTCCTCCAGGAGCCGTTTTCACAAAGCGTTTCCTATGTAGAGGCCGCCGGCTGCTCAGGCACGCCCGCTTCAGCAGCACGGGCTCAGCATCAGACCGCACCCAGTTATGAGTGCGGCTGCCCCGAGTTCGGCCCATAGCAGGGCGCAAGCCGACTCCAGTGGCTCCGCCTCCTGTCAGGGCAGGGGCCTTATGTTGGCCTCCTGTTGCTCCTGCTTCCCCCTCGTCCTCCGAGCTAAGAGTGTCTGAGTCCCCGAATCGCAGGCTGGATGAAGGGGACGAAGCACAGTCACTAAAAGAGGACTCGTGATTATGCTCATCCTCGCTGGGTTGCTGTAAAAGTTCTACTCTGGGACGCTGAGGTGCCAGTGAACTCTCACTGATGTGGCCATCCTTGAGCGAGCAGTCTGATGGGCCTGCCTGTTGGCCTTTTCGTTTTCTACGTCCGGGAAAGCTCCGTTCTGAGTCTCTATGTGTCCCTGTGTCTCTCAGGGGCCGATGCCTCGACTCACAAAGAGTTTCAAAATCGCTGCCAGCTTTTCCAATCACCTCCATGTTGTTAGGGAAGCTCTTGGATGCCTCCATGGGTTCGGGATTCACCAGTTGCTCCTTCATATGCTCCTGTCTGTTGGCGGCCTCAGACGGCACCTCACTCTTCATGGTGGCAGGTCTGACCTCAAGGAGCAAAAACCAAGTGAACTTGCATTAATTCCAAAGCTTCTCACCACTGCATGTCACCAAACCTAGAAAAGGGGGAAAATGTAAGAGTTAAATAACACAGGTCAGTCAACAAAGAAACAGAAAATAAAATAAGCAAAATGTGAATGAGTACTGTCAGCTCAATGTAGGTCTGATGGATGAGGTATTAATAGTCTATGTTACACAGTAAACACACTTAAAGTCCTCAGTAGTCAGGCAGCTTCAATTGACCAACTTAACTAAATAAGACAATTCAATCATGTGCTTTTCAGTGTTCTTCAAACATGACTACAATCTGCCTTACAGACATCATTTAAACTGAAGTAAATGTAAATGTTTGTTTACACATCCAGAAGAAAATACACGGAGAGGGAAAACCAAAAGCATCAACTACTGATGGACTCTGTTATGGCCTCTGCAGCCTATCCTACAACAAAAACAAAACGACAACAAACAAACAGACAAACAAAAAACACTAGATGCAAAAACAGGTAAGAAACATACATTTAATCTAAGATGCATAAAAGAGAAATAGTAGATGATTGTTCTGTACTGATGGTGTTTAAAAGGAGAAAAATAATCATTTCTTAATTCAAGTAAACACTCATTCATGTTGAAACTAAAAAACAAAACTAAACAAAGTCTGAGAATATTTTTATTTGAATACTTTAATAATAAGCTGGATAAAACCTGCAGACAGCTGTCAACAAGTTATTTAATCACTCCTAGCAATGATTTATCATGTCGTCTTTCAGGACTAAACTGTGTTTCCTTATTCCAACTCAAGAGCAGGTGAACACAGCTAGGCCGGAGCTAGACTTCCTGACTCCGAGAAGTGCATGAATGCACGAACAAGTCTTCATTCTTAATATCCTTAACCAAATGCAGCATTTTTTAAATAGACTGTAAGACAATTATACTTCTATTTTCATTCTGCACTGAATTGTTCAAGGTAAACATTTTTGACATTTCACTGGCCAATCAACAACATGAAGAAACAGTAATTCATCTAAAACAATACCTCACCGTCTAAATACAAGACAATCTATTCACTGAACAGGTCATTTTGTTTTCTCATACAAATTAACACAGAATGACCCCAAGCTGCTGATTAAAGACAGTAAATAAATACCCATAGGCTGACTCAAAGTAATGATGAGTCAACAGCCCTGATATGTTTGCATTGTTGTGGATACCAAGAAAAGCATGACAAAAAAAAAAAAAAAAATCTGAAAGGGAGACAAATTCTCGCGTTTATTTCATGACTCTGAGACTATATGAGTTATATTTGGGTGCACCAACGTGTATCTGTGAAGAGAAGGAGCCTTTTTCACTCTGGTGCCGCGGGAAATTTTTTCACAGTGGTTTTGAAGTCTCCCAGAACAACGACAAACCCAGTCATTTGTGAAATTTAAACCATTTTTGCACATACAACAAAAAAAAGCAATTTCCGTGACTCCACGTGTACATTCTAAAAGCACACAGCAGTCAACAGTGCTCTTTGCACCAACATGGAGTATAAAAACCGATAGGGCTCTGTTTCCAAACTGTCAAGAAAATCACGATGCCATTTAGTGATCAGTGAAACTGGAAACTGCTTTTAATTCAATCATAAATATCAAATCAAATCCAGAATTCAGTAGATGTAAAGCAGAATACTTTCTTGCAATATATTACATAATAAATATATTGCATAGCTTGGCATTATTGGCAATCCTGGATTTGTGTTTGGAAACATATGGACTGCAAAGGTACACATTAGAAATCTGTAATAGAAAAGGCTTTAAAATTGCTATTAAAAAGGGCAGAAAACATTCTGTTTACATACTGTAGAACATGGGATCCTAGCCTGACCTATATATCCATGTATAAGTGGATACTGGCTTATTTAATATACCTTATGAGCATTCATGTTTTGGCATCAGAATCTTTCGTTTTACTGATTATAATGCAGAGAAATATGTTTGGGGGTAATAGCAACATCACATAGTTGTTCCATCAGAACAGCTAAGGCTCAAAGATTACTGCAGCAAATGCAGTAGAGTAGCACCAGAATGGAGCCAAGCAGTGACTTTGCAATAGGTTAGGTACTGAAGGGTTATTAATCGGCAATCCTATCATGTTCATTTTTCAGTAAAGCTATAATACACTATATGTACCTCAACAGTTGCAAATATATTGATAGAGAAATTTAAACTTCCCAAATATTGGCATTAACACAATCAGTCTAGTTCTGTATAAGGTATTTTCAAGCACGAACAAACTATTTGATCATCTCTTAAAAAGCAGATCAGTATTTTTCTGGCTAACTTTTTTCTGATTTAGGGCGCTTTGTACCATCAGTAAACCCAAAGTCAAATAGTCTGCACTGTATGCATGTAGCAACAAGCTGGTCGTACTTGTTGACCCGATGCAATCAGAAAACAAATTCATGATGCTACTATTTCAGAATATAATTTGGGAACATATTGTACCAACTCTGTCAATGCAGCCATCTGGAAGTACAAGTGATGTAACACAACACAAAAATATGAAATCAGTGCTTTGCTAGTCCCTGTCCACATTGTGTGCTGGGAACACACAATTCACAACAATATGAATTGGATTTCAATTTCCTGCTTCAATCTGCTTTTAGAAAAAATGGAGCTAAAAGCTAAAATACCAAACATGAAGAACACTGCATGCATTTAGGACAGACACAAAGTCAGTTGATAGCAAAAATAAGCATTTCTTTTTAAGATACAAAATAGGGATTTAAAAAAAAAAAAAAAAAAAACACTACACAGTTCAACATGCTCCTGGAACTGTCTGAGTAAAATGCACTGCACTGCTTTGGTATGTACATTTGTGCAACTCCTGTAGGTTATAGAGCATTTCCTGAGACAGAGAAAAGCCAAATGCACAAGTGACGTCCATTAGCAGCATATTGCACAACAGCACCCTGGCTGTCACTTGACCTGAAGATGCAACTTCTGTCAAAGGGGATGCTGGGTTTTATGCGAGCAGAGAGTGATTTGCTTAAGTATTTAGCATAACTGTGAAAAGCACATGCAACAATGGTCTTATATGCTTATATATATATATATATATATATATATATATATATATATATATATATATATATGTATAACACATAAGTGAGAGTGCTTCAGATCTCACTGTAAAAGCTGCGCAATGACAAGCATGAATTCAGGGGCCTCAGAGGACAGCCCTGAAGGGGAAAAAAATCCCAAAGGCTCAAAGCTGCACCATAATACTGCTGATTTCTAATGCAGGCGATAAGATCACGAAGAAAAGGGGTAGTTCTACCACGTTAACTGGTGCCTATCTATACTAGAAAATACATGGGGGTGGGTGCAATCAGAAATGGCAACAGCAAACCAATTCAAGATGTACGACTGATTCAGTACTGCTGAGCTCTAACGATACCCACAGTGCTTTCTGACCACTAACAACTGATTAGGCAAGCAAAAACACAGATACATAGATTTATTTAGGCTGGCAGTATCGAGCCTGAAGCTGGGGGCTAAGCATACTTTCTACAACGCTTAACAATTACAATAAGCCCAGCTGCTGTCTGCCTGCCTGCTTGCCTGTCTGTCTGTCTCTCTCTCTCTGTATGTCCCATAAACGGTGCCGAAGTGACTGAGGCTGGATAATGTCGCTTTATTAGGAAAGCACTCGCACCACAATATCAGCTACCAATATTACGATAACGAATCGAGAGAAACCAGAGTGGACAGCAAGCCGTTGCCTGATAAATATCCCAGACAGAAGACAACAAAGACAACACGTACCTGTGTCCAAATCCTTTTTTCAAAATGTGTCACAGTCCTTTTTGCAACATGCGGGGTTGAATCCTGCAGGAAATAGTGACAAGTAGTGAAAACAGGTAGTTTTCTACGTGTTACCCGAACTGCAACTAGGCAGGCCTAGCACGCAGAAATCGCGACCCGGAGGACTGTAGCGGCCGGGATTGTGAAACTGGCAACACAGTCCCGAGCCGTGCCGAGAAGCAAAATCGAAGGCAGTGGGCCCCGGATGGCTACGAGCTAAGCTAATGCTAGCTCCACTTCACTCAGTAAATACTCGATTATTATCAGCCATTTTGGCTCGAAATGGAAACCCAGACGACTCGGACGAGACAATACGACCTCCGTGTTATTTCTCTATGTGACAAGATAAAAAAATCTCACTGTTTGCCCTCGACGAAGTTCCCATTCCTGCCTTCCGAGGCATCCACTGTTGTTTACCCAGCAGGTCGTCTCTTGGCTGGCCGCTTCTACAATGCAGTCATTGCCCGTAATGCCGCATGGGGGCGCTGAACCCCCGCCATCTACTTTTACGACACTTTACGACAGGTTCTTTACTCTTGAAAAGTGTGCCTTAAAAAATAATAATAACAACAATATAAAATGGTCGTTACAACCCAGACGGGAGAGTCTCTCTTTCTGTTTTTTTCTGCCAACAAGAAAAGAGTAGAACACCGGTGTAGTTATAGGTGTTTAATCCTATTGCCGGAGTTAATTTAAGATTATGTAGCGTTATTCGAGCCTCTATTTCAAGTACTAGCACGCCCACTAGTGTCTACTAGTAGACATACATTTTTTATGAGCATAGATGCGAGATTTTTTTTAAATATTAAGTACTATTCTTTTACAAAAAACAAAAACTAAACTAAACTAATATCGCCACATGCATCCAATGATGTAAAATAAAAAGAAAAACAGGAACAAGCTAGATCCTGACATAGTAATATGAAAATGAAGTCACTTTGATTCTACGGTATTTTTTTTTTATCAGGACTTAATAAAATTAATCTGCCGCTTTGCAAGTCTAAAAATAGACAAATACAACCTCAGTTCCCTTAAAAACACGACGTATTACATTGTGCCTTTATTTATATAAGAAAAATTCAGCCAACATGTAGAAGCAGTGTGTGTGAAAAATACTAAGTCCATACTCACTGCTTTCATAGGAATTAAGACAGTACAAAGCAGCCAGTTTCTGCTAATCAAATGCACTCGTGTAACTGATCATCAGCAAGTGTGAGCGCCTCAATAAAAGTAGAAATTTTGGCATTTTGCTGATCTGTGTCTTATGTTAACACAATGCTTGGGAGTAAAATTCATCAGATCGTAGAGAAGCAGTTGTTAAAGGACTATTTCAAAACAATTTGAAATTCATCATTCTACAGTTAGAACGATTATGCACAGGTGGATAACATTAAAGACAGCTCTGAGGTTTCCCAGGAGAGGACCTGTGAGTAAACTCACCCCAAGATCAGACCATGCAATGCTCAGAAAAACTGCTAAAATAAACAAGTGTTACATGTCAGACTCTTTTAGGATGTTATGATTAAAGTTCATAACAGAACAATTTTTTTTTTTTTAAAAGACTGCTTGCTTGGAAGTGTTGCCAGGAGAAAGCTTCTTCTCTCTAAAAAGACATGACAGCAAGGGTTAGGTTTGAAAAGTTGCATTTGGACAAACCTTGAGACGTCTGAAACAATGTCCTTTGGACAAATGAGATCAAAGTGGAGCTGTATGGCCATAATACAGGGCACCACATTTGGAGAAAGTCACACACCTCATATAAGCAGAAACACCTCATATCAGCTGTCAAGCACAGTAGGGTGAAGGTTTGTTTTGTTTTGCAGCCACAGGACCTGGACAACCTGCAGCCTTCAATTCAAACATGAACTGCTCTGCATTTCGGAGTTTTCTAGAATCAAATGTGAGGCCATCTGTCCAGCAGCTAAAACTTGGCCTAAATCAGGTCATGCAACATGTCAGTGATCCCAAGCACAGCAGAAAATATACAGCAGCATGGGAGAAAAAGAAAATCAATGTGCCGCAATGACCAATCAAAGTCCAGACCTGAACCTGACTGATATGCTGTGCTGCAAATTTAAGACAGCTGACCTTAAGAACAAGTGTCAGCAAACCTCAGAAAAGTGAAGAAATGTCAAAAAGAAGAGTGGGCCCCAATCCCTCCACAATGATATAAGAGACTGATGAAGTCAAAAAGAAAATTGCTGATTGTGTTTCTACCAGTTATCAAATCATTGAGGGGTGTACTTGGTTTAACATGTCATATATTTTGATTAGTGTGCTTTCTTTTCACCATTGGCTGTCTATTTTTACAAATAGACAGTCATGGGAGGAAGCTGGAGTACCCGGAAGGAACCCACGCAAACAGGGAGAACATCATGCGAACTCCATACAGGCCTGATGGTGGAATTGAACTCAGGACCTTCTTGCTGTGCAGCAACAGTGCTAACCATCGCGCTGCCCTAAAAGTTAAAAATGAGGGAAAAAAATACAAGCACGCGTGTCCAAAAGAAGAGGAATCTAATGGTGGTTGAATGGTTTTTCTAAGTTGAACATGAACAGTATTGAACTTACGGAAGATTAAAAGTAGAAGAACAATGCTTAATCGCATCCACACTAGATATCAGCAAATCAAATGTAAAACAAAGATTTAAGAGTAATCAAATTAAATTACAGAAAACACCAAGTGTGGTACAATTCCTTAATCTCAAAACCCCTCCAGGAAGCAGCGGTGGGAGTATTTACACGTATTACTTTGGACGACAGCATTCTCACCAATCTCCACATTACTGTTAGTTGCCACAGACGACTGTGAAATCTGTTCCATCTTACAACTCGTAGCGTTTCAAACATGTTTTACCCTTTGGCTTAACATGAACTTATAGACACTCTTTAACATCAAAGGACATAGCAGTGTGGCTGAGAGCTCCTCGACGCTGGATTGTTGCGTGAGACTTCCTGCAGTTCTCTAGCTAGTCGGTTTGTGAGTGGGAGCTTGCCACAGTGAAGTTATTTGTACTAACGGCTGCCTCTGTTATTTCCCGGTAGGAGTACGGAAATGAGAAGGCAGCAGGCACGGACAAACAGAGCACGGACACGGCACGGTGGGAACACCGGGCGCACACGGGGATTCATTGTGTAATATTTACATCACTGTAAATAAATGCACTGCACTGATCGCACAGAGTCCTGCGTTTTGGGTTCTATTTTCCCCACATTCCCACGGTCTGCCAGTGTAGCCGTGACAGATAACTTCAAGTCCTGCAGATGTAAAACTTTAAAAAGAAAAAAGATCACAGGCAGCTGAGGACATGTCGCTGTTGTATCGGGATTTTAATGTTTGTTTGTTTGTTCTTTGTTTGTTTATTTTTTTACCACGTTTATTGCTAAAACGTTTAGCATTAGTAAAACATGTAAATACATAGTAAAAAGGCTCGGAGGAGGAGGAAGTTTTGGGCGAGTGGTGCAATGCGTAAAATTGGACACATTTGAAACGGTAGCAGTCAAGCAGGGGCGATTCTAGGATCAGAGCTTTGGGGGTGCTGAGCACTCAGAGAGCTGCCCAGCCAGGCAAGATAAACTTTACTCATCATGATGAGTCTTCTTCCCTGTCTCTGTCAGTCCCTGCATCCCTAAATGTCTCCAGTTGTTCCAAGTTCCCTCTGACTGTCTCCTTGGTGTATTTAAACCCCTGTTCCTCCCTGTCCTCATCATCTGTTGTCTTCATCTCCGTTATCAGTCATCATAATTTTACCATCTCTGTGCAAGTCTGCAAACTTTCCATAATAATTCATAAGATTCTTAAATTCATCAAGAAAGAAGAAGAATAAAGAATAATGAATGATGCTCATAGTGAGTAAAAAGTAAACTAAGTGCATTTTTTGGACAGAGATTAACTTTTAATGTGTATTATAATACAATACAGATATATGAAAATACACTCCAAAAATAGAGTCCTTGAATGCACAAATGTACAAAATATTGATTAAAAAATTATAAAAATTGAGGCAACTTTGCCTATGGTACAATGTATGAAAAGATCTTTATTGACAATACTACTATGGCTCTGCAGATTTTTTTCTTTTATTTTAACCTATGTCGCCTCACCTTGAAGTTGGCAAATCACTTTTGCTGGTCAACTCTCTCAAGCGGTTAAACAGTTTCTGTTTTGCCTGTCACTATTCCCTGTCTGTTTCCTTACCTGGTTCTTCCTGAACTTGTACTTTCTCTTCACGTTCCCCTCTTTCCTCTCTCCCTCTTTGGACTGACAATCATACACAAATAGATTGTATTCAATTAGATGAAAAATTACATTAATATGAAAAAAAAATATTATTAAGATCACTAATAAAAAAGTCCTCTCTCAGTGTGTTTTCACCACAAGGTAAATAACCAAACCACATGTAAATCTAATAAAAGATATAAATATTGAAACACTGATCCAACATTATCCTTTATTGACGGATCATTTGTTATTACACTTTTACCTGAATGTGGCTCCTGGGTTTAATATCGGCACAAATGACAAAATAACCAGATTCTCTCATTCCATTTCAAACAGGACAGTGGTAACAACAGTAGGCTACGACAATTTTAAGTTTTAGATTTTAAATAGGCTGTATACATTTCAATGGGAGCAACAGGACGGTCAAATGTCGCTGAATTTACTACAGAGTAGGGATTGTAGGGTAGCAAACATCATTGGAAAACACGTTTTCAACACTGCAGGTTACCTGGGTGTAATGTTTTTCAGCCAAAAAGAAACATGGTGTGACTCCTACCTAACTATATAAAGAGTAACTTAGGGTTAAATGCAGCTAACATGTCCTGTTTTAAGCCAGGCACTTACACCTCCGCTCCGCTGCGTCTCAGCCACCATCGCTCTGGCAGCAACGGCGCTAGAGCCAGAGCAGGGGAGAGCTGGAACAAACCATTTTGAGAGAGGGGGGGGGGGTATCTATACTGTTATTGTTAAAATGTTACGTCTCAACCTATGTACTGTATGCTTTTTATATTTTAGTAGTGTGTCACACAAACAGCAAATATTGTCAAAAACAGCAAGAAATCTTTGGGGGTGCTTTGATTCATTTTGCTGAAGCACCCCCAAAAATGGGCTAAAATCGCCCCTGCAGTCAAGGTTGCTAAAAGGGAATGCAAAAGGATGGCTTGGAAAGAGGCCGCGGTTGTAAAAAAAAAAAAAAAAAAGATGAGTGCTCTGGACAAGGATCGGTGCAATTTGGTAAAGTACTATGAAATCTTCGAGTACAAATAGTGCGCCTTTATTTCAATGGAAATGCTAGACATTAGTTTGATTTTTTTTTTTTTTAGTCACAGGTACCGCCATCCACTCGCTCTCTATGAGATTCGGGTCATTTTAAAGCAGATGTTTGTAGCTCTTACCGCTCTGAAGAGCATAGGTATAATGTATGCGGACATCAAACCTGATAACATCATGCTTGTAAATCAGTCTTGACAGCCGTTTAAAGTTAAACTTATTCATTTTGGTTTGCCACTCGTCCTACAAACATTCCATGTGGCGCCATAATCCAGGCCCTTGGTTACAGGGCCCCTGAGGTCATGTTGGGTATACCTGTGACTGAATCTGCAGACATGTGGGCTCCTGGTTCTGTCGCAGCTTTTCTGTAATTGGGCTACCACCGGTATGTGTGAATATGAAATGATTGGAAGTTTTGTTCACATGCGGCACATTAGTCGGCCTAATGTACGGAGCCCCGCAGGGGACATGGGAGAAAAAAAATTAAGAGGGACTTTTGCGAGATCTCGCAAAACTAACTCGGGATCTCGCAAAAGTTTTGTGAGATCTCGCAAAACAAACTCGGGATCTCGCAAAACTTTTGCACAGCAAGAACTATTTCTGGAAAAGAAAAGGGATAATGAAACACACATGGGTAATGAAGACATCAGTTCAGTATTCAGTATCTACAAGCACTGTGATCAAACAAAGTAAATCAATCACAGACAAGTTCACATGCATGGGAGATTTAGCCAAACACCACCCACAGCCAAACAAAGAATCCGAGAAGCCTGTTCAAATGGATGCTATGTGTGGATCCTGTAAAAAGAATGACACCTGTTGAGGGTCTGGGAGATCGTTTTATTACAATGAAACATCTTCCTGAGGACCCTGCAGTAGATTGCTACGCGGAGTCATCCCATCTCATGAAAGTGTGCCCACCCCTCAGTCTAGAAAATGAAAACGAAAACTTTGTTACCTCAAGTGAAATCATAAAAAACAGAGAACAGAGCAGTGGAGGATCTAGACTGTTTTCCACTTTTGACAACTGTGCCACTGCAGCTGAAATCCAGAGAAACCGACAGAAAAGAGCAGCTGCACGCAAAAAGGATCAGCCTGTATTTAGTAGGTTTGCATGGCATGCAAAAGATGAAATGTCTTGGAAGCTGGGTGTCAAACAAAAACAGCTGGTAGAATCTTCCTCTAAATCCAGGGATTCAGCTGTACAAGTGCAGACAGCAAAGAAGGAACAGTCAACGCAGCGCCTCCTATAGGTCGGATTTCATTAGGGAAAAGGATAAAAAACTTTTTCTTAAGGCTGTTTCGCTTTTCTTCAAATACTGAAGAAACTTAACATCAACCCGCAAACCGGCCATGGCAGATGACCGCCCCTTCCTGAGCCTGGTTCTGTCACAGGTTTTTTCCTGTTAAAAGGGAGTTTTTCCTGCCCACCGTTGCCAAAGTGCTTGCTCATACGGGATCATCAGATTGTTGGGGTTTCTTTCTTATATCGTAGGTTCTTTACTCTACAGTATAAAATGTCTTGAGGCAACTGTTTGTTTGTTTTTGTTAGAAATTGTGTTTGTTTTTTAAAAATGTAAAAAATAAAATGTGATCAACTTTAATCAACTCTAACTGTCAAGTTTTTTTTGTTTTGTCGCTGCTGTCATTGTCTCTCGGTCCTCCACTTTTTGATATGCGTTAAGCTGATCTGCTTCAAACTTGAATTGATCGGGACCCTGTGAGCTCCACAGTTGAATTTTAGGTGACTGGATAAGGGCTAGTCTCAGTACTGCGGTTATTTGTTGTGTTCTGTGTAAATAAATAGCCAGCTCTTGTTCCCACAGATGCAAAATACGATTTCATGCAGTGAAGTCATAACAACAACCAGTTTAAACTGGTTTGTTGTCTGGATTTTGATATTTAATTCTACCTCTTTATATTTATTTAGGTTGACAGTTTAATCATATTCTGATTCTTGACAATAATCTGCTTTTCTTGTCACATATGAAGGCATGCAATTCTGTATTCACAAAGTCAGACAGTTCAAATGTAAATAAAGATGCAATACACTGATTACAAATCATTTAGCTGTACCTCATTATATAATCTCCTCCTAGACAAGTGGGTATGGTATATATGTTTATATGCAGTTTATATGGTTTGGGTTTTATATATGTATTTTTAAAAACTAATCATTTCACTTACAGGCAGCCACGACTTACGCTGCAATGTATTCTGGGTAGCTAGTTCAAATTGGTTGCACTCAGAATCCTGAATTGAAGAATTCAGAAGAAACTTCTACCATCAGTTTTGCTCAACTTCAAAGCCACAGCACTGATGACAGATCCACAATGCGTGAATTCATGTCCAGTGCTCTTACTGTGGTTTCTACAAGTCCTGCTGAAAAACCAGTGTCCTTTTCTAGCTCCAGCTTCCAATGGTAGTGTTCATTGATTCCACACTTTCACTCTGATGGCAGTCTCTGCCAAAATGAGAAGCTTTCCAAGCAGACGCAAGAGGGGATTTGCTGACAACTGCTGACATACTGCCAGAATGACGTTTGTACATAATGGCCTGCAACAGACGATATCTGGAATTTGGTCTTTCAGGAAATCCGTCTGTCAGACCCTACAGAGGCTGTACAGTTAGTCCAACTCCTCCAGTATTGCAGAGCAATAAGTGCTATTGCCAGAAGCTTTGCTGTGTCTCCCAGCAGAGTGTCAAGAGCATGGAGGATATTTCAGGAGACAGAAAGTTTCTCTAGGAGAGCTGAACAGGGCTGTAGAAGGTCCTTAACACATCAGCAGAACCGGTATCTTCTCCTTTGTGAATGTAGGAAGAGAATGAGTGCTGCCAGAACTACAAAATCCACTTGAAGGGCCCACTGGTATGAATGTGTCTGATCAAACAAACAGAAACAGACTTCATGAGAGTTGCTGGAGGCCCCGATGTCCTCTAGTGGGCCCTGTGCTCACTGCCTGGCACTGTAGAGTCAGATTGGCATTTACCATAGAATACGAGTATTGGCAGGTGTAACCGGTGTGGTTCTGCGTTGTGTCTGACGATAAAAGGTAAAAGAAAGAAAGACCTCCAAATAAATAGCTTGCCCATTCCAGCTCCTCTCCCACAGGGGATTGTAGAAAAGGGCTGGCATTTATTTTTTACATTAAACATAAAGTATGAATTTACACGTAACATATTTGACATAAGATTAAAAAAACAACAACACGAAATCGGACATACCTGACGATAAAGGTAAAAGAAAGAAAGACCTCCAAATAGCTTGCCCACTCCAGCTCCTATGACCAAATACAAACAGTGGGGAAGAGGGTTAGCTCAACCCACCACAACTTCCAAGCTAGCAAGAATTATCTATTCATGCTAGTGTTCACGTTCCCTAGAACACACATATGGCACACACATACTACACATTTATAGCATCTAACAAAAAACAGGCATAATGATGACAATAATTGAACTAAAATTGCAATCAGAAACATCAGGGTGGCTAAATATGAATTATATGTGTGTTTTACAGTGTTGGAAAGAAATGACACCCACCTCTCCCACAGGGGAATTGTAGAAGAGAGGCAAAAGGGGTACACTGTATTTATAGGGTAGCACCAAAGAAGAAGAACAATGAGGAGGGGCTCTAACTGATAATAAACATAACTACAGGCTTGGAGGTCCTAAAAGTCAGGTATAAAAGGAACAGTTTTGGGGGTTTAGAACACATTTTGTGTAATTATAACAAGATGTGATTTATGACCCTGTTACACAGGTCCACTTCTGATGCTCTGTTCATTTCACAGATGAAAGCAAGTTCATCCTGAGCACATGTGACCGATCTGAAAGGTACTGGAGAAGTCGTGGAGAACGCTATGTTGCCTGTAACATCATTCATCACGACCGGTTTGGTGGTTGGTCAGTGACGGTCTGAGGGAGGCATATCCGTGAAGGAACATCAACAAGCTAGGTAAGTACACCCTGACTAGGTATCAGGATGACATCACATTATCAGACACTATGATGGTGCAGTGGCTCCTGGATTCAGCCTAGTGCCCGGCCTCATGTGGTGAGAGTATGTAGAGAGTTCCTGGAGGATGAAGGAATAATAATCATCATCATCATAATATCACTGGCTGGCCCCAACGCTCGCATGACCTAAATCCAGTAGAACACAACTACTGTTTTGACTGCACCCCCAGCACCTGGCTGCATCTGAGAGGAGATCCTGTACTGTCCATCAGGCCATTACAAGCCCCGACATTGTCAGACCAGAAGTGACCGTATTTGGAGGGTGTAGAACTGTTTTATGCTCAGAGATGTCACATTTATTTATGGTTCTTTTCGTGCAACAAGCCGCAGTCTGGTCAGCGCCGGTCTCAGCTTTTCCAAAAACCAACTTCTCTCGTCACTAAAAAGGGGGAAACAGACCGTCCTCAGTCCAAACGCCACCAGCTGTGTTCTCACCTTGCCTCCCCGGCACCGCCCCGGTTACCTGGTGTGTTGTCCTTTATCTGCTTGTCATCCCATGTGTAATCTCTGCTCTCCGTCTCCTTGCGTTTCCAGGTGGTTCTAGTTTCAGGTACATGTTTTTGGGGGTTTTTTTTGTTTTCTCAGTTTAGGTTTTGGCTCATTTTCCATGTTCCACCTGTTGGTTATTTTGTTCCGCCGTCAATAAAGGCTCACTTTCTGTTAGTGATGGCCAGATAAAGCTTTCTGAAGCATTGAAGCTTGTGTTGAAAAAACGGTTCATTACTCAAAGCTTTTCAACACAGTCCTCTCTGGTGACATCTGGTGGCCAAACATATGAGGAGCAGCTAGAATCTACAAAATAAAATCAACTGCTTCATTATTATTGCCCACTCTACAGAGTCGAGTTCACAATTCTGTCTCATATTGGGCTGCCGTTGTGTTGCTTTGAACATGTATTTTTGGGGGGCTGAAAAAATTGCCATGTCTATTTGTTTAATAAATAATTTTGATCAATTAACACTCCTTGTTTAAACATGTGCCATGGTGTGGACTTTCTTTGTTTGTGACTCCTTGATGTTTGTAAATACAATAGATGAAAAATGCATATAATAATGTACAACACATTATGCCGTATGCTTCTGCTCTGAGGTCCTGACTCCATGTACCTATGCAATTAATCATCGGACAGGTATGTTTATAAATAATATTAAATTAGGCCAATTTTCTTATACATATTCTTGACCTGGGGTAAGACTGATTGTGAACTGGAAAGGGAAAATGACTTCACATGTCATGAAGATGCTAGAGAGATTCATCCTGAGACACCTGCGTCTGCTTGGCTGGATCCCCTGCAGTTTGCTTGTCAAGCCCGTATCGGCGTGGAGGATGCCATCATCTACCTGCTAGACCAGGCTTATTCTGGGGTGGACATTTTTGGAAGCACTGTGAGGGTCATGTTCTTTGACTTCTCTAGTGCTTTTAACAGGATCAGACCATCACTGCTGGGGAATAAGCTCACGGAAATGCAGGTGGACGCCCCACTGGTAGCTTGGATCACTGACTATTTAACAAGTCGACCACAGCATGTTCGGCTGAAGAGCTGCCGCTCTGATAACATCCTGAGCAGCACGGGGGTGCCACAGGGGACTATCTTATCACCCTTCCTCTTCACCCTCTACACATCTGACTTCAGGTACAAGTCTTAGTGATGTCATCTGCAGAAATTCTCTGATGACTCTGCCATTGTGGGCTGTATCAGGGATGGACAGGAGGAGTGCAGGAGTGTGGTGGACAGCTTTGTTGAGTGGTATGAGTTAAACCATCTAGAGCTTAACATCACAAAGACAAAGGAACTGATCATGGACTTCAAGAAGCATGCTCCTCCTCCTACCCTTGTCACCATCAGAGGGGCTGATGTGGAGATCGTTGAGGACTACCAGTACCTGGGAGTATAATACATGGACTGTAAACTGGACTGGAGCAATAACACCAATGCTGTCACGGCTGGCGAGGCAGGCTGTGTGTAGATAAAGTGAGGACCCAAGTGCAGGCAGAGGTTGGTATGAGGAGTGAGTTTATTTAAGGTGGAGATGGCGAGGAACTAAGAAATAACTAAACTGGGAAAACCTAAATACATGAAATTGAAACCAAAACTCACAGAGTGACATGCAAAGGAACATAGGAAGGACCACGGCAGAGACTCAGGGAAGACATCACAGACAAATCAGCAACAGGCAGGAGAACACACAGGGCTTAAATACACACAGGAGAAATCATAGGATGGGAGACAGGAAGGGAACACACCTGGGAGAAATCAGGGCTGACGAGACACAGGCGTAAAGCTTAGAACACTCACATGAGACGGAGACCTTCAGAATAAAACAGGAAATACAACAGGTATGCACAGACATGAGCTTAACACAAGACATGGCGACAAGGAGGGAACACAAAGATGTGGGACCAGGGCAGGCACAGAGACACAACAAAAGGAGCTTGAAATACAAAACAGAAACAAAACCTGAGAACAAGAAATTCCCAACAAGAATGAACCTAAAACACAAGATAATAATCAAAACCTAAAAGTCCACCACTGGGTCCACAGACTCAGGACCACGACAACTGCTGTCTTCAAAAAAGGGCAGAGTTGGCTTTTCCTACTGAGGTGGTTCAGGTTCTTCAATGTTGGTAGGAAAATGCTGACCATGTTCTATCACTCTGTGGTAGAAAGCGCTGTGTTCTTTGCAGCTGTGTGCTGGGGCAGTGGGGTGAAGACAGCTGATGCCAACAGGCTGAACAAGCTGATTTAAAAGGCTGGTTCTGTCCTGGGTGTCAGACTGGAGAACCTGGAGGAGGTGTCTGAGAGGAGAATGCTAAAGAAGCTTCTTTGTATTATGGACAACCCCTGCCACCCCACGCATGCCTCCACGGTGAACCATTGGAGCACATGCAGCAAAAGACTAATCTAATCGCCCCGAAATGCAGAACTGACCGCCACAGGAAATCCTTCATACCAGTGGCAATAAGACTGTACAACTCTTCCTCGCTCTGTAGGTGATTTTCCTGAGGATTAATACCAATGTTATTCTGTTCCCATTCAGACCGTGCAGTATCACCCAACAGTATTTTATTGAATGTTTGTTTCATCTCCCCATCATATGCTGCTACTCTCTTTTATTTAATTGCATAATACTATGTCACTTTTTAGAGTCACCTGCACTGATAGTTATTTATTTTTCAGGATATACTTACATTGTTACTTCGTTGGAGTTATTTGATATATTTTGCACTATCCTACCTACTACATATTACTACTATTATTCTTATTGTATATATTATATATCTTATTCCTCTGTCTCTCTTGCTGCATTGAGCATGTGTATGACAAAATACTTTCCCTCGGGATAAATAAAGTTCTTATCTTATGACAGAGTCAGTGACCGAGTATAGAAAGACCAGCTCTTTATCCTCTCAAGGATACTTGATAGTGATGTGCGATACCACTGATTTCCTTTCCGATCCGATACCAAGTAAAATTCAGGGTGGTATCGGCGATACTAATCCGATACCGATACTCTGTACAAAAACTTAATGTTTCATTGCATTTCATAATACAATATATAATTTTATTATATAATTGTAATAATAACATAACCATATTGCTTCATAATGATTAGAGGACATCAGACAACTTGTTTTTATTGCTTAATAATGCAGAATAATCATATAGAAATAAAAAAAATGCCTTCTCCAAGTCCACAAAACACATGTAGACTGGTTGGGCAAACTCCCATGCGCCCTCAAGTATTAGTGGTGTGCGGATCGAGACTGAAATATCGATTCTTCCGATACCAGCAATTTATGTTCTAGAATCGATTCTCATATTATAATATCGATATTTTAGTACTCTGGGGTAAATTTGTAGTTTTTCCATTAAAATGAACGCAGTGAAAAGAAACTATACCATTCGGATCGTCTAATTTGGAAGGAACTACTTCCTCTTACGCCTTTCATAGTCATATGCGAAATACGGCTGTATAAATGTGTCGCAGCCCCTGGCCTGCACACTCACAACAATGGCTGAGCGCAAACAGAGTCATATGTGGACGCGTTTTACCTCCACAAACAGCCCAGACGCGGTTTGTGATATATGTGGCAAGACAGTGAGGTGTTGTGGCAACACCACTGACCTCGTCAAACACCTCGGAGTAAATCACATCACAGAATATGATGAGCTTATGTTGAGGCGAACTGAAGAGGAGGACAGGGACACAGACGTCTCTCGCAGAGTCCTTTAGTGCTGCAGGCAGGCAACATGCTCAAATAGCGCACAACTTCAGTTTTTTTTTTATTTCTATATGATTATTCTGCATTATTAAGCAATAAAAACAAGTTGTCTGGTGTCCTCTAATCATTATGAAGCAATATGGTTATGTTATTATTACAATTACATAATAAAATTATATATTGTATTATGAAATGCAATGAAACATTAAGTTTTTGTACAGAGTATCGGTATCGGATTAGTATCGCAGATACCACCCTGAATTTTACTTGGTATCGGATCGGAAAGGAAATCAGTGGTATCGCACATCACTATCCAAAATATTAAGTATTTGCCTTAACAATAGATGACGGTGAAGCATTTAATCAATAACTACTGAAAACCAACGAAGAAGACGCAGGGGGAAAGTGTCTGCGCGCGCAACCATTCTGTAATCTTGAGGTAAAATGGCGTCGGGTGCCATTTCAACCGAGTGCAAGAAGATATCGGAATTAAGAGTTGTTGATCTTAAATCTGAGCTCAAGCGAAGAAATTTGGACACCTTTGGTGTGAAGAGTGTTCTTGTCGCGCGACTTAGACAGGTGAGTCAGACGGAGCTGATGTGTGCAGAAACGATGACCGAGCCTGGCTGCACGGTGCACAGATGCTAACGCTAATGCTAGCCCGTGTAGTCACAGATTTCCCATTGATTCTAGCGAACAACACTCGTAGTTTAATTGCTAGAGTGACCGAGTTTTGGAGGCATTAAAGCTAGATATCTGTCGGGAAATATTTCGTGTTTGTAGCTCGGACCAGGAGCCAAGGGAGGTTGTGTTGAAGTATGTAAAAATGTTAGCGCTCGCCTTAAATTAGCGGGGGTGCCCAAACAAAAGGCCTGTTTATTCCCCCTTCGCCTCGAAACATCAGACGGACGAGGGCTCTCTGGTTCGATGCCGCATTTGAGGACCACTTAATCTCAGCGCAAACAGATGCAGCAGATTGCGCGTGATTGATCCCAGGTGCTGGAAGCGTGGATTTTATTGTTAAAATACGCATGCGCTCATTGTAAGTCCGGATCTAAATAAGAGCGCAGTGGCTGCTCTGTGTTTTTGGTTTTGCTTGTTTTCGATTGAGTTTTCACGATGAGTACTACTGACACATCCAGGGTACGGATAAAAGTGTTTTTTGTTTGTTTTTGTTTTGTTTTAGTTAATATAGTCGAACATGTGGTTGCTTTAAACAGACGGAGGAGCCTGTTTAATAGATTTTTAGCTAAACGTCAATACTGTCTGATGTTCACATTTAAAAGTCGGTCTCAGAATCAGAATCAGAATACTTTATTAATCCCGAAGGAAATTAGGGTTACAGCAGGCAGCACGCTAATGGCGCATGCGCACTTACAAAGGAACCTTCTGACCAACTTTACACAAACATCATATTGGGGAGACATGTCAGAAGGTAGGCTGATAGGAAAAAACAACGAAAATACATAACATGAGGTAAGAGGAGGACTGAGGTCAGACTGAGCTCCTAGTGGGAGAACAGTTAGATAACAGAAAAAACACCTCAGCACAAAAAGCACATGACTATCAATACACCATAGAAACACACGACAACAGGGGCGGGTAAAGGGTAAGAGAAAGCCGGTGTAGACAGCGCATCCGGTCCTGCAGCATGTCTGCGCTGGTCCAGTCGACTGCCATCTCCACCGGTAGGGCACAAGCATCGAAGGCGTTTGGAAAGGGAGGGGGGATGAGTGTGTGTATATCAGTGTATGTGTGTGTGTGTGTGTCCAGAGTTCAGTTGAGACAGTGTCCTTCGCCCCACCAGGCTAAGTAAACAGTTTTCCAGCCAACCCAGGTGGCCTTGCATGGAATGGGAAGGAACAGTCTAAACACAGTCGTTATCAGGGAGCTGTTTAATTATTTAATTTGCATACTGATTAATTAGTAATCCTAACTTGATTGTTCTTTAAGGCTATTGAGGATGAAGGTGGCGACCCAGAAAACATTCAGCTCCAGCTCTCAGCTGAAACACCAACTCGCAAAGGCGGAAAAGCTAAAGGTAATCTTTCTTTCTTATAAGAGTCAGGTTGCCCCAGGTGTGGTCAGCGAGACCCTGGCATCCTCTGTCAGAGGAAAGTGCATTTGTTGAGTGGGTGCTGGCTGTTACCCAGTCACATTCACAAAGACGGTGCTGCACCAAATACCTCCCTGCGATTGTTTTGGTCTCTAGCAGATTGACTGACCAGCCTCTTGGCCTACTTCAGTGGGGCTTTACCAGTCAATTCACAGTGACTGCCAGTAGCCACATTCAAACAACATTTGGATCCCTCCCCAGCCCCTTTTTTTCATTTTCAACAGCTAACATTTGTACTTATGCCTGGAGGTTGCCAGATGGTCACCGACCGGTGTGACTGTGGCCTCAACAAGTTCATGTTTTCTAAATGTTTTCATGTTGAGTTTTAATTTAATCTTTTAGGAAAGAAAGTGGATTCGGATTTGGACAACACCGTGGAAGATGACAGTTTTTCCAAGGTGACTGTGATAAACACATCTGTTGATGTTTGAGACATTGACACAAACCCTTTTTGTTGTTGTACTTGACACTGACAGCCTTCTCAACTCACCTGAGTGTTTTTGTTTTCTAGGAGGCTGAAGAGTATGAGTCAGAAAAGGGTATGTATGATAGCACACCAATCCCCAATGCTAACATTTGGATCCCTCCCCACCCCCTTTTTTTCTTTTTTTCAACAGCTAACTCCAGGTACAATGCATATATCATGTGGTATTTCATGCTTCCGGTAGCTACTGCATCTATCTAGGTTGCAACACATAAAAGGAGGAACAAATACATGATTAATTGAGACATTTCTCAAGATCGAGTCAAGGTTTTTTTGTTGTTGTTTTGCATCGCATGTCAATCGTTGGATACAGGATGCCTGGGTACCCGGTTTTCTTGGATTGCTCAAAATATTTAAAAGAAATCAGTTGTTTGCTTCAGTGAATTTCTGTTTTTAGTGGCATTCGTCTCCCTACATCGCCTAAGGAAATGAAGATTGAATATATTCACTGAATGAATGAAAATTGGAGGCAGCACTAGCTTGTAAGATTTGAGGATCACTGCACTTTCTTGTTGTCACTGTGATTGACAGCATGATTGGACAGGACCTGTAAAATGTGTGTTGGGTAGATCTGAATGGTTCACTCCATTCGCCACAGGAAATGGGCACCTCGTGTTAGGTCTTGGCAGGTGAAACGCTCTGCGAATGAAGTCGGTACATGGGTTGACTCAAGGACTGCGACATTCATGTGAGCATGTTGTACACGTACAGAAGCCATTTGTCAAGAAACAGCAAGAAACCTCATACATTTGTACCCAGGTGGCTGCAGCCCACCCATGATGTGTGCAGTGAAGATGCCACAACATGTTCAGCAAGGATAGACTGTCGTACACAAAGGGATGGACTCTTTCTAACTGCATGGGTGTGACTGAATGGACACGTTACAGCGGGTTGGATTTGATGATAACTTTTTAACTTTTACATCCCCCCCCATATAAAACCTGCTAAGATAAGACATTTATTATACAAGAAATGCTGGATGATAAAGAAGATATCCTAAAACTCAGACGACTTTTCAAGAACTGACCCACCGGGAATGTATTTTGCCTAAATGGAGAAAACCCAAAAGATGAACTGATGCCATTCCTCCACATGTGAACTTTCTGAAGAGCGACCATGACTTGTCGTAGGACGTATCGGGAATTGAATTCATACTGAAGTACTTCATGTGTCAAGAAATGAGAAGCACGGAAATATTCCCACATGTCCAAGGAGATTGTGTGTTTTGTGTCTTCCTGTGGTGTCTACGCCCTCGATGACCATTAACACTAAATGTGCTTTCTATTCTACTTTATAGGTCAAGTAACATGCGACATGTCAAATGTTAAAAGTTGTGTTTTTGCCATGTTTATCCTTGTTAAATCCCTCAGATGTAACTGATACAGATGATGGTATTCGTGAAAATTCTAAGCCTCCACCCTGTGAGGACAGCCTCGCTCACTCTGAGGCTGAACCCGAGACAGACGCTGTGGCGGCTGAGGCTGATTCAGAGCCTGAGCCAGAGGTGGACGCTGAGCCCGAGGCCGATCCCGATGCTGAACCAGACGCGGATGAGGATCCAGAGGTCGAGCCTGAAGTGGCTGAGATGGATGCTGAAGCCATGAATTCCTCTAAAGAAGCCGAGGAGGATCACCTATCCGTCTCAATCCCAAACGAAGATGCCATCACTCTGGATGTTGATGGTGACGACCTCCTGGAAACAGGTAAACATGTGAAACTTCCAGATCCAGAGGCAGAGAAGGGCAATGATGAGCCAGAGGCCTCTGCTGAGATGAGCCCAGACGATGACATGAAAGCGAAAGAGTCGGAGGGCCACAAAGATGGTAAGAAGGACGATGGATCCCGTGGCGAGCCCATGAAGAAAGACGGCCGAGACGCCACGAAGAAAGCTGAAACGGGTGATAAAGAGAAGGATTCTGGGAAGAAAGGCCCCTGCACTACTGGGGCATCAGGTCAAGCAAAGAGGTTTGTCTTTCTATGTCAGTTCTTTGATACTACTACCAAGTCCAGCTCACTAAGAACGCAACATTGTGGGTAGCCTCAAGAAATATTTTTTTATTTTTTAAAAAATTTTTGCCATGAGGGAGATGTTCACTGATGTACCTAATCCTGCCATTTACGGCATTGATTTATTTCTCTGAAGTCGGTTAAAATGTGAAGTTACCCACAAGCTGAGAGAACGACTCTTATTTTGTTACTTTGGCCTTTCCAGCAATTTTTAAGCCTTTTCCAGTTTCTACACAAGGCAGTGTAAAAGAGCATTAGTCTCTGTGATGACGGTTTTTTCCCCTTTGTGGCCAAATGATTCGCTGAAGTTGAACAAACCTCCGAAGATTTCATTTGTCCAGAGAATAAATTGGCTGACAACTTGACCCCATCTCACCACTGGAAAAATCAATGAAGCCTTTGAGACATTGGTTCAGATCCACGTCTTGCCTAAAGGATTTTTTTTTTCTCCCCCTCAACAGAACCACGAGTTATTTTATTCCACTAGCCGTGTGCCTGTCAGCTTACGTCATGGTGTTATTTACCGTCATTCATTTCCTGTTTGTTGTTTCAACCTTTTGCTTTTTAGCTCTTCAAGAGACAGAGATGGAAAAGCTGCAAAAGATGAAAAGGGTAAGGATGTTTTTAGAGAGGGGAAAAAAAAAAATTCAGTGGTGTTTTGGTTTTTCTGATACTACTGCTGTTTGGAAAACATGTTTATTAGGAGCTGTGAGCGGCAACAACACTGCCAGCTCGTCTCGTAACATTTGGGTGAGCGGCCTTTCTTCAAACACCAAAGCAGCTGATCTGAAAAACCTTTTTGGCAAATATGGCAAGGTAGATAACGTCTTTTTTGTGTGTGTGGTTACTTAGTTGTCGTTACTTATTTTGAGCATAAAAAATATTCTTGGAATTTTATAGAGAAAACAAAAATTTCCAACAGGTTTTAAGTGCCAAGGTGGTTACGAACGCTCGCAGTCCTGGTTCGAAATGTTACGGCTTGGTGACGATGTCGTCCAGCACAGAGGTGGCACGCTGCATCTCCCACCTGGACTGCACAGAGCTTCATGGACAGCAGATATATGTTGAAAGGGTTGGTTGAATGCATTATGTCTCATTTCTTCATAGAATAAAACGTTGGTCCTGTATCACTCTTTTTGTTTTTTATTAATCTTGTTTTTTTTGTTTTTTTTCTTTAGGCCAAAAATGATCCATTCAAAAAGGAGCCCTCAAAGAAAGAAGCAGAGGAGAAGGCAAATGAAAAGCGCAATTCCACCGGGATGAAGGCGACTAACAAGTAAGTGACAGGAGGAAGCGGAAAAAAGTGCTAATGGTAATTGTATGAAAGCCTATTTAACTTTCTGTCCTTTTCTCATTTAGGCCACAGGCGTCCTACAAAAAAGAAGACAAGAAAGTTGATAAACTCTCTGAAAAGGACAAAGACGTATCCAAGAAGCAAGATGCCAGAAGCGGAAAATCCAGCTCCGTTTCATCTGGTTCAGGACACGAAGGTGCAAAGAAGGATGACAGAAAGCATGGCCGTAGGTTTTAGCCCTCTTCTCATCTCTGATTTGGAGAGTGTAACGTAGCTGCTTTGTGGTCATAATTTGCTTTTTGTTTTTTTAACAGGGGCAAAGAGCCCAAGCAAGATGATGGTGGTAGATCACAACAAGGGAGAGTCTAGTTTTGGCAAAATGAGACCTTTCAGAAGGGGAAAGTATTTTGACAAAGTAAGAATTATTTCTGCTTAATTGTAACCACATTTTAAATGTGTATTTGTCTTCAGATGAATACAAATGTGCTCTGTTTGATACTTTTTCAGCCTTTTGTTAACATGAACTTTCAAAGACGGCCAAGAAGTTTGATTCCTCCCGAGGAGGTATGAAGTTCTCTCTATACTTTTTGTTTGTTTGTGATTAATGTGCTTTAGTTCTTATTTTTTTTCAAGCTTGAATTTCTGTTTCCCTACTAGCTGGAGATGATGAAAGATAAAATGCGACCTTTTATGAAAAAGGGGGAGGAGCGGGACATCTTACCTTTTGAGAAAATCAAGGAGCAGAAGGAGCAGAGGATGCGTGAAAGGATGGCTCGTATGGAGCGTGTCCGCAGAGCCGTAGAGTTGCGCAAGTACGCACACAAGTTATTACACTTGGTAGATTTATAAAATGCTGAGGCTGCTGTATGTTTGAGTTTCAAGGCGAGGGATGTCTTGTTTGTCTTCAGGCGCCGTGAAATTGCAGAACATGAACGTCGGGAGCGTGAGCGTATCCGCCTGTTGCGGGAGCGTGAAGAGCGGGAGAACCTTCTCCGGGAGCGCCAGAGACTGGAGATGGAGAGGCAAAAACTGGAACGGGAGCGCTTGGAAAGGGAGAGGCTTGAGAGGGAGAGAATTCGTATAGAGCAGGTACAGCGTGAAACGTGTATCAGACTAACTTTTTATGTTATAGCTGTCATTTAGCGCGGCTAGAAATGGTGGTCACAGATGTAGCCGTCTACTAACCCTTGCATGCACTGACTGATATTAGCAGCTGGCACTCGAAAGCTGCTGTCAACATTTTGGTAATATGAAGCTTGTAATAGATGAGATGTGGTGGCAAATGCATGGGAAACTCCAATAGCTGTGAGAAAGTTTGCTGCTGCTTCAACAAAAAAACTGCCCAGCAACAGCATAATTAGCTTCTTTTTCATTAGCACTTAAGGGATAGAGGGGGCTAACCTGTTGAGGCAAGAGTGAGCTGAGGAAGATGGGAGCGGCTTTATCACGTCTTTAAATCTAAATCAAATCTAACGTAATGTTGTAACCGCAGCCATATTTTTAATTGTTTAAATTTGTATTTATTTTTTTCAGGAAAGGAGGAAGGAAGCGGAGCGCATGGCTCGTGAGCGCGAGGAACTGCGGAGGCAGCAGGAGCAGCTTCGCTTTGAGCAAGAAAAGAGAAACAACCTGAAGAGAGGCCGTGAAGTGGAACACGGGTACATGTAGAGCTGGGCGATATGAGATTTTTTCATATCACGATATGTTTTTTTCATTTCAGGCGATAACGATATCTATCACGATATAAGCCAAATAACTATATTTGTAAGATTTAAATGTGCCGTTGCTCACAAGTAAAATGTGAAATAATCAGCAGCTTGTTTTTAAATATTTATTTCTCATAATAAGTTCAACAGGGTAGATGTACTTAAGGAACATGAGACTTTTTCAGATAAATAAAGGCAAATATTGCAAACTACACAAAAGGCAGCCGCTAAAGCGTTTAAGTTTCAAAATAGAACAAACAAAACAGACTAAATTGTCAATTCCACTTAGAAACAAAATATTAATTCTAAAAATAAATCTTAGTTTGTTTTACAGAAGAACAGACAAAACTGACTAACTTTTGTCAATATCAAATAAACTGAGAACTAAAAGGAAATTCTCAATCTCTCCTTGTTGTATAGCTTAGCCTTTCAAACAGTTTTAACAGTTACTTTAGTCTGACAAAAGCCGAATGACGAATTAGCGCTTCCAGTCAGAGACTGAGGCTACGTCCACACGTACACGGGTATTTTTGAAAACGGAGATTTTCCGTTTTCGTTTTAAAAAATAATCCCGTCCACACATAAAGGCAGAAATGAAGGAAAACGCTGCTATGAACATGCCAAAGCAGCAGGTGGCGCTAGATTCCTAACCGTGCAGAAATGTTGGCCAATCAGAAGTCTAGAAGCCTCGGTGGGAAAAAGTAAACAAAGCTGGGGCATAGAAGCAGAACAGAGTCGTATGTGTGGAGGGACAGTAACTGTGTGTATATGTAAGCATTTAAACACTGCAGAGAGTAGAATTAACAGTAACAGTATTGTAGAAATTCATTTCACCGAAACAATAACGTGGCGCACAGTGTGACGCATGCACCAGTTTATTGTATTTCCAGACTTGCTTTCGGCACAATTTACAGTGCACGCTACTCTGTTTTTTGTCAGACTTGAAATAGCCGAAATACCTTCACACTACGGAACTTCTATGGCTCTTCCGTTCGACAATCTCTCCGGCATTGGAACCATCATCTTTTTTCTCTTCGGTCACGCTCGGTTGATTTTTCTAGTCGGCACACTCATTTCCTCCATTACCCGCTGGCTGCTTCCCAAACAAACACACGTGCGGCTTGGCACTTGTGCTGTATGTAACAAGTCACGCGACGTGAAGCTGCGGCTGTGATTGGTTCGGCTCTGCGCTACTTAATTTGGATCGGCCAACCTTTTTTTTTTTTTTTTTTTAAGAGGACAAGAGCGGCGAGGTCTATCGCGATAGCTTAATTTCTCTATCGAGTAAAAGTTATATCGCGATACATATCGTTATCGTTCTATCGCCCAGCTCTAGGTACATGTAGTTTTGTCTCAGCTGTTTTAATGTGAAGACGAGTGTGGATAATCATTACCCATGAGTTACATTTATTTTAAAATGGAAACTGAGCAGCTGACGAAGAGCTTAACAGCTTTTTCTTCTGTTTTCTCAAAAGTAACATTTTGTTCAGTTTGACTTCGGTACAGAAAAGATCATCACTGGGTCTGTGTGTGCGCAGCACAACCATAATCTGAGAGTTTTTGGTTTTCATTAGGAGAGGGAGCGCTGTTATCGAGTGTCATTTACATAATATGTAAAGTCTGTGACGTAATGTTGTGTTTATAGTGGTAGCTAGTGTTATCTATATTGCAGAGTGACAAGTGGCGTCCCGCACTCGTGACTCAGTGTCTGTATTCGATGTTTCAGTCGACGAGACGACTCCTATTGGAACGGCAACAAGAAGATACAGCCTGACGCCCGTTTGAATCAAGGCTCAAACTACAACAGGCAGCAGAACCGCTTTACAAACTTCACTCCCCGAGAGAGAGGCCGCTTCCCCGAGACCGCCAGCCAACCACCCAACACATATGACAGGTACACGTTTAAACTACATTAGTTTACTAGTCACAATGTTGATGCCATTCGTTGGAATCATTTATGGACTCCAAAGAAAGCTTTTATTGCACTTTCGGTGAATTACATTTTGGTCCTCTTTGTGTTCCAAGACGAAACCGGTTTGACGGCGAGCCTGAGGTGAAGAAGAGTCGGCCTGCTCCTCACAGAGAAGGCTCCGGCTTTGATCGCTACCACAAAAACTTTGAAACGGTCCGCAGAGCTGAGCCGCCACCACCTCCACGCGCTGAACTTCGGGACACCGACCGCCGGGACAGAGACGACAGACGCCCCGCTCCCATGCACGATCGCCCTATGGGAGCAAGAGGCGCAATGCCGGGCATGTCGCACAATCGCGCACCGAGGGATGGAGGGCATGGATGGAAGAATGACGGCGGGATAAACTCCAATAAGGGAGATATGCGGTAAAGGAAAACTCCTGTTTGAAGATTAAGCATTATTAGTTGCTTGATGGTTTTGGAAAGCTAATCTCTCTTTGAAATCTCTTGCTGGGCTGAGCAGCGGGCCTATGCGCATGCGTGCAGAGCGATCGGGCAGGGATGGCCCAGGTGTCGGTCCAGGTCCTGCTCTCAGAGGAGGCCACTCCATCAACCGTGAAAGGAGCTTTAATGATCGAGATGAAAGAAGACCCATGGTGATGAGTGATCAGGTGAGTTTATCTTCTGAAAAAGGAGTGATGTCTTTCCCTGATCCTCCTGTACGATGGAAAACCTTTACATTTTGAGTTGGCTTTCCTCTGTGTGAGAGACCCAAACACATTCAGCATTTCCTTTGCCTCTGCAGCCTTTCAGCTCGGGTCGCCAGGTCGTAGTGGAACGTCACGGCAGGGAGCAGGGAATGAGGAAGGAGTGGCACGGTGGCTCAAGCTCCCAGGGTGGAGGCTTTTCCGATAATCGCAGGATGGGGGACTCTCGGAGCGCCATGATGCCGCCTTCCAGGTATGCTGCATAATGGAGACGTGTTGAGAAAGCAGAGTAGCGTGCCGCCCTTCCATCCTTCTCAGACATGACCTTTTTGTCTTTCTGCAGTCACTCTTCGTCTGGAATGAGCCGAATTGTACAGATCACCAACAACTCCATCCCCAGTGGCGGCACTGTGGGCGGATTCAAAACCTTCAAAGGAACGCCGCGGCAGTTCTAACCACAGCCACAAATCTGCAACATGAAAGCTCCTGAAGATCTGAAGACTTTTCTGAACTTTATTTTTAGAATATCGTTTTGTTTTTTCTTTTTTCTTTTGGCGGCACGTTTGTGCACAAAAGGTTGATGACACTATTTTATTTTGTATAGACAAGTGTACCTCCAGTGTAGGGTTTTTTTCCTGACAGTTTTGCTGTTACCATTACACAACCCTGTGCACATGTTTTAATAATATTTAGAAACCTTATTGTACAGCACAGTCTTTGTAACAAGTTTTCAAGTGATGTTAAGACTTCTCTTATTGAGTGTTCTCTGTACATTTTCAGTAGCCTAGCGTCACACTCAATTTTCCTGTGTAATATGTCTTTAGCGTATTATAGAACCCGACATGAAGGGATAATTGACTCATTTGGAAGTTTCACAGATGACGAAAAGAAATATCTTTTTTGAAAAGTCATTTTTGCTGTGGATGTCCTGTTTTTGTAAAAGAAATGATTATAAAACTGTAAAAGAGCCCGCATTGTAGCTAAATACCTCTCATAGGCCACAAATTGAATCACAGACAGGTCTGTGTGTCTAAACTCAAATTTGACTTTCAGGTCAAACTGCAGGGCATTCAGTGGAGGTAAGCGAGGCTTTTAAGGGCACACATGGTTGTTGTTTGCTCATTGTTATTTCAGTGAAATTTGAACATTTGCTTTTCAGCTTTTTTTTTTTTTTTTTTTCCCTTTTTGTGAAACTTGTATTGTAGAGACATCCTGTGTCCATCATTGAACTCTCTCATGCTAGCAGGAAGTATCAGTGTAGAAAGTTTGAATTTGAAAAAGTGCACAAGATGGGTAAAACCTGCCCTTTGAAGGGGACATCATACTGTATGTAGACTGTAAGCTTCGTGTCAACTGTGACTAAACCAACATCTTGCCTCTGTCTCGTCTTGTTCGGTCATTTCAGTGCTTTTTTTTTTTTTTTTTTTTTTTTTTTTTTTAAATTTTGTTTAAAAGCTCGTTAAGCTTCGTAATTCTTTTAGAGCTGGACCAATACTGCACACCTCGGACTGCCATGCATGTAGTTGGATTTAAATTTAAATTACACATCTGTTGTAACTGGTTGAAGCTGATTCAACTACCAGGAGGGGGGGTGAGAAGCCAAATGTCTTTGTGCTGAGTCTTCGGTCATGCCAGGATCAGTTTGCTTGTGGGCCTCAGCGTGAAACTGTTGATGCGGTGGGAGTGAAGATCTCTCAGCTAGTGCGTGTACGTGCCTTGCCAGTTGGAAGTTTAAAATGAAATACAAGTTTCTGTGTGTGTGTGTGTAAATGTTTCCCCCCCCCCATACTTTTTTTAAGAACAGTGATTATGAAGTGGTGGATATCTTGAGAGTTGACTGGTTTATAAAGCAACACATAAAACACTTTACTAAAATCCATATATTGCTTACAAAAATATGTTTTAGAGAACTTTCATAAGAACCTTAGACTTACTCAGTAAACTAAACTTAGTTTAGTCATTTATTCAATTTCAGTTCAATTTTATTTCACAACAACAGTTGCCTCAAGGTGCTTTATATTGTAAGGTAGACCCTACAGTAATACATACAGAGAAGAAACCCAACAATCATATGACCCCCTATGAGCAAGCACTTTGGCAACAGTGGGAAGGAAAAACTCCCATTTAACAGGAAGAAACCTCTGACAGAACCAGGCTCAGGGAGGGGCGGGGCCATCTGCTGCGACCGGTTGGGATGAGAGAAGGAAGACCGGATAGAAGGTTTGAGGGGTCATCTGTTCAGAGGTGCCCTTCTGCAACTTGGTTTTAATTAGTGGTTATTTCCTTTGCCTTCCTGTCAGCTCAGAGCAGTCTGGCCTTTTCTTGTCTTACCTCTGACACAAAAGGGCATTTTCGATGGTTGTGTGTAGAACTGCAGCAGGTCATTTTGACCATGTCTCAATGATTAATTCTAATGAGTTGCTGCCATACGATTGGCTAATTAGGTGTTTTCAAAAAGAAAACAGTTGAACAGGTGTACCTAATGATGTGGTTGGTGAGTGTATATTCCACTGCAGTGTCTAACCAACTGGTACAGTGTCCTTGGACTTTTATGCTTCATACATCTTGTTCATATGTAAGGCAAACAGATATAACCAGTTCCTCCCACCTGGAAAAAAAAGTAACCAAGTCAATCTTACAAAATATTTTTTATAGTGTGAAGGTGAAGTTTTGCACGGCTTCAATACATACGATAATGAAACTGTATTAACTGATTCTCAGGTGGTCAGGTTGGAACTTTTTTCCAGAATGGATTAATTTTACGTGGAATGATCCAACTCACAGTTCCAGTTTTCACACATACAGGCTATGAAATGGTGCAACTTCCACTTTTCTCAAAAGACATTAAGACTTCAAAGCAATGACAACAAACCAACAACTTATCTTAGTTTTTTATTTTCCTGGTAACTTCTAATCAGGTTGAATGTCCCTCGTCTATAAGGCATTTTGTTATATATATATATTTATATATATATCACCATATACAATATGTGACTGTAATGTGAAAGGCTACATACATTATTTGGTCATTTATGTAAATACATGAACATTGAAATCAACACAAATGAGTAACCTCCCATATTCACAAACGCTTTCCTTTTTGTTTGCTTCTTTTATGCGAAATATAAACAAAACAGGCCGGACAGTGGAAAAAAAATTTCTTGGGGTAATCGATGATGAACTTTTACTCCTCTTTATTTTTCAGCCCACACTGTACATGCATCACAGGGTAAAATCTGGGAGTTTTGATATTGCAATAAAGAAAAGATCTCCCTTAGATTGCTCAGCACTCTGGATCTATCTGTCACACAACAACAATGAACATTTCCCTCTGCTACATTAATGAAAACACTCAAGCCTGATGAAGCATTTTCACATTTGTATGTACTTTTGACCTGTTGCCTTTCTTTGAGAACATTGTGTAATGAAATGATGGATTTGATGGGAAAAAAAATAGTTAGGGGTTAACCTACACCATTTTTTTGCTGATGGAATTGGATACCAGTGGAATTGAATATCAGCGCCGAGCTGATAACTCCAGCCTTTGTATTGGTATACTTGAGTCTGGTGTAGATGTACCGCTAACTACGAATATATCAAATTGCAGCAAGTTCTATTGAAGGTGCTATGGCCCGATTTCCAAAAACATCTGGATGCTGTGAAAAATATAAATTAAACCACAAGAAGACTTTAAATTAATTTAAACCATACATTTAATTATAAATACTACAAAAGCGCCATATGTTATAACTAAGCAACTTTTTAATGCTCATTTTGAATTTGAAGCCAGCAACACAATAAAAAAAAACCCCAAAACAAACAAACAAATAAGAAAAAATAAATAAAATGGACATAGGCATCTAAATGCTCTTATTGATAACTGCACAGAATTTAGTGATTTCATCATTTTCATCATCAATACAAGAGTCAGAGAATCTGGACAAAATCTCTCAATACAAATGACAAGGCTGGAAAAACCTGAACTGAATGACTGTGAGGATCATTAGGCTCTGGGGCTGCACTGCCTTAAAAACAGGGATAATCATGGTGGGAATCACTGCGTGGAGTCTGAAACAGTTCTGCAAGCAGTGATGCTGCATCCACAAAGTTAAAAACCTCATGTACAGCAAGATCCATAAACACCACGGTCTATTTTATAGTGGACTGAGCCGAAGCAGACAACTGTGCGTGGGTTTGAATGGTCTTTCTGGAAACCACTGGCACCACGTCCTCCAGAGTAAAAAGGACAGGGGCTGTTCAGATTGTTTAAAAAGCAGCACCTGTGATTATACGGAGGCCCATGAGCAACACGAGCAATTTGTTAATCTGCAAAGGTCCCATTAATGCTGAACAATATCTACAGATTTTGGACCAACGTGTTTCACACGGAAGAAAGGGATGTGACAACAGCATGGCTCTGTTTTTAGAGAGTCTGGCTACTAAATTTGAATGCTTACACAATCAAAATCTCTCAAAAAGGGGGAAAACATGGCATTGTGAAAAGAAAATGCGACTTTAGATTTATTTGAAATGTGTTCCTGGCATCATATTCAAAATGTGCATATGTAAGAAAAAGTAAAAAAAACAAAACAAAAAAACGCCAGTTTTAATATTTGATATGTTGCCTGTTTTTCTATTTAAGTTCAAAACAGGGTTTCTCTATGGAAGCTTGTTGCTGCCACTGAAAAAATCCCAAACAATTTTAGCTAAGCCAAGTCAAAATTTCAAGTTATTTTCTCAATTTGGGGTTACAAACTCAAACTTCTGAAAAAGTAAGTCAACATTGTGAGATTATTATGAACTACGAATGGCTCCTTTTTCAGTGGCTGAAACAAGCTTCCATATCTCTCTGCAAAGTTGTATGTTTTGTCTATTTTTACATTTTGCATAACATCCCGCCATTTCTGGAAACAGAGTGGCTCCTTGTAACAGATGTATCCTTTCATTTTAAGCCAAAACATTTAATCAGCCCTTTCATACTTTTACAAATTCGTATTATTTAGCTGGCTTAAGAGCAACTGCTACTAAGAATTATTATTTTGGCCATTATTTACTTTTTTTAAGGTACCCAAAAGAACAATAGCACTCTTGCACAATTTGTGTTCCGTAGAAAATGAGGTATGTTTTTTTTCTGTTAGTGCATATCAATGTAACAGTGCAAAACCAATTACAACAACTATATGTTCAACGATCACCTTGTCAAAATACTAATTTTACAGCATTTACCCCACCATCACTTTTACAAGGCATACAAGAGACCACTTTGAGACATTAAACACACAATATCCTTCTGATCAATTCATCATAGGAAGTAGGGTGAAACCAAACACATTACAACAAAAATACTTAATTCAGGTGATAATGACTAAGAGTAGCAAGCGGATGCACAGTAGTAAATCTGAAACAATAGTAAAAATCTGTGGCATTTAGGTAACTTCACGCTGTATTCAAACAAAGACCCACATAAAAATCTTCAAAATCAAATCCAACTTTAAAATAAAGTTTAATTTAAAAAAAATCTCCTCTGGAATGTTTAATCAGCATGTTGTTGATGGGCCAAGACAGGGTGAAAAAAAAAATCAGAAAGCCTCCCCTCTATCTTCTTAAAGAGAAATTTTGATTACTTTATTACTTTAAGGTGCATGAAAAAAAAATCTGCAAAGAAGTAACAATGTTCCTTAACCCTGTTCAGCGAGGTCTTTATTTTTCACCAGGACCAGCCAGTCCATTGCTTTTTACTGTTATTTGAATGAATTCAGCTGTCAATAACAGTGTTAGTGTCAAGTCCTTCAAAGTGTCCTAATAGTTGTGTGGTGTGTACATATAACGGATGCTTAAAAGTTGCGACTGAGATAGTGACTTCAGGCCGAGGAACCGTGTCATTAGAAACATTAACATCTGAAAAGACACCCGAGGATATGTCCCATCAAAAAAGGCCTGAGAGAAGTTCTGACGTTTACGTGAAAAATGTATGGATTGTCTCATTCTAGTAATACGCCTGTTTCCTTTTGTCCTATAAAATATGCTGAAATGCTGTAAGGCGTTATATATTCAACTGTAGTTATGTATATATATACAAAACATAGCCTTGCTAGGGCCAAAGAAACAAATGGGGAGCACAAACTCCAGCCATCACACAAAGCTCGTAAGAAAGGTTTCCCACACAGTAGGTAGCCTGCTGTCCTGACAGAGAATTTTCTTCTCACTCAACAAAATAATGGAGACCACTTTACAAGCGCTGCAAAGACCTCCTACGCCAACTGTCTCCCTCAGTCTCTAGCAGAAGGCTCGAGTCAAGGAATCCGACTGGAATGTGTAGATAGAAAAAGTTTGTCAGGAGGCAGTCCCATGGTATAATAATGGCACAAACCACTAGCTAAATTATAAGAATGGGTTAGATAAATATGTACATCATGTGTCTGCATGCGCAGCGCCGCAGTGAAAATGCACAAAAGTTTAAAGGTGATACCACAGAATTTCCTACAACCTCCAAAGACAGCTCTGTCTGCGAACTTTGGGCCTGAATGTTCATAAATATCTGATAAAATTAGTCTTCTCTGAAGCTGACTAAGAAGGGGCTAGGAAAGGGAGAACTGTGGAGAACAATGGGAGAAAAATTCAAAGCAGAAAATGATCTTGTAGAGCCTGATATATACAGATACCGATATTTGATTTAAAAATCTGATTTTATAATAAATTAGCCACAAAACAAACAGATTTCCGTAACATTTGTTATTTTTTAGTTTTATTTTCATTTTCTCGTTTATGGTCGACTCTGCTCGGATTAGCCGGCAGTCGTTTGGGTTCCAAACACTTGTGTTGCCAACAAGGAAGTTGCAAAGTGCCCTCTGGTGGACAAAGTATGCAACATCAACACTCATAAAATAGCTGAAGGGTGTTTCTCCCATCTCTTCTTTACTTTATTAGTTTACATTTATTGGCCACTATGATTGCCGATATTGACAAACTGTCAAATGGCTAATATCATAGGATACTATCGGCCTGCTGTTAAATCTGACTCTATTATATTGTATATCCTGATGTCACATATTTGGAGTCCAATTTATATGTTAATAAAAGGACCTCCGTTGTTCAGAGAAATGTATGTGGATTACTGAATTCAAAGCCCTGATTCTAACAGTGTCTCCACACACACAGACACATACGCTCTACAGGAAGCTGTCAGAACAGACTTTCAAACTACCGCTCACTCTAAACTAGGTGCCATCGAACGCAAACCTAATCTGCCGAAAGATAGGCGCGTCTCAGAAACATCAGATTCAGACATAACGTGCCAACGTAATCTTCAGTTTTCCTGTCCCAAATCTTGTTTTTGTGAAACAGAATCACAACAAAAAAGACACAAAATGTCCCAAATGTGTAGCTTAACTGATGCAGCATACACAAAAAAAAAAAAAGCAATCTTGTTACATCAGTGATGCTCAGTAAATGACACGTTTATACCAAAGTAGCACACGTTTACTGCACATACACATTCAGACAGAGCAGAATACAACACTGCCATACTCTGGTAAGGCAAATCTGAACAGGGCAAGCTGTGATGAGTGTTGTAACATAGCTACAGTATCTGGCAGCTAATTAACCCTTAGTATGTAGTGTTTCAGAGGGGACACGAGTGGCGTTACATCGACTTCCCTTTAGACTGCGAGAAAAGGAACAAAAAAGAAAAAAACATAGAACCTCTCCCAAAGCTACAGGTTACTCAGATAAATAAAATGTGAATGTTGGCATCAATGGCTATATATGTTTTGTAAATATTGACGCATACAAAAAAGCTTATAAGCTGCACTACTGAAAAAAATGACCAAAGTGAGTTAAGTTTTGTAAAAGAAGAGAATGTGAGAGGGTGAGATTGTGTTTCTTCGGATTATGTCGTTGGCTATAAAATACACCATCCCCAGGTAAACTTGACCCCCCTCCCTCCCTTCACAAATATAGTGTGCAACTTGTAACAAAGTTTGGCGGACTCTAAGAAAGAGAAGGGGTAGTAGTTGTTGTTTTGCCCCTTCCTCTGATGTCCAGGTTCCACTGAGGATAGAGGATAGCAGGCACCAGTGGTTTGGGAACAGCAAATCCTCTGTTAGTCACATCTCTCCTCAATCGTCTCCTTCCCTTGTTTGCCATCAAGTGGGGGCTGTGCGTTGTGTGTGTCCAGTCCATGGAGAAAAAACTCTGTCCCCTTTCTCACAGATAAGCAAATGCACAAAACACTCACATGCACACTCACGCAGACAGCTATATGTTACAAAATAACACATTTGTCTTTATCTTTTGATTCTTTCTTGTTTTTACGCTCCCCACTAGATGACTGTTTCCCCGGGCTGGGTGTGGCTCCAGCCGGTGCTGCTACGCCACCGCTGGCTGCTGCTCCCCCTGCTCCTGGACCACCTCTGTCCGTCTCGGCCCCCTCGGCAGCATCCTGCTGGCCCTCCTTCCCGAACAGGACAGCAAAAGAGTAGAAATTTACAGCTTTGTTTGTATTTGTTGAAAAACTGTGGCAAGAAATGATCAACCAAAAATTAATCTCTCTCTGGAATTAATTACACAGACTTTGAGAGGTAAACTAAAGCTATTTCACACATGCACTGCAGTCCTGAACTTTAACAGGACTCTACCAGGCAGGTGATCATGAGAATGCAAGCACATGACGCATTCAGGTTGAACGTGGTCGCTCTGTGAGCTCTTTCAAGTCTGTAATTCGCACTGATGTGAGAATAATCATACAGTACGGTGCATTTACCACCAGGTACAGGACACAAAGACAAACACCATCCACACCTAACCCATGCAGACAGATCCCTAAAGTAAAACATATTTAGAATTTAAGATGACCTATTCTGTTTGATTTTCATTTTATGACATATTGACTTCATGTTGAACACATAGTATGAATGTGTTTAATGCTGTGTGGTAAACATGGGAAAATTATCATAATCTGATTGTCCTGACACCCTGCAGGACGTTAAGACGTGTCCTCATGAAACTTTGGCCATGTGTGTCAGTGTTACTTACGGCAAGAGTGATTCACAGTAATTACCTCAGCCAAGGAGGTACTTGGTAGCGTGTATGAACATAATAGCTTAAAAAGATTTGAATGAATCCTGATCAATCTTTTTAGTGGTGTACGGGGGTGGGGGGGTGGGGGGTCGCAATCCATTAATAGTTGGCTTACATCCACCAAGGTTTTCAAGGTCAACTTTATAATTTGATTGGTTGAAAACTGAGAAAAAGCCTTAGAAACTGTGATTCTTACAAGTGTGTGTCTTGTCAACATATAGCAATCTATTATATATCACACTTGACCTCTGACCTCTCCTTCAAAGTGAATAGATTGATCTGATGGTCAAAGTAGTAATGATATATAGAGTTATTTAAAACTGCATCTCTCACTGCAATTGTTTGTATTAATGACATATAGGCACACTGGGAATGTTAGATGGGTATATCATGTACTTTGGACCTCTGACCTCTTCTTCAACATTTCTGAAATGATACTGATATATGGAGATTTTAAATATCACATCATTTACATCCAAATATTATGCCACATTTGGCTAATTTCACTTTTACATTTTACTTTACCCTCTCTTTCCTTCCAGAACGTTATATCTGCTTTTTTTGTAAAACAGTCAATTGAAAATTCGTGAATAACAACAACAAAAATGTGAATTTTTAGACAAAGACGGGCGAGGCTGAGATGGTTTGGACATGTGCAGAGCAGGGATAGGGGATATTTTCGACAAAGGATGTAGAAGATGGAGCTGCCAGGCTGGAGGACAAGAGAAAAGAGCACAGGGAAGATAAATGGATGCAATGAAGGAGCACATGCAGAGGGTTGGTGATAGAAGAGGACGCTAGGGATAGGGTGTGATGGAGAGAGATGCTCCACTTGGGCGACCCCTAAAAGGAGCAGCCGGAAGAAAAATGTAAAAAAGGAGAAAAGCTGTATAAAGAAACTGATGTGAATAAAACTGAAGAGTTTTACTTTTATCTCCTGTTCTCTGTTTTATTTCTTTTTGTCCACTTTCTGAATTTTATACTCTGCTCACACAAATTAAGGAGAAAAAGGATGATTATTTGCTATCACCTTCCCCTTTTCATCATCAGTTCCTCCTTTGTAATTCCGCTCTCTGATGCAGACATCTTTCCGTTTCCAAAAGGCAAACTTTACCCTCCGTGGTTCATAAAATTACCTCCTTTCTTACCTGCTATCTCCCTATCTCCCACCCTCCCTACCTGTGCGTGTGCTGCTGCTGCCACCGCCGCCTGCTCCTGCTCTTGCTCCTGGTAGTACTGGGAGGCTCGTCGGTCCTCTTCCTCCTGAAGCTTTTTCGCCAACTCTAGATCACTGATGCCTTCTGGGAGTTGTTCCCACTGTAAGTCCTGGCTTTGCTGCTCCTGCTGCAGTGACAGCGCCATCAGATAATCCTGATAACAGACATGAACACACATATAAAGGTGGAGAAAGAATCACCTATGAGCAAATCTATCACTGCAACGCTTAAATCCATCAAATACTGTGTTATGGTTATTGAACAGTTGGTCACAAGCCTCAAGTTTTTCCTTATTCGGAGAAACAACTGTGTCTGTCGTCTACTTTGTCAGAGTGCATTATCTAAAGTGTTTCCTTGTCTATGCTATGCACAGTGTCGCTGTAAAGATGGTGAATTTTTTTCTTCATCTAACTGAAGTCATGAGTCGTCCATAAAATACAGTTTTCTTACAAAACCAGTTTTGCTGATAAGGAGTGCTAGACCTGAGTAAGCAAGAAGAATAAAAAGTAATAGCCCCTCTGTTCATGTCTCATTGGTGCATGTGTGGGAGCGAGGCAGAAAATCTGTGTTCAATCTATTTTGGTCCACCGAGAAGAAGACAGCTGTGAAACAGGTAAAAGAGCATCACAGACAAACACAATGCATTGATAGGGACCACAGTGAAGCATGCATTAGAGGGGGGCAAGGTGCCATGCAGCCTTGCCCGGTGCTATTCAGGCTGCCCTGTATGTGATTTGCACTGGGAGCTACAACACATTTATTATTTAAGAAGTTTCCATTATATTTTTTTTTAGCCTGGGTTGACGCAGAGTTTATTTCTTTGGCTTCATTTCCCGTGTCTATTCACTTCGATAATTCTGTGTCTCATGGGAACTGGTGTTGTGTTTCATTGAGGCCAATGCTTTAAAGCAGCTAAAAAAAAACCCAAACCAAAACGTTACTTTGTGTCACACTGATGGTGTGAAAAGCACAACACATTTAAACACATCACGGTCTGGACGGGAATTGTTACTGGTTCTGCTAGTCTTGCCTGCATCAGTGCTCAGACCTGGTCTATCTGATCCTGCTGGCCACGGTATACAGTCTCTGGATCAGAAGGAGGCCGCAACCTGAACTCCGAATCGCAGAAATTGCCGTCGCCGTCAACGTTGTGCAGACTTTCCCAGACAACCTTCTCCTCCGTCAGGAAACCTTGGTCTGTAACCAGAAGGTACAGCTGGCCCTGGGAAACAACACACACAGATTACACACATCTTATCAGTGTATACAAACATGCTGTTAGTACAATGTGTATTTGTTATTACCACAAAGGAGGTGAAGGACTTTCAAAGGTTATTTGTCAGATTTGGACAATGTGATAGCGCTGAAGGTCAAAGTAAGCAGTCTCAGTTCCAGAATTTATCAGCTTTGTGGAGCCAGAGATTATTGTCTACCATTTTCTATTTTCATCATTTAAATGATCATTATTAATAATACATGCCAATGCCACAATATTAGTTGGTCTGTTGGTGGTGTTGGCAAACTGATTTACAGGACTCAGGACAAGGATGGGTACCGATATCCGGTGCCATTATGGCACCGGTTCTGACATAAACGGTAGTAACCAGACCGAAAAGCAGCGCACATTTCGGTGCTTTTTTTTTTCTCCCCGAGATGTCATACACTTTGGATTCTAGCCGATCATTTTACCTTTCCAAGTACAGTAGGCGGGCCCAGGTACGTACGTTCTTTTAGAGCAGAGCTACAGATTAAAAATGCCCAAGGCGAAGCGGTCACAAGTCTGGCTGTACTTCACAGCAAAAGATGCAAACTCAGCAGCCTGCAACAAGTGCTTTAAGCTGATACTGTGCAAAGGAGGTAACACCTCGAATCTGATGAAACACCTGGCGACGCATAGCATTTTTTAAAAAGCTATCAAATGTACCGTATTTGATAGCTTGCTGCGAGACCTCACACAGAGCACATCTACTGCGGGTGTGGCAAATCTCCATTAGCGAGTTAGCTCGGATCGCTCCGTGTGTAGGGCTGGACCGTGCTTATCATTTTGCAGAAAAAAAAGAGACTGCTAAAAATAAAAACATAGGAGGTTTTTGGACAAAGTTTGTGTTCTCCATTCTTTAAGCACCGGTTCGTGCACCGGCATCATTTCAAAAGTATCGATTTGGCACTGGTATCGGATAAAACCTAAACGATACCCATCCCTACTCAGGACCCCAGCTTTTACAGGCCATCAGGCCATCAGACTGCTGAACACGTCATAGACACCTCACCTTCACTACTGGAACTTCAACATTATGCACTACACACTGTACACTAATGCCACTGTTTTGCACATGTCTCAACTCTGTATATTTTTATATATTTTATTTATTGTTGACTCTATTTAATTTGTAAAATATGTGTATACACACACACACACGCACACACACACACACACACACACACACACACACGCGCGCGCACACACACACACGCGCGCACACACACACACACACGCGCGCACACACACACGTAGAAAAACATTTAGTATACACATCCAGAAATTTTTTTTTTTGCATATACTATTATATATTGTACATATATTTATTAGTTTCAGATTTAGCCATTCGTATATTTTGCCTGTTTATGTTATTGTATTTTGCACAACTCTGTTGCTTGTGAAGCTCACACACAAGAATTTCACTCGCTTGTGCTGTACCAATGTACCTGTACATGTGATGTGACAATAAAAGTGATTTGATTTGATTTGATTTACCATATAAATGTCACCTTAGGCCACTGTTAAGTGGTTGCCAGGCAACATGATGGTGTAAAAAAAAATTACATAATTTTAACGTTTTGAGGCTATTAGATGTTACTAATAGTTACTGTTGTAACATTAAAATATGATTCTTTTATAAGGTTTTACAGTTGCATTAGTTAAAGTTAAAAATGGGTCACTTTAGTCTGTTGCTAGGTGGTTGCTAGGTAACATGGAGAGATAATATGTAATCTAGATAAGAACCTTCAGAGGCCTAAGATGTGCCTGTGTGCCAGTGTGGTTGTTGAATTTTGGATCATGGAACGAGTATGTAGACAGACAAAGTTATATTATTACTCTTATTGTTATTTTCCTTATAATTATGATTATTATTATAATGAGTTTGGTTACAAAATATTAAGTTGAGGAAATGTTGATTGTTCTATAATAATAAACTCTTTCACAGGATTAACTCTTTTGATGTCGGACATAAAGTGCTTCGGTATTTATCTGATCCCCTTCCTCGGATCCCCATATTAATTATTTGAAGGAGAATTATTTATGAAGAATAAAAACAACGTGCCAGTGTTCAGATTAAATCACATGCTAGACCCTACACATACAGTCTTCACAGATAAATAAGGCTGTTTAGCATGTATGTGTACAAGTTCATGCAAAGGTCTGCTTTGGAGTGATTACAAGAGACCATGGGCTGTTATTATGCTTTGTCTGATGGTTGTTGGGCACACACATGCACTGCTTTGCTTATATTGGCAACAAGTGTACTATTCAAAATGAAAGAACAGACACTCACTTCCCCTTCCGTGGATAACAGGAAAGGTTATTCCCTGCTGCAGATATATGGTAAGCAATGACCCTCTTAGGGTCACTGTGAATGTGGTGTCTAATGTTATGTACACATAAATAAACAGCTTTCTTCAGACTGATGAATATATTAAAGCATATCATTAACTACACAGATGCCACTTAAAGGCAAAAGAACTACTCATCAGAAACAAGAAAGTGGTTGAGCTGTTTTCTGTGAGCTCAACTGTAACTTATTAACACTTCAGTAGGTTTGTTATGCATGTTGTGTAGCCCCTCCCACTAGGTCATTTGGACACTGCTCTCCCAGGTGAACATCCTCTGTGCAACCAATTGCACCTCGATTGAAAAAAAAAAAAAAACACGTTATATTATTTTTACGTTATTTTAATCGTTTTACGATTATACTTTGTGTTCATATATCACATACAATCTACAACAACTGACATTTAAAGGGCTGCAAGACTTGTTGCTGCTAGAGGGACAGATGGTATCATGACGTCCTGACCCATTTAAGCTGTTGCAATGTAGCAGTGGCTTCTTACATAAATCTCAACTCTTTACCCCTTTAAAGCATACTAAGAGTAACTCTTGAAGCTCTTTTCTGAGCTGAGCAGTTTCTGTCATATTCCAGACCTGCTTATGGAACAGAACGACTGGGTGTCGACAGGGTGGTCTCTGTCTATGCAACTACCCTTGGAAAAATCGTCAAACCTTGTCTTTATTGATATATACTAAGGTATCAAAACTTGCCATTAAGAGTTATCAGGTAGTAGTGAGGCTACCTGATAACTTACGTAGTATTACTCTTCTGAATAGTCGTTTTTCACTATTTCATTGATGGCGCAGAGGTTTTCATTTACTGTAGATGAAAGAGGAAACAGCATGGAGGAATGATGACCTTTCATTCTTGGAGTGAACCAAATAAAGCCCAGTGAAGGTTGCCAAATGCCGTCTTGATCAGGAAAATATATTAAATGCAAGTTACATCAATAAGGTTCACAGTCAGAGCAAATATGCTGTTACTTTTTTGGTAGTTTTACCTTGTACTTGATCATGGTGCTGAAGTGATTATTCCTGAAAAAGACGCAGAGCTCTCCCTCCTGTACCGTAGATGTGAGCTCACACAGTCCATGGTAAGTCAGCTGGGTGGCTGTGCTGTTTAAAAACTGCTCTGCTACGATGCCTAATGAGAGAGAAGAGAAAAAAAACACAAAACAGAAAATTAAATGAAGTTAGATTAGAAAATGAAGAAACACTGATGACTTTTAATTGGTTTAAATTCCTTGGGGAATATAAAGCAGATTTAGGTGACTATAAATTTTAGTTCCTTTGTTTTGATTAGCTTTACGTGCTAGATCCCATAAAAGCTATTTTTGTCATTGAGCTACCACTTGGATGAGTCGCCTGGACTCCAATCAAGCAATCCCAGTTCATTCATGAACACAGGTCGCTACTTGGAAAGCTTTGTGGAAATTCTGCTGTAATGTCTATCCTCACTCTGAGCAACTCTGACTCTCTGCTCGAACTGGCAACCTTTACAGTCACATTTGACATCTGTACAACAGAGCAGCATTCAAAACTCAAAATCAGTGGAATGCTACCACTGAGAAACACTCTACCCTAGATTGTGAATGAATCTTTTAAAGATTTAATCAACTTTACACAAAACTCAGTTTTCTCAGAATTTAATCTCTGTCCAAGATAATTAAATGAACCATATCGGGACATCGACTAATGCGGTGATGTGTCGATGTGGTAGCAGCCCAGCTGACAACTACTTAGGAAGCTCAGTGTTGATTGAGCAAATATTTAGTTGAGAAGTTACAGACAGCTGGTAGGAACGCTGTGAGCCGAGGAAATAGGTCATTTGATGAGTAGTCACAAGTATGTCCTGGTTTTTGTTTAAACTCAGTCTGTGGTTTTCTGGGGAAGCATGTCTAATGTAATGCCAACAAAAAAAATGTTTCACATTTTTTTGTTTTTTAAAAGAAAAAAAAAAGAAAAATCTTTTTATTATTTTACTAAAATGTACAACTTTTCTCTTTTCTCTCCAGCTTCAAGTACACAGGATCAAAAGAGAAGAAATGGGAGACTAGAAAGCAGTCGGGCAGATCAGGAGAGTAGAGAAAGCACTTACCTTCTCCTGCCAGCTCACTGTTGTCTGACTGTTTGCAGGATATTATCTTTTCGACCAGCTGGTTATAGCTGCAGTTGCCCACTGCCTTTACAATATCATGCATCTGTAAACAAAGATAAAAAGTGTGGGAAAGAACATTCAACAAGCTTTGATGTTGTTTTACGAAAAGCTGCAGAAAAACCAAAAGAAAATTTATGACAGCAGCTCCCCAAAAAGTTAACTTATTTAAATCTGTTACACTCACCTATTAAGTCTTTATACAGATTACACACTTATAAAGAACATGACCTTTCATTAACGTTTCTCAAAAAGACGATCAAATGGGAGAGTGCACTTTAAAAGGTCACCTTTTACTTTCAGATCTGTTTTTGCTGTAAACATCTGCAAGTGGGAATTTATCATGACTCATAAGGACTTGGAGAACGATTAGATAAAGAAAAGCTGATAAAATAGAACAAAAATAAAACTTTCAAAGAAAAGGTGAGCTGAAACTGGTACAAGAGTAAATTCTAATTACGTGCTAATAGAGAGGTACGGTGTGAGCTGCATTTGGAGACTAATTCCAGTAGCTTGTATTGAAATGAGGAGATTGCCACCTACACTCATCATTTCTGTTCATGTCCAGAATAAAGAGCTTTCTGTTAAGGTGCATGCGTTATAGTGGATGGCTCATTTTTTTTAAAGGTTGGAGACCTCCTCCTCTCTCTGACAGGCTCCTAAGCCATGAACCAACTCAACCTCTCAGGTCCTCTGAAGCAGAACAAATGATTGTTCTCCGACTCGCCCCTGATACTGGAGACGCTGCTGGAACAAGCAACCACATCGTGCTCTGATAATGTTGGCACACATATTGGACGAGTTTAAAACCAAATGAAAAACATTCTTGTTCATCTTTTTAATTGTCATTTCTTTTATCCAATCATTTTTAACATTATTTTTTTTCTTTTCACAAATCTAATAATAACACCCTAAGACTAAAGTCTTTGTGCTCCAGGTGCCCCCACTGAATGTATTATAAATTGGTTTCTAAAGCTTAATCCACCACCACAAAACATATGGAAGTAAAAGCATGCAAACATATAAAATTAGCTAAAAGTCATTGAAGCTACAAAATCTCTGTTTTATAAAGCTTTTTAACTCTGCAATGGCCTTATAATTACAACAAGGTGCTTCAATCCACATCTCTTTCTATTCTTTTTGGCACATTTTTTTGTTTAATCATTTATTAATTTCCTCCCTGTTTGTGGGGTTAATCAGAACAATTTGTTTTTATGCTCTTGTTTTGACATTAATTTTTAAAGCGTCATATCGAGGATGTAAAGTCATGTGGCATGCAAATAAAGAAAAACATGACCTGTCGAAATGTAAAACTGCTTGAAAATGATGCTGCACTGTATGAGATGTTAGAATAAAGCACAGATTAAAAAACAAAAAAGGGGGCAAGTCAATACATGGAGACATGTGAACATGAAAGAGGATGTGCTGAAGTTCAAACTGAGCATCAGAATGGGAATAAAAGGTGATTTAAGTGACTGTGGTTGTGGCAGATGGGCTGATGTGAGTATTTCAGGAAGTGTTAAATTACTGAGATGTTCCCACACAACTATCTCGAGGTTTACAAGCCTGAAAAAGAGAAAATATCCTCGGACCTGCAGTTCTCTAGCTGAAAATGTCTTCAATATGATAGGAAGGCAAAACTACCTCAACTAACCATTCATTACACCCAATGTATGCAGAAGAGCATCGTTTAATGCACAGCATGTAAAACCTTGAAGCAGATGGGCTACAGCAGCAGAAGACCCAGGTGCTGCTCCTGTTAGCTAAGAACTGAAAATTGAGGCTACAATTTGCAGTAATAAGTTAGAACAAGACTACTTAATTGGACTACAACTAAAATGAATTCAACGTCCAACGTATATGTGTGGAGAAAAAAAACAAAACAAAAAAAAACACAAAAAACACAAAACTGAGAGTATTCATATTATGTTGAAGATAAAAAAAGAAGAAAAAGAAAACGGGCCGATTTCTATGGCAGTAAAGGCAAAATAAGATCCATCTCACCTGGGGGTCAACCAGCCAGCCGTGGTAAAGAGGGATGTCCAGCAGATCAAACACAATGCATTCTGGGGTGTACTCAAAGACTCGCACCCCGGTGAACTTCACATTCACGTCTAGACCTGTCTGCAGCTTATGCAACACTGCCATGGCATCACTCATGTTCTAGAAAACAGAAAGGACACAGCGCAGCAGCGTGAGACACAGATGTTATACAAATCAAATTGAACTGATCAGAAAAAATGCAAGTAATCACAACAGTTGCTGGGGTCCTCGTGGATCAATTTCTAGAACTTTAAAATAAACCATTAGCTGTCACTTACACCAATACAAAAACCTGCTTTCATGTAGTTTTGTCAGATCACATTATTTTATTGTAGCGGAGTTATTTTCATATATACTGCTCTTTTTACTTTTTGCTCAATCAGTCAACTTCATGCAATTAAATATTCCTGTGATTATTTCACGCCGTAACAAACTACACACAGTTCATCTTTTCATCTAAACTCAACGACATCAGTATATGTTTTAAGCGGCTAATAATAATATTTTATTTCTTCCTTTCAAAAATTCAAGTAAAGCAGATTTTTACTTTTTGTTTGCTTGCAGCAGTTGGTAAGATCAACTTCAAATGTCGTTTCTTCCCTCAATGTGTCATGTCTTTATGACCAGATGATGGGAGATGACTCACTGTAGCCGAAAGATGCACTGACGTCACTTTTTCGCATGATACCACCCCCCTGCCGCTATCACACTGTGACAAAACAAACCCACTGTGGCTGCTATGAACGGACTGAGCTGTGATACCAGGAGGCGAAAAAAATACAAACAAACAAAAGTCCTGAAAAAGTAAAAAAACTGAATCCACGTCCATCTATCTTTCAGATTAGATCATGTTTTATGTCGTGTACCCGACAGTAGTGGCTGGGCACAGGAACCAGGAGAGAATCAGAGGCTCCTGATTTGTACGTGGTGTGGTAAATGGGCTGTATTTATATTGTATAGCATCTTATTGAAGATCTTTAATATGGACACTGGAGGAGCTGGAAATCAAACCTATGGAACTACAAACCTTTAACCCCCAAACAGAGAGCACAAACTGGCATTCTGGGTATAACAGTTAAATCCTGGAAAACCTGGATGACTGAGCCTATTTGTCAGATATGACCGGTCCCCGTTGCAGTAAGTTTGTGAATACAGTTCCATGTCATTGTGTTTCACCTGTGCGCTTAATTTTCCATTATAAAACAGAGTGTTGATTTGCTTTATTTTGCTTCAGTTTTCCCTCACCCACTTCTCAGTGTATTCTTGTTAAAATGTTCTTAAAGTCAAGTTTCAATTCTTAATAGCTTACCCATGTTTTAAAAGTGCTTTACACAAGTCAGTGCACAGTGGCAGATACTTTAGAGGCACAGAAAAAAGGGTGAATGCAGCAGTGGACAAAGCTTTCAACATTTAAATTCCTGTAAAAATAAGATTTCTTATTTAGTTCCTCTTGTAATGAGTGGGCTGAGTTTTTCAAGGTCTGCTTGAGAGAAAAATGGGAAATTCTGGCATATTTCTCAGTTGAAAAAAAGTGCGACTGCACAACCTTTGTAAGTTTTAAACAAAACAAAACGAAACAAAACACCTGTTTATGTTCAACTCCTTGAACATAAACCCACAGGAAGGTCTTGGATTTTGTGTAAACACAACCTAAAAACATAGTTCACAGGTGAGAAAACAGGGAGGCCTGAAGCTAAACCGTAACCTAGTTGTTGTGTTTTCATAGAGACCTGCATTCAAACCCTGCACACTCTTCTTGCCCAGTGACTACACAATCACTGCACAGAGGCTGCAGCCCAGATACCACCTAATAAGCAACATAAGAAGAAAATAAGGCCTAACAGGCAGAGAGCAGGATCCCTGCAGAAAAAGCCCAAACAAACAAACAGTCGTATGAATGAGACGGCATCATTTTGCATGAGATTCAAATTGTTTCAGTTACATCCTGCATATTAGAACCTGACTGAGAGCTTGTATGCCACTGCTATTTTTCAATTAAAGCCAAATCCAACAGTACTGAGAAAAACATTGTCTTTTACACTGATAAGAAAACCTCTCACTATAGAGGAATTAGTCTCTATGTGTGCGCCTGTACTCCGCTTTTGTTGACAACTGCTCATCCTCTTTTCTTCACACTTAGCAGGTGTACGGTTGGGGACCCAAGGAAATGCCATGCTTGGTGTAAAGTTGTCTGAATGAGCTGCCCTAATATTGATAGTTAAATGTTGTGTTTTTTGTTATGCTTTAACAACACCATGTTTTTAATAATGACTTCCTCGGGATGCTGCTCGTTCTAAACTCAAAGCATTCGCACACATTTTACCACCTAATGTGAAGTTGTTTGGGAGGCCATCTTTAGTAACTATCAGCTGTTCCACAATCTTCACACACTCCCACACACACAAACACACCCCGTCCTCTTTACAGTAATGTTTTAGGTGTGTGCTAGCTCTTTTCCTCCTTTGTTATTGCAGCACACATACACACGATGATCCACAGCACATGGCTGACCCTGATCCGTGTGCTATAGATACATAAAAAAGGCTTTTCTGATATAGTAATACAAAAACATGTTTTAAGTATATTTCAAACAAATATCAGCAAATCTTTATTTTTTTTTCTCACATTTAGAAAGAAAAATTTTAATAGAAAAGTCTCTGGTTGTACTTCTCATTAGCCATGTTTTGACTGGTGGATTTTCATTATCTCTGTAGAGTAAAAAGGTTTTAAAGCAGACACAAATACATCGTGCGTAAGTGGAAAATCCTTTTCTGTGGATCCGACTGGCATTCTTTCTTTATCGGTAAGAGAGGATTTAATTAGAAAACCAGCCTTTTTACTTCACCGTATGAATATTAGAGCAAATACTCTATATACATAACTGCACCACACACCTGAGGACCCAATGAGAGAGACTAATTCCTGCACTCAGCCTCAGAGCAATGTTTCCCAGCTGGCACTAAACCTCTCCTGCCATTTAACTCTGAAATCAAGATAAGCCTCGCAGCTGAGCCCGACAACTCCATTATGAGTGTATAGTGTGTTCTATGGGAAGATTAAAAAAAAGTTCCACAAACCAAAAACCAATTACCACCGTCACACATACCAGAAAGATAAATACGAGCCTACAAAGTGGAGATTTATTTGCATTTTTCAGTTTTTAAATTCTAATATTAAACAATTAAACCCCATTTATTTTCTCTCAGCTGTATTGCATTATAAAAATGCCTTCATATGTTTAATCAGTTAAAAACTTCTCTTGTCCAAACTAATAATAATAGTAATTCCAAGCAGCTGTAGGGAAAATGCTTCCAAATGAATTATAGAAATGTTTTCTAAGGGTTTTGTCTGACACAAATCAATTTTATTATTTTGGACATGACTTTGCACACATTTTCCATAAAACTATGAATAAAATATGGTCTTACTATTATGATCTAGTTTGAATCACTATGCAAATGAAAAACTTTATTTCTGTGATACACTACATCTAATATGCAAGCATCGAAATGTCTTCATGTTTTCAGGGCAGTTTGTGTGGACTCAGGGGTGACCGGCGGTGTCAAACATAAAGCCCAGGGGTTAGAACCAGCCCTGGTAAAGACTCCAATCAGGCCCACTGGATAGTTTTGAAAAATGTGAAGGAGGGGATACATTTTGGACTTTTAACTATAAAAGACCTCCCCGCAAAGCCATTTATACCACACCAGACTAAATAAGTAATAGACAAACAATAAAAAGGCAGAAAAATTCCCACCATCTAATACAGAAATGTCTTTCCTTTTTTCCCCTGTTTTTCCCACAATGGCTTCAGAGTATTTTCTGTGAAGTGTTTTGACATCCCCCTGCTAGCAATAGGATCGTGTCCAATAAGCGCTGGGCTGCTCCAGCTTTGACCCTTTGGTGCACAGAGCTGAGGTGGAAAGCCCACAGCTGGCTCATCTGAGTGTGTGGATTAGGATGCTTATAAGCGGCAGTGATGGGAGGATTAGCAGGGATGTGTAATGGACCACATCTCCTCATTTTAGGGCAGAGAGCTCCAACAGCAGATGAGCGCTCGTGGATCAGATGATTAGCACTGCATCACGCACACGTTCATCTAGCCCCGCCGTGTTACACTTCCACAGCGTAACATTAGCATGGTACTCTGCTGGGGCCTTGCAGTTTGTTTGTTTTTTACACAGTCTAAGCGAAGGTGTCTAAGGGCAGGCCTCTCTGCTTCTCTCTCTGAGCACATGAGGGACTTTGTTCCCAAAAGGATTTATTTTCTTAAGATGAAGGTTCCAATTAAGAACAGAACACATGTAGCCGTTCCCACTTTACAACATAATGAAGCCAAGAAATCACCGTGACACCAGTCATGCAGAAACAATAAGAAGATGCTCGCTTTATTTCTAGATTTGAAAGAACATAAAATCTGATTGTTACTGTGAAGAAACACAACTGAGCACCAGGTTCTGGTAGAAATATAAAGGGTGTATGAAAAGTCCAATTTTAAAGTGCTATAATTATGCAGCCTTTCCAGGACCAGTAACGATCAAAACACACTGTCAGAAAGATGGGATTTGTGACTTTCATGTGGTTGTTGGTAGGTAACATAACAACAACAGCAACTCCAGAGATGATTTCAAAAGTATGGGACGAGTCTGAGCACTGTATGCCGTGTGTTTGGAGGGAAACAGCACTAATGACTTTATACTTTGTAATCAGCTGTGTTTTAAAAATTACCACAAAGCTTCTGTCCATTACTGTCCAGCGCTATGAAATCAGAGGATTCAGAGGATGCACTGTACATTTTATGTCACTGTGAAGCAAACAGAGAATAGTGAATACAGCTGTCAGATATTTGTTGTCTGTGCAAGCTGATGCATATTTTATGGGTCTGCCTGCAGTCATCTGTGTACATCTACACGCCAGATAAATCTTTATACATATACACAATAGATCTTTGAGCCTAAAAAACATCAGTCAATGAATGGAGGCCAGCAGCCTCAGAAGTCTTACATAATGTCATGACCCATTAGTTTGAGGTGTTAATTATTAACAGTTTACAAGACGGCAATGTCCCACAAAGTGGGACACACTTTTTGTGCTGGCTCACATCTGCAGCGTTTGATACTCAATATTTTGGTCATCAGATTCAAGACAAATCTAGATCTGTCTAAATCATGGGGGGAATATTTCTTTTTCCCAATAGAGCAGAAAAGCAAACCAGGTCCTAAAAGAAATCAGTTTCTTTCTGACAGTGTCAAAGCATCAAGCTTCATAGAGATACATTTTTTGCAAAGGAGCCCTCGCAATGGATTACACTAAATTGTACAAACGCATTTAAGAAAGAATTTACTGAAATTTAATGGAAAAAAATAAACAAAACAAATAAAGATGACACATCAAACATTGAGAACTTTGACACTAATTAGTAGATGACAGGTCCAGACAGCAGGGAGGCCAGCTTAGCACAACAGTGTAATTGCAATATGTGTGGTTTTCCACCGTTTTCACTAAAACCAAGCACGGATTCACTGAGTCTGGATGAAACTTGTTTAGCTTTAATGGTGCCTTCACAAATGTGTGAGTTAACCAAGCTGTGTGCACTGATGCATCCACAGAGGGTCACTCTCCTTGTTAGCTCACAGGATACAGCCTTTAGGATTTCTTTCATGGATACCCTTCCTGTGGCCTAAAGGTCACTGCCATTCAACCTCATTTTTAAACTGTCCCCTGCGTACAAGACTCATTAAATATTAAATACCCAAACTCTGACCACCAAACTGACCATTACCGCAAAAATACTCAGCCTCTATTCGTATTGATTCAATTCAATTCAGTTTTATTTATACAGCCCCAAATCACAACAACAGTCGCCTCAAGGCGCTTTATATTGTAAGGTAGACCCTACAATAATACATACAGAGAGTTAGTTTAGTTTTAAGACCTGGCCCCTGGTTTATTTTTAGTATTACACAACTTTTCTACATTTTTGTTCTCCTTCTGTTGACATTTTTGAAACATGCTGTTTGCATCCAATTCAAAATAACCACATACATAAAATGTTTTTTTTCAGTTGGTACTTTTACTGTAGTTGTTATAAAATACAAGGTTGAAAAGACCTGCAAATTACCTTTTACACAACAAACCTGATAAACTGGCAACTCTGCGTAGACATTCATTTCTCATCTTTTAATTAGATAGAGCCAACTCGGATTAAATCAGGCTCTGATACCACAACCCACACAACTGAGAGCATACTATAACTCCTTCAGTAATCTGCACTACACAAGGACCTCCATAAACCTTATAAACTGGGCTGTATGATTTGTTTTTTTAATTGTAACTTATTCTATTATCTAAAGTTTATTAACTACAGTCAATGCTGGCTTATTTCGACAGAGATTTCAAACATACCACACACAAATATTTTGCCTTCGTTAATGAAAAATCCACACTTAAGGGCATATAGAAATTCAGAGTCATGCTACAGCTGCTGGGACTGTACCTGCTTCACTCAGCGCAAAATACTTGTGAATAATGATCGATACTATGAATGACACTAAATAGGAACAAGAGAGGATGCTTAAACCCAGCCCGCTTCCTTCAGTGATTGTGGATGAATCACAGTGTTCAGCTGGGTCCACTGAGACGAAAGCCTAGCAAAACTACACTCACTTCCTCAGCTTCACCGAGTAAATATTTAACAATAGCTAAAGAGCAGCCGTGCATCTGCTATTTTAATCCGCATGCACTCCTGCGACAGATGATGACTTTTAAGCGGAATTTATAAATAGAATTACTTCGGTTATGAACTCCTAGCATCCTTTTCAAAGTCGGGGTAACTTCATTTGCATTTTGCATCAATCCAATGAGCAACGGAAATATGTCTCTGCAACATATCAAGAAGAGGGCACCATCTGATTCTCATCCACGACACATCTCAGACTTGTTCCTTTTTAAATCATAATTTCCAGCTTCCAAGAAGCCTTGGCCGCTGTAGTCTCCACATAACTGTGTCAACCAGCCCAACTGCAAACGCAGGCGGCAAACGGACACAAGGACACCCACATGCAAAACAACTCCCGGGCCAGTATCTAGGATTAGACCACCATAATAACTATGCAACGCATACCCTGACCACTCCCTTACTCTGAATGCTGAGGACACTGCTGATTTATTCAAGAGGTTGTATTTCAGCTCAACTTAAATTTAGAAAGGTCGCTCCAGAGAGCTTCTATGAAGAACCTATGCGCATTATTTTTGCCCTTTCTGAACGAGGGACAAGTGTGGCTTGAAATCATTCACAGATGTGCTGGTGCTCTGCCACACAAATGGAGAAGAGGCAGGGCCCCTCCCACACTCTGAGGCAGGCAGTGGAGATGGGAGGAAGCAAGGGAACCACAGCTCCATCTCCAAGAGCCTCTCACTGTGAGCCACACACATACAGCCTCAGTAATAGCCGGGAGCTGAACTTACCCAAGCGTCTCTAAGCATTTACTGCCATGTGAAACAACATAATCTGACACTGTTGACCCTTTTTGTTCCCTGGGCCTTGCAAGACACATCTTATGTAACATACAGAGCAATGGAAGAAAAAAGAAAAGCTGGGCTGCAGTCGTATGTATGCAGTTTGCAATCAACTCGACCCTTATTACCATATTATGGAACATCCGCTGCCCTTCTCTGCTATGTCAATGCAAATGTGCAAACCCGTTGTAGTTTAAACAAGCAGCTACACGGGGTGTTGGCAGGACATGAGACACAGCAGCGCGGCAGTGTCGTCACTGTAGTAAAAAGAAATCTCAATAGAGACAGCGAGCAGAGCAGATAGCTCGTGTTAAACGTGCACATTTGTCGTTTCAACAGAGAGGGTGAGAAGAGAGCAAGAGAGTGAGAGCCAACTCATCCAAAACAGCCCTCGCTCCTCCTCAAGCACCGTGAACAGTCAGCAGCTTACTAATACACACACATAAGCAAAAACACACGCCTGCTTAGGTATGAGTCAGGCCTTACCTGCTCATAGTTTAACCGCTGAGCTTCTGATATCTCTTTAGGTTTGGTTTCCAGGATGTAGTCACCTGGAGAGAGAGAGAGAGAGAGAGAGAGAGAGAGAGAGCGATATTGGCAGATATGTCGAGTCATATTCCAGAGCAACGCAATTACTATCTGGATTGGAACTCATTACATGGAGTAAAGATTGTAACAGATGTTGTGAACTGTTTCTAGTGCTCACTGGTAGATTTTGCACTGGTCGGCTGTATCCCAAAAAAAGGTCTGTGACAAATATGGAGGATGAGCTGAATCTCGGTCATCTGTGGCATCACCTGAAAGCTCCGCTGACTCACCTCTATAGCAATACAGGCTGTGCCAGAGGGCAGAGCCTGGCAGATGTCTGGCTCCTCTTTTACTTATTTATTTTTTTGCCCTGATCAGTACTACCAACATGCAAGTCTTCACTCAACAAACTGAGACTTTACAGTACATCAGCTGTAGACAGATAAGTTTCAAGATGCGCCAAAAACACAGCTGACCGTTACATCTCAAGACAAAGGTTTCCGCTCGTTGCTAATTGTCTTGTTTTTCATTAGGATCTCACTGATGAACATTTCCAGCATTGCAAAGGGCAAATACATTCTTCCCCTCGCTGTGAATGCTTTACTGCCGTCTACTCCTTACTTTTAAAACTCTTGAGCAAGTGGTTTTCAAAAATGTTTCACAAAGAATCATAAATTTATTAGGAACTGGCAGGAGTATCGTGCTGCACTGTCAACACATATTTTCCCTGAGAACTGCTCAGAGGAATGCCATGGACGCCTAGTCGACAACATCTATATTAAGTGAAAACAGCTACACGTTTAGGATAAAAACTGCTTTCATATGCATCTTCCTCAAACAGAACAAGTGGAATACATCCAATAAAAAGAGCCTCTTAAGCTTTCTTTTGTGTGATTAGTGCTTTATAATTGTAATGACGCAGTGGTTTCTTTGTGCGTATGCTGTGGGAAATAACTGCCCAGTTCTGAACTTGGCTTTCAAGTAAAATGAAATAAAAATACAAAGCTCAGCAAAGGCTTGTTACGTTCTTCAACCTTTATTGGGACTTATGATATCGTGTGCCAAATGCATGCTTCACAAACAAACCGGAAAAGCAAGCGGATGCATTCACTCGGGCTTGGTATAGCCCTGCTGCCGTCTTCTACAACTGTAAAACACAAGCTTGCTTTTCACAAAATGTTTGATCAGACAGTAGCCTAAAAACCACCTCTGTCTTACTTGCTGAACTGGACAGCCTTGACAAAGACTTTAGTGCAAGTCAAGATTTTTTCCAGCAGGGGGCCTGCCAGCTGACTGCTTTTACTACAGCAAGTCCACAACTGGGAAAACCCCTCACTGCTGACCTGTTGACTCACTGATCCCTGACAGTCACTTAATATCTGTATCTATCTGCCGGATCTCTGGCATGCTACGCTGCTTACTCGTGAGCTGTGATACTCAACCATTGGCCTTTTAAAAACACCACTTCTGAGCTTGGTGTTTACGTGTTACGACAAAGAGGCTATCCAGAAGCCCCTTAACGCTACGCAAGACTGTGTGTGCCGCAATTATGTGCAAGCACGAGGTACCACACGCACACAGCAATTTTAAATGCACATAGTGATCAGGCCGCACAAATCTGCCACTGTCTGTCAGTGTGATCAACAGAGACGAGGTATGTCTCACACACAAGTAATCCTAGTAAATCTGTTGTAAAACCTTACGTGGATCATTGTGCACTGGAGAGTGACACAAGTGTGGATCGGTGACTCTACCTCTGAAGAGCCCCTTGCTAATGTGACACTTTATTTTGATATTTGAAGTTTAATTTTAGTTATGAATGACAGGACACAGCTCCTGTTTCCTCTGCAGCAGCATGAGACTGGCTGATGGGGGATTCCCCTGTGCTGCTATATATATAATATATATATATATATATGACCAGTATTGGGGAGTAACGGAGTACATGTACCGCCGTTACGCATTTCAAATACAAAATATGAGTAACTGTATTCCGTTAGAGTTAACGTTTAAAAGGTGGTATTCAGAATACAGTTACTTTGTTGAAATAAATGGATTACACGGCGGTCTTTTCCTGTTTCATATGTTAGGCTATGCTCTCTCTATTTTTGGTAATTCCACACTGGTGGAAACCCAAACAAAACACGCATTAAGAGGCTCTAATGCCTGTGTCTCAATCTTGTGGCTCATGTCACCTCTACTTGCACAATGACGTGAAGAAATATTTTTAAAAATGATTTAATATGAAGGCAATAGGCAGAGTGTTACAGGCATCGCCCTAAAGAATGTAGCCTCATGGGCAGTGTAGTCCGTGCTGCAGGGAGAATGGACTGCCATACCCGTTATGTGCGAGCGAGGGAGGGAGGAAAAAGGAGAAAAGTACGAGTTGTCACCGAGCAGAAACGGGAGATGGAAGCATGTAAATATAATAATAACCACTACAGCCAAAAAGAGTGCCTGACAAGCCCAGTTGTAAGTAAGCTATTAGGACTCAGACTGTAGGACTGTACACTGTGTTCCTGTTTTTCTCCGACACAATAAGTTCCTTTGGAGCAGCCTTTCAACGCATCTCTCTGTCTCTCGCTAGCAAAGTTGACCCACACAACAAAGTAAAGCCAGTTTTCGGCTACGAGCCCGACACGAAACCCGGCGTATTAGCCAGAGGACCCTTTACCTCGGTTTGACCTGTTTTATATACGCTCAGAATAGTTTTCTATATGAGATCGCTGCAAAAAAGCGCAGCCTTACCTAATGTCCACCCTACTGTTACTCATTTTATGTTAAGATTTAAACATCCAGTTGGTATTGGTATGGCGAGTAACCCTCAATAAATCACACAGCAATAGTACATTCATGTAGTTGTAAAAAACATGACAATATATTAAGTAATCCAAAGTATTCAGAATACTCTCATTGAGTAACGTAACGGAATACGTTACAAAATACATTTTGGGGCCTGTATTCTGTAATCTGTAGTGGAATACATTTTAAAAGTAACCTTCCCAACACTGTATATGACCTGCATGTAACTGCTCATTAGAGAGGACATGAAACACAAGAACGCTTATGAGGGCACTGAAACTCAGTGGCTTTGCAGGCTTCTATGTTTACAAGTGCATGGACTCATGGGCGCCACTCCAAATGCAGGTTAGTGTGATGCTGTAGGAGCAGCCCAAGACACTGCTACTGGATTATGCTGCTTTTTGGACTTGTCACTGAACACACATGGGAGACTAAGTGCTGTCAGGATTACAAAGACTTACCGAGATACTCCATCAGTTGCTCAGCAGTTATAATTTCCATCATAGGTGGCATCTTAACCTGCAACAGACGTATGCAGAGCCATAGTTCATTAGTAATTTTTAAAAACAACACAGCGGGACAAATATGTAAAAGATACGTACATCATATATCCTGTAAGCACTTAAGGCGTTTGGGCATGATGGTTTAACTAGTGAAATCACGTAAAGACGTGTCTTGGCTGAAATTAATAAAAATAAAAAAAAAAAGATAATGCAGAGCGATGAGACTGACAGTTGTGTTATTAAGTTAAGTCTTAATACACACTTTTTCTTTATAAAGGCATGAAACCTGTCAGAGCTCAGAGATGCATTAAGAAATCTGCCTAATTATATCAGTGCAAAATCAAGTTTGCATTGATCCACAGTCATTTCCAAGCCTTTACCTTCCATGCAAGCAGAAGGACATTCATGATGGCCAGTAATGGACAGGGGCCATTCTCGTTCTGGGTGATGATCGGCGTATTCTCCTCCCTCCATTTGATCCACTTAATGTGGTATATGGACTGGCCGGCGGCCCTGTCCTTCGCATATGAACTCTTCGTGCCATCAGCCCCGTACTCGTTCTGCAGGGCCAAGGCCAGTCCTCTTTCCTCCAGCCCCTCACTGTTCAGGTCAGAGCTGGGGCAGGAGTTGAGGTTGGAGAAGGACTCGAGTGAATCTATGCTTCGAGACTCTCCACCGAGACTGGGATCGGGGTCACTCCCACTCGGCAATCCCTCTGATAAAGCGTTATCAGCGGGCAGCCCCGACTTGACGTTTTCTGTGTTTGCATTGTCCGGACACAGATTAGTCGGTTTGGCAAGTTTTGTCGGCTCACTTTCTCCGCTGGCGGAAACCTCAGCCTGCACATCTGCGCTCTCTTTATCGGGAGGTGAGGACGAGGCGTCGGTTTTGTTGTTTACCAACTTTGAGGCACCACCCTGGCTGTCTTTTGCGGCCACCACAGAGTCATGCCCCATCCCGTTACTGATCTGATCGGACCCCGACCACAATTCGCTCGCCTCGGCGTTCTTCTTCTTCTTCTTCTCGTATCCCTCCTCTTGCTGCTGCTCGGGGAGGACTTCGACCACTTCTTGCACGTCAGACTTCCCGGCACTGGTACTGGAAGTGACATTACTGGGAGCACCATCGGTTGTGGTGCTGATATTATAACTAACGTTAACCAAACTACAGAGAGGAGCCTCACTATTCTTGCATTTGTCGGCTGTTCCTTTCACTCCAGCGACAGTAGCAGCTTCGCCCATTTCTCCCGCAATCGTAGCACACAAAGAGCTCCCGTCAGCGTCTCGATGCAAGTTTGCATTTTTCTCCATTTCGGTTTACGAGTTGTCGACAGATTTTAGCTAAATTGCAGCGGTAGCTTCGGTCCCAAAGACGCCATGACAACTCTGCGAGTGACGTCACCAGAGTGAATTGCTTTCAGGCCGAACGAGGGGGGCGGCAGACAACCAGTGGTGCGTTTTGGGTCACCTCGTATTCTGTAAACTCTAAAGCTTATCACTCACATTAAACCGCGTGACCCACTCGACGTGTTACTTAATCTACGTGTCTACACACCATTTTACCACTATGGTGACAAGCTTACATTTCACGCCTTAACATTTATCTGTCATTTACTTAAACATAAATAAATATATAAAATGTAGAATATTTCTCAGTTTGAAACTAACGTTGCGTCCCAGACGAGCTGAAAGTGAGAGCTTTGCGTTTATCTAATAAATAAATAAAAATTAAAAACATTTAAAAGTATTTGCATCAGCTGAATCACATGTAGAATAACTTAATAGTCGGGCTGCCTTTCAAAGCGCTAAAATGTTCAGGTGGTTACTTTTACGAGTACTCGTAAATTGATAAGAGCCTGGCGTAGCCGTGACCGCTTTGCGTCCCAGTGCACGCGCATTTGTATTGCGTGATCTCGCGTAGCTGGACCTCCCAGGTCCAACTTTGGATATCGCGAGGTTGTCACTGTCTGTGAGTTTTAAAAATTCACAACAAAGTATACTTTTTGTTGGATGTGTTTTATTAATTTGTTGTTTGACAGTTTAGTGTATACTTTTGTGTCTACTTTTTTAATCCTTGTCTATTTTTTAATACAAAAAGATAAATAAAAATACATACATACATACATACATACATACATACATACATACATACATACATACATACATAAATACATACATAAATAAATTTTAAAAAGCACAAAAACGGAGTAATCTTTGAGTAGATTAAATTTTCCCACACTGGAAATTCTTGAGATAGAGCTCTGGCTGTGCAACAAAAACCACATCTGACAGTTATAGATCCCACGTGTAGTAACGTTTTATAGACACTGGGTGGGAGAAAATACTCAATCTAGCACAAGAAGCGCAATTTAGGGTTTCAGCACAGATTTTACAGGCATAAATTTCTGCCACAGATAGTATTTAGTAACGTCCTATAATGACAAAACCCAGAAAAAGCTGCAAAAGTGAAATATACAAAAAATTCTTAATAAAGTGTTATATTTGATAAGAGGTTTGGCTCTCAATATCACAGTGGAGCTACATGAAAAGGAATGTAGAAGTGGGCAGCTAAGGAAAAAAGTCGTTTTACGTGGCCATTATTATAAGTTTGACAGGTTCACACAAAAGATTATCCCTGTTTTGATCTGTTTTGAAGTCTGCATCAAAACTGAGAATTATTTATAGGCCAGTCACAGGATGTCAGTCACAGTCACTTCTGGGATGTGAAGCACCTAGATTTTGTGGTTGCAGACTGACAGACCACAAAATGACCACATGTTATTGCCTAAAAATACAAGTGACATACCCCTTACTTTCATACGTAAACATAACCCTTGCGAATTGTATGTTAACATTAACAGCAAAGTACATGTCAGATTATTATTATTATTTGGGGGGGGGGGGGGGGGTTATATAAATGAGATCTATTTTATTTCTTTTGTCATCTACAGGTTAATATAAAGAGGGGAACTTCTTAACATTGCATGCTTGTTTTGTCATTTTGAGTGATGTGGCTGCCCATAATTTTCTAGTCTGCAAAAAGAACAAACAAACTTGGAAGTCCATCTCTCTCCTGTCTCAGTAATTTACACATTTTCTTTTTCAGTTCTAATTCTTTATTTGCATTGATTTCTTTGTTGTTGTTGTTGTTACATGCCCACAAACAATGTTGTGTATTGTTTTCACTTGTTTTTAGATCCTGCTATATGCATAATCTCTCTTTTAGTATTACAAGCCTCAGCATTCTCTAATGCAAGACACTTGTGTCCTTTCAGCATTGGAAATACATCTGTCTCTTCAGCTGATCACTGATGCTGTTCACTGAAGCCTCATCAGAAATTATCTCAGCGGAAGGGCGGCTTTCAAGAAGCAATTCTTACGAAAGGGAAACAAGGAGAAAAGGCTGAGGTATGCTAGATTACACAAGAATTGAGCTGAAAATCAGCTGCAACAGGCCCGATGGAGTGAGGAATCCAAATGAGACATTTTGGGTTCAAGTCATAATTAGAGCAGCTCAGGAGAGAGGTGCAATAGTGAGATGCCTGCAGTGGTTTGAGTCTGTATTTCAGCCACTGCTGTTGAGAATTTGGGCAAAACTGATGAAATCATAAACACAGAAAAGTACCAAAGCATTTTTATTGGCAATGGCTTAATTTTTCAGCATGACAACGACCCCAAACACACTGTCGATGCAATAAAAATACACCTGGATAGAAAAGACACATTGTCAGTCATAGAGTGGCCTCCCCAGAGCCTGGATTTCAACATTAGTGAATCAGAACATAACAAATAGGTTTCATCACCCAAAGAACACTGCAGACTTTTGCGGGGTACAATAAATTGTATACACTGCAGCTAGAATAATCCTTCTGGCTGAGGTGGTACAGGTATAGAAAGCCAGTGTTTCTCTGTAATTTATATACCCTTATACTTACCTGCTGGTCCAATTACAGATGCAATTTACAGATGTCTCTTTTACACGGTTACCATGCGGTTGCACAAAGCAATAAACAGATAAATATGTATACTGTCAAAATATTATTTCATTTTTTTCTTCAAATTGTATTTTTGTAACTTTTTTCTTTTAGTTTGTATCTACTTAATCTCGAAATAGTACTTCGAGATTCATTAGTACATTTCAACTTCATTCTTTAAAAAAATCATTAAAAACGAATGACTAATCCTTTCTTTCCCGAGTTCTCTTTATGCTAATGTTACAGACCGGTTTGTTGCGAATCCTCGCTCTCAGAGCAGTCTGTACCTTGCATTTACAGCGCAGTCTACATAGACAGAGAAACAGGAAATGTATAACTTCACTATCACAAAGTTAAATCTTTAGTTTTTAAACCCGGAAATAATGTGTGCAAGCAGTAAACAGCAGATCAGTGCGTGTTTTCAGCACAGGAGCAGACACATTTTGGTGGCGTTGTGTAAAGCTCAGTAGTGTTTTTTTCCAGTTGTTTTCACGTATCTTTCAACCTACGATCGCAATACTATAGAAACGCAGAACAGCGGGTGTGTCCATATCTTTTGGCCCCATACACCGGAAGGGAGTAGTGCCTGCCTGTCTGTCTCTCTCTCTCTGTTTATGACAGTGTGTAGCGCTGTTGGAGAGGTAGAGCTGCCGGTGTTTGCGATGGGAGTCACAGCTAACTAGGAAGGGCGACTCTGTCTTTAAGTGTGGCAGAAATCGAAACAAGCAACTGTCAGGGGTATCGCTGTGTAGCTTCGCTGGTTAAGCGGGACTACAGGGCATTTCACTATGGAATTTGTCAAACTAATTCTTCTGTTTTGCTGCCTACACGATATTGCAGGTAAGTTTGCCGTTGACTAACAGAGAAAGTCTTTAGAGCTCGTCAGTAGAGCTAGCGCTAATCGGATCGTGTAGTTGTACTGTCGACAGTTTAACTTGCTAGCTAGCTGGCTGGCTAATGTTGTGGAGACTGCGGTTAACTTGTGTGTGTTTTTTGTTTGTGTTTTTTGTTGTTGTTGTTTACAGTGTGTAGTCAATCTGTATTAGCTGTTATCTGGTTAATTAATTATGTTTGGCTGATACAGGTTAAGTACTCCTGTAGTAGAGGAGGGGGGGCTTGTCTTTCAGTCACTTGCTTAGTGGGAAATCTTTACACTGTTAACGTCTATAAACAAGAGTTTTACTGCCGAATATGTTTGTTACCATGAATATTCAGTGTCGCTAGAATAATTTGAGACTAGTTTAACAAAAAACTTTCGTTTTGTCGGACAGTCTGTGAAAAGCAGGTTAGGTATGAAGCTGCGTGACAAGCAGTTGCATCCGTCAGAAAGGCACCTGAAGCAAAATACGGTACTTTTTTCTACTGCTGACTCAAGCATTTGGTCGAAAGAGATGATATATATCCCGTTCTTACCGTGGATGAGTAACTACCTGGGTGTCGATATATTATAAGTTTTAATATAACTTAACCACCTTACAAAACTTTGTCCAGGCCCTTCTTAATAACATATTTTCTACAGTATGTCAGATTGGTACTTTAATTGTACTTTAGGCATCAACATTTGTAAGACAAACAGAGCAAAACTGTGATTTTGTGTAACTGGTGATATTAAAATAGATATAATTTGTGTGTAAATGAAAATAAAATCATCGCTAAGGGGTTATTTCCAGATTTAGTACAGTTACACCACCTGCTTCACAAAACATCAAGACAGACGAGCTTAAGCTCACAGTGTAAAATGTGTGCATGTGATTAACTGCAGATACTACACCTGTGAAGTTTTATTATCTGTGAGGGCAGTGACAGATTTATTGAGAGCTGGGGGCTGTCATGAAGAATCAGGACAGGAAAACCAAATAGAAATTGATTTCTGCCTTGTGTTGGTAATGAGCTGCTGTGCTACTTTCATATAATTGTATAATCTGGCAAGATAGCTGGTACATTATTATTCAATTTTCACTTTTTAACATCTGTCAAACCTTCATTAAAAAGTTCTAATATCCTGTGGCAAAATATTGCTGCTGTGTTTGAAAAATTGCTTAATCTGTCATTATAAATAATTCAGTTTCTTGGCTTATTTCAGATTTGTTTCATTGTGATTACACATTAATCTTCTTTATGTCTTTAAAACCTTCATTTGACATGTCAAGATTAAGTACAAAGTGCATCAACGTATTTGCATAAAACATCTGTACTGGCGTTTTTTTTTTTTTTTTTTGTTTTTTGCAGTAGCACAAGTGAAATTGTGACTCGAGTGACTACGTTTTTTTCCCCCCTGCTTCCATCTCACAACTTTACCTTTTTTTTCTTTTTCTTTTTTTTTTGTGTCTGATCAGAAATGTATTTTGAGCTATCAAATCAAATCAAATCAATTTTATTGTCACATCACATGTGCAGGCACACTGGCACAGCACATGCGAGTGAAATTCTTGTGTGCGAGCCCCACAAGCAACAGAGATGTGCAAACACAACAACACAAACGAGCAAAATACAAGAATGGCCAACCTGAAACTAATAAATATATGTACAATATATAATAGTGTATGCATTTCTGGATGTGTATACTAAATATTTTCCTACGCGTGTGTGTGTGTGTGTGTGTGTGTGTGTGTGTGTGTGTGTATACACATTTTTACAAATTAAATAGTAAAAAAAAAATAAATAAATAAATTAATAATAATAATAAAATATATAAAATATACAGAGTTGAATATGTGCAAAACGAGTGGCATTTATATACAGTGTGGAGTGCATAATGTTGAAGTTCCAGTGGTGAAGCTGAGGTGTCTATGACGTGTTCAGCAGTCTGATGGCCTGATGGAAAAAGCTGTCTCTCAGTCTGCTGGTACGGGACCGGATGCTGCAGAACCTCCTTCCTGATGGAAGCAGTCTGAACAGTTTATGGCTGGGGTGACTGGAGTCCTTGATGATCCTCCCCGCTTTCCTCAGGCAGCGCTTCCTGTAGATGTCTTGGAGGGAGGGAAGCTCACCTCCAATTATCCGTTCAGAGCACCGCACTACTCGCTGGAGAGCTTTGCAGTTGTAGGCGGTGTGTCCACTGATGTGAACACCAACATGAGGAAACACTATTTATATTCTTGAAAGGGATCGGGAAGGTGGGGCCAGAAATGTCCTGATCAAAACTTCACGCTTTGTGTTTTTTAAATTTTATTAATTAATTTATTTTATCAGTTTAACATAAGCTAAAAGATTGCATTCCAGAGTTTTCAGATGTACAACATGACTGATTTATTATACAAGCTCAGTTGTTTTTTAAAAAATGTTTTTCCACAAAGCTTCAAACAAATGGCTTTACGTCATTCCACATGTACCTCTGAAAGATATGTTTGATGTAAGAGGGGCCATTGCAATTGAGTTTGCAATTTGATAGCTTGTTAGTAATGATGGCGTGACATGCAACAACCAATCTTACTCTGTTTACATGCCCAGACATTTTCGAGGAAGTCTGTGTTTCATGTAATGTAGGTTATTTCACTTTCGCACAGCTGCTGTTACTTGGCCTTCTCACAGTCACAGCTTCCTGCAGACATTTTTTGAGTAATGTAGAGTGAATTTTTGTTGTGGACTTGATGCCTACAGGTTTTTGCCAACCCACTTAATTTTTTTTCAGTACTGTATGATATAAAATGTTAAGGAGAGACATTTTAGTCGGGTGCCTGAGATATTGTCTTAGCCGGGCTGCCAGGACCCAGCGTGCATGGCAATGCGAGGCTCAGCTCAGTTCTGATCCATGCTGTGACCATGTCTTTGCTTCCTGTCAGCAGGTTTTTTATCTCTCTCTCTCTGTCTTGCACTTTCCTGCAGGACTTGAGAGTGAAAACAGATTGCTCTGTAGTGATGATGCCTTTTCAGTAAAACTCACTGGCAGTTTAAATGAATTTTTTGTTGCTATCAGTCTGAAGTGAACTATGTAGTTCCTAATAGTGTTGGATAGTATTGTCACATAATGATTTATTGTATTTTTTTATTGTTACAATAAAAATGGAAAATGTTTTAAAAAACAGAAGAAGAATAAAAGTAAAAGAAAGCAATCCAAAGGAACCAACTGATGTGATTAATGTAGGGTATTAATAGAGATGTTAATGTAAGCAACTAAGAGCTTCATTTTGAAAGTAATGTATTTTGCAACCACTGGAAATCAAAATGCATTAAAAATCTCAATTGAATTCCAATTTTTGTGCATGCTATTTTATAAATTATAGATACACATGAAGGTTGTGTACATTATGTTATAAATCACATACACAACATCATGTCATTTTTCCTGTCTTCCTCCGCTTACCCCTAACCAGTTGGGGCGATGGCTGCCCCTCCATGAGCCTTTGAGCCATGAGTTTTTCATTCCCAGCATCGCCAAGGACTTGCTCATAGGGCATTGTCTGACTGTTGGGTTTTTGTCTCTTATTGTAGGGTCTTTACGTTAACATGTTAACCACCTTGAGGCAACTGTTGTTCTGATTTGGTGCTATATAAATAAAACTGGATAGAAATTAAATACATGCATATTCACATGGTAGTGATGACTTTATGTTAAGAATGCAGTGTATTTTATGGCTACAATTTAGGTAGTCCAGTCAATGTTGTATTTCAGTTTGGCTGGAATGTTGACATGCGAGTAGAGCAATCCTCGCTTTTTACCTTTTTTGGATTGTGTGTGTGTGTGTGTGTGTGTGTAGTATGAGTTGTGAGGTATGCAATGACGTGGAACAAATTAACTCAGATAGTACTGGTTTGATGTTTAAACCTATTTGATCTGGTTTAACTTCCTGAAACATCCTGATCAACACATTTTTAGTAATAAAGAGTAGTTCATTAAATATAGTTGATTTGAATTCTTTGTTGTCACTGAGAGAAGGAAGTGTCTTTTTAACCTTTTCAACATTGTGTAGCTGCCTGCATTTTAGATTCTTTTCAGGCTTGTAACATTCAGGATGTGATGTTTACACACAACATGAAAAAAACCTGCTTAGTAAGATGTCTGTGTATGGGAATCAAGAGTTATATAGAGATTTTAGTAAGTAAAACAACATTACATTTTGTTATATTGTTTATGTTTACAATTCCACCTTTTATCGCTGCCCAGGAGGTTTTGGTAATGTTTGCTTGCATGTCATTCTGCCTGTAAACACGATTAGCTTGAAAAGTTTTGGGTGAATTTTGATCGACTTTTGTGGGAGGTGGAGTGGGGTACTGCTATCAATCATTTAATATTTGGCTTACATCCACCAAGGTCTTCAAGGTCTTAATTAAAATAAAGTGTGCCATATCCATATTTTCACTGCACTACAAACATAAAGTATATTAAAAACAAAGAAAACACAATGAATATATAGAAAATACAAAACTACTCCCTTAAAAGTAAGTACTGCCCAGAGAGTGAGCTGCCTTGGCGGACGTTTGCGCTCTTGGCGTGGTTCTTGTATTTGTTTTGCAACAATAACCTGTGTGTGTGTGTGTGGGTTGCAGTAAGATGGTACATTTTTTGTTAGTGATAGTTTTCTCAGGTATTTGAAAGCTGCATAAAATGTTAACCTGCTCTTACAACTGGCTTAACTCTGTAACCCTTAACATAAGCTAAAAGATTTCATTCCAGAGTCTTTAGATGGAGAGCATGACTGATTTATCATACAAGCTCAGAGTTGTTTTAGAAACATGTTTTTCTACCGTGAAGGCATCCGGAGATACCTGTCAGCATTCTTTTTGAAACCGTGTACATAAAGAGGTCAAATGTGACATGATATCTTACACACACACACACACTGCATACTTCATTATATACATAATATACGAATGAAGTTGGTGAGACCTCCTGCAAAGGTTGATCTGTGTTGTCTGTGTAGTTTGCAAACATTATTTTCCTTGTTTAATGAGACTAAAGAAGATGGTTGTTGAAATATTTTCTAAGTGCATTCATAGACAAGTTCATGCTAGCCTGGAGCAGCCTCTCCCTGTATGGGGAGTTATGCCTCCCACTGACATGGAAATTATGTAGTTGTCAACAGAACAGTGCAATGTAAAAATGCAGATAATGTGGAGCATCTACATCATCTATTTTTGCATTTTTGAGTCTAGGTATCTCTTAGTCATGTGCAGAAAATCCTACAGTACAAAAAGATTAGAACTTGATCTTACTAACAAATCCTTAAATTGAGTCATAGCTGAGGATTTTTTTTTTAAGGCCACCAGAGTTGCACAGACACCGACAGACAGACAGACAGATAGATGGACACACACACACACACACACCCCTTTGAATGTAGATTAGCATTTAAGCAGCCTGCAACAAGCTCACACAATGCTATACAGTACTACTGAAACAGACCCTCGTCACCTGATTGTATCATGTGCTCCTCACTTGTATTTTAAACTGAACACTAGCTTTGTTTTTGTGAAAAGAACAAAGAAAAGGGTCGGTATGGATGGCGGTAGGGTTTTACCTCAGGGGATGTTATAGCAATTGGCTGAATAAGCCTGTTAAGCATGTTTAGCGAGTGCGGGCTTGTACTAAAGCTAGCCAGTATTGTAGAGATCGATTGCTCCATAGGCCATTTCCATTGAAAGATTGGCACGTCAGGAAAATCATGGATAGAAATGATAAAAACGAATTATCTCAGAATTACATGCTAATCTACAGTGGAAAAATGTCAGCGATACGTGAATGAAATTTTAATTATCATTTGATTAATAAAACAATATAAAAACCTATTCGTTTTGATACTGTTGTTGACCAGTACTAAAAAGCTGTTGAACTCTCTTTCAGGTCAGTTTGGGAACCCTTTGAACAAGTATATTCGCCACTATGAGGGTTTATCATATGACACAGAAGCCTTGCACAGCCGTCACCAGAGAGCTAAAAGGGCGCTCTCTCCTCAAGACAGCACCGTGCAGCTGGACTTCCATGCACACGGAAGGTCAGTTTAAGTAGAAACACACACAGCCTTCCTCATGTAGTCACTCTTTCTTTCTGTGCTGACTCAGTTCATGTCCAAGTCTATTATTCTTGTGATCAGTAATTTATATTCCAGCCCTAGGATCAAACAAGAAGTATTTATTTTTATTACTCAGTGGGTTTTTTTTTTTTTTTTTTGGTTTTTTTTTTAGTAATGTGAAACACCTTTTCATAAATTCTTACTGCTTTGTGTGTTGTGGTGATATTTATCAGGTTTCGTCAAGATAAGACATGGCTTGTTTTCTTATTAAGTATGTACAGCTAATAAATTACTGTGGAAATTAATTTGCTCACCATGGTTTCAGTTTGTGTTGGTTGTGGCTGTATATACAGAGCTGAGCTGAGAGAGGGAGTTGTAGAAAGGTCAATGGAAAATATCTCTTTATTATTTGGCTAAGATACTAGTTATAGTCCTTAAGATAAGACTCATTGCTCAAAGTTCAAACTCAGGTTTTTTCATGTTTCATTTTAACCTGAGAGATTCAGTTTTCATTTATATACATTATCCAAGGATGACCCTTCATCAAACCCATGTCATCTGAGTGCAGTGGTGCCACCCTTGTTTTGGAAACGGGCAACAACACAAATGTTCCCAGATTTGTATCAGCTGAATTTTTGCCATCTCCTGTAAAGGAACAACACTGCAACAAAAATGTGTAAGAATTACACATTTTCACATGAACTTGTGAAACGCAGTTAAAGCAGTCAATGCTGTTAATTCATTTTGCAGAAGGTACTTTTAGGTGTGTTTTCAAAAGGTTATTAAGAATTTAAACATTTGTTTTTAAAATGGCAATCGGACTCATACTACTTTAGTGTTTTTCTAATCAGAGTACTTTCTGTGACAGCCTCATTTACACATTCACGCAGGGCTTTAACATTTGCATTTTTAAGCGCTTTGTCTAAAATTCACATACTCACACTCCAGTGGATACATTGGGGCAACTTGGGTTTCAATATCTTGCCCAAGGACACTTTGACTTGTATGGTGAGTTCCCAGTTGGAATGTTTTTTGACAAATGCCCCCTCAACTTGGATTTTCCACCCAGAAAGCCCGTTGTTAGCAATCCAAATGGGGACACTGAACATAAAATGATAGGGAAACCGTTTATTTTTAATCTGTACTGCCACTGTTGTGTATTTGCGACTCACTAAATAAGGCATACACAGAGGAGTGAGCAGGCTCTAGCCACGAATGTGTTTTAAGTGCAAAGAAAATTTAAACAAAATGCTGTATTGCTAGTGATACCTGACTGGCTGAGCCTTGCTAAGAACTGAAACAAAACTTGTTTTTTCTTGCTTTTTCTGAAGCATACTAACTTGAAATCTGGGATGCAGTAGTAGACTGGAAGAACCAGGGATCTGGTCTACCTTGTTAGCCACAGGTTCCCTTCTTTTGGTCAAAATGTTCACAATGATAATAATTTGGAGCTTGTATTATTCCTAATCTACACGAATGAATTTCTAATTTAGCATGACATCCAATCATTTTAAATGTGTCCATGCAGTCCATGTCTTTGTGAGACAGGTATATTTACTGAATAAAGAGGCACTGTAAGACAAAACTGTGTAAATGCTCAACAAAACCAAAGACGAGCAACATTGATTGGTTTGTTTATTTATTCTAGCCCCGTCTATGTGAATACATTTATGAAACTAGACCCTGAATGATTTTTAAGATCAATACCAATATTTGGTGATTTTAAATTCCAATATATTGGCCAATATTTTTTTCAGGCACATGAAACAAGCATCTGTTTATTATGTGTAGTTATTTCTGAGTACTTGCTAAAATATTATGACAATACAGTTTATAATCTTGTTTTATTGTCACAGGTTATGGATTACTCATTTATGTTCTGTCTAAGTCTGTGCAGATCAGCTGGTTGTTGTGTTTGTGGGTTTGAAACACATGTTGCCAGTAGGGAAGATGCAAACTATGCAACTCAAACATTCATGAATCAGCTGAAGCGTGTTCCCCCTGTCTCTTCTTTCCTTTTTAAAAAATATTTAAATTAGTTGCGGTTATAAACTCTGATTCCAGTATATTCGCTAATGTTTTTACTGACGTTTTGTGCAGTGATACTGTTTCATTCCTTATTATTATTATTATTATTTTTTTTTTTTTTTTTTTTTTTTTTAATTATTTTTTTTTTCTTTTGTCCTTTCTTTCAGTTTTTTGGTATATTGATACCAGTGGCTTTTTACCCAGCTTTTGCGCTTTTTCCAGTTGTTGCTGAATCTTGCAGAACTTGTTAGCATTGCCTTATTGGGTTGGCCAGAAAATATGATCTCCTCTCAAAAAATTCAGCTTATAGGAAAGATTCTGCTCAATCATCTGCATCATTTGTGAATCATAAAAGCTCACTTGTAAGTAAAAGCCTTAGAATCTGCAGCAGCAGGAGCAGTAAATGGTCCACTGCTTACTCCACAAATACATAAGGCTGGGTGGTTCATGCTTGGGATCGACTGTATTCAGCATCCTAAATCCAGGATTTTTGACTGCGTAAGTGGATATCACTTCTTTAACCGTATGAGCTTTCCTTCAATTACTTCCCTGTCTTGTTATATAGGTTGCCACTGTAAAGTGAGGCAGCTTTTTATCTATGGCCCTGGAACTGAGATTGGTCTGAGGCTCCGAATTTAACTCATTCACTACCAGCCATTGAGAGTGAATGAGTTAAGGAGACACACTGTTCGTATTCCACTGTGCGAAGGAGGCTTGTCATGCTTCCACTTTTAGTTTGAACTGAGTTTTTTACTTTACATGGCACAGTTGTCTGTTTGAGGTTATATTGAAGCATATGAGTAAAATTTGAGTGTTTTAAATGAAGAAGCTCACACTTGCAGGCTTATTTCATTTTTGTAGACTAGACATTTTGCACATTGTGCAAAAGCGAAACTTAGTTTGAAAAGTCATGTAGCTCTACTGCCTGTTTTGGTGAGATAACCACTTTAACTCTCTGAGCATACTGCAGTTTCCAAAAACGGCTGCAGTATACCTGCTGTACATCAGTATGATTTATATTATGGAAGCATTAAGGAGCAAGAACTGCACAGATAATGCTGCCTACCTGTTACATTTGAGTTCTAAAAAGTTTCTTAGATTTTTCTTTGAAATAAGTGGACACTTAGTTATAAAGTGTCCAGTTTTCTGCAGTATCACATGGAGTGTAGAAACCTTTGTACATATTAAAACTGTGTGTCAGGTATTACTTGTACAAGATAATTTACAAGACATGTCTGACAGTTGCTAGTTATCATGCCAGTTAGAAATATCTAGATTTAACTAAGAGGTCTTGAGGCTTGATGTTCACATCGCATTGCATACTAGAACTTCTTTTCTTTTCTTCTCCTCATCCATAATCAGTTAGAGCAGATGGCTGCAACTCCCTGAGCTTGGTTCTGCTGAGGTTTCTTACTGTTAAAGGAGTTTTTCCTTCCCACTGTCGCCAAGTGCTTGCTCCTAGGGGTCATCTGATTGTTGGGGTTTTCTCTGTATTATTGTAGGGTCTTTATCTTCTAATATGCAGTGTATGGAGGCAACTGTTGTTGTGAGTTGGTGCTATATAAATAAAACTGAATTGAATTAACCTGTAGCAGAGATGAGGAGCTACAGAGATGTGGTAAAAAAAACAAAACAAAAAGTGAACTAATAATTGACCACTTTCTTTCAGTTTTTCAAAGCTGAGCAATAATATTAATAAAAGTAGCTGTACCACAGACTATAATACTATGCCACTTGACATTAAGCTTGTGTCTTATGTCCTGACTGAATTCATTTAGTGTGTGCAAATTAAGGCTAACACTCTCCCTTCTGTGAAAACTCAAGGCCAGGCTGTTTGGCACTGTAGAGGTTTGTTGTAACGAGAGAAAAGCGTTCTTCTGTATGCCCACTCGCATGAGTATTTGTGGCCAGATCAGGTGACAGAAGAAGGCAAGTCACAGGGTCTCTGTGTAGGGCTTCTTTACAAAGTGAAGTGCCATAGCAAGCATGTGCTAATGCAATGCTTGTGATTGTGATATAATTCACATTTCTTTGTAGTTTATAGCTTAATAATGAATTAATAAGACGCATAAGTGTTTTTTTTCCTTAATTATAAAAATATTTGACAAAAAACATTATTATTATTATTATTATTATTATTATTGAAGCAGTCAAACAATGCGGCTTATCCATTAATGAATGTTAAAGTTAAGGTTCATACCACATTTTACCACTTTAACCAGAATCTCTTAGGACTGCTTCCCAGTTATGTCTTGATTTCATCTCTTACTCTCCTCTCGTTGTCCTTGTTTCCCACTTTCTGCACTGATATTTAACAACTTCTGACCTGATTTGATTTCTTCCAATTAAGTAATTTGGGAATACTATGATTTTACAATGATTCATTGTAACCAAGCGACTTAATATTGTAAATAGAGCTCTATGTAGTGATAAGTAGGTATTGCCCCCTTTTTAGTTGGAATTTTCTCTGTAGAAATGTCTTGAGGGCACCCCATCTCTGTGTGCTTGGCCTGCTTACTAAGCAGTGGATGACTGTCAGATGCTTGATTCAGTATGTTCAGCAATTGGGATTTGTCTGAATAATTTAGCAGTGAGCTGCTGCTGTGAGACGAGTACCACTGGGTTTATCCTTGGATTCCTCTCTTCTTGTCTTGCGGCCCATGTTGATTTGTTGGTATTTTTTCTGGTCTCTTCTTTCTTTCTCTTTTTTGTCTAGGGCACTTTATAGTTTAGTGATTAGAAACACACTAAATGTGTTTGTTTTTCCACACATTGCAGGAGAGACATGCTTCCCACTAAACCTGCTAAGATAGCTAAATCACATATACAGGTGCAGTTAAGCTGCATTGTTCTGCAAAGCCCAAGCCAACTGTTCAAGTCTTACTTCTTCATTTACTGCTTTGTTTTCTCCCCTTTCTTCGGATTTCCTGCTTCTCTGTTCTCTGAACACACTAAGCTCCTTTACTGAGTTGCTGCGCTCTGAACCTTGACTCACATGGGTGTCAACGACTTGTGGCAGACATGATTGAGCCCCTGCAGTCTGTTGCTTCATGAACTTTGGGATGGAAATTCTGAATAGGAAAGCCTTTTAGATGCTTTTTAGTGTATTTCTATACACCTTTTTTGCTATTATTGCAATACAAAAGATGTAACCCACGATTCCTCTTTGCCAAGCTTCTCGATACACAGGAAACACTGCCAAAACTGTATTGTTCAACTGCTTCAGAAACAAGAGCAGCCACATCCTAAGTGTAGAACAGTTTTTTATAACAGAATAACCAGTGGTTTGTGACTTCAGTGGTACACCTGGCTGCTGTGGGGAAGTTGTCGCAGAGGTGTTAACTTCTAAGATGAGGAGGCAAATGTTGCAAAGAAGGCAGTTAGGTTTTAGACTTTGTAAGGCTTCTTACCAACTAGTCATTCTCTTTTTGAACCCAACCACAGACAGTGTCTCAATCCCTGACGACTAACTCTAAATACATGACAGTGCAGGTTATATTTCTAAGTGAATAATTTGCTTTGGCTGTGACCGGAATTATATTTATGAAGGCAGATTTATTGTTTTAGTGCCAGTATGAGTAATAAGCCAAGGAAACTATACTGTATCTGTTGCTATCTCTGTGTAACACTGCCGACTTCAAACAGCAGGTCATGTTGCAGCCATTGTCGTACAGGTTTAGCAGTTCTCTTATTTCATCGTCTCCTCTTCTGTGTCAAATATTTGATCCTTTTTCTTTCTCTTGGCTTCAGCTGAAATGCTCTTTGGGCAGAAAATCTGTAGACGAGGCCAGCTTGTGTTTGACTGCAAATCTACTTGATCCGTCTAGGTTATTATACATGTTTGTATCTATAAAAAGCATTCCTAATGACATAACAAAGTTTTTACCAAACTGAATACTAACCAAAAGCAAGGCTGTTTCATTCAGCATATCATTTGGTACAATGAACCAATACATGGAAAATAAACAGTAATAAAAAAGGGGTGTGAAATGAAAACTGGACTGGGAAAAACTGAATGCAGGTCAAAAAGTCATCCTGGGGAGGGAAATCCTGAACTGTCTGAGCCATGAATAATGCCTTGCTTTCTAACTCTGCCAGACACTCCCTGACACGTTGTACTGCTCAGAGCATTTATTTGCATTTTGTGTTTTCATTTTGTTTTGCTCTATGAATGTTTCCATGATTGTTGTGTAGAAATGTTACTGTAAGATCCTTAGTCTGAAACAAACCTGTATACTGGAACATCAAGAAAACTTCACAGCATACACTTTGTTCTCAGTAGTATTATGTCCTCTATGACCTGAGATTATCTTAGCTTTGGTTTGGAGACTAATGTGCAGCTGAGGGATTGAAGAACATGCACACATCCTGCCCGACTATGATTAATCTCATTACCATGCCTGCCTATAAGGGCAACTGTGGTATTTAAAATGAGTTAAAAAAAAAAAAAAAAGGTGTGGAGTACTTTCAAAATCTGTTAAACAGCCTACTTTAGCTTAAAGATTTCCTGCTGTGAACAGCTTTTTGGCCTTACTGATGATTGTGTAAACACACCAAAGCCAAAAAGGTCTTGAGCCATTTAAGGTTAATACTGAGTCATGTGGAGGAATTTATAATTTGTCAGGAGATTTCTGATAAGGAGTTTGCATCTGAACTGCTCAAGCCTTAGAACCACTAACTTCTCAGAAGTGCCTCATGTGAGCGCCATGTGACGTTTGCCTTTTTGCCTTTTACATCATTCTCATCATTTCCACTGAAAGTGTTACATAAAACAGTGTCTGTGCACTTGCAAGGTTCATGTGGTTTTCCTTGTGACATAATTCGTCTGACTCACTGAGCTGCCTACTCGGTAACAACACTAGAACGGTGAACCTCTGTAAACATTAGTGAAGTAAATAAGGCTGCTTTCTCAGCTTCCTGTCGTAGATTTCCAGTGTTTGTGGTCCTTTATTCTAAAAATTTTCAGTAAGAGGATGACAAAAACACTGTCAACACTGTGAATTATGAGTGTCTGTCTGCAGGACTGTTGTCCACATGTAAATGTGGACAACAGTCAGAGGAATGTACAAAGTTTGAATGTGGTGTTAGACATTTAATGTAATTGGACATTGTTTCCTATTCTTCTTTTCAGACATTTTAACTTGCGGATGAAGAGGGATTCAAAGCTGTTTTCTCCAGATCTTGTCATTGAGGTGTCAGGGGAGGAGAACCCGATTGATACATCACATATTTATAGTGGAGAACTGTATGGTAAGTCTTGAGTCGCGCGCGTGTGTGTGTGTGTGCGTGTGTGTGTGTGTGTGTGTGTGTGTGTGTGTGTGTGTGTGTGTGTGTGTGTGTGTGTGTGTGTGTGTGTGTGTGTGTGTGTGTGTGTGTGTGTGTGTGTCTTTTAAAGGTAGTGTATCTGATTTGTAGCATTGTTATTTTTCAATTCAAAGCCTATTTGTATTACCTTTTGGGTGACTTCTCAATTGATGAAACGTTGTTAAATGTGCAGAGTAAACAACAAATCACAAGCCAAATCTCACAAGACTTATTTTTAGCTTCTTTTTTTTCCCAGTTCTTCCTGCTGCTCTTATTTCCCTCCCTTCCTGGACATCTTCCTGCTGCCTGTTTCCAGTAGAGTTCAAATGAACAGGAGGAAAAACAAGGGTGTTTGTTTTTTAGTGATTGGTCTGCATCAAACAAACAGATGGGGAGGAGAGGTGTATACTCCTTGAATATTTTCTGAGCTGAGTCAGCTTCTTTAAACCACTGAGTAACATTTTAAAGTTATTCATGATGCATAACTAATCCACACATGTAACAAAGCAGGAAAAGCACAGCGTGAATAAAGTTGTTTTCACACCGGTGCTCTGTAGTTACCTTAAATCAAACCTTTTTTTTTTTTTTGGCACTGTTGTGCAGTTCGTTTGTGCATGGCAGCTGCACTGGGGAGCAGTCCAAAACCCACTGTAGCCAGATCCTTTGGAGGAGGTGATCTTGATCTGAACAGAAGGAGAAATAAAGGAATAAGATGCAAAATCCTCATTTCAAAGCAAAACAGGAAATGACTAAATGAGAAAATATTGATGTGAACTGTGACGCTTAAGAAGACGTCAGACTAGGGAACAGTGGAACTAATAAACTAATACAGAAATGAGTCAGAGGGAGGAAAAGGCAGTGAAGTAAAACTAACATTCATAAAAATCAAAACTTTAATCAAACTGATCACAAAACTGAAATTCATAACATGAAAAACCCATAAAACAAAAACGGCGATCAAAGACTTAAAGTCGGAATCCAAAAGTGAAAAAAAAAAACAAGCAAAGAAAAAATCCCTGACAAAAAAGCAAACCTCATACTCTAGAAGCAGTACAACAGACAAAACCGTAAAACAGAAACCTATATAAGCCAAGCCTTCTTCACCTATCATCATCATCATTTTTATTCCTCATATTGATCGCCATCTCTCTCTCTCCTCTTCTCGCTTGTGTTTTCAGGTTTTCATGTGTTTTTTGTTTGTTTGTTTGTTTGTTTTTAACAGTTTTGGTTCGAGTGGTTGTTTGTTTGTCCACTTTGGCATGTTAGTCTTTTTTTCAATTTACTTGCGACTTTAGGCTACACAAAAAAATGACTTGTCTTCATCTGCTGACCCTCCTCCTCTTATGTTTCAGGAGAAAAGGGCACACTGACACATGGCTCTTTGGTTGATGGGCGATTTGAGGGCTTCATTAAAACCCAACAAGGAACATACTATGTTGAACCTTCAGAAAGATACCTACAGGACAGGAGTGTGCCCTTCCACTCTGTCATTTATCACGAAGATGACATCAGTAAGTAGGCACTATATTTACATTTGTGTTCTGATGTTTAGTATAGTGACCAATACATGAAGCTTGTTGGACAAGTGGTATTTTTTTACAAAGTCTGAAACATTTCTTTATAGAAAAGCTTTCTTTTTATACCCCTGGCAAATGTCATTAACTTGGTGAAGAATTGTTAAATACACAAAGGAAAATTCTGTTATATTTTTTAAATAACAAAGTGAAATTTGAATTTTTTTTATTTTATTTTTTATTCAGTTGCAACAGAAGTTGTTGAATCAGCGTGCCAGACAAACGCTTGGGGCCTAGACCATTGGGGGCTCTCTAAAGAGTAACAAGCTTATCTTCCTCCTCCATAATCTTAACTGGGAAATTGCATAAATGAGCCCATTTTTGTAGCACACCAGCTGTTTTGAAATGTGAGACTGTCTTGCCTGCTGATAATACATTTAAATAATTGACATTTGATCAGAATATGTACAGCTGTGATTGATATCTATGCTGTCCAAATAACATTGTTATTATACATTGAGACTAAATTGGTACTTGAACGTCATATTTAATAGTTTAGTTTATGATCTTAAAACTGAGTGAAGGACAGAGTAGTAGTGGTAGTAATAGGATATTGTTCAGCATCCTGAGTCATGGACAGGGTGTTCGGTATCTATTGAAAACTGGATCGGAGAATGTAAATGGCTTACATTCACTGCTTTTGTCAGGCTACAGAGCTATAGAACCAGGACACTGCAAGTTTCTCAGTGTTTTCGATGAAGATGAGCAAATCTGAAATTATTTAGAGGTTGACTTCAACCAAGCTGAAAAAACATGTGCACAGTGCGTGAGTCAAAATGCAATTCAGTAACTTGAGACTTACAAATTTAGTATGAAGGCTCTTTCATATGGGAACAGGCATGCAGTGCGCTAACTGTAAGGTTAAGTTCCGGTCCAAAAGCTCTGTGTTGAGTTGGCTGCTACACTCACGGTCTTCGTGTGTACTAAATGACATTCTGCATTTCTACTGGTCGCACAAATGTATGCAAGTGCTCCCTGACCGGGGGTGCATTTAGCAGCATGGCAGGGAATCTGATATGAACCCTGTGGTGGCTTTAGACTAGCACACAAACACACGTCTAAACACATACACTGGTATATAATCTGAATCTGCTGAAGGAAATTTAGGAAATATGGATTTAGAGTCTCAGACTGTGCCTAATGATTTGTTGAATTCATGTTCTAACAGCAGGAGCATGAAATTCTGTCACTAATGAGATAGAAGATGCATATTGGAAAAATTAAACCAACAAATGGTACAATATAAAAGTTCAGCAAGTGCACTTATTTAAAAAACAAAAAAATAATAGCTGTTATCCCCGTCAGGGCCGTCTCCTTAGCGAGAAACCACTCAAAACATTGCAAGAGCCTTCCCTGGAAATCTCTGACCGCCTCAGGTTTGCATTTGAGACATGTGATACATCTCTGCCATTTTTAGCACAGCAAAGGTAGATAAGCAGGCAGACAATAGCATGTACCAAAGGTTAGGTTTACAGTCAGTTTCCCAGGGCATTACAGTAGAGCTCAGTATTTATCGTGTGACCCTGGGGCTCTAATTCAAAGCTCACAGCTTCTGTGAATGTCATAGTAAGAGAGGAAGTTGCTCCTTGTTGCACTTCTCCCCTGATGTGCCACTTTTCTCCCGCTGAAAACTGTTTGTGGTCTTTGGACCAAAGCTGGAGACCTAGCTTTCCTCATTGTTCATCCTGAACATGAAGTTTAGGTCAGTTTGACAAAGAAGTTGATGTTTGCTTTCAGCACGAGTTTGTGGTCAATGGTGAAATTCAGTGGTAAGAGAAGTGCTGGGAACTATGTAAGAAAACTACCCTCGGTGGGATAACTGCCACACTTTAATGAAGTGCTAACTTTACTCTTTATGAGGGTAATCAAAGAAAAGGTTTTGTCACAGTTTCCACAGTGGAGTTTATGACTTCTTAAATTTCCTAAGAAACATCAAGTGGAACTGAAATTGTTTATGTAGTGCTTTCATTAATTCATCCTTCTTCCCTTAGTGTTGCAACTATAATCAACTCTTATTTGCCCTTTTAAATTTTCTACTTCCCTACTCATCATTGTTAATCAAGACTGAAGTAGCACATCAACTTGTGTGGAAGTGTGTTTTTCATTAAAACACTTCTGCTGCATGTAGTCTCTGCTAACATCTGCACTGGGTTGTAAAGATAAAACAAGATGTTGTTTCTGGCTGTGTACCGTGATTTTTAAAACTCAAATATGTATTTATCAGACATATTTTTAAAACTTCTCTGAACAATTTTTAGGTAGTCGGAATGTATCTCCCTTGTTTTGAGATAATTAGGTGACATTTTTACGAACCTTGAAGGTCTAATGTCACGAGGAGGCATCTGTCTGCCCAGTTGCCCTTGTCTGTCTGCCCACAATTCATAGGAATTGCTGCTCTTCCTATAGATTTGTACAGAATTTAAGCAAACTTATAAACAGTGATCAGCTAATCAATCTTCACCAAGGCTTTGCTTTAGATGAGGGTCATATTTGTCACCTTACAAGGAATTTTTCATTTTCCCAAGAATTCCTGCTGCTTGCACAGTGTCAGTCATGTTTTAGTGAAAGCTGCACACAGTGATCACCCAGTGAGACTTTATCAGGACTGTGCTCAAGCTCAAGGTCACACATGTTGTTTTATGGGCAATAACCTGTGAATTGTGATGGCTCTTGTGCTGTCTCATTGATGTTGTGGTTTTCAGAGGACTGTGAACCGTACGTGGATAGTACCCAGCAGTAAAACTGCTCACAACTAACTGGGGGATTTTTTGTGTGAAGTTTCTGTACAGTTTTTTATTCAGGTATCAGTGAAATGGGTGGAGAAGGCTGATTCTTTTTATTTATTTATTTTTTTAAGACTCAGAGGAGCCTTTGCTTCTGATTTGGCCTTTCTCTTAAGCTTTTTACTTCTGTCCAAACTGCAAAAGCCTTTTGATTAGCAGTTGAATGAGACACCATTCACTGTGAGGACAAAGACGACTTTCTTTGAAAAAAATTCAAAAGCACATTACACACAGTGTATTTGGTCGTTTCAGTGAGTTAAAAGAGGAGACGACGGACCTGTTTTCATTTAGGAAACATGTTTCTGAAGTCAGTGTTATTGTTTATGACACCATTATCTGTTATGGTGTCAATAGTAATATGCAGAAACATTGAAATCCAACATTCACAAGGCTTCACTCAGTGTTGAACTCTGGATCTGCTTGTAGTCTTAGCGAAGCGTAGTGTATTTTGTTCATATGAAAACAGAGACTTTCAATTTTTAGATATGATCAGTGGAGCCCGTGATTGTAAATATGCAAGAATTTCTTTTCCATTGCTGTAACATGATTAGTTTGTTTGAATTTTGTATTGAACTTGAGCAGGCCCTAATTTCCTTACAGTGGTGGTCTATTGGTTTTGCTTAACACCTGGGCAGTACGTGGAACAGTGGTCAGGCCTGTTGCCTCACAGCAAGACAATCCTGGGTTTGCTTCCCACTTGGCCTTTCTCTGTGAAGTTTGCATGTTCTCCCCGTGTTTGGGTGGCTTGTAGTGACACAAATTGGTTCTCTTCAAGTTTTCTCCATGTGAAAACAAACCAAACCAGGGGGAAAGGCGGCAAGTTTACAAACTCATCAACTGATTCAAAACAGAGTAAACAAACTATTGGTGTGAAAGAGCCCACAGATTACAAAGCAATTTAAAATGAAACCAAATGTTCCTGCAAACTCTGTCAGTCTCTGCTTTATTTTGTGGCTTTTGAGCCAGGTCATAACAATTTTTTTTTGCCTTGATTTTGTTAATAAATGAGAAAAGAGGCCTAGTTGTACAGATTTTTAACTAGTGGAGTCAGGGCCTTTCTCTTCTTGTACTGAATGTTAAAATAAAGATATAAATGACTGATGAAGATAACTGAATGGATATGGTGAAAGGCACTCAAGAAAATGTTTCTCTCCTTCTGTCTGACAGATTACCCTCATAAGTATGGTTCAGAGGGTGGCTGCGCAGACCACTCTGTGTTTGAGAGGATGAAGAAGTACCAGGCATCAGCAGAAGAGCCAGCCAGAGTAAGTGTTATTAAGAACAAGAGAACAAGAACAGATAAACACAGGCAGACAAGACTCGTGATATTACATGAGCTTATTTCCACCTTACCTTACACTGTTAGTTAACAGCAAGGTGGAAGTGTTTGACCTTACTTAAAATGGCAATATAAACTTTTTAGCCCAGGGAAATTTTTAGGGGATAAAAATGTTGGATTGTTTTCAAAACCGGAAATGTGCTTATTTCCCCAAACGCCATTGAACTATGCTATCGATAACAAGCATAACGTAACGTTTTCTGTCCAGGATGTGACACGAATGTTGGAAGATGAGGAATCTAAAGATACTCCTGTCATTTTGAGAAAGAAGAGGGCGACGGGTAAAGAAAAAAACACTTGTCAGCTCTACATCCAGACTGACCATTTCTTCTTCAAACGCTACGGCTCAAAAGAGGCTGTCCTTGCTCAGGTATGAGGAAATGCAGTATGTGAAATCTTTGTTTTCTTTTCTTTCTTTTTTTATTTGAAAAAGCCTGTTTTGCTTATTTGCTGATTAGCATTAGCTCACACCCCTTCCCTTGTTTTAGCTGCTGCCTCCCAGTGACTTCATGCTGGATTACCAAATCAAAACATTTCTGTGGAGTCGGATTTTTGGGCTAACTTGCTGCTGCTACATCCTGACATCAGATTTTAATTTCCTAATTCGTAACTTATACTTTTAATAAGTTTAGCTGGACAGAAGTTCGTAAGGCAAGGCAAGGCAAATTTATTTGTATAGCACAATTCAACAACAAGGTGATTCAAAGTGCTTTACAGAGACATTAGAAACAAAAACAAATAAAAAGCATGATTTAAAATTGATTAAAACAAGCAAACAAACAAACTAACTAAACACACACATTTCACACCTGTTCGCGCGATCTGAACCCTTATCGTAAGGGGAGCTACCAGTCCTTCTGTGGACGAGCTACTTTCTATTTTAAATTCCCTGAATTTAAAATACTCTCTAGACCCAGTCTAGACCCAGCTGGGGAGCTACCCAGAGCTCTAAACCCACTTAACTAACTAACAAACAAACAAACAAACAAACAAACAAACAAACAAACAAACAAACAAACAAATCAGAACAGTATATAAAATCAAAACAGATAAAATCAGAACAGTATATAAAATCAAAACAGTAGATAAAATCAAAACAGTATATAAAATCAAAACAGTAGATAAAATCAAAACAGTAGATAAAATCAAAACAGATAAAATCAGAACAGTAGATAAAATCAGAACAGTAGATAAAATCAAAACAGATAAAATCAGAACAGTAGATAAAATCAGTAGTTAATGTAAGTTTTGAAATTTAAGCTTAACAAACAAACAAAGCAGTATATAAAATCAAAACAGATAAAATCAGAAATAGATAAGATCAGTAGTTAGTGTAAGTTTTGAAATTTAAGCTTAAAAGTGTGGATTTGGTGCTTTATTCAAATGCAGCTGAGAATAGGTGAGTCTTCAACCTGGATTTAAATAAACTGAGTGTTTCAGCTGATCTGAGGCTTTCTGGGAGTTTGTTCCAGATATAAGGAGCATAAAAGCTGAATGCAGCTTCTCCGTGTCTGGTTCTGACTCTGGGAACTGATAAAAGACCGGATCCAGATGACCTGAGGGATCTGGAAGGTTCATACTGGGTCAGGAGGTCACTGATGTATTTTGGTCCTAAACCATTCAGAGCTTTATAGACCAGCATCAGAACTTTAAAGTCTATGCTCTGACAGACAGGCAGCCAGTGTAAAGACCTCAGAGCTGGACTGATGTGGTCCACTTTTTTGGTCTTAGTGAGGATTCGAGCAGCAGAGTTCTGAATGAGCTGTAGTTGTCTGACTGATTTTTTTGGTAGACCTGTAAAGATGCTGTTACAGTAATCAAGCCTACTAAAAATGAATGCATGGACTAGTTTTTCCAGGTCCTGTTGAGACATCAGATCTTTTATCCTTGAAATATTCTTGAGGTGATAGTAAGCTGATTTTGTTATTGTCTTAATGTGTTTTTCTAAGTTTAGGTCTGCATCCATCACTACACCCAAATTTCTCGCCTGGTTTGTGGTTTTTAGATGTATAGATTGAAGTTCTCTGGTGACCTGTAATCGTTTTCCTTTGGCGCCAAAGACTATTACTTCAGTTTTGTTTTTGTTTAGCTGGAGAAAATTGTGGCACAACCAGTCATTAATTTCCTCAATGCATTTACCAAGAGCCTGTACAGGGCCTCGGTCTCCTGGTGACATTGTGATATATATTTGTGTGTCATCTGCATAGCTGTGATAGTTTATTTTGTTGTTGTTTATAATCTGTGCCAGTGGGAGCATGTAAATGTTAAACAGAGGGGGTCCCAAGATGGAACCTTGGGGAACTCCACATGTGATACTTGTCTGCTCAGATGTGAAGTTACCTATTGATACAAAGTATTTCCTGTTTTCTACGTATGTTTTGAACCAGTTTAGTACAGTTCCTGAAAGACCTGCCCAGTTCTCCAGTCGTTTGAGTAATATGTTGTGGTCAACTGTATCAAATGCTGCACTGAGATCCAGTAAAACTAGGACTGACATTTTTCCACTGTCTGTGTTCAGACATATGTCATTAAAGACTTTGGTCAGAGCGGTTTCAGTGCTGTGGTTCTGTCTAAAACCTGACTGGAAGGCATCATAGCAATTATTCTGTTTTAAGAAGTAATTGAGCTGTTGAGAAACTGCTTTTTCAATGATCTTACTTAAAAATGGGAGATTTGAGATTGGCCTGTAGTTTTTTATTTGTGTCTTGTCAAGATTGTCCTTTTTCAGTATAGGTTTGATTACAGCAGTTTTTAGTGGTTCTGGAAACACACCTGACATTAAGGAAAAGTTGACGATCTGTAACAGGTCTGACTCTAAAGTAGGGCTGGGTATCGTCACTGATTTCTAGAAGCGATTCAATTCCGATTCACAAGGTCCCGAATCGATTCGATCCACGATTCGATTTAATTCGATCCGATTCGATTTAAATCTGGGAAATTTTGACAGTCAGAAATATTATAATTCAAATCAGTACATTTACATATTTTTGTATCAATAAAAAGGAAGCTGACACACGCAAGACTTTATCAAAGGTGTGAGCATCACAGCAGATGCCTTTGTGTCAAAGTAGCTGAAGATAAAACACAGAAAAACATGAAGGTGATTTTCCTGGCCTGGGATTTTATAAAAATATTCTGCAGTACATCAAAAACGAAAGAAAACCATTAATCAACATATGAACATTACCTCTGAAGTTACAGCGGTTTTATTAGAGACACGGTTAAGCGTTTTGCATTTTGAATAATTTTAAAAAGTTTAAATTTGTTCAGTATTGAACAGCAGAAATGAGGTTTTCTTTTCGGAAGAATGTAAAAGGGAAAAAAACAGCGGCTGACAGCGCTGTAAACTACGGTAGACTTGTGCGTAACAAGCAAGCGAATAATGAAGAAAGGGAAACTGTTCTTGAAGTACAGAGAGAGAGAGGGAGGGGGAGAGAGAGAGAGAGAGAGAGAGAGAGAGAGAGAGAGCTGTGCATCGCGGTGGAAGCAAAACAGTAAAAGTCAGAGTGAATTCATGACGATTTTATGTGAATCGTTTGGATCTTCTTTTGCTGCTGGTTCGGTCAATATTGTTTGGAGAGAGATCAAACTAACAGCTTTAGAATCGGCGCAAAAAGGGCGTAAACACAAAGCGCGGACCCGCCGAAACATCAGGATCAGCGAGCTGTCGGCTTTCAGCCCCGACCGTGAGAAAGGCGACATCTAACTGATTCTGATCCGCGGGTCGCACTGTGTGTTTAAGTCTATGTGCAGAATCCGTGTACCTGCTCTCATTTACTGTCTTAACTGTTTGGTGGTTCTTGAAATTTTGTGAGATGTCACCAAAGATTCTGGCATTTCAAGCAAAATAAATTTATATTAAAAAAATCGATTCAGGATTTAAATGAATCGATTTTACGTTATCCAAGCCAGAATCGATTTTAATCGATGAATCGATTATAAAAACCCACCCCTACTCTAAAGTCTTTGAGACCTTTTTTTCGTAATCCTTAATCCATTCATTCTTAATGTTTTAGCTTTTTTCATAGCTGACCACAAAGTCAAACTTGGCATCTAACATTCATAGGCTGAAAACAAATGCCTACTTATGTGGTGTAGGCATTATTCTAGTAGCTGGGAATTTAGCCAGTAACCTGTAGCAGAGATGAGGAGCTGCAGAGATTTGGTAATCTTATTTTTATTTTTATTTTTTTTTATTTTAAACCTAATAATTCACTGCTTTTTTTCATTGTTGTACCTGTGTTACTCCTAATCTAAAATCTTGCACTCCCTGCAGATCTCCAGCCACGTAAAGGCTATTGACACCATTTACCAGGGCACGGACTTCCAGGGCATACGTAACATCAGCTTCATGGTGAAAAGAGTCAGGGTGAGTTTCATCTTGACATTTAGGGTCTCAAACTTCAGGCCAGCCACCATTTATAGTCCTAAATTACATAAAGTGTTACATTATTATGTTTGTTTACCATTATTTAATATGCTAGAATTTTTCATCTATACCAGACCTCATTTATCATTATTAATAACAACTAAATCAACCTGCTGATATTAAAAGTGGAAGTAATCTGTCTACTTGCCCGGGATCATTCTAAACTAATCTGCTTCATTGGGGTAGTTTTGTTTTCCTACTTTTCCTTTTGATTGTTTAACTCTTTCTCACAGATCAATACCACAGTTGAAGAAAAGGACCCCAGCAATCCTTTTCGCTTTGCCAACATCGGAGTGGAGAAGTTTTTGGAGCTCAACTCTGAACAGAACCACGATCAGTACTGCCTGGCCTACGTCTTTACTGACAGGGACTTTGATGATGGCGTGCTTGGCTTGGCGTGGGTTGGGGCTCCCTCAGGTTGGTACCAGACACACACACCGAGCTCTGGTAGTGACTCCCTGCGTTGCTCAGAAGCATTTAAAGTGTTTGGGTGTTTTGTAACACACCTTCACATTACTTCTATAATCATATTTGCTATCAAGCCAGTTATCCATACTACACATTATAATTTTTTTTATTAGTCTGATCATTTTATTTTTTAAGATCACTTTGGTTCAAGAAACCAGATCTCAGTTTTAGTAGTTTGAATAGTGCTACCGCATCAGCCATAAAAAGGCTGACGGGGTATTGCTGTCACCCTGCTTGGCGGGCGGGCAACCAGGCGGGGAGACAAGGACACCCAAGTTTGTGAATGCGGTAACTTGAGAATGAAGAGATGTAGGAGTTTCAAACTGATACCATATGTGCATCGACTAAAAATCTTGGAAAAGTTATAATCTCACAGATTTCAGCTGTTAGGTCAGAGGTCAAGTTTTCAGAAAATTTTGTGAAATCAGGAATGAAGGGACATAGGATTTTGAAATTTATACTGTAGGTGCATCTGCTATGAGGCTGATAGGTACCACTGGACACTGCCAGTATTTCTTTTTTTCCTGTGGTGATCAGAGGACCCAGAGTTTGTTTATATTCTGGCAATGCTTTGAGACCACAAGAATCTGCACAGGTGGCCATTTGTATTAAGAAATATTCTAATTTCTTTATATTTATGTATGTGAGAAAAACTGTTGTCCTTGAAGTGCAAAGTATGCCAGCAGCCTCTCTTTCCTGTTGGATTTCATGCTGTGGTCTTCCCACAGATTGCTCATATAGACTGGCTTTTCCCTCACATTTGTGTTGTGTTTGGTGCTTCTTTCCTCTCCTTTTGAATTAGCTTGGATACCATTTCAACATGAAGTATACCGCTACAAACCCAGACGATCAATCCTGGCGTATTAGCAAAACTGTAAGCTGAAAGAATTGATTGAATAAAAGACATGGAGAATAGATTGGTTGCAGTGAGCTTTGTGGTGATTGATTGAACAAAGGAAGTCTAAAAAAGGCTTTCAGGCCCACTGGTGAAGCACAGCTAATGTGTGAGTTCATGTGACTAGTTGTCATGGGTGGCTTCAGTGCAGGGTTTACACAATTGCACAGGTAAAGAGTGCGATGTGTAGTAAAATGTGCACTCAGTCTCATGGTCACTTTACACAGAATGGACACGTTATTGCTTGACGTGGTCTCATGTTTCTATGTAGCTGGAAGTGGTCTCCTAAACTCTGAATTTCTGGATATTGGGAATTGCAGCACGACTGGGAGAGTGCTTCTTGTTAAGTGTGATACCCAATATATCCAAAACCAATTTTTATTTTAGATAATTTAACAGACAAATAAAGCAAAGAAACTTCAGGGGTTTAGATGTATTCAGGGTCTTAGACTTACAGACGATTCATCCTGTTTCAGATTATTGTTCTCCCCTTTTAAAACATTTAAAACAAGTTCCTTAATTTATTGGACAACCCTTATAAGACTTTATTGTTTATTGGTTAAACCGGTATACAAATAAAACATTCTCCATCTGTTAATTACTGTAGTTTATGGTTCACTGATTTTCATGACTTCTTTTCGATTAACTGTGGAGCCAGTTACGCTTGCTGAAACTACCAGCATCTCCATGCCCTGCTACTGTGTGTCTGTATGTATGTGTGTATTTTGTTGTCCATATTGAACCAGAGGGGTGTACAATGGGTTAGTGAGCTAAAAGTAAGGTTTTGTCACCCGCACAGGTGGCTAAGTCACTGTTATGTGGTAACTGTTGCTGAACACACAACCTGCTTTTGAGCAGGTTAGATTCACTGTTTTAGTTGCCACGTTTTCACGTAATGTTTTATTTATAGCATTTTTTAACTCGTATTCTTTGCTGAGCGAATACCTTTCATATGTGCAAGCTGTCAAACCATACCAACATCAGGAATGAAGCCCAGATGTAAAGTAACAGCAGCACAGACTGTTGCATTCATGTGTGTATTCGGTTGGTGATGCAGAAAATATAAAAATGTTGTTTTTGCTTGATTCTAATCTGCTGCTAAGTCGCCTTTGACACTGCTGGAATTGCAGCTGCTAAAACACAGAACGCAAGAATGCCTGTTTAAAAGTAAAATAATTTTCACTTTGATCTGTGATTTCCACGTTTCCTTTATTAGGCTATGGGATAAAGAAATGTAATATTTAAATATATACACTTTAAAATTTCAGAGCTGTCACATTAAAAATAAACTGCAGCAGTGAGAGCGCATTTGGCTTTAAAATAATTAACTTAAAATGAAATGTTTATTTTATTGCTCTGTGGACTGAATTCCCAGTTTAATTATTTTCTGCAGCATTAATTTTGTGTCTTATTTACAACAGGATTGCATTTTAATGTTGTTTTCTATTCTCTTTACATATTTAGCAGTGTTTTATCATCATCATCATTAAAGTGTTTCTGACTGGAGTAGGCAGAACTCATATGGGTCATTTTGTACAGATTAAGAATTATGATGGGCTTCTAAACATGCTCAGAAGGCCTGGTTCAACAGAACGTTGATAACCACTGTTGAGATGCACATTATCTCCAACTGGACTTTTAGGTTTTGTCTAGCAAGCAAATTCAAACAAATCCTGGCTGTGTTTGACCTGTTAATGCATCGCACCCTTTGTTTTTACCGCAGGAAGCTCCGGGGGAATTTGTGAGAAGAACAGAAAATACTCAGATGGAAGGACAAAGTCTCTGAACACTGGTATCATCACAGTGCAGAACTATGGCTCACATGTCCCCCCCAAGGTGTCACACATCACCTTCGCTCATGAGGTCGGACACAACTTTGGCTCACCTGTAAGTACTATTATTTAAATCCCGGCCTTTGCCAGTAGCCTACTTTCTCTTGCCAAGCTGTATTTATTCTGTGGAACTTTCTCAGAGCTCTGCTGTTTCTCTTTTGCTTGCCTACTATTTCACAGCATGACTCTGGTAGCGTATGCACCCCTGGAGAGTCTAAGGAGCAAGGACAAAAGGAGAGAGGGAACTACATTATGTATGCCAGAGCCACATCAGGGGACAGGCTCAACAATAACAAGTTCTCAAGCTGCAGCATCGGGAATATAACCGCTGTTCTACAAAAGAAAAGAGATAGCTGTTTTGTTGGTAAATTCTCTTATGTGATCAAATAAATAAAAGGATTTTGTTATCTGTGTGTGAGTGAGTGAGAGAGCGAGAGAGAGATGCTCTTTCAGTCTGTTGTTTCTGTGTGTACAGAGTCTGGCCATCCTATCTGTGGTAATGGTCTGGTGGAAGAGGGAGAGCAGTGTGACTGTGGCTACCAAGACCAGTGTAAAGACAACTGTTGCTTTAGTGCAGATTCAGGGGATGGCGAAAAGTGCAAACTTAGACCCGGCAAAATCTGCAGGTAAGATTTTGTGATGAACTGTTGATTGTGGTATTAGTGAGCACAGAACACAGCTGTGAACAGGGCAGCATTTGTTTGACTTTTGGTTGCATGGTTTTCATTGTTTTTACGCAGTCCCAGCCAAGGCCCATGTTGCACAGGAGAATGTACTTTCAAGACCAATAATGAGGTGTGCAGACCAGATTCTGAGTGTGCCAATGAGGGCAGGTGTGGTGGAAATACTGCTCTATGTCCTGCCTCACAGCCAAAGGAGAATTTCACCTTTTGTCATAAAGATACACAAGTTTGCATCAATGGGGTATGCTCATATAATCGGCTTCGTGTCTTGTTTTCCCGCTTTGTGAGTTTGTATCATAAGTTAAAGTTTTTGTTTTTTGAAATAGGCCTGCACTGGTTCTGTCTGTGCAAAGCACAATCTGGAGGTATGTAGCTGTGCTAAGGAGGATGGCAAGGATGAGGCTACTGACCTGTGCCATGTGTGCTGCCAGGAGAAAAGTGAGTGTCTGATTGTTCACATGTCAAAATGTACACTAAGTATAGTCATTTAAAACTAGAATTATCTGACGTATAGCATAAGTGACTGTTGGTTTTAATGTTTGCTTTTAGTCATGAGAACATCTTTACGATTAAAACATTTTCTTGGTAATACAGATGTCACTTACTTTCTTTCTACCCTCAGCGAATCCCAGCACCTGCAGCAGCACAGGGTCACAGAGATGGGCCCAGTATTTCAATGGGAAAGTGGTGACGCTGCAGCCTGGCTCACCCTGCAATGACTTCAAGGGATACTGCGATGTGTTCAATAAGTGTCGCCTGGTGGATGCAGACGGGCCTCTTGCAAGGCTAAAGAAAGCCATCTTTAATCCTGATTTCTATAACAGTATTGCAGACTGGATAGTGGTGAGTGTCTCAGTGTGGGAGTGTATATAGTGACAAAGATTTGTCAACATGGTGACAGACACACATAGCTAATATTTTTAGTGATTCTTGTCTGTGCTTAAATATTTTTTATTACATTCTGTGTCATTCAGGCCTACTGGTGGGCAGTGCTGTTGATGGGTGTTGCTCTCATCATGCTAATGGTTGGCTTCATCAAGGTCTGCAGTGTCCACACACCCAGTAGCAACCCCAAGCTTCCTCCACGCAAGCATGTATCTGGTACGTATCTAAACCAGGGCTCTGCAAAAAAAGGAAACTGTGATGTAATCTGTGGCCTGTTGTGGGTTAAAGAAAAACTAATTTTGGAGTGAGGGAGAGAAGGGAAATTAGATATTAAAAAAGTTTGTTTACTTTCATTTTGGATATCAAACTCCATACTGGTTCTATTTGTAAGATTTAGTCAATTTCATCACATCAAGGATTCCAGCACATGTCCATGTTAATGAGCAGATGGGCCGTGACTTCTAGTTCATTCAAATCAGGGTTTTCTTTTCTTCTAACTTTAGCCTATTTGTGACAAATTAATCTTCGGACTTCTAAAATCTCAAGTATTTCCTTTTTTAAGAATCCCATTGCAAAGTACAGTTTAACTTGATTAGGTCATCCACCGCAGAGGTTTTTCCCTCTTGTTGTAAAACCTTATAGCATGAAAAAAATTTACGCTAGTTTCTTTTCTTTGTAAGGATTTCTCTTTATTCTCAGAGGATGTATATTTTTTTTCTCATACATTTTGTATTTTAACCATTTAATTTTTTATTTAATAATTTTAAACAAAAAGTATTTTTTTAAACAAAAAAATGTATATACATCATTGAGAAAAAAAATGTTTTTTTCAATAATGCATATAATACATTTTGCAAGTATACTAACAGTTCATCTGTATGTAACTCAGTTTATATTTACATGTTTTAGTAGGCCATGGCCATGAATGTCATGGTAATTTGAGACTTTTAAGGAGTTTAGAAAAAATCCAAAATTGATTCAGTGTCTGTAGGATCAAAAATATACACCCTCCACAACATTTAATTAAATGTCCCTTAGTCAAACCAAACTTTGCCAAGACTGGTCACATATCCAGTCAGAATTATGCCAAAAGCATCGGGTTGAGGTGCAACTTGCTAAGGGATATTCCCATGTATGGATCCCTGTATGGATTAGAGAAAATCCCAAACAAATTTAAACTTTTGCATCTAATTCTTGTGTTTTAAATAATTAAAGATGTATGATGCACAGTTATTCCACCCTGGAAAATGAACAGTTCAGAGAAATCAAATCCCTAAATTACCAGGACTTTCATGTTCATGATATGTGTGTGTGTATGGGTATTAACATCTTTGTGGGGACCAATAATTGGAATTTACTATACTTGTGGGGACCGACAGCCCTTGTGGGGACCACCACAAGGCACGAAAGCATTTTTGAGACTCAAAATATGGTTTTAGAGTCAGGGTTACAATTGGGTTATGGTTAGGTTTAGGGTAAGGGTCAGGGTTAGGCATTCATTTTTGATGGTTAGGGTAAGTGGCTAGGGAAAGCATTATGTCAATGAGATGTCCCCCACAAGGATATAAATATGCACAAGTGTGTGTATGTATGTGTATAAACTTCCACAACTGTGGATTACTGAATGCATATTTAGGTTAAAGAGAAGAGATGGCTGAATAGCAAGGTGCTAAGAAATACTTTGTAGTCCAACATGATTACCTTATCATGTAATAGTCACTTCTACTGTGGGCATTTCTAACAATATAAATGGTAGTAGCATTAATTTGCAGCATTCACTGTATTTCTTTAAGTTAATTGAGATGTCCATTTCCTGTAGACACCCTGAATACTCTGAGACGGCGGCCCCCAGCATCACAGGGCCAGCGCCAAGCTCAGGGCCAGCGCCAAGCCCAGGGCCAGCGCCAGCAGCGTCAGCAGCGTCAACAAAGAGAGCAGTATCAAATGGGACTGTTGAGACAATGAGGCAAAAGTCCGCTTGTTGCCTTGGTTCTTCTTCGTGCCTACAATCGGAGCACCTTACTCCAAAGAGTTACCTTTACCACTTATTGCAGAATTCTGAGAACTTGCAACTGAAACATTTTTACTGGACAAAACCTGATGTATTTTTGGGTCTAACAAACTCACTCACCTCTGCTCTAAGAGCAAGACTAGCAGTGGTTCACTTAGCTTTTATAGGAAATACATTTTTCCAAGGATGAACGGGGGAGAAATTTACTGATCTCCGTTATTTAATCTTAATCTTGTTTCTTTTTTTTTCTTTTTTTTAAACCTTTGAATTTTTTTCTTTTTTGTGGAGGAGAGAAAAGCAAATTTATTAGTTTTTCACAAATTTCTGCTGCCAATCAAAAACAGATCTGAGACTTTGTGTTTGAAAAGAACCTGTTTTTCTTTTGCCAATGTGACTTTTTCCCCCCAATACATATAATATTTTTTTTGTAAGGCATACTTCTGTTCCTTCTGTGTGCAAATATATAAATGTTGAGGTCGTTTTGTCTTTTGTTTCACATGAATTTATTTTTCTTTGAATGGAGATCGTTCACTGTTTTAATTCATCTTCTCAGGATCAATAAAATGACAGAATACAAGTGTAAAGACGACTGCTTACAGATGTCTGGGTAGAGTCTCTTCTGGCTCAGGCCTACAGGTCACGTAAGCTGCCATCCAAGGCAGAGGACAGGACTGGAAGAATGTATATAAATGAGCTCGATAAGACCAGTCAGTCATCTGGTGGTCTGAATTTGTGTATTTGTAGTTGTGATATGGTTTGCAGATGTGTTTACAACAAAATACTTGAGGTGGAATTGAATGACGAGAAAATAGCTTTTGTTAAACTGATTGTATCACACTTGTATTCTGTAATAACTCTTTTTACCTAACTGGTTGCTTTGACTCTGAGCGGTGAAACAACCACTTTGTGCTACATTCAGAAAAGTGAAAGCTAAACCAGAATGCGTTAAACCAAACAATACAAGTGTACAGAACTGATTAGAGGAGAGAGAAGTCCTGGTTTGACTGTCGTGTCTTTTAACTCTTGTCATCTGTCCATCTTTTCACACATTAGCAGTTGTTAAAGACAAAGTAAAACCACTCAAATGCAGTCAGACCTTTATACCCAGATAAGGAACCTGTCCGGGTTTATATGTGGTTTGTTTTTTGTTTTTTCTTTGTTTTTTTGCTTTTAATGCTTTTTAATGCAGTTGAGATTGTTTCTATTGTGCATGGAGTTGGGAAGTCTAGCGATTCTAATTGTATTATTGCTTTGTTGCTGCTGTTAACAGATCTTTATCAGAGTGAACAATCACATCGCATCAGCCATCCACTACTGTTCTGTCCTTCTTTTTGCTACTGATTGGGGATTTTGTTAACCTTTGTTACTCCCTTTGGTTTTGTGTGATTACATTAAATATGTGCCTACTCGGAGCAGTGTGACTGAAGTTGATGTACAAGTGTCAGCAATCGTTACTGAAGACTGAAACGATGTCTGTGTGATGCAACTTAGAGCATAGCCTTGCCTGATTGTAGACACTTTATCAGCCAGCACGTGAAGAATCCAATTTTGCACACAGATAAAAACCTTTTTTGGCTTAACTTGAGCAGTATTCAGTAAGTGTAATTTTAGGTTCTCTTCAGATAAATAGATACAAATGCAGAACACACACAAACATGATTTGTAGACTACATAACATATGTTTAGTAGAATAAAAGAGATGCTCCCTCAAATGAGCTCTGTTGAGCGCAGCTGCAATTTAGCATTGTTTTATGTGCAAGGTGCCAGGATGTCTTACAGACCAGATTCTATGCAGAGCTTCACAGAGTTTTAACATTTGACCTTCTCAGTGAGAAATGCCTCCAGCGTGTCCTCCTGAGAGGGTACACGGAAAACCGTGTGCTGCAGCAAAGCTTGTGAACAGGCACAAATGCAATTCTTTTGCTCCCTTTTCTTATGTTCTTTGTCTTTGTGGTGCTACTAGTTATGCTTTTTGTTGGTTATGAGATTTTCTGTGGCTTTTTAAAAAAAAAGCTTTTGTCTGTGTGTGAGAGAGAGAGAGACGCTTTGCTGAAACATTCGTATCTTTTAAAAAAAATATATATATGTATGATGTGGATACTTGGTGTCGAGGGTTAGTACTCTGGGATTTTGTTTGTTGATGTTGCACTGAAATGTAAGCGATGTAAACAGAATCCATAATGTTATAGATTCATTACTACTGTCTGATTTAATGCGTTGTCTTTTATACTGTGCCTTCAAATTGTGTGGTTTTGTTTTCCCCCTTCTTTTGTTCTGATTCTCATCCTGCTTAATTTGAATATTTTACTACATTTGCAAAGGTGGAAATGTATAATTTCTTTTGAATTACTTGAACTGCATTAATAAAGTTGAATTTACCATATTGTTTCCCTCTTTGTCCAGTGTTAAAAGGTAGCGCCATGGATTTCTGATATTTTAAAAAAGAAACATTTTACAATTTAATTTAATGTTATTATGTTATTCAACCCACAAATGGTTCAAAGTGATGATTGGTAAGAAGATTCAAGTGTCGCACCTGATTTAGAAGAACAAGATTCAACTGCATTCGAGTTTTCAGCTGTAACAGCCTGCCCTCTGCAGTCATCACCTGGTAATTACTTGCCTTTCTTAATCTCTTAATGAGATTTTAAGACTGATTTTGTTTTCAAGCAATTATGATACAAATTCAAATAATAGATGCAAAATAGGCATCAATAGAGGGTTTTATAAACATCAATTTTCAGTTAGAATTTAGATTAGTTCCCGTTTCAGGCTTTAAAGGGTTTAGCGCTTTAACTTACAGTTCAACCTGTCAGTTGTGTTTTCATTCAACCAAAATATCTGCATATTTGTGACATGGAAAAATGTGTTAGTCCGTAGCTGGATATGAATGGACCTTTGTGCATGTGTAGAAAAATAAACCCACCTAATGACATGATAGAAAAGAACAGTATATTTATTCAGCACTTCTTTCCAGCAATTATGGTTTTCTGAGTTACTCCCTGAATGTACACAACTTCCCTTCAAGGAGGGAGAATTTTATCGCATTCGTTGTTGTTTTCAAGGGCCATTCAACTGATATCTTCAGTTAGATCTTCAGCGAGTGACCCACACAAGTCTATAAGTTGTCCTTTCTTCTGGGCCTTTTTGGTCTCTCTTCCTTACAGCGTACAAACACCATGTCTTCTGACGCTTCCATTTGTCTCTCGTTTGTCATGGAACAGAAAGATGTCCTGGAAAACAGAGACGGTGTCGTTAACACGCTGCGATTAAACAGAAAGAGTGAGTGCAGGAGTAAAGATTAACCAGTCTGTGTATGGGAAACAACCCACTAGATGGCATCAGCAGTCTGTAATGGTCTCAAGTGTGTTCTTTATACGATTGTAGCATCTTTACCTTACAATATGAAGCACCTTGAGCCAACTGTTGTTACAATTTGGTGCTATTTCATTAAAACTGAACTGAATTAATATAATTCAGTATCAGTAATATTACTCGTCTTAGCACTATTGTACAATTTGAGACAACTGTACTTGACTTTCTTTCCTGTTTATCCCATTTTCAGCTCTATTAAATATCACAGTGTGATTTTTATTTTATATTTGGAAATATCATATATGCTCATATATATGTGCTTTGAATGTGATACGAAAAACTGCAGGGTCAACAGAGGTCATCTGTGATGCCACCAATGCAAGTTAAAACTTTACAATGCAAAGAGAAAAAACCCCAAACACCATCCAAAACACAGCAGCTTTCTCTGGGTCAAAGCTCATTTGAATGTGTACAGAGTGGGAATGTGAAGATATTTTGGAAATCATGGACACTGTGTCCTCCGATAGATGCAACAGTAAAAGGACTGGTACTTACATTGCACTCTCTTACTCTATTTGAGCACTCAAAGTACTTTCTAGCCACAAGCCTTAATCACCATTTTCTATGCCTAATTGCTTTTAAAGTGATTTAACCTAACACATAGATGCAGCAGGGGCAGCTCAGGGCTCAGCATCTTGCCCAGGGAAACACTGACACGCAGACTAAAACCACTGACCTTCCAATTAGTAGACAACCTGCTCTTCCTCCTGAGCCACAGCTGTAACGTGCTAATCCGTGAAGGCCCCATTAATGCTGAATGACACATATATTCAGATAGAGCCATTCAGACGTCTCTTTCAGAGAAGAGCTTTTTGCATGCAGCAAAGATAATGCTAAACCACTTTTTGACACATATTGTTGGCTGCTGTAGACTAAACTAGCCTGTCATGTCTGTCTGCAGTTAGACCTGCAACCTACAGGAAATATGTGATCTATCATGAAACAAAAAAATAATACAAAGAAAACAAACAAGCTGAAAAGTATCAATCACTAAAAAACATTTCACCTTTAAAAGTTCAGTTAATGTTCTTAGTTTTTGTCACGGCTTTTGTTGAAATGGGTTTGGACTGGATCATTGAAGCATTTGTATATGTATATATATATATATATATATATATATATATACACACATACATATATATATATATATATATATATATATATATATATATATATATATATATACACACATACATATATATATATATATATATATATATATATATATGTATATATATATACACACATATATATATATATATGTATATATACACACATATATATATATATATATATATATATATATATATATATATATATATATATATATATATATATATATATATATACATATATATATATATATACACATATATATACATATACATATATATACACATATATATACATATACATATATATACACATATACACACATATATATATATATATATATATATATATATATATATATATATATATATATATATATATATATATATATATATATATATATATATATATGTGTGTGTGTGTGTATGTAAATAAAATCAATTTAAAAATATGTAGTTTAAAAAAATAGAAAAGGCTTCAGCAGTGTTGGAATCATGTGTGGAATAAAGCCCGGTATGATGATGAAAAGCTGTATAATTATTTGTGCTCTCCATCATTTAAGCCCTTAATTTAGGGGTGTCAAACATGAGGCTGGGGGGCAGAATTGGCACAGCTAAGACTCCAATCCGGCCTGCTGGATTTCTTTAGAAAATATGGAAGGCATAAAGGTTTTGATTTAATTATATATTTATACGTTTTACAGTTTGTTGATAATAACCTCCCCCATTCATTCTACACCAAAGTAATAGATAAACAATTAAAGACAGAACAATTCCTGTTTTTTTGGTGTCTGCTAAAGAAACTTTGGTTAAAACAAGAAAATTTACAGCAATCAAGAAAAACTTTTGGTTTTATGCTGCTAGCTCGTAAGAAACACATGTACCTCCTCTGTGTTTCGCCCGCTTTGACGCTGACTTTGCCCACATTCAGGAGTCTTTTTCTTTCCCAAGTTCTCCAAGGAATGATGGTCTGCACCTTGTCCCACACATTTTCCCACAGAGGAGATGCCTCCCAGCGTATATTGAGCAACATCAGTTCCCCCAAGTCTCTGTCCAGGGTGATCAGGAAGGTGAAGGTTTTGTTACCTGAAATCTTTTCATTGCTGGTGGAGATTTTTAAAACAGTAATCGAGAGAGACAAAGTTAGACGAGAGTTAATCACCCTGCAAAAGGCTGTTGTGGCGGCTCAGACTAGAGCGGGACAGCAGATGAGATTTCCTCTGCTAGCACTGTTTAGCCTGAGACGCTTTGATACACAGAATATGAAGGATAACACAGTTGTCAGGGAATATTGTCTTGTTTAAATTATTCATCCCATCATTGCCATTTATAGTTCTCTTTCATGCAAAGGCTTCAGTTGTTTCCATGTGTGTCAGCTGCTCTCCTTAACTTGCTTTGTAGAGCTGAGAGCCCAGCTGCATATTGCATGTGTCAAAGAGTGCTCATGTGTTCTGATTTAAACCCGATGGGGGGTTGGTGTTGGTACAGTACTCACAAGGTGATGTCCACAGCTCCACTCTCTTCTTTGGTTCCTGTGAGGGAGATCGTAAGAGAGGGCTCAACCTTCTCCGTCTGATTGATGAACTGGACCCTGAACTGGTAATGATAGACTGAAGGGTGGAAGCCAGAAACAGAAGAAGAAGAGGACACGGTTACAGAGAAACCCCCGACACAGTTTTCAGTTTTTCTTGTTAGCTTTACATTTTATCAGTCTAACATATAGGATAATAAAACATTGAAACAGGAACAGATTTTGTGTAGATAATGGCTGATTTTTGTATTCCTACCAGTCAAACAGAGGACTGGATTCATTTACTGGTGGATGTGGACTGTCTAAACAGATTTAGATGTAAGTTTTTATTCGATAGTGTGAAAAATTGGCAAAAACTGCTCTGTAATTTTTTTGATTTAGACAAAGAAAAAATGTTTTATGAGGCCAAAGTGGCCCTGATCTTTCACTTTTAACTACTAAAATCTAATTTGCTTATCCTAGGCTTATGGAGCTACAGTGGGGCAAAAAAGTATTTAGTCAGCCACCGATTGTGCAAGTTCCCCCGCTTAAAATGATGACAGAGGTCAGTAATTTGCACCAGAGGTACACTTCAACTGTGAGAGACAGAATGTGAAAAAAAAATCCATGAATTCACATGGTAGGATTTGTAAAGAATTTATTCGTAAATTAGGGTGGAAAATAAGTATTTGGTCACCTCAAACAAGGAAAATCTCTGGCTCTCACAGACCTGTAACGTCTTCTGTAAGAAGCTTTTCTGTCCCCCACTCGTTACCTGTATGAATGGCACCTGTTTGAACTCATCATCTGTATAAAAGACACCTGTCCACAGCCTCAAACAGTCAGACTCCAAACTCCGCCATGGCCAAGACCAAAGAGCTTTCGAAGGACACCAGGAAAAGTATTGTAGACCTGCACCAGACTGGGAAGAGTGAATCTACAATAGGCAAGCAGCTTGGTGTGAAAAAATCAACTGTGGGAGCAATCATCAGAAAATGGAAGACATACAAGACCACTGATAATCTCCCTCGATCTGGGGCTCCACGCAAGATCTCATCCCGTGGGGTCAAAATGATCATGAGAACGGTGAGCAAAGATCCCAGAACCACACGGGGGGACCTGGTGAATGACCTGCAGAGAGCTGGGACCAAAGTAACAAAGGTCACCATCAGTAACACACTACAACGGCAGGGAATCAAATCCCGCAGTGCCAGACGTATTCCGCTGCTGAAGCCAGTGCATGTCCAGGCCCGTCTGAAGTTTGCCAGAGAGCACATGGATGATACAGCAGAGGATTGGGAGAATGTCATGTGGTCAGATGAAACCAAAGTAGAACTTTTTGGTATAAACTCAATCGTCGTGTTTGGAGGAAGAAGAATACTGAGTTGCATCCCAAGAACACCATACCTACTGTGAAGCATGGGGGTGGAAACATCATGCTATGGGGCTGTTTTTCTGCCAAGGGGACAGGACGACTGATCCGTGTTAAGGACAGAATGAATGGGGCCATGTATCGTGAGATTTTGAGCCAAAACCTCCTTCCATCAGTGAGAACTTTGAAGATGAAACGAGGCTGGGTCTTCCAACATGACAATGATCCAAAACACACCGCCCGGGCAACAAAGGAGTGGCTCCGTAAGAAGCATTTGAAAGTCCTGGAGTGGCCTAGCCAGTCTCCAGACCTCAACCCCATAGAAAATCTGTGGCGGGAGTTGAAAGTCCGTGTTGCTCGGCGACAGCCCCAAAACATCACTGCTCTCGAGAAGATCTGCATGGAGGAATGGGCCAAAATACCAGCTACTGTGTGTGCAAACCTGGTAAAGACCTATAGTAAACGTTTGACCTCTGTTATTGCCAACAAAGGTTATGTTACAAAGTATTGAGTTGTATTTTTGTTATTGACCAAATACTTATTTTCCACCCTGATTTACGAATAAATTCTTTACAAATCCTACCATGTGGATTCATGGATTTTTTTTTTTTTCACATTCTGTCTCTCACAGTTGAAGTGTACCTCTGGTGCAAATTACTGACCTCTGTCATCATTTTAGGTGGGGGAACTTGCACAATCGGTGGCTGACTAAATACTTTTTTGCCCCACTGTAATGGAGTTCAATCAAGGCAGAAAACCGGGAAAATGAGGCCATCAAAGTGCAAAGTTTCTGATATTGATATTTATCTGATATTTATGTTTTCATGTCTGCAAGTTCCATTAAAACACCAAAGCTTTGTGGTTTCCAGCCCAGTTGATGGCACCAATCTAAAAGCCACCCTTTCCTACTAAAGATCTAAATTACAAATGAAATTAGTGGTTTGTAATTTCTCATTTTTTCATTCTCAAAAGAAATGAAGCTGTAAAAAGTCTAGGTCTTGTCGTAGGTTTACTTGAATAACAAATAACGACTAGAAATCTTCTTGGGATGAGATTTTATGCCATGATGACAGATGCACCGAATCCTTTCAAATCTACTGCCACTCCGCTTTAACTTAAATAAAATTTGGCCTCCTTATTTTTGTGTAATCTTGTCATCAAACTGATTTATTTTGCCTTAATAACACACGCAAAAGCTATTTATATATATTAAGTCTTTAATGGGACATATAAGTGTATCCTGTTGGTCAGTTATGACTTTTACACGGCTGTTAGGTCAAAATGACAAACCATACGTTTGTAAGGCATCCGAGACCGTGTTTTCAGGTAGAGCCTCTTGCTGGTGCCCGTGCGGACTTTCTTGATATCATAGCCGAGTGTGTTGCAGCGATTCTTCCGGCAGTCCAGACAGACGCCCTTGTCAAAGGCGCTGTTGTCGCTGCACCTGTAGGCCATGCTCTGCTTGTCTTTGTTGAGCAGAGAGTCGATGAAGAGATGGACAGAGCGCTCATGGGCACATTTCACTGTTTGCTCAAAGCCTAAGAGAAAAATAAAAATGTGGTGAAAATTTTAAACCTGCTTCTCCAAAACGACTTTGATCTGACTTTCAACGGATTGTGGAAGAGCTAAACCACGAAGCCTGACCATTATTTGTGGATCGAGTTCATTATCGCCAAATGGTGGCATCTATCAGCTCTTGCTTCTGTCACATCTCCTATAAGTGACTCATTATGTCTGACACGGCTCTGCTCTGAAGGCCGTTTCTCTGAGCAGCAGCTTGTAGCCTGAAGGCAGCTCAGCTCAGACGGATGGACAGAGAAAAAGCACGGCACATGTTGCTAATTAACTCCTGAGGATGACAGATGCTTTAATGTGGTTCTCGCTGTCATATTGTGAGGATGTGTTTAGGATTGAGAGGCAGCATAAATCCCACAGCCACTTCTGTTAGACTGCATGAAATTAAATACATCTGCCTAAACACAGAAGAAGAAACTGTCAACAAGCAGAAGAGGAATCGGCATCCTAGACGTGGCTTCTAAACCAGTGTTCTGAGGTGGCAAGGCCAATTAAGAAGAAAAAATGTTATGATAGAGCGTGCAAAGAAGGAAACCAGAAAGCCTTTAAGCAGAGAACATACTGCTCTGATTGGAGCTTTGATTTAAACCAGAGGAACCAGAAACTTGAATGCCTTTTCAAACAGGGAATGAATGCCTACTTTATGTGGACTCATCAATGCAGACATTAAATAAATAAACAAATATAATAGCTTTGGTATTCCTGATAAATATGGTCTAAATTTGTAAAAGACTGTTTGTTCAGAAAAATGTTTGTAATATTTAAGTTTCAATACAATGTTTAAAGTGGCCACTTCATTAGATACATCTGGCTAGGGTTGGATGCTGGATTCAACAAGGTGCTGGAAACATTCGGTTCATGCTGACATGATATCATCGCACAGTTGCTGGGTGCACTGTGATCATAAAGGGATGGACAATACTCAGGTAGGCTGACCCTTAGTTGGTACTAAGAGAGGCAAGAAAATATCCTCCACATGATTACATCACTAAAAGCAGCAGTTTGAACCGTGAATTCAAGGCAGGATCGAGCCATGCTGTTTATATCTGAATGTCAGAGCAGAGATTGAGACTCATCAGACCAGGCAGCTTGTTGCCAGTCTTCAGCGGCAAACAGACAGCAGGATGTTCTGTTGTTCTATCCCACACTTACAGACCATAAAACACTGCAGCCTCTAAGAGGCATCACAGAGCTGCTTATTTCATGCTGCAGAAATACTATACTATAAAACAATCATGGTTATTTCTGGTGGTCGCAATTTTTAATGTGCTGTTACAGATTTATCTTACCGAGGATCCCGTACTGGGATATGTGCTCATAAATGTTTTGCAGGTCACACCCTGGTTGGAAATCTCCTCCATTCGGGTAAAAGTCATAATGAGCCACAGCTTGCTTAATTCCCACACTGAGGCCCATACGCTCGTGGGTGAAAGTGTGGATGGCATCCACAAATTCAGCATCATCAGGAGACAGTCTGTCCGTGGGAGACATGCCTTCAAACAGCGGACCGGCTGGATCGAGCCCTGAACACACATGATATACACAAGCATTGGGTGGTTTTAGAATATTAAATGAATAAATTGCTATTTATTAAATTTAGCTATGAAAGGACTAAAAATCTCACCAGTAATTCTTCCAATCTTCTCCGGACCTGTCAGAAAGCTCCCAGCAAATCCAGAGATGTGAGCGCCGAGGCTGTAGCCAATCAAATGAGCATTTCTAAGTGGGTACTTGTAGTGCTCCTGTAGGCGATTAAAGACATGCATGATTGCTGAAACGTATGGATTTGATTATGGAATGAAAATGTATCACCTTTCAGTCCACTGACATCATAAAGATCAGTGGAGGAGTTTATTCTCACCTGAAGTGCCTGCAGTAGGTGAGCTATGTCTTTTCCAACAGTGCGGGTTTTCTGTACTGCGATTGGATAGTGCTGCTGAGCCAGCGACAGCCAGTCTGTAAGCACCACATTTGCATCTATCAGGTTTGTCCTCACAGCCGTGGCTAACCTCATCACCCAGCTCTCCATTATGCCATCCACCTTCACAACAGCAAAACTAAGCATTAAAAAAACAGCTTCTTACTTTTAAAGTGTTAATATGTGCTGTCCACAGTACAGTCCTGTGCATAGTTCAGTTCGGCAAAAATGAGAGAAACTGCAGTGACTCTGTTACTTAACTAAAGGATTTTTCCTCATGAACCGTTACAAACTGTTGATTTTTCACTTTTCCCAACCCATCATATATTGGCATCATCTTTGTGTTTATGGAGGGTTTTTTCTTTCTTATTTCCCTTTTTGAATTCTTAGTATGTGGGATTGGGGTTTCTGTTTGGTTCTCATTTGCTGAGCTAGTGTTTGTTGGCTTTTATGGAGTCTTAATTCTCATGGTATTTTTGAATTCTGGTTCTTATTTTTGAGCACTTGTCACAAGTTTCTTTTTTAGTGATTTGTAGTTCTTGTGAAATTAGTGAGTTCTGTTTTGTGTTTTGCTTCTGTTTGTTATTCTTCACCAGTATTCCAGTCTGTGTCCCCTCTGTCTCGTTCATGTCCTCGTGTCTTCACGTGTCATCCTTCACTGTCTCTTATGCTTCTCCAGTTCCAGCTGCCTTTAGTCTGAAGCTAAATTTTTCTTTGTTTTTCCCGTGTCTTCAAAATGTTGTCCCATTGAATGAGTTCATTCATGTTCCGTATTTATCTTTCATGTTTCACTGTAAAGGTGATTGTTGTTCCTTTTCTGTTTTCATTTCTATATCACTTATGATTCAGTGTTTTATTGTCACCACCTGTGTTGATTACGCTCACCTGTGTCTTGTTCCCCATGCGTCTCTAATCTCCAGCTAATCCTCAGTGTCTCCTGTCCTCCCTTTGTCAAACTGACTGTCTGACATCTGGGACCCTATTCTCAGACTATGGAAGTTTGTTTCTGCCACAGAAAAAACATTTTTTGCCATCCATAAGTCAGAATTTTAGGTTATTTTCTAAAAAAAAAAAAATCTTTAAATTGAAAATCAAACTTGAAATTTTGCTTTTATACCATGACTGTGAAACATATACTATATGGTTTCACTCTAAATAAAATCAGGCTACCTCATACGGGGAGGCATAACAAACTACAGGGCGACTAAGAGGGTTCAACCTCAGCCAAGGCCTGCTTCCTGTTTTGCAGTTTAGGAATAGGTGACCTGCATGTGCACAAGAATGTAACAGCTTCCTTTTATCTGCCATCCTCCACCTCTCCTGCAGCATTCACCAACTTCAGCTTGGTGTTGAAATCTCGCTGACAGATAAATATGATACAGATTGTTTTGTGAATGGGAATTACAGCAAGGAGTTTTTATGTATTTTGGCAGGTGTTCTTAAGTCTGTTTGTGGACAAATATTTTCACTGTTATAGAGACAGCTTTATAGTTGTGTAACCGAGATCAAAATGTTCCATACTCCAAAGAGAAAAGGGCCGTCAAAGTTCAGTGGGGTCAAGAGAGTCATGGCACTAGCACCCCACCCCTTTTTAATGTACGTTTCTCTGTGTTAGCCCTGCAAGAGGCTGGCGACCAATTCAAGATGTGCCCCTCCTCTCGCCTTTTGACCACTGGGATAGCCCCCCCCAACAACCCTGAACTGGATAAGCAAAAAAAAGGTTGAATGATGGATAATGTACGTATAAATCTCTACCAAAACTTTAGTAATCTTGAGTTGTGACGGGTGTGGTCTGGGAACTAACTGCTATTGTGGCTGACATGATCCGATCCAAAATTTAATTACATTTCAGTGCAGATCCATGTGTCTACCTCATGGTGTGTTTTTTCAACATGTTTCAGCCTTTTGAAGACGTTTCCCTCCCTGTAGTCAAGTTCCATGTTTAGTATCCAGTGGCTTAAGTCAGCGAAGCGTAAAGAGAGAAAAGGGAGTTGACCTTACCGACCACCCATGAGTGATGATGATGAGGGGATTACTGCTGTTGAAGCCACAGGAGGTGAGAGTGTGCAGCTGCAGAGGGTCCAGCGTGCAGGTGTCCTCACCTCCTAAAAACAGCCTAAAGACTGAACTGCTGACATATAGCTCTTTCTCCCTCAGGACATCCCTCTGCTCTGTCCCCACTGCACCTCAGAAATCAAATAACGGATGGATTGTCTGTTAGAAACGAGTACTTTACAGAACACGATGGTTATGCTTACAGAATAATTACAAATGATGAATGGAAATGTGTCAATTTGATAACACTGAGTGTGTTTTGATGCATTAATGTAAGTATTTGAGTGAGTAAACGTGGAGAAATTAGGACAGTCAGTTCCTGCTGAGGCTCCATTGGACTGGAGACTAACTAACGCCCAATCAGAAGCCCTTTGCTGTGAGTCCAGGTCATACAGACCTCGCTGGCATCTGCTCACAGACATCACTTCACAACAAGTCCCATCGGATGAATCTCTGCCAGACTCTTCTATCATTTGTTACGTAAACTCCTCCTCCCTCAACATGTTTAAAACCACAGCCAATAATGCCAAAAACCAAGGCGCCTGTAAACACCCAGCAATGCAGCTGCCTTCATACAAGTTCTGGTTCCTGATGTGAAGCCCAAATCGTCTTAGCAAGAAAAGTAAAAGAACATCCAGCCATCATTTATCATCATTTGCTTTGGTGTGTCTCTTCAGTGACTGTTTATCGACACGATCAGTGAAAACAGTCTGACTCATTAGTAACAGAACACAAACAAACCCTAACCCAGAAATTTGTACAAGAACTGTGTTTACTTTGCAAATCAGTCATGGTATCTATCACAGCGCATAATTAAAAAAAAACATATTTGTAAATGGGGCATGAAGTCTGTCATAAGCCCACATTTAAAGACCCAGTAAAAACACCGGCACTAAAGACTGAGATGGAGAAAATAATGGCAAACCTAAAGGAATATGATTTATTTATTTATTTATATTTATTTATATTTATTTATGTAGCGCCAAATCACAACAACAGTTACCTCAAGTAGCTTTGTATTGTGAGGTAAACACCCTACAATAATACAAGGAAATCTGATCTGAGTTAAAATCTCCAGTAACTTTTCCTTTTTGCGCACGTTTTAATGATTTCGTTGTAGGACTTTTTAAAATAATGACAATCATCAATAAGGTGTGAACGCATCCTTTACGAGCTTTCAAATAGTTGAGATTTTGTAGAAAAAAGGCTGGGTTTTAAGATGCTAAATATTTTATTTTATTTAAAAAAGTATTTAAAAGTTCAAAACAACAAGTTCAACTTAACAAGATCTGACAGCTGTTTCAGTTTTTAAGTCTCTCTCTGGATGAACGCCATTCACCCAGATATCCACGTGGTGGAGAAAAGGCTAACAGCTTTGTAAAATCTCCCATAGATGTTAAAAAAACGTGATTCATATTTTTATATTCATCAAATCATTTGGTGGCCTGTTTTTCCCCTAGACACTGGGGGCACTGGCAATCTTGAAAGGACCGATTGCATGAAAAATGTTTTATCACAGGATAAACGTGAAAGCTCAGAACAGCTTTATACCGATTTGAAGTGACTCTTCACTGTAAGGGAACAAGGGAAACGCACACACACGCACACTGTTTGTGTTTCTCCGCTTACTTGTTGCTCATCTGTGGAATCTTAATGTAACTTTTAAATGTAATTGTTCATATGAATTAGTAAAAATAAACATACAGCCTGAAGCAGCTGGACTGAAACTTGGTTAAAATTTCACTTTACAAGACATGAATTTGCTTTCAGCTGCTTCCTGATGTACACGGGGTAGCCATGACAGGTAGCTCCACATGTCTAATTTATCTGTGTTTCTATGTCGGCCCCCTCTGTGATCCATTTGTGTCTCCTCCTGGGACCAAATCGGGGAGCTTTTGCTTTTTAGGCAAAATACTACTCTGTGGAACCACATCTTTATAACTATCTACTGTGAGGCTAAATAAACAGTAAAGATTGTTTTAAAGATTGTCTTTAGAAAGAGATACTTTGGGAAATTATGTGTATACTTCTGCGGTGTACAGATTGGCTAGTTTCGGTGTGAGTCTCATTGCAAACACTTTCCTCAGCATGAATTCACAGCATGAACTATAGTTAAATTTAGTGCTTGTTAAAGATTTTGATAGCATCAATCAATCTGTGCATAAATCACAGAAGCGAAGGCAAAGCATGATATTTCACTTACCTGCTCTGATTCCTTTGATTTTCTTTCCCTCACTGAGGTGATAGATTAAAAGCAAACACCACAAGACTTTGACCACAAACATGCCGTCAGCTTGGTAGGTCCTTTTGGCCACGCTTAGAAAATCTTCAGCGTGTGCTGTGGATTTTAAAGGTGAGAACCTTTTGTCTGCAGATGTAGGAGCTGTTTTTAAGGAAGCCTCATTTCTGTCCTGAGGATTGAAATCAGATTATTTTACCGAACTCTAAAGAGAAAGAGAGGGGACACCAGGAGCAATGGTTCGTGGATAAGGGGGATTTATTCTTATCCTGATTGGCTGGGGGCTGGATCGTGTACATTGTGAAAGAGCAGAGGTATGATAGGCAGGGGATGTGGTACGATGTGCTGTGACCTTGGATCCTCAATCGAGACCCTTTCCAGGTACCAGGGTAGAGGTACAGAATATGTACTTTTTATGTAGCTTTTATAGAACTATGTGTTATTGGCTAAAGACATGACATGGATTAGATGTGGACTATTACCGCATTGCTTAAACCCATGTTTAAACAGTTGACGAAGAGCACTCTGTGTACCCAGGGCACACAGTGGATCAATACTGCACACAAAATTTTCTTAACGTCCCACAGAGTGGGTAAAAAATACAACCGCAGGCATTTGTTTTCATTTAGTAATATTGGGTATTAACAAAATAGTATAGCGTCTGAATCATATTTTCTTCAGTTTTAAGCTACTGTTTTTGTTTTCTTCCTTTTAATGCGTACACAGTCTTCACTTCTGATTTCTGTTTATAATCTCTGCGTTATAAAGAAGTGTATTTGTATTTTGTTTGTCTTTTTTATTAAAAACTCTACGTAATATCTCTTTCAAAATAAATTTTAACATTTGCTTGATTCAGTACTTTTATATTAACAATGAATCATATTATTGTGTGTGCAGTGGTATCAGGCTTATATTTTGGTGTCTTTGTATCTGTTGTCTTTCTGTCCGATATTAGTAAAAAAAAAAAAAGTTTTGGGTTTGCTCATTGCTTTGAGGAAAAGTAAGCAAATAAATAAATGTAGTTTTATTTATATGGCACAAATCAGAACAACAGCAGCCTCAATGCATATTATATTGTAAGGTAAGGTGTTTGGTATATTAACCTTACTATTAAACACTTTCTATACCTGTTCTGAACAGCAGCTATATTTAAAGCTGAGGTTTGTTTAATACATGATGTCGCCTGACACACTTTCAGACAGCAAACTTGATGACCCTGCTCTTTGCCAAGGATTGTGTACATCCATGCCTTCTTCACGTGTGTGCACACAGTTTTAGCAGGCAAGGACTGCCTTTGTGATGGTACTTTAAAAATTTACATACAGATGAGGGAAACATGGTGACAGCATAAAGACTGACGGGGAATCAAAGCTGCCATAAACACTTAATCTAGATCACAGCATGCAGCAGGCTCGGGTAGTGAGAGGCTGCTTTCTGAGGAAAAACCACTGATAAGCAAAACACTTTGCATCCATTCTTCATGAAGCTGTTTAAGCTTCACAACCTGTCTTCACTGATTCGTTTTAAATGCTGCTTATCAGTTTACTACATTGATACAGTGACACGTGTTAAAGAAGAAAACGTGTCACACATTACAAGTACATGTGATTTCAAACAGCTCTAACATAGAAGTATTAGAAAAATAAACAATGAAATATAATCTCACTAATGAACAGTTGCATACATACAGTTAACAGTGCAGCGTTTAATGGACCAGTTCATGCATGGTGCACAGACAAACATCAGAGATTATGTCATCATTATTTCCTGTTTCACAAAACAAACAACTTTTAAGTGCTTTGAGTGCTTTTATATCACTAAACCACTGCGTTGCTGTAAAATGACACTCAGCATAGTAATTATGTGAGAACGGCTATTTTTCTTCAACTGACAGCCAATATCAGCATCCATGCATTAGCAGAGATTATATGCTTCCTGTTTTCTGACAGCAGTGCCTATTCTGAGTGATCCAATCTTCAAGGCTGTGTTTAACGTCATGTTATGCTGAAAAACAGCCTTATGAAGACCAAACAGGTGATGTGATTGGTTTAATTTATTTGTTTGTTTGTCTGGCTTTTTTCTTTACTGCACATATGGCTCAGCCCATCTAAGCAGTGATTCACATATAGATGAGGCATGTCAAACGCATTATACATGGTGGGCCACATGCAGCCCACGTTGATCTTATGTAGTGAAAATGAAACCTGTCGCCTTTCTTTGCTTGCTGGGCTGATTCTGGCCCCCGGGCCTTATGTTTGACACCCCTGTTTTAGAGTATATGAAGATGTAAATTAGATTCTTCAAGGCTGCAAGATCGGGCAAAATTGGACATTTCAAATCATGTCTTAAACAAATACGTATCAAGAGTAAATAGTGCAGATAAGATAATCTCAAAATATCACAAACTAATCTGAATCAAGAGGCTCAATGATTGTGTGCTTTGGAGGGAATTTTCAGCCTTTATTACACATTTCCCACATTAGCTGCGAGAAGGTTTTAATGTAAACAGTTACAGTCAGTGTTTGCATACTGCCTGTGATACAGTGACACTACCGCTACAAAGAACATGAAGGAATTCAGTGACATGTGCTACATTCTTTGCAGAGAAGAAAAGTTTATGCGAGCATACATAAATGAAAATATAAACTTATACCAGTATCGTCATTTTAAGGCTCGACTTTCTACATATACACGTTAAAAAAACAAAACGACAACAGCAAGATGCAGCAATCGTACATTTTTACATGCACACAGAGCGAAGACACTCAACGATACCAATTAATGCCACTACCTAAACATATCATAAATTGCTACCTTTCAGCAGTTTTCAAATACATGCTGTATATTTAATGCCCACTTGTTTGACAGAAGCACATAAAAAAACAATATTGTTCAGAAACTTGGCAAATATTTCTAACAGGAGAAGATGTCCCAGTTAGGAAATAGGAGATTAAAAATACTGCATAGCTACTGATTAATGCAGAAAAAACACTTTATATAAGGTTTTATTATTATGATACTAAAGAGAATATATTTTTTGTATAGTTGATATATTATTTTAGTCAAATTTGATATATAAAAGAGCCCCTGGAAGATAAACCCTGATACCTGAAGTCGTATAGACTTTTAAAAAAGAGAGACTTTAAAGGCTTCATAAAATATTCATGTGTATATAAATAAATGACTATAAAATGTTCCATTCACGTACATGCTTCATGCAACTATTCACTGTAAATATACTCAGATATTTTTTTATAGTAGAAATAGATTTCAGTTTTCATGCTAACACCTGTTTTTTTTTAGTATTAAGTCATAGTTACGATCTCATATTTGTCCTGGACATTGTTCTCCTCTTGTTTTTCAGGTTCAGGGTGGTGCAGCTCAATGAAGATAAGGTAAACACCTGCTCCCACTGCGCCACCCACCATGGGCCCTACCACAGGAATCCACCACCAGCAGCCTCCAGCTCTGCAGACAGGGGACATACGCAGAGATTATGATGTCACAAAAACACAGCCCCAAACGTATCTGGTCTTATTAAGGATTTAAAAATAAAAATTTGCTTATTGCGCAGTCCTAAAAAACAAACAAACTAGGATCATGAAGTAAAAAGTTTACCATATAGAGAGAGGCTGATGTTAGATTCATGCCGAGGAATCACTAACAAGAGTGAAATTCTAATATTTTTATTTAGACTCTAATAAACGGGATAATCATTAAGACAGACAGCTGACGGAAATGTCTTGTTAGGATTTTAAAAAACACTGCTCGACATAGCCATCGTCACATCAGGAATAAACAAAGTTATGACCTGATACAAAAATTTTGTTTTTTACAACTCTGACTTCACTTTGAGTTTCAAAGGTTGGTGCCAGTAGAGTATGAGTTACTTCATGGCTAGGTTTGTAGAGTGTGTTGGACAAACAATATGACTAACATTATTGTTAATTATACCTGTAGACTGCCCAAGAAACCTGAGTGCCAGTTTTGAGTTAAATTCTAGTGGTTTTTGTTTTTCAAATTAATGTTACTTAGCCCTAACTAGCAGATATCTCATTCTGTGAAATGCAACTAGCTAGCATTATCTGATAACTTAGATGTAGCTTCTGGGTCCGAAAACAGGAACCAGTACCCTAAACTTGCATTCCTTTTAATGGCCATCAGGGGGCGAAAGCTATGTTTGCAGAATGACTCACAGTCCAATAGATGTCTCTCTACTGGGACCACAGTAAATACTGTTAAGGTTCAAAATTGAGGAAGGAGAGTACAAACCACCCATGGTCCAGAAGGTCTTGGTCAAACAATGATTTTAATGAATACACACGTGTGGGAAGAACACTCTGTACGCCGACAGCAAGTGATCTCCGACTTCCTCAAAGCATACACAGATTTTATACCGTCAGGGCTTGTTTACTGACGCCCCTTCATGCGTCACAGATACATTTTATACATAGATCAGATCAACACCACAATGACTTTTAACCCAGAAGATCATCTTCTATTTTCATGGCTGGTACTTTCCGTTCTTGTCTTAAAGTGAATTGTTCCTCTTTCTTGCCGAGACATGACTAATCTCTCCTCTAAATAAATCTAACTCATGTGTGTGTGTCACGACCTCACATGCTCTTTCTCAATTCACCTGTTGCACTTCTGACCTTTCACCAGACCAGAGGCTCACTGAGACTATATGTATGTCTTCTACTAAATAAATGTTTTAACCAAGAACTTCTACTAAAACCTTAATATAAAATGACCTGATATAAGTGTTTTGTAAGCATGTATTGCAATTCCTTCTATGGCTCCAAGTCACTTGCACAATAGATTGTCCGGACATCGCGCCGAACAAAGCTTCCAACCCCCAATTAATTGACCGAGCTCCAACTCTTTAATAAGCACAGATATGCATTGTGTATAAAATAGTCATAACTGCACCTGAAATACAAGGTCAACATAATAACTGTATGCATAACATCTTAAGACCTTCTTAAAGCTATCTGTTACATTGTTAAAGCCTCGTCTTAGCCTGCTGCTCAAAATAACTTCCTGCTTCTGCAAACTCTCTGCAAGCCTGTTTCCTGTCAGCCTGTGACTTTTAGCCTTTCTGAAAGACACACACTGTTCAACCCCTGGATGCAATATAAACTCCAGATTATATTATTAATGCAATGGTAATAATGATGATTATTTAACAATAGCAGTAAAATAATTTCCCTGCTCCACAATACTTTACTGTTGAGTTTATGGTCTTTGGAAGTATTTTCTGGTTATACTGTATAAAGCATTGAGTCCATTTTGTAATGTTTTATAACTTTAAGTTTCAGAAAGGAGGATTATCCAGGAAATATTCATTAGCTGGCAACTTAACAACTAATGAGCCAAAAACAAGTCAGCAGCTAATAAGCATATGGCTTCAAAGTCAGACATACCCCTTATTGTCTCATCTCAAAATGGCTCAAAATGGGACTTCATCAGCTCTGTCCATCTTTTACATACAGTCTGTGGCTAAAACCTGAAGAGTCCGTCTCCGTCCTAAGATAATTAAACCTACCTACCACCACCTTCAATGCTCAGTAGGTAACATGTTTTATCCCATTTTATTGATCTAAGGATTTGCAGGTTTATTGGTGATATTGTGGCCGATTAATCTGTCCACATCACAGTGGGTTCATGGATGATACTGCTATGCTAATATAAGCAATTATGGTGTAACTAGCTACTAGGATTGTCTTTATTTCAGACATAGATGGTGTTTATTACTTGCCTTTGGCTGATGAGTCTCTTGTGTTTGTCCATCTCGCACTGACACATGCTGACACATGTGAGATGGTTTTTTTTGTTGTTGTTTTAACATTTTGAGTTAAAAAAAAAACCCCCAAATGGATCAGATGGGAATGAAGATTATAGTCATAATGCCTCAGATAGGCAGATATGCTAGCTATATTTTTGAATCAAAATTGCAACTTGGATGTTGTTTTAAATGCTATAAAAAATAAAAGACTGCAAACATGGCACAAATGCAGCACAATTAATGTTGTATTATTTTTTTTTCTTTTGTATGATCTCTAATTTTATTAATTAATTAGGTAGGTTAATTAGTAGGTTTAAAAGACATATTGTGAACTGCTTCACTAGTCTCTTTGTTTATGTTAGTATCCTCCTACCGGAGACAAGTTATCCCAGATTACAATAAAGACTAAGAAGCTCTGTTTGTTGGACCAGCTGCTTGTGTCCTCATTTTCACTCTGCCCCCCCCCGCAAAGACTCTTTTACTTAGAAGAGGGAGTTAGAGTCTTGTGGGTTAATGTAGCAATAGGTGAAAGGGCTTCAATTAAAAGAGCAGGCCTGAAAGTAAACAAGGTCCAGCAGACATTCAGGAAGTAGACTTGAGGAGAGAGGCACCCGGATTATAGACTTTAATCTATGGCCACGGCTAAGATGATCAGGCTGGGAGGCAGACACTCAGTGGGTCACATTGACACCATCAAATGCAAATAGTGAGCGAGAAAAGAAACGGAATATCAGGAAATCCTCAGCCCGACTTCCATTTTTTCTTTTGTTTTACTACATGTTGTCTTTTGTTGCATTTTTTTTCCAACAATATCTTTTTTTTTTTTTTTTTTACATTTTAATGACTTACAAACAGTCCAACATTCTAAATACTACATGAACATACACTCCTCTCAGACAGCAAAAAGAAAACAAAAAAGTCATCAGATTTATCACTCCGTTAAAGGCCTAAATTTATCATTATCCCAAATCAAATGTCATTGCCCTCAGTCCTCGTCCTCCTCAGATAATACAAATCCTTCTACAAAATTCACAAATGGTCTCCACACCTTCTCAAAAACATCCAATTTCCTTTTCAGTATACATGTTATCCGCTCCAATGGCAAAGCCACCATCATTTGTTTTATCCACTGTGTGATACTCGGTTCCCTTGTTCTTTTCCATTTTAGTGCGATTAATCTTTTTGCTTGTAACAAACCCATATCAATAAACATTCTGTCACTTTTTGTGTACTTCATGTTTTCCGGGTACAATCCCAAAATAAGGAAGCCAGGATCCAAAACAACCTCTTTGGATAATATTTGTTTCATAGTTTGTGTTACTGCAACCCAAAAAGAGCCTATCTTCCTGCAATCCCAAATACAATGCCAAAAGTTACCTTTATCTTCATTACATTTATTACAAGTGTCTGGAATATTAGAGTTGTACTTATTTCATTTTTCCGGAGTAACATATATTCGCATTAACCATTTGTATTGCAACAACCTTAGTCTAGAATTAATAGTTTGTTTATGAGCTTTTGCGCAAACCAATGCACATTGTTCCATGGATATGTCCTTCTTTAAATCATTTTTCCAGGCGTTCAACCTTCCCAAAGAATTGTCAGATGTTTTGGACCTAATCTTTTGTTGCATTTTTAATCAGATTTACCACAGTGATGCGAACCTCTTCAGTGCATTTCTACCCAGCGAGAAAAGAAACGGAATGTCAGGAAATCCTCAGCCCGACTTCCATTTTTTCTTTTGTTTTGTTGCATTTTTAATCAGATTTACCACAGTGATACAAACCTCTTAAGTGCATTTCTACCCATTAGTATAGAAACATTGCTACACATGAGATATTTACGGCTGTAGTGCAGTAACAGATAACACCAGAACATTTATATTTCTCAGGCTTGTTGAAAAAAAAAAAATCCAAGTCTGCATTTATATGCCCTATATTATTCAGAGAGCACCTGGGTCTTAGTTTGTGCTCAGACACTTTCAGGTCCAGGGGTTAAAGAGATTGGATCAGGGCACAGCCAATGATGATCGGACGCTGAGGGCAAATCCACAAACAAACAGCACAAACGCTTTGTCTTCAGGCAAACTGTACTATTAAACTGTGTTATGTTGCCAACCCAAAATAAACATTTTGAGTTAAAACCCAGCTGGATCAGATGGGAATGAAGATTATAGGCCTAATGCCTCAGAAAACTGCCATCAGTTCTGAGGGGTACTTTTACGAAAGCTTTAGTTTTGATTTGGTACAAAGAATTTGCTTTGGGCAGAGAAACCCAGAGGATACTGTCTTCATAAAAGGGAAACCTGAGGGAGAATGAAGCAACAACTGGAAAAACTAAACATGACCTGGAATATCTGGAAGCTTGAATCCTACAGGAGTTAGTTAAAAAGCCCAACACTGTATATTTGCCAGCAATTGATGAGATCAGCTCCTGAAAATTCTAATACTTCAGCGTTCAACAGCTGATGTGGTTTTCTAATATCACAAAGATTCTGGGGAGAGATCTTCTAAATTAAGAATAAGAATCTGATTCAACACTCGGAGACTGAGATGAGCCATCAGAGGAGTGTTTTCTAACTCTGTTAGGACCAGAAGTCTAAGTGAAGACGGTGTAAATGATAGTCTGTTCAGTGATACTACTTCTTGGGGTCTCTGTCCAATATTTTCACTACAGACATTACCGATTTGTGAATAGTTGGTCAGACAGCTGACACAAAGTTCACTGTTATAAAGCATTCAGGTAATTTACATGTAGCCAGACAGTTCTGTTTGCACTCCAGTCAAAGTCCAAAGTGAAAGTGAGACATGGAGACACACTGAACCCACGTATGTTTGCAACATACTGGAAAAATATAAAAGGTACACTTTGATGACACAGCATCATTTTGATGGTGGTTTGGAGTGGTCAGTACTTCTTGATCTTTCTAAGATTAGTAAGTGGTTAATTTAGGAATCCACATACATATTTATGTGGTCTGAAGGGTGCTAAATACAAAAAAACTGTCTCAATTTCCCAAATTTCCAGATAATTTTTGGTTCCAAGAAGCAAAACATTTCACAGAAATGTCACAACACCTGGATTCTGCAGGTTTCTCTAAACTGTTAGGGTTTCTGTCAACTCTAAATTGCCTGTTTGTCATGGTCCTGGGTCGTGTGACCCAGTGTGTTATGCTTAACCTATTTTGATGTTTATTGTTTGCTTAGGTTCTTTAAGGTAGTCCAGTCCTTTTTGTAATTATGTTACCCTTGCATTACGTCTCCCTTGCCCTTCGTGTGTTTATGTCTGTGTGTCTTGTACTGTCAAGTTCATGCTGTCAGTTATGTCACCTCCCCCTGTACTACGTCTCCCCGGTTCATGTCTCATGTTTCCTGTTTTACTTTGAAGGCCTGCATTCACTGTCTGTGTATTCAGCTCACTCCTCCTGTCCTGTCGTTAAGTTCATGTGTGTCAGCTGCGTTCCCATGTGTGGCCACTTCCCCTGATCATCCCTCATGTGTATTTAGTCTCTGTGTTTCTTGCAGTCTGTGTCGCGTCGTCTGTGTTCCCACCCTCCGTGTTTCCATGCCTGGTCTGTTGTCTTCCAAGCCATAGCCTCACCATAGTTTGTTCCCAGTTTAGGTTTTTGTTTAGCCACGCCATCCCTGCTGTATTTGCACACCTTGTTTTCAGCCATAATAAAGGCTCGCCTTCTGTTAAAGCTCACTCCTGTCTGTTCACTTGTGTACGCACCTGGGTCCATTACACGCATTCTCCACTCGGTCCGTCACAGCGGACCGTGACACTGTTGTTTTTCTGTGTCTCTATGTCACGAGTGTGTACCCTGTCAGATGCGGGGAGCTCTGTGTGCAACCTTCATGACCCTTTAAATCACTTCTTAGAGGGAGGAGAGAAATTTTACAGAACATTGCACTGTTGTTAAAAATTCTTTGTTCGAACATTTACATATAGAAAGTATTAAAGCACAACTTTTTTCTTTTTTTCTAATTGCACTGATAACACCCCGCCTGAAACCAGTGGGATGCACCTGACAGTTACAGCTGAGTTTAATATCATCTTCCACATAGAAACGTGTCCTGAGCTCCTGACTGAGTCTTCATTGAGTCAGGACTGACTCACATGGGTAAGAGGGAGTGGGAGCAAAGTTGTCATGCTCTGAGAGTTCAGGATACTTAACGGGTTGGCCTAAATACTGCGTGAGACACCTGCTGGTATTTCAGGATAAATCCACCAGTTTGTTGCGACTGGGGCACAAACAGTCCTAAACTTTAGTTTTAAAATCAGGGAAGTATGAAGTGAAATGTTGTCTGTGCTAAACACAGAGATCGATGATGTATGATTTTCTCCATTCCTCAGTTTTTCCATAAACTTACTTAGAGAATGGATGTGTAACCTCCTTACATTTGCAACGTTTTGCTCTTTGATTATTTTTCTTCATTCTTTATTTTATATACAGATCTTTTAGGTTTACTGGAGGATTTGCTTGGGTTATTAGGGTGTTGGATTGTTAGACGGTGCTTTAGCTTGGCTTGCTTAAAACCGAAGAGAGATCTGTCAATAAAGCCAAAATCAACATATAAATCAACATCATCGTGTCACAGCTTCAAAAATGTTTCCATCCTGCCAATGACGCTATCTTCCCAGAGCATAGCCAACAGTTTGACGATTAGCCGTTTTCGTGGCGATGATTAATTGAACGCTTTTGTAGCAACTTTGAAATAATATTTCTCAACTTGTTAGAATTTCCTTTGGCTCACAGATAGCATGAGGGAATCGGGGTCAAAATGATGTATTTGTTTTTTATAAGGGGTGTTAAATATATTTTTAAGTTAGTGGAGATTAATCAAAGAACCCCACTTTAACTACTGCATATACCGATGGACAGATGGACTTACATGAATGCACATGTGACAGTTAGTTTTCATCTTTTATAGCAGCTGTTACTAGTGATTTAAAATACCCCAAAAAGTGCCATTAATGTAGTAAGATAAGATAAGATAAGATAAGATAAATAGATGCAGCATAACCTAACACTAATAATACTATGCAAAAAATAGACAAAAAATATGTAAGTGTATATTATAATATACATAGTGCAGTGGTTGAGTGTTAATAACAGCAGGTATTGAGTACTGCACACTACATGTGTAGACAAAATAACCCTTTTTGTGATCTTCCAAATCTGATTAAAACCTTTTTGTGGAAAAACACAAAACAGGACCAGCTGAAGGTAAAAAGGAATAAAACTGAGGAACATCCAGTTGTTTCATTTCAGTAACAAAGCGCTGAATATTTTATATCTATCTGCATTGGATTGCCCTCTGCTCCTCGCTCTCATTGAAATATTAATTCAGTTGTCACAGGAGTGAAGATGGTGCAAATGCTGCTCATCATGTGCAATAAGAACAGAAACTCAATAAATGAAATTCTTCCCAAAGTCTCAATAAAATGCACTTAACAGTCGATAACAACCACCTTTTGTTTAAATATCAGACAGCTAAGTTACCTGAAAACTTCCATGCCCCATCCAGCCAAAGCTGTGAAGAAACGGGGGCCAAGGTCTCGAGCCGGGTTGATTGGATAGCCACAGTTCAGACTCATGGACACTCCAATGCCTGCGATGATCAGGCCAATACTCAGAGGCTCCATGCCCTTTGGAGCGCCGATATTCTTCCTGTCAGTGATAGCCAGGATGCATATGACCAGTGCAGCGGTTGCAATTACCTTAAACAATAAAAAATAAGGCAGTTAGCACAACTCTGAACATATTTGCTATAGTTGCTGCTGCAGCTGCTGCAGTGTTTGAAGGACTTCACTGTACATTAAATATATTCCATAATGAGATAATAACAGGAATATTATTTGATGATTATTTGATGTTAGTTTATTTAATATCATGTTTATCAACAATATAAGCATATTATGACACACTTATTGTTAAAACATCTCTAAAACAGTGAACATGTCAGTTAATTTGGAAATGTTATTATACTTTTGCATACCCATGTTACAGTAGTGTTTGTGCTGTTGGCAAACTGACATACTGTATCTCATTTAGAAAATAATAAGTAGGGTTGGTGGGTCTTTTTTTTACTCCAGATTATCTTTAACCATGTCATGTCTTTTTTGGGCGCACTGCAATGATGAGGTTCTCCTCTATCACATAAATGCCATTGTTAGGTGGTTGCCAGGCAACATGATGGCATCATGATATATGATAGTATTCAAATTTTAAACTAAATGAACATAACTGCTGTGAAATTTTGTATACAGTGTTACAGGCCTGGATAATTTGCTTGGGGTTGCTTGGCAACATGATGGTGATGATGATGTCATGTCTGATATAGATAAGAACCTTCAGCCGCCTGAAATGTACCTTTGTATCCCTGATCATGGAGGAGGAGTTTGCGGACAAAAAGGTTTGGTGTATTATAATAAAATGTCTTATATATAATTTTTTCTTTTTTGGATTATTAATTTTATATAAAAGAAATTAATATTTTGTAAGGTTATAATTCACATTGATTCAATAACATGTTTTGTTTTGTCTTTTTAGGCTTATCAGGCCATTTATATAGCTTGTAAAGGTCTATCAAATGTTATGCTTTTACTAAAAGGGTAAGTCTGGCCAAGCTCTTTTACCTCAATTATATATCTAAAGCTCAATGTATTACGGTAGGTTTCATAAACACACATGATTTGAAAATATATTTGCTTTCTGCTCTTACTTGTGTATGCATGTAGTCCCAAACTCAGGGCACTTCTACTTCTACATCCACAATATACTGTGATCAACTGACAAAAATATGTAAAGGAGTGTAAAAGTCATTAAGATCTAAATTACAAAATATAAGTGACAGGTCTAAAGGCCCACCTGATCACCAAGCCCGTTTAGGACAGACAGATGTTTTGAAGGATAGCTTGCAAATATGGTGGCTGTGGCATTTTCACCTGTAACAATAAATTCTCCTTTGGTAAAGTCCATCAAAGCATCTGCAAAAGAAATGTTTATAAAATTACTGCCATGAAGCTCATCTAATATTTAAAAAAGAATTCAGGCATTAAAACAGTATCAACTATAATAATGAGAAGCATCATTGTTTCGGCTCTTTAACATGTACATCTGGTTTGTGATTATTGTTATTGTTGGATGGTTATTCCGGGTTTCCTCAGAAAAATCCTGCCTTTTGGTACTGGCGAAATTTACACCCACCATAATACAATCCATAGACGGCACATGATCCAACAAAAGCCCCCAGGAATTGTGCTGCCACGTATATGGGGAACTTCTTTAGAGGCAGCTTCCCCAGGATCAGCATGGCCAGAGAGACTGCCGGGTTCACATGGGCTCCTGGAACAATGCAACAATGCATTAGGAACATAGCATTGCAGCATTTACAAGTCAAAGATGAGAAACAATAGTAATCAACAATGATTTTATGACACAAAAAAGCTTTGGCAAAAATTAAGACCTGTTTTCTATGATGAATGATGGCCACACAGTTCTCAAAGCCCTATAACCTCAAACACTGAGTTTATCACTCTGAATACTTTGCATTGAGCATGAGACTCTTATATTACACCTAGGCTCACTGTAAGGCTGTTTTTTTAAAAAATAATCAAAGAAGATCCAGCATGGCTACAGACGTCATTAACTTCTTTATTCCATAGTCTTCTTCCTTGTTAAGCTACATCAGGCCTTTCTCCCCTCCCCCACATCATGAAATATTCCCCTAGACCTGCAAACAAACTTAGATTTGTGAAATTGACGGAGTTACCCTTTAAACGATAATTATCAAATGTTGATTGACAAATTAATTGACTAACCATTTAAGCTCTAAATCAGATGTCAAACATCTGAGACCAAAGAGGAGGACTTGGCCAGGCATTTAAAAGTCTCTTATGTCTTACCAGATGAGGTGAAACCAGTGTGCAGTAGATTAAAACACTTAGTGACGTCCTGTCTGATCATTTCATGCTTGTGATCAAACCCTCTGCTAACAATCTTCAGGATACTTTCAAACAAAGGGCACCGGGTTTGTGTGCCTTCAGAGTCAATACTTTTTCTTCTGCATTGTCCTGAAGAGGCGTGTTTGAACACATTCCAGCCAATTGTTATTGGGCTGTGATGGCAGTGTGGGGTCATTTATTTAACACTCTGGGTTCTTGGCTTTGACCTAGATGTGGTAACACCACTGGGGGTATCGGCCATGCGCCCATTGTTAATCTCCCCATCCTGTTCACAAACACAGACCACGACAACCAGCCAGACCTGCCTGTCTGAATTGCATCTGACATAATCTGCCTGAATCTGCTTAAGGCACACGTAGGCTGCGGGTCATTAGAGTGACCATGATGTGTCACACTTACCGTATACTGTCATCTAAAATCTCAGACTACAAAGTGAAAACAATTGTGTTTTCTTCTCCTATGGAGCCTCCCTGCCAGGGGAGCCTAGAAAGCCAGGCTTGCCACACCTGACTCCCCTCCTCTCCAGAGACCCATGCCCCAGTAAAGCTCATTAGTCCAATACCTATGATCATCTTCAGAGATGTCGTTGGACAGAAGATTCCCACTGAGCCGTGGACCCCAGGGCTGAATGGCTCAGTCATGCAGCAAAAGCTCTTCATATATTAACCTTGCTGTCCTCAAGTTTTTCAGCGACTCTTCTGAAGCTTTAAACTATTCTTATTAATCATGTCGCGCAAGTAAAACTGAACCATGAGTCTCAGTGCTCACAGCAATCATCCCTAACAGCAAAAAAAAAAAAAAAAAAAAAGGAATGGAAATAGGTGGAAAAAAGTAAAGAAAAGGCAGGAAAAATTCAACCACATTATGGGTGTTGAGCTTGCGTAGTTAACCAAATACTAAGACCTTTAACGAAGTACAGCCTACATGACATTAATATTTATATATATATATATTTATATTTATAAATTCTTTTAATGTCGCAGGCCACATACAACATACATGGGATCTTAAGTGGGCCATATTGGACCAGTAAAACTATGTGATAAGTGTGTGAAATTACAGACAAACTTCTGGTTGTTCATTACTCAGACTGTCCTGTAATTATGAAATATAAAGTTTTTAATTCACTGAAAATTTCAATGTTTTGTTTGCTTTTGTAACTGTGAAGTCACTGTAAAGTAAAACCAAGCAAACAAAAAATCAGTTTTTATGGCAGATGGTGAAAAAACATGTACTTTTTAATCATTTGATTGTTTAACCATAAATTGCTTTGGTTCGGGCCAGATTGGAGTCTTTGCTGGGCCGATTCTGGCCCCCAGGCCGTATGTTTGGCTTCCTTGATTTAGCGTAAATTGGATATTTCAGTCTTTGATTCTTAAAAAATAATAATAATTTTTAAAAAATGAATTCACTTATTATACTATGTTTGTTTGTTTTTTGTTTTTAAAAACCCAAATTTTATTTATGAAACTCTGTCTTCTCCAAAGCCAAAAACAAACTCTGAAGCCTGCAAAGAATTGCACACGTAACCCTCATGAAACAGTAAATATTCACTTTTAAACAAAGGTGCTGGTAAGCTCATGTTACCACTGAACTTGCCGCTTCCCCTTACTTCAGATACATTAAACTTTTCTTTTCAGCGGTGACTAAGCCTTCAGATGCCACAGCATTTATATAATCTCTTATTTCAGCCTTGAAGCTTTTTCCCCTTCAAATACTGATGAAATGTCCATACATCTCATGGAGTCTGCACAATGCAACCCTTGACACACTGGATACTGTAATCACTGATTAATGGACGCTCACTTTGGCTCAGACAGCCTGTGAGAAGCACCGTGACATTTAACAACTATCCCCTTCTATCCCTGTCATTGCTGGCAAAGCCGAGCAGGGTCTGCTTAATCCTCAAGGAATGCACCCGATAAAGTCCCATTGGTGCAAAATTTCCAGACTTAGACCATTCAGACTACTATTAAACAGAAATGTAGCCCATTAGAGAGGATAATTAAATAATGGCAGTAATTTAGTGTCACAAGGATCATAAAAATATAAACTTTACATTAAGACCTGTGTGTTATCATTTAAACACAGAGAAAAGTCATCTGGAGCAGAGTGACCTTCATTACCAGCCTAGTTTTGTTTTCCAGGGTGAATTATTAAGTAACGTTAAGTATTTTATATAAGAAAACAACTGAATTAGTGAGGGAAAACAATGTGACAACAAATTGAAACTAGCATTTTTATCATGTGCCTGCAGGTAGACCCTAAACACATAGTTATTACACAATTATGTGTCTGTATTGTGGGAATGTGTCCTTTCCTTTGTTACTTTTGTTACTTTTAAACTCAGTATTTTGGCTGTTTTTAACATTTGAGTGACCAAAACAATCGATTCATCTGCTAACAATCTGATATTCAAATTGTTAGTTGTTTAAAAAAAGGGGCGACATAATTAACGCGAGGGGAACTTTTACCTGACACTCCCCCTGCAATATAGACGGCCATCATGACTCCAAGAGTGAAACCAATGTGGACGCTCAATATGTCACCGAGACCTGCTCTGCTCAGGACCATCTGGGCCACCGAACCACATCCAAAGAGCTGGAACACAAACAAGAACAGAAACGTAAACAGCAGAGGCAGAGAGGCTCACTGTGTTTAATTTAATTGGTCCAATTATACCCACCATTAACACTAGCCCCCTTTGACCACCATCTGCAGTAATTAGTACAATTTGTAGCTGGAAACAGTAATGAGTCCCCCACTTAATTAGGTAAAGGGTGTGGGTGATTTAAAGGCAAATAAAAAAGGAAACTGTTGATGGTGTGTCACAGGCTTTGGAGGTCGGGGTGGACAGGTGGATAGAGGAACATAACTGTAAAGCAGGCCACCGCTTGAATGAATGAAAACACCAGGGTGGGAAATAAACACACTTCCTATTCCTGCTATAATTTAAGTCCATGTTCAGCCCCCCCCCCCCCCCCCCCCCCCCACATGTGACATAAGAATTATGATGAAATAACATATTTGCAAATTTTCAAAATTTGTATGCCTTTGCTTGCCTGAAGAGAAACATTCCCTAAATCAGAAACATTTTGTTGTGATTTTTACAGTCTGTCAGCAGCAAATCAAAGCTGAGCACATGAAAGACAAAGATATTTTCAAGATATATAGTCTGTTAATAGACTCATGACAGACAGCAGTTACAGTCCCTGGAGACCCAGTTTGACACCTTATTATCATAGGCTGCTGGCTCGCAGCTTTAAAGCGTCTATTTAAGCTGGATGACAGGTGCAGAGGGAGGTACTCACTATCAGGAAAAATATCCCCAGAAACTCCGCCAGGAACTCCTTAAAGATGTCTCGCCTCAGGCCAAGTTTCTCCTTCATCTTCCTCCTGTATTCATTTTCCATTTTCCCCTGCGGCTTCCTTCTTGATGTCTTCCTTGTGACACAACAAACAGCTAACAGCTCTGATGGAGTCTCCGTGAAACACTGGCGGTGTAGGTTGTCGCCTCCCACTCGGTGCGCTCGGACCGCGCAGGCTGACAGCGATGTTAAGCTTTCTCAATCCGTTTCCCTTGGTGACCACAAGAGGTCTACTTCTACTTCAACAGGGTTTTTTTTTTCAGCTGCTTTCACTGAATTTTCAAATCTCACTTGAAGTTGTAAAAACAAAAAATGAAATGCTTCCTGTGCACAACACCAAGAGCACCAGCGCACATTTTTTTAACACAGCTAAGCCAATGTGACATCACCTGCCTACCACCTGAACGGTTACTAAATTGTAATGGGCTAGTTTTACAGCACAAAATATGCTGGGGTTATTTATTGTGCAAGTCACCACGACGGCCGAAATCTGTCGATCCTGCAGGTGTAAGTCACACGAGAATGTGGATTGTAAAACAAATTTAGCCACGGCGAGAGGAGGTCAGGCACAACGATGCACGGGCGTGCAGACGATGGTTGCAACATGCAAGCCAGTTATTCCCAAGTTACGCTGCAAAGGGATGCAATAAGTGCAAGAATTTCTAGAAAAAGGAGCGACATGATGAGATTCCCAGCAACATTTTGTTGCTATATGCACACGCAGGCCAATGCTTTCTTTCTACCACACGTTTTTGGGCACTGACGGTCTGTGTGTTTTGTTCAGTGCTGGGTACAAATGTATTTGTTCTTTATATTTTCCCCTTGTTTTTGCTCAATATTGTATGTGTTACGTGATCATCGCAGGGCAGTTGATTTCCCCTCACGTGTTAGCGCTCTTTTGCTTTACAAGTTATAGGTTGAACCATGTGCTCAGCATCGGAATTAAACACACAACAGCGGCCAGTTATCTTTCCTCTTAGAGATTTAGAACCACAGCACATCCAGTGTCAGTGAAAACATGTCGGGCCACTTTTCAGAAATTATCATAAGTCACTTGTAGCACATTCAGTGACGCAAATTATGAATTTTGGCACAAAGAGTCTGAGCCAGTTACGGCATTTTGCAGCTTAAATAAAGATTTCTACTGCATGTATAGACGGTACTAAGCAACTGATCTTATGTGAAGAGAACTTTAAAGTTTTAATTTGAAATATACAAAAGGCAAAAAATGCTAAATATGCTCCTCAAATAACATAACATTTTATACTTAAGTTCCATGGGAAATGTGACCTAAAAGCACACATATTTTACTTTACACCCATACAATTTCAAAGGTGCAACAGTTCTAAAAAAATCTCTTATTTTAATGAGCTCTAGCTGAGGGATTTACTTATAAGTACATTTAAATATAACCCTATAAAACGGATTTTTCTATTGGGCGTTTAGAGGATTTTTTAAAAGCCCAAACAGACTAGTTTTATTTATTTTATTTTTTTTGAAAGACTTTCGGGTCTGAAGTTACATTTAAAAAACATTATGTGTGTGTATTTTAACAGAACGTGATAGGAATTACAGGCTTCTCTATTTGGTGCTCGAGCAGCCGCCTTACATCAACATATGTTAAACCTTTAAATAACAAGCAGCTTTGTCTCGGTTTAAACCATAAAATCAAATTATTTATGCAAAGTAGACGAACTAGTGCACATGGGGAGTTAGAGTTAAGATATTTACAAATGTGTGCGCCATCAAATAACCAAATAAAACTGAGAATAGTTTAAAAATTAAAATATTAAAAAATATGTTTAATCTACCGAGTATAAGAGGTTAACCTCGGTTAAGGGTTGAACAGATTATCTTCAGCCTCGTTTCTTGATTTAATGCGTCTTTCCATCAGTATTATTACGCTTGTTTTTTTTTTTTTTTTACATTTTTAATCTCACTTATGGGAAAAAATTGAGTCCATAAAAAAATTTGGTTGATTTTGTGAATAAAATATTTCGTAACTTTCAGAGGTCTTCACCACCATCCATTAGTCGCGTATTTACTCTCTGTAATTCGTTTGGGGGGCAACTGGGAGCGATGCTGGTTCATTTCGGGGGACACTCACCTCTGTTTTCTCTCTGAAATGCTTTCCCACTCACCTTCTTTCAGCCTTCCTTCAGGAGGGTTTGCGCTCCTTGCACTCATCCTGGGCTTTCGGTCATGCCTCCATTTGTTATCGTTTCGTGTTCCCATCACTTCAGCTTATCGAGTCGCTCTCTCCAATTATTCAGACTCATGTAAACGTGTGTGACCCTGCAGAGTCCTGGGCTCTCTCCGTCCAACAGAGGGAGCTCCATGAAAACATTTGAAGTGTTGAAGTGGCGGCTACACGTTTGTCACACCGTCTCCCCGGTATGCCTTATCTTCCGTTCACTGCGCTCTGTGAAAAGGTGAGACGACAGGCTGAGAATGGGATGTTTTGGCTCCATTAATCAATGTCACAGTTTCGGAGCCGTCCTCTTTGATGTGAAACAGACACTTGGAGAGTGTCGCCCATGCTGTGAGAAAAAGAGTGATGTGCTGATGGAGAAAAAGCATCCTGCGGGGATTTGCAAATTATGGACCTACATCTGTCTCAAACTCCTTTGTGCTGTCAAGAGGCCCGCGTTATGAAATCTGAAATTCACGCCTCTTCAGTAAGCCCTGCTAGATACACTTTCTCCCCCCACGCCGTTTCTTCACATTTCCGCCAAACTTAATGAGCAGATAATCGTAAATAAGCACCTCATTCACCCACAAACTGCTGAGTGAGTGACGTCACATTTAAGTATGACGGTCTATTTGTTGTGGATGTGTTAATACGCGTGGATTTTCTTTAAATCCTTTAGTTTTCCCAGATAGGGCCTCTTTCGGCTAATTGGAGGATGTATATTGGCCGGTTTTGAAGGAGGCGCTGGAAGGAATTATCACCTACAGGACAAATCTGTGCCAACAATACCCCGCACGCAGGAACAATTGCTCCAGTGCGCATTTGCATGACATCTCAGGCCGTGGGGAGGTTGTGTTAGGCAAATAGGACTACATGGTGACTGTGAGGCGAAAGGTGGTGCGACACTTTAATGTCACTTAGGAAAAGGTTAATGACGGTGTAAGTGTGAGGTTATGGTGTGCTTTATGTATGAGGGGTTGTTTTGTTGACTGTGGGATCCGAGAGACAGAGTTAACTTTTAATCTGAGCCGAAGCAAGGCGCTTAAAGGGCTCAGAAAGACCGATATTTGCACATTTACAACTGCAAGACAACAGGGCAAACTCCGTTTGCGGCGAAGGAGCAAGCGATAAGCTCCAGAAACTAATGGACCCTGTTGCGAGACTGGTTTACCCAACAAATATGTTGGCTATTACGCTTTAGTAACTCTCTGTTTCCCTGAAGGGCCCATTTATATTAACTATATAAACTTGGCATAGCTTTTACATGCTGAATTGTTATTACCATTGAGTAATACTACACTTGTGACTATCATAACAATCCATTTCAGACTTTCTCGAGTATGAGCGTGGTCTATTTGTACATGTAACAGGATGAATTAGTGTAGAAAAGCGTCAGCTGTTGGTGAGTGAGAACACTGGAAACTGAGTGCACCGGGAGTGTGAGGTGGGTGGGGTGGATGTGTTCCTCCTCCTTAACACGTATGGCTTTATGTAAATGCTTGAATTTATTTTTCAAAAGGACAGCCCTTTTCTTTACCCAATGAAAATGAACCGCTGCTGACACCTGGCTATAAACCCAGGAAGGAGTCCAAAATCTCAATCAGAACTGTGCTGAAAAAACCCAGAGAGGCGCAGGCAGGCAAGACGAGCGCAGAGACGGCCGCGATGACTTCCAGTAAGATCGAGATCCCGGGAGAGGTGAAGAGCGACCCCGCTGCTCTCATGGCATCGCTCCAGCTGATGCCCTCACCGGTGCCCAACCCGGAGATCAAGTATACCAAGGTCTGTGTCTCTCCACAAACCGCCGCCGACCGAGCAGAGTTTATTTTACGCGTAACGACTCACAGCCTGTACGCGCAGATCTTAAACCTAAACTTGGAAATCTTTAGAAGTAAAGCGAGTTTGTGAGTCAGCAGCTGGAGCTTCAGTGTCAGAGCGTGTGGCTGAAAGCAGACTAGAGGTGATGAAAAATGATCCAGCAGAACTTTAGAGCTTTAAACCTGGCGCGCTGCAACTTTTAATTAGATTGTTTTTCCGCTCGCACGCGCTCAGAGATGATCATTAAATCTTAAACAATCCGTGCGCGACTCACTGAAGCGGTGACGAGCGTGTGGCTGATAAAACACGTTTGATTAATATTTTTAGATTGTTGTGTTCTCTAGATAGGCCCATCGCTTCGTGCATTTTGAAACACAACTGGTTTCCTAACACAGTTCAGCCTTTTTGTTCTTAAAAAAAATTAAACATGGTTAATTGGCCTGGTTTTGCTTGTAGTTAAAAGTGCGCATGGTGCACAACGGCTATGATTTTAAGTAGACGCCAACAACGTATTAACAAAGGGCGTGTCATAGTTTGACCGTGTTTTAAGAAGTGCACCACATGCTAAACTTTTACAACACTGAGTCACGTGGCCAATTTTTTCCGCCGTTTTAATGTAGTTTTTATATTTATTCCATCTGGAATACATTATCCCTAATATCACAGGCCAACCTCATTCCAGGTTACAGCGTGGGAAAACAATTTATAAAATATACTTTAAAGGGGTATAAAATAATGATACTGGGAGACTTGAACCATGTATTGAACCACTGGTTTTTATTTAGTCTATTTTTATTTTCCTTCCTATGTGTTCTCGTCATATTCACTGAGTCGATTTATTATTACGGCCCAGGATCATATTAGGCATCAGCTAAAAAGAAAAAAAAACCCGCAACCAAAATAGTTTCTACCTGATCTTTAAGCATTTTTCTATTAATGACATGAGTGATGGCAGCACACTCAGGTCAAATGTTTCCGTTTCTTTTATCTAAGAACAACATATTTAGTGAGGAAATAGTTTAGAATTAAAATTTATTTAAAATATATTTTCTATTGTTCTTTCCTTTTTCTTTTCTTTCTTTTTAAAGATATATATATATATATATATATATATATATATATATATATATATATATATATATATATATATATATATATATATATATATATGGTGAACTGCTTAATCCTGCTTGAATAAATAGATGTCTCTTAAAAAAACAAAACAAAAAAACATTAATTAATCGGATGATGTCACTTTAAGCCTCTGGGCTTTGAAAGTGAGTCTTCACCCACCACAAGTGATGAGTCACATGAAAAACTGGCATGATATGAGTTGTTTTGATTTGGTTTGATGTCTAGACTATCTTCATTCTTTCAGTTTTATTTTTTATTCATGCTTATGTTGCTGCACTTTTAGGTAAATTCACAGTATCAGTAGCAGAGGTTTGATCATCAGTCTGAGCAGCCTGATTGTGTCTTGCTGCACTTTGTCGCTACTAAAACAGTCTTTTAGCTGCAGAATAAGTGTTTTTATGATTGTAAGATTAAAGGGCATCTCGTGCAGAGGACAGGCTGATGATAATGTGGTGGAAGTTCATTTGCTTTTATAATTGCTCTGCGTTAACACATACCTCAGTGTTTTAAGTGCAAAGGGCACACTACTGCTGCCCTGTAAAGACAATGGTGTGTGTTGTCCTGCTAAAAGCTTTTCATTCCCTCTCAGTGCAGAATGTTAGTTAAAGGAGTGGAAACAACAGTGTACAGGAGGAAATTTAGGAAGCGACTTGGTGAATTAACCCCCAGGAATTTGGATCATCCAGTCCCTGATGGTTTGGTGGACATAGGGGGCAGAAGGGCCCTGATTTATGGGCACCCCTGGCGTGGACTCTCCTCACACCCTGTTCCTGTTCTCCTCCCTGCTGACTGCAAAGGAATCAGCCCACATTGTTCACTGATGCAGTCCTTTTCCCTCAAATATGATTTTTAAACACATTTTCTGCAACATAAAGGCATCTGAAACTTTTTCCAACTTAATGAGAATTCAAAAACTTTAATCAAACTTTGATCGCAGTGACTTTTCTTTGCTTTGCAATGCAAAGATCAGATGACTCCGGAAGCAGAGATATGCTGATCCATTATCGTGCTTCAACAGATCTATAACAGGGAAGCATTTGATTAAAACAAAAGGGATAGTTCAGCCAAGGTTTGCCCCTTGTCCTTTTCACCAAGTCACAAACCACTCACAGTGAAATTGTGTGATCGTATCAAGATATCTTCCTGCTTGGATGCAAATCATATTAAAGTGGCATTTATAGTTTTTTAATACCTTCAGGAGACTTTGTAGTTTTAATAAATACTCTAAAACCTTGAAAAGAAAGCATACCCCCTCCCATCCTCTACCCCCACATTTCTATTATTAAAAGGATCCAACAGCTGGGTTACAAGACAGAAAGAGTTTAAAGCCTGATATTACCACAACGGAAGCCATAAATAAGAGGACGATGATAGCTATTTATTGACATTTTCCACTTGTGCCAGAAGTGGAGAGGAGAAAGACTGATAAATAATTAAGGAGAAAGTATCCCTGCTCTTTGTTGTGGTTTTTCACACTGTTGAGTGGTAATGACTTGTTAAAGCAGACACTCGGTGGGACAAATTTAACAAGAAAGGCCCAGCTTTGTTTCTTCTGCTGTGGATGAAGAGTCTATAAAATGTTTTTACATGTGGTGAGAAGAGACGATTTAGAGGTATTTTACGACATTTTTATTTAGTTATTCTTAAACGTTTGCACATGTCTTGTCTTTCTGATATTATAGAGACTTTATTAGAGACTAGAAACTACAAGAATGCTCCACAAATGTTAATATTAAGCTTCTGATAAAAATGCACTTTTGTATTTGTGTTCATAGCACAAATAAAGTGAGAACGCATCTGAAGAATTGACAAGGACCAGATTCAGTGGCCTTGTTCACCGTCTGAGTTACAGATCTCTTAATCTAATCAAGTTATAAATTTTCATTGTTGCTTTACTCGTGGTGGCATTAGTGCACTTTCACCATAGGAACCTGTGCAGAGCCCCTCTGATGAAGACCCATGAATTTGTAAAGCAGTCTATGCACAGACATCCACTCAGTGTGGATGAATAAGAGACTCCATCAATCTGTCACTGATTGAGATAGTACAGATGGAGGCTTGGGGCTCCCCGATGCTAGGTGCTGTCCACCGGGGTGTAAATTATGACCCTGCCTCACTGTGTGGGTTAGTGGCCCTGCCTTGCCAGAGTCTGACCTGCAGTTCTGGAGTTTTTCACTTCAAAACCACCATCTTACCGCGATCAAGATCAAACAGAGGCAAAGTTAGTGGATACTGTGCAACTAAATGATTTATCACAACGAGCACAGCAAGATCCCCTCCCTCCTTTCTGTGCCTTTGCTTTCACAATCTCCTCGTTCGCACACACATGGCTGCGTACTCTCTAAAACACATCTCTTTGATTGTGACAGGGTAAGTGTGCACCGCCATTAATGTGTCCATTGGTGTGAAATGCCTGCTTGTGCAGCGAGTGTAAATTATCATCTTAGCAGACACGTCAACATCATGTCCCCTGTCTCTTAATCACTTTTTAAGGAAGAGCAGTGACAGCGAGGTTACCCTGTTAACTTCCCATACCTTCAGTCTGCGGCCCTCCTGACAAGAAAACGTGTAAATCCTTACGGTGTCATTATGAAAAACACTTGGCTTCATAAATCTGTTGGAATGGGCTCTTTTTCGCCGGCGAGCACAACACGACACAGCAGAGACCGCTTTTCTAGATGTTTATTTGTCCGTGGAAAAAAAGCATGACATTTCTTTATAAATTACTTCCTCCTTGTCCAGTGATCCCATGAGTGAAACTATGTTAAAACGTTCTTTAAAACCTCCCTTGACCTGAAATATAAAGAGTGGTTAAGTACACAGGAAACCCATCAAACCTCAAATGGTAGAAAAAACACCACGAGTGAGAGGAGAGGTCAGTTTTATTGTTGATTCATGGTCTCGAGGTTTTTTTTCTTTGTTTTATTTTGCTCTGTCTTTCATTAGGACTGCAGATTAAGCTCTTCTAGGTTTTGCAGTAAATAATATTCATATTGAGTCTGATAAAAATTGAGCGTTAGTGTTGGGATTCATTGCCGGCCGAATAAATCTGCCCAGAAACGTTGTCACACTGGCACCAGCATCACTTCTGGGGATGTTATTAGAAAGGTGTGCGTTGTGTTAAGCTTGTTTCTTGCTTAACGTTGTTGTCAGGACAAACAGCCTTTATCAGTTGCCTACTCAAATTGACAAGACAAAGGCGTTTGCCAGGCAGTAACAATGAGGCCGCCCTCGCCAAACCCGAGAGGGCAGGGTGGCATTGTCTCTGGGTGTGTGAATGAAAAACATGAAGGCTCCACGGTGTCAGACATGTGGAGAGGAGTAGGAGAAAAAAAAAGAAAAAAAGAAAATACCAGCTGGTCTCCACTTTCACATGCTCTCCACTCACTTGTAACAGTAGTAATTATAAGAGTTTTGAACGCCATCCAAAACCAGAAAGGAAATAGAGGTCCTGTGATAGGGGAGGATATGAAACTTCCTGCGCAGACGAGTGTTGCAGGTGCCCGTAGGATTCATCTGGCTGTGGAATCTTGGCGTGTTGTGTGTAAACACACACGTATGTAAACCTTCACACACACACGCGCGCGCACACACACAGACGCCCCTAAACCCCCGCGCCCCCTCTGTCCAACCGACGAGAAACGAGTAGCCTTACATATTCTTTCAGCATGTGAGCTGTGAGAAGAAGCAAAGAGCCAAACAGATGTTTTGTTGGCTGCATGAAGTATTTTGGCATTTCATACTTCCCGTTACAGTTCACTCCGAAAAAATGAATCGACACAAATACCGCACAAAGTTTTTATTAACGTGGAAAAAAAGAAGGAAAAAAAAGGAAAAGTCGGTATCGTTTACATTTTAAACTTTGTGTAACATGAACAAATCCTGATTTTAACGTTAATTTATTTGTTGTTGTTTTTTGTAATTACAGAAAATTAAAGCTGAATTGAAAAAAATACAATCTTAAATTGTAGTTGTTTATATTGTGCCTCATCTTTTTGTGATCCCCATCCCTCGCAGGCTCGTACCGGATGATGGGACCGGCGATTTTTATAGAAAAGCAAGAGATTTGCTAAATGTTTGCAGCTGCTCTGTGACCCATGCAGAAAGCCCTGACCTATAGGCTTACTCATCCACATCAGGCCTCCTCGTTATTATTCAAGCAACATATATTGGACTCAGTTTTAATCCTCTCTCCCATTTGTATAAAAAGCTGCAGAACTAGATCTTTAAAGAGTTTTTCATACCTCTAGTTTAAAATGAAATATAGAGTAAATAAAACCTGGGATTATTTGTATCCATATTAATTATTTTCTTTCATCTTGCGTGCACTTTTGGGATTTTAGGCCCTGAATGGCAGCACAGACTTTCATAAACATGAACCTATCATGTGAAGTGATAGTAACGACCCCGCAGGGAATGGGAAAGAAAACACAATTAGTCATTTGAAAATGTGAACCCTTGCACTTGCTTTTTCATCCTTGCGTTCTTTGCCCCTCGTCCAAATGATCCTAAAAGCAATTTTAAGAAACCTTGAGAGTTGATTTACGACTCCAGCCTGTCATCTTAATCAAGTCTCTCAATGGAACGAGACAAAAGTCTAACACCAGTCCGAGCCCAGCGAGAGGGCTGAGCCAAACGGCGTCTGACAGTTGTCCTTTTCTGGCTGTGATTTAGGTGGGGCCTGCTCCACTGTTGTCGTGCTTCATCCGTTCTCCTTTAGCAGCATCTTGTGAGAGGGGTTACGCCATGCATAAAGCTACCCATGGTCTGCATTCTTGCTCGGACTGTTGAGGCTGTCAGGGGGCTCCTCTGATTTAGGGCGCCCCACTTCAGTGGCCCCTATAAATTTAAAAACTAATTCAGTGCTCTACAGGACTTTTTGTTTTTGTAGCTGGCCCTCTGCTCCTTATTGTTACTGACAATTTTATGAAGTGCTCTTAATGAGCAGCAGATTAAAGGTGGCCTCTGATGGTAGGCGCCTGAGAATACCAGGCTGGTAGAGGGAGAAGTTACTCAGGCCTTTGTGTGGGGGACGGTTTGGGGGTAAGCAGTGCAAAGGAATGATAGGAAAATGATCGTGTACTGTATTTTTTTGCCTTGTGAAGTGGTACATGGAGATACTGAACACCTTAAACACGTGAATGCGAGGTAATCAGATGCAGAGTCCACATTATGAGCCAGTGAGCCGTGGGAATGATACGGAGGAGGGATTGAGGGAGGGAGGGGGGCAGAGTGATGTGTTTTTACTGTGACTCCAACGGTTTTCAGGAACTTCGGCATTTTATACCAGCCCGAAAGTAAACACAGCTAACACTTTACAGCCAATTAAATAGTACTTAAAGCCCGGCGTTTATGGAGGTAAACATGTTGGAGAGTTTAGGGAGGCTACAGCCAGTGGGATACTTGAACCCTGCTCTCAGGTTTGCTCTCAGTACATCAGAACTCCTCTAAAGTAGAAGGAGGGTAAGAGCGAATATATACACAGAGGGATTTGTGCCAGCAGATGTTCTCCTTGCACTCTATCTATCAGGCAGACTGACAGCCATTAAAAACAGTGTGAGTAAGTCAGCCTAATGAATCCAAACATGTCAGCGGGGAAGGAGGTTTTTGTCGCTGACCTAATATGCTGGAGGTACGTTTAAAATTACATATGACACATACATGTACTTCTGTGTCATAACTCTCAGTTTTGGAGTTGTGTAAACATTTATTTTTCTTTTTGCTCGGCAAAGATGTTGCATATGTCTCGTGTTGGAATCCAAGGACTTGCTGTTTAACGGAAGACTTGCTTTAACGCATCACAGAAACCAAGTGCAGCACGTGTTTTATGATCTCGTAAACGAGCAGCGATGTTGTGAAACGTGTGTCTGTGTGCTTGGGGGGTGGGGGGGCGGATTGTGTAGGTGGGTGGGGGTCGAGTGTGTGATTGGGATTTATCTGTACCCCCACATCCACCCACCCCCTTTGTCTGGATGGTGGAGCACTCCCTAGAGAGCAATGCTGAACAGACAGGAATCTGTGTCCAGATTTCCAGAGATTCTCCCTGGACGTGTCGCTGCGTGAGAGCTGTTTTTCTTTCGCAGTCCACAAACACATAGCTGCAGCAAAATGGTGAAATGAACGCATTACTTAATATAATATAAATATTTTTAAATTAAAAAAAGAGCAGCCATTGTTGCACGCTCATGCTTAGCATGTTTGGAAACTGCCTTTTCAGGCTTTCAGTGCTACGTGTGAAAAGGATACATTCCAATAATAATTTTGCCTATTTAATGAATTTAAAATGGGTTATATCTCTTACTAAAATGCCCAAATTATCTTCTTCTTTTTTTGCAGATCTTCATCAACAATGAATGGCAGGACTCTGTTAGTGGAAAGGTCTTCCCTGTCTACAACCCGGCTACTGGAGAGCAGATCTGTGAAGTCCAGGAAGCAGACAAGGTAAATGTTATACAATGTTTTATGGTGGAGTATTATTATAAGTATTACATTACATAAGTATAGTTAAACCAAGTAAATGGTTAAAGTCATTACTGTTGATGGATGTAGAAGTTTTTATTGGTAAAACTAATTTTTAACTTGTTCATGTTGGACTAGCGTGCAGGCTTAAACAACAAAAGCAAGCGTTTAGTGGATGTTAGACAATATACAAGATAAAAAAAGATAAAAAAGACAGAAAAGATAAAGGCAGAACTACACACACACACACACACACACACACACACACACACACACACACACACACACACACACACACACACACACACACACACACACACACACACACACACACAGGTGGGAGGGTAACCCAAGTGAACCTCATGGGGTGGGGCAGATGATCCCAAAGGACAGAAAGCAACATGAGCAGAAAGTAAAACCTCAACAAGACCCTTGATGTTCAGCAGATACATTCACATGATGTGCAAACACAGAAGAGATAAATGCAGCTAGAAATAACAAATTATTCTTAAAGTTTTTCTTAATTCATTTGCTCCATATTTTTATTCTTGGGCTTTAAAAGAGTAGCTTTAAATTATTCATAGTTCAGTGTTATCTTTATTAATCATATACTTGGCCTTGCTCCATTCCCTTACTTCATCAGTTTAGCCCCTCCCACTTAAAGCCAGTTTTCTTTTGATTGGCTGTCTCTCACAAACAGCGGGTTTGAACAGCTGCCAGCGTGGCCTCTGTACTCACAGTACAGTACTTTGAGATGAAAACGTTAGGATGCCCTCTCTTTCTCTTTCTCATCACACAGAGCCAAGAGTTAAAAAAAAAAAAAAAAGCTGGTGTAAACTGAGCATGCAGTGAGGTCTGGAGTTTCTGGCTCACAGGGATTACTTTTATACATGATGACCTAATTTTCTGAAACTTAAGCCATGTTTAAAGTGAGCATGTAACAGTATATATATTTGAAAAGCATAATGGAGCTACCTTAAATACATGTAGTACAGTAAAAAGAATAATGAATTTCTCTGTACTTAGGTTTCAGCGCTGGAGAGTCTAACAATGAAAGGTGGGGGGGGGGGGGGGGGGGGGGGTTACCCATAATCAGGAAACATATCACTTCATTTGCATCGCAAAGATTAAAAAAAGTCACACTTTAGGGTTAAAGTTGAGACTTTCTGTGTATCTTAGTGAGTGCCCTGTAAAAGGTTAACCATCTTTTTATTGGATAGGGCAGTGCAGAGAGTAGGAAAGTGGGGAGAGAGTGAAAACATGCAGGAAATGGTCTGTAATGAACTCCAACTCTGGCTCCTGCAGTAAGGACGCTATCCTTTGGTACATGCGTTGCATGCTTAAACAGGTATAGCAATAGTGTTGGCCTGGAGTCTAGTCTTTAGCCGTCATACATGAGTGAAATAGCTGGATCTGAAATATTAAAGAAAAGCAAAAGCACAATATGAGACAAATCATCTTCAGCATTCAGCATATACACTTCTATGTCAGATGTAGGCCTGCTAAAATGCAGAGACAGATCATGAAGTGACATGTTTTTTTTCCCCTGTAGGCTGACATTGATAAAGCCGTGCAGGCAGCTCGCCTGGCCTTTTCTTTGGGCTCTGTGTGGCGAAGGATGGATGCTTCAGAGAGGGGTCGACTGCTGTCCAAACTGGCTGACCTGGTGGAGAGGGACAGTGTCTACCTAGCAGTAAGTGGACAAATACTGGGAATGTTCTCTTATTTTTCCTCACATGTTATTAAATGCATTTTATGCCTTTTGGAAAGAAGGATCTACAGTTGCTTTTGTGCTTGATAGTACAAATACATGCAAATTCTATTTATCCCCTTCGTATATTTTATTTATATTGTCTCTGTATTTATATATATGTGTGTGTGTGTGTGTGTGTGTGTGTGTGTGTGTGTGTGTGTGTGTGTGTGTGTGTGTATATATAATATTCTGTAACTCTGTAACTTCTGTCGGTGCTGTGCTTTTTTGGAAATCGAATTTCCCAGAGGAACCCACCCGAGGGATTAATAAAGTTCTATCTTATCTTATCTTATCTTATCTTATCTTAAATGTCCTAAAGCGAATATAATACTGCCGTATTTGTAGTTAAGTGTTATCTTAGTGTCACATTTCACCCATGGGTGCGTGTAAAAGATAGAAAACAGTATGGAAATATGTGAAGATCAAAAGGTTATATCACATATTTGTCCCTCGTCTCTCTTCAGACTATTGAGTCACTGGACAGTGGAAAGCCTTTCCTGCCCACTCTGTTTGTGGACCTCCAAGGAACCATAAAGACACTGAGATACTTTGCTGGATATGCCGACAAGATCCATGGTACTTCCATTCCAATGGGTAAGAGCCATTTGGACTGAGAGAGATGAAGGGTACTAGCAGTTAAAGAAAGGATTAGTCAGATGGTATTAAAGAAAGAGCCAGGTTTGTGTTTTTGTGTTTGTTCCTCTGACTTTTTGGTACCAAAAAACAAACAAAAAACGCAACAACACTCAACTGAAATTGCAAACTTAACATATATGATTAGTCAGGATTTAAAAACTGAAGCATGTGTGGAAGATCTTTAAATCTACTTCTTTCTTCTAATGGCCAGCAGGGGGCGACTCCTCTGGTTGCAAAAAGAAGACTGACTGTATAGAAGTGTATGAGAAAGATCACTTTCTTTCTGATCTGCTCTTTGACCTCAGTAAACACTTTCCTTGATTAATAAACCAGTTAAACGCTTAAAGATTGCAACATGATGTTTATTTTGTCATTTTTAGTTCCCATTTAGAGAAAATCTATGATAATGAAAGATATGCCTTAGGGCGTGGCAACCTGTAGTTGATAAATCAATTCAATATGAATGCAACACGTCGCTCTTTGCATCAGCTTGAAGTTTCAATACAGAATTCCTCAAACAATTGTTGATGTTACACTGTGCACATTTTTTACACAGTCTGTCATTCAGATTTAATGTGTCAAACCTCTTAGACAATAGTTAGCTGTTTGTTGTGAGAAGTGAGCAGCTGAAAGTAGCTTTAAATTCTCCACTAACTCTACTGAGAGCTTTAGCAGGCACGGTTTTATTCTGAGACCCGTTTGGTATCAGTAAAAGGTTTTAATTGTTATTGTGCATTACTGGGGTGTCAGGAAAATGAAATTAAAATAAAACAAAATAAAAAAAGTTCCCTGACCTGGAAAATCAATACGATCGCTCTTTGAAGTCTGTTGATCAACTTTACTTTTATTATTGTTACATGTGCTAATTGAATTTGGGATATATTATTATATTGACTGTGTTCCACACAAAGTGACCTAGATTAGTAAGTTATTATATAATTTACAACCAGTGCCTGATAACAAATGCAGCAAATTGGTGTTTATTTTTTTAATAAATATTTTTATTGAGCGACAAATGTACATAAGTTTAAAATGACAATACAATCTGTTCCCCTGACATATTTGTTAGTTTTTCTTACATGAACAGATACAATAATACACACACACACAGTCACACCCACGCTTATATAAAATTGAGAAAAACAAACAAAACAAAAAAACCCAAAAAACCCCAAAAACTAAGAAGAAACCCAAAACACACAAAAAAAAAAAGGGGGGGGGGGGAGAGATGATATTAATCAGCTGGTAGAACGTTTAATGACTTGCAATAGTTTGAATAGCAAACCCTGTACAATACACAGGACGTACTATAACGGACATTGGATACTGCTTTCTCCCATTGCTGATCCGAAAAAATTACTCCTAACTCCCGCTCCCAAGCCCTCCTAATTTTAACAACTGAATGGACATGTAAATCCATAAGTTGTTTATATATTAAAGATATAATTGACTTCTTATTGGGTTTAAGGGATAAGAATTCCTCCCAAGGCTGGACATTTGGAAGAAGAGGGTTGGACGGGAAGAGAGCAGAAGTGCAATGCTGTGCCTGAAAATAACGGAATAGATTGGTAGCCGGAAGATTTGTTTCTGAACACAGGTCTAAAAAAGTTAAGAAAGTGCCATCTTTATAGAGATCCTTAAAAGTATTAATACCATGACGCTTCCACTGTACATAGGTACCAAAATCGGTGTTTATTATATATAACAAGCAGCTATAAACATGATTTTAAAACACTCAGAACAATAAAATAAAAAAAATCTTTGTAGCCTCCGTTAATCTTTTCCTACGCTGACTGAAAAGCATGTGGACAGTCAGGAGAACTATGTTATAATATAGGAACCCTGTAAGAGGAGCATGAGAATGCACAATTAATATAGGGATTTAAGTTGTGCAACATTAATTTTTTTTGCTTTTAAGCTACTTTAGAGACCTTTGACTAGGATCATTGCATAAATTCTTGCAATATTTTAATACAAGGCTTTTTACAAGTACAGGAAATTGTAATCTTTTTTTGGGGGGGGGGGGGGGGGGTCTCTATTTGACATCACCATTTATTACATTTTTTAGTAAAACAAAACACTCTTTTTATTTCATTGTGTTCAGAGTTTTGCAGAAAGCTAAGCTTACATTCAGCGGGTGAAGGTAACAAATTGGTAATCAATCTAAACACATTAGAGCCAGCTGCCAGTGTTGCCCCTCTAAAGCAGCTGAATCTGAGGGTGGAAGAGAAGAAAGTTGGCTGTGTGTTTTAAAAGGAAGAAAAAAAAGAATGAGAGAGACTGAGAGGACATGGAAAACATCCTGATACCGCTGTATTGTCCCTCTCAAAGCTTCTCTTGTACGCTGCTGCCAAACCAACCACGGCGAGCGTTTTCCCAGGGCTTTGGTCTAAGCTTTATTCCACTTGTAGGCTTTCAGAGTAAATAAATAAGGGTATTCCTGTAGCCTGTATGATGTAAGTAATCATGTTTGTTCACCTGTTAGAATGAGGCGCAACACAGCTACCATGAGCTGCTCCTCTGCAGCTATTTGTCTTGCCTGTTATGCTGATACTGTGGTGTTAAATTTATATCAGAGACGGCATGAAATGAATGGGGAGTGTCATTATGTGCAGCACCTTTGGCAGTACAGTTTGGTATCATTTACACCACCTGTGCCAAATTGAAATATAATTCATGTGCAGGCGTCATTCTTTCAAACAAGGCTTCAGATACTCGAGTTCCTCCAGAAAATGTCATGCCTACTGGGTTTGTAGATTCATTCCACAAACAATAGCAGTTTTGCAAGATCCACACTGGAATACACGGACAAAAAAAAGAAAAAGTTGAAATATGGGAATCTTACTGCAGTTTTGTATCTGTTGTCAACGTGATTGTTTAACTTGTCATCCCCCCACTGATCCTTCCAGTCCAAGTGCAACATTAAGCAATCATCAGCTGACCACTGTGGTAACAAATTTATACACACATTTCTCAATATGAATTGTTTTTCTGAAAAATGAACAAGCATGGCACACCCTCAGCAAGTACCTCCTTTTTACTCAAGTAATGCAAGAGGAATGAGCAAACCTTTCCAGCATAACACCCATCTCTATGACCTAAAACAGTTACACACATGCCTGTGCTGCTGGAGGAAACGTAATCTCTCACCAGGGTAAAGCAACAAGGAACAAGGAATGTGGATTCATTTGCAAATTAACATGTCGAGTCAACAACACCAGGGGAGTCAGGTGGTGACGTTTTTCATGTGTTTAGAGGGATTTTTTAGTATTTCCTATTAAGTGCTTATTTGTTAAAGTGTTAAAGCTAGGAATAAATAACCCAGTTCTCTCTTTGCTCATGTGTGTTCCTCTACAGATGGAGAGTATCTGACATTTACCAGATATGAGCCTATTGGAGTTTGTGGACAAATTGTCCCTGTGAGTATAACTTTTCTGAAAAGTGACATGCAAACATGACAGGGAAGTGTGAAGAAAAAATAAAAAAGATGGAGTTAGCTGCGTCTAAAAGTACTGAATTACATTCTGAATTTTCCAGTAATTCCCTGTCAGCCACAGTTTTTAAATCTTACCGGTAATCCCCCGCAACCACTCCAAACCCCACCCCCTCCAGTGTGCCGGTGGCTTTGAGGAAAAGGGAACAAGAAGTGAGAAGCAGAAGAATGAGCTAAGGGATTTAACAGAGTGTGTTTGAGGAAAGAAGAATGATGAGAAAGGAGGAAAAGATCAAGGAGAAAGAGACACTGTTGATTGTGCAAGAGTGCAGAAAGCGTGTGGTTCTGTGTTGAGCCCCATGGGCTCCTGTGCAAAGCAGAAATAACACAGGCCTGTGTGTTGAACAGTGATACGGGTCTATTGCACATGTGTTGCAATTTCCCGACTTTCTCAGAATACTGTGGGAAGAGAAAATACTGTACAAGTGCCGAGAACATTTTCTCACTTGACTATGTTTAGACAGAGTGAAAATGAGAGTGAGTGACTTAAGAGCGATGAGTTATTGAACTTGACTTGTGACCACCCAGTGTGTCAGATGCATGATGTCTTTTTCCGGTGTTTGTGTGTGTGTCTGTGTGCGTGCGTGTTGTACACAGTGGAACTTCCCTCTGATGATGACAGCATGGAAGCTGGGCCCAGCACTCGCGTGTGGAAACACTGTCGTCCTGAAACCTGCTGAGGAGACGCCGCTCACCTGCCTCTACATGGCAGCTCTAATCAAGGAGGTAAATGACAGAGTCACTATGACGACAGCAAACATTTCGCACGCACAGTTTCAAGCATGAGTGCTGAACTAACTGAAACAGAATCACTTACAGATTTTATTTTGCCAAGGACACAGTGTTCACTTTGACTTTGGCCAACACTTTATTTAGACAGTTCAATGTTAATGTAACCAAAAGGCGATAAAAAACAGATGTTTAGTGAAGTGTCACATCGATTTGGTGCATCATCTCAGAGTCAGTGAAGTAGGACTTGGCCTTTATGTTATCTCCAGCCAATATAGAGCCAAAATGAAATGGTTAGTTTGCCTCAATTATGCAAATGAACTTTTTAATGGTCTAAAACATACAGATTTTAGTCTCTTAATACAACAATAAAATTTATTTAGGATGATAAAAATGAAACATTTAAAATCTTTCTTTATTTTAATGAAAAAAAAAAGCTCAGAATTAGCATCTGTCTGGTGGGAAATGCTGCAGAAACAGTAATAATGAGATTAATATTGTGAATATCTATTTTTGCTGAGCTTTCACGCTGCATTTAAAAACCTTCATGTTGGTCTCTGTCACATAATTAAGTGTCAGAAATACAAAATAATTATCTGATGCAGAACTAAACACATGTCTAGTGTCTCTAGTTTACTACCTCTGGTAGTTTAGTCAAAATAAAATCCAAATATTAATATTAATACAGCTAATTCAACTCAATTCAATATTCACTGTATGGACAAAAGTACTGGGTCAAACCTATTAATCTTTGAATTCCAATGTTTTCATCTACTGCCTTCACACACATTTGTAAAAGACTGGGTCGTTCTAAAGAACTCACTAAATTTGAACGTTTTGCTGTAATAGGATGTCACCTATGCAACAAGTCAGTTTGTGAAACTTCTACCCTCCTAGATATTACACGATCAACTGAAAGGGAAATTACTGCAATGCGGGAGGCTTTACTAAGAACAGCAACTCAGCCATGAAATCAAAGACCACATAAAGTTATAGAGCAGCAGCACCAAGTGCTAAGGGAAAATAGTCCCTGAATGTCAAATTACAAACAGCAAAACCTCCTTTTGCTTTAACATCAGCACAAAAACTTTGTGCCAGGAGCTGTGTCATCATTGTGTCATCAGTACTCGAGCAGCATTAACAATGTGTCTCACATCCTTCAGCAAGTATGGATGTGGTATATATATATATATAAACAGTATATGAAGTATATACAGTACTGCTGTCTCATGATAATTAGGTTATGTACTTAGCAGAAATGGCTACTGAAGCATTTCACAGTGGTTAGCAAGCTAGCTGTGCCATTTTGTAGACATTTACAGCTTAACTTAACATGTAACCACTCATACTAAATTCTTCCACGGGGAACATTATTAACAATATTTAAACATTAATACATAGACAAGAAAAAACACCCATAATGTCAAGGTCTGCTAAAAATCACCTGCTGCTCGGTTGCTAATTAGAATTAGCATTCCCTCATACAGACTTAAAATATGTACTCCCTAACCTTCTGCTAAGATGGCAACCTTTGAGAATAATACAGGCAGTATTTTAGCAGTAATAAGTACAGCATTATCATACCACATTGAATAATCCCACTTTAACAATAGCATGAAGAGTGATGAGAGCCTAATGATGCACACACTAGCTAAAATGCTAAATGACTAATAAGGAAAGTTATTTTAAGTTTTTATTTCTAAATTTGATATCAGTTTATTATGAATTCAGAGAGATCACAAGAACAAATGTTATATAATCACATAGTTTCATATGTTAAGTATGGATGTGACAGTCAACATAAAAATGCTTTAGAAAAATTAATTCAGGGATGCTCTGGTGTCAACTTTCTTTTTTCTTTATTCAGTTTTTCCTGGCAATAGTGCCGAAAACTCCACAAAATAATAAAATAAAATCTGAACATCTTAAACACGCTGATATAAATCTCGAGTAAATTCCAAACCAGAGCTCTTTGTAGTGAGTGCAGCTGTGTACAATAAGGATAAACACACGAGTAAGTTCAACAACACAGCCTGACATGGCAATGTATTGAAGCCAAATAATGGACAAATTTAAGTGTCTACATCCTCTCTATTTTTCCCCTGTCCTCTCCGGCCTCGCCTCTTCTTGGAGACTATCTGTCTGTTGCCTTTTTGATGTTCTCCCTGCTCTCTGCTTGTAGGGAGGTTGGGTTGGGTCCGGATTCCCCCACACTGCCTGTGGTTTTGCTTGGCTCTGCTGTCATCTCCGCTAAAGCTTGTTTCCTCTCATATTGTTTTGACAGGCCGGCTTTCCACCGGGAGTCATCAATATTTTGCCAGGATTCGGGCCAACAGCAGGAGCTGCAATTGCTTCACACATGGGCATAGACAAAGTGGCTTTCACAGGATCAACCGAGGTACTTTTCTCTCTAGTGGAACTGCTCAGATCAGCATCTGCCTACTGCTAGCTTTTGTCACTGAACACAGTTGACACAGTGACCAACATGTGCAGAGCATAAGAGCAGGCTGGGTAATTAGGGGATGTTGTGTGCCTGTATTGAAGTTTAAATGACAAACAAATGGGGTCTTACATAAGCCGCGCACCCTGTCATTACTCCTCATGACAGGGCTCTGATTTTATCGCACACACATGCACATATTTGCGCTGTCGAGAGTATACAAACAGGTCTCTCTGAAAACACTGCCTCTCGTCTGTTTTCCCTCAGCTGTCTTTGAGGTATTAATGCACCTCCATACCGCTTTTCATTTAGCTCACCATCAGGATATACCCTTACAGCTCTTGAGAACAGGGAAGCAGTTAATAGGAAGACAAAGGACATACCATGTTAGGTGTTGAGCCTTGTGGTCTGAACAGATTCCTGGAGTCAGCGAGAACAGCCAGAGTGACGGCAGATCCCTTTCTACAGATCATTTATAAACATCTGTCATTTCCATGTTGACTAACCCCTGTATTAAAACCATTTACAGTAGTCCTGATGTTGTAGTGATATTTTTATGTGACCATCCTGTAATTTACACCTATCTTTAGCAAATAACACGGCCTTATGTAATATTTGTTTTGACTCCTGCATTGTGTTGGAGGCGCCATGTGTACAGTATGTGTAATTGGAGCAGTCCCTGATAAGCCCATACAGGTACAGATGTCACAGATAAAAGCAATGAAAGCAAAACCGACTGGAACAATGAGACATTCGCTCGTTGGACCTTTTTTGCCTTCAGAGGTGCCTTAATCCGTCATAGCATAGGTTCTACAAGGTGTTGGTAACATTCCTCAGGGATTTAGGGTTTTGTTGATGTGATGATAGCATCACACAGTTGCTGCAGATTTGTCGGCTTCACGTCCATGATGCAAATCTCCCGTTCCACCACATCCCAAAGGTGCTGTACTGGATTGAGATCCAGGCAAATTGTAGCCTTCCTGTTTTTAACTGCTGTTAGCCGACAGGAGTGCCACCCGGTGTGGCTGAAGCCAATCTGCGTGCTGTGCGCTTTAGCGATTCTGCGCTGGCATTCTGGCCATTCCACTCTGAACTTATTTTCACCCAGAGAACTCCCACTCACTGGATATCTTCTCTTTTTCAGATTATTCTCTGTAAAATAGATGGCTGTGTGGGAAAATCCCAGTAGATCAGCAGTTTCTGAAATAGTCACACCGGCCTGGCACCAATAACCATACGCCCTTCAAAGCCGCTTAAATTACATTTGTTCCCCATTCTGATGCTCAGCATGAGCAAGGGGCAGTTGAACCAGTGTACCTAATTAAGTGGCACATGAGTAGACATATTCCTGTAAAATGTAAACGTGAATGTCACAGGGAGAGATCATCATTAGTGTACGCCGTTGTTTGCATTTCAAAGATCCTGGATGTCGATGAGGCGGATTTTAAGTGACGCTAATGGACTCGAGGAACAGCTGTGAGAGTTGACCAGTCTGTTGCTTCAACACTGAAATTTCCCCAAAACAGTTTTAAATGACTTTGGTGATATGCTGGGTTTTTTTCTTTTTATGAAACAATGGTGGATTTTTTTGTTTATTTTTTTAAATATCTGGATAACTTGCAGAACTGAATTTGTTACACACATTTATGTCTCAGTTTAAAAATCAACATTAGCATCTGGGCAGGAGAACAATTCAGCTTCAGATATATTAAGAACTGTTGGTTACAGTTATATCTGCTAAGGTTTGGGGTTATGCAGTTGTTTGTGGGGTTCATTGTTATTATAATAATAATTAATATTATTATGTTGTGTGATTTATGTCTGTCCTCTTGAAAATTCCAGTAAATTTATTGTCTACGTGATATGGAAACAGTTGGTGTTCGTACCAATGGTTCTAACTTTTAGAAAGTCATGACAGGGACCAGACTGAAGTAATTGCAGGTAGTGGTTGCTGTCCAATCGATTAGTACTGAAAAGTCTCATAAATGACATTATTCATTTATTAGCCTTTGTAATCTTTACCTCTGTTCATTTATAGGCTGCAAAGCGGAGGCATCACTCCCTCAGGACCTTTAGTTTCTTTCATTTTAAAACCAAAATATTCCCAAAATAGTGATTTTTTAAAATATTTTCACAAACAAATGCTTCCATTTGCTGAAAGGGTGTCGGGAGTCTTTTGCCCTGCTCCCTGCACTTGCTGCACAGACAACCCTTAACAAATATATCATCAGTTGCCTGTCGTAGGACTGACGGCAGGCCGTTGGAAAATATTTACATATTGCCCAACCCAACTAAGCATGTTAATATCATATTGTGTGTTTGTGTGCGTGTGTGTGTGTGTGTCCATGCTGACATAAGCATTAAGCTCAAACCACAGCTGTAGACCATATTGTTCCTAAAAATGGCCACAGCATTGCAGAGTTTGTCTGTGTGGAGCCAGGACCTTGGGCTAGCCCATGCTGGTATTAGTTACATTAACCACAATGTGTTAAAGATAAGCATTACCAAAATAATGCATGACTGCATCATATCAAAGTCTCCTTAAATACAAACAGAGTAGTAGAAGTGTGCGTCTGGAGAAAAAAAAGTTTACTCTTTAAATAGAAACTCTGAAACAGCTGTCAGCCAGCTGTAAATCAACGCCTCCTGCCGGGCGTTACAGCCTTCCGTTAGCTACCAGTCTTAGTAACACAGCAGTAATTTATAAAATGACCAATGGTACACACATTAGATTGTACAGCTGAAATCATCAAAAACTAATGTGATCTAGTTTTTGCGGGAAAAAACGGATCCATTTTGAAGCAGGAGACACATTTATTTTGGAGCCAGCATCTAGCAGCTTTCAGCAACACTGCATTAGCTACATTTTGGAGACTAGACCACACTGATATTAGAAACGATCAGACACCCATGAGTAGTTCTTGATCAGAGACTGTATAAAGCATGGATGTGCCCACATTCAGAAATTGTATTGTGGACTCTGTTAGCATTTTGGCTGTTGCCATGTTGGATTTTGGGAGGAAGAAGTTACTTTATATGAATAAACAAGTGGCGTGCTAATTTATCACCTATCCATGAACTCGAGTGCAAAACACAGAAGCACATATCAGCAAAGCATGTTAAGGCAATTTACAAGCGTAGTGTTCATACTGTATTGGTTAACACATGTCAAATGATTAAGGGACACAAATCCCTAGGAGGGTTGTGTCAGGAATGGAATCTGGCATAAAAATCTGGCAAATCAAACTTATTGATTTATCCGCTTTTGTGGTGTCTTGTGAATAAGCAACCCAAGTAGTGAACTAATAAAACACCAGAACTTCACTCACCAAAGCACATAACTTCTGGGATGATTTGACCACACATCAAGCCCTAATGTTAGTCAGATAATCAATTAAAAATTCACCTACGGCAATACCGGCCCAGTCTAATGGCTGGATGTAACAAAAGTGAGGCCTCGTAGATGCTAGTCAGCTCCAGCTAAATGTGTTGGGAAAGCTGTCTGTTAATTAATAAGGCCACACCCCTAACTCAGTTAAGCAGGTAGATCAGTTATTAAAAAAATAAATCATTCTACTTATAGTTGATCTGAATGGCTATCTGTAAAGCACAGGGACATTTTTATGTCAAGCTAAACATGCTTTGTAATGCTGTACATGGCCATTTTATCATGGAAGTCTAATGAGACTCACTCCCTTTTGAAGCCAGCCTCAAGTGGCCACTAGAGGAACTGCAGTTTGTTTTGGTTTTTTTGGGTTTTTTTTTTTTTTTTAGCATTGTCTTAATTCATTCCAAAGCTTCTGATTGGCTGATAACAGTAACTATGTGTCCTTCCCTGAGTCGTACATGTATCGTCACATGATTTGACCTTTTCTAGGCAAACGCAAATAGTTCCTAAAATAAAAGTTCAGAACAGAAATGCGCTATTGTGGACACAGCATCCTTTGTGTTCTTAGCTTACTTATTTGTGTGTGTAGGATGTCTGTTCAATGTCTACAGTGTCTTCAATCTTTCGTACATTTTCTGTAAACATTCAAATTCAAGCACAACCTCACTAGGATCACCAAACTTTGTTAGAATAAGCCACGGTAAAAACTGTTAGCAGCTGCTAACGGTCTATATTAGTTACTGTATAATTTCAAACATTGATCTAGTTATGATTAAACCATAATCATGTATTTATCTATTTAGAAATTATCTATCCTGTGGCATCTTGTTTAACTTGTATTATAAACATCTTTGTTTAACATCTCATCCCAATTGAACATTTCCTTTATAAGTGGTCCAGTTTGGGGGGTTTCTTGTTGTTTTTGGTTCTTTTTTTACTAGTTTTCCTGTTATTTCGTGTGAACTGGAGTCAATTACTGAGAAAAGAGCCAGCACTGTCAGAGACTGCTGATGCCCAGACAGTGAGTCACTGCACTGTAGTAGCAATGGTGGGATCCTAGCAAGCACCTCATCTCCTCAGACAGGATTGAAGGTGCTTGAGTAGCTACAGGTGGATTTTAGGAGCTCAGCTCATCTCTCACTGACTCACATGTGGCGGAGGAGTCTAGCAGCCCAGTGTGTTTCCTTTACCCTTGAATAAACACATGCTAAACTCCCCTTAGTCAGCCACTTTATGTTTCTGATCAAAGACAGACAAAACACATCAGAAAAATGAAGCCGAGCCAAGTTTTGTGTTGTATTTAGGCAGCTTCGGTACCAGCCGCAGCCCAGCTGTTCTGATCTTAGTCTTTCAGTATATAATGGGAAGTAGAGCGAAGAAGAAAAGAGCAAGAGAATGAGTCTTTAACATGTTTGAAGATGTTTTTCTTAGGGGTGGTTTGAAGAAGGGGGGGGGGGGGGGGACTTGGACACTAAGGGGTTTTTTCTTCTTCTTTATCTATAAAAGACACAGTATGAGTAACAGGAAGATGAATACTTGTTTAGGGTGTAGGATTGTGAGGGTGGTGTATGGGATTTTCCAGGCTTGTTATCAGTCCAGTTATTGCAACGTGTCAGAACAGTGAAAAATATTGATTAAAAACTGGTGACTCATTCTCACAACCTAAAATCATGTTTACCGAAATTGGCAAGGGGGTCAAATAGCGTCCGGCAGTTTTAACCTGTATCTTTTCATGTCGAGTACGTATTACTGCAACTGCCTTTATTAGTCTTAAAGCAGCAGGTTTAGATTAAAGGCTGTAACCAGAGGTGCACAGTCAGCCTGGCTCTGTCCAAAAGTGATGAATCCCACCATGTATTTATTATTTTACCAATTTAATTATTCATTTAAATGTCATGTTTATTTTTTTTAAGTTGCCTCATTATATGTTTGTTTTGTGTCTCATTTAAAACACGTTGAGTTGAATTGAAAAAGTGCCTAAACAAATAAATGTGCCATGACTTTAATCTCATATTAGCACAAAGTTCTGTTGCCTTTAGCTCAAGCTAGTTTCTCCTGCTCATAAGCTCATAGATGGTATGATGAGTGGGCGTTGCCACTGTGATGTCGCCTGTTTGGTACCTGAAATCTTATTTGGATTCCCTGAGTGGTTGGCGGTGGTTGCTGGAGGCTGCAACAAAAACTCTTACCACCTGCTCTCCAAGTGGTAGTAAAACTGGGAAAAATGCAATGCAAACTGGGAAGGCAGAACACTCACCTTCAAAGTAAAAGTTGTACCTTACCACTGGAACCAGAAGATTTCAAAAAGTGCTCAACTTTTACTTTGATGGTCTTTGTTCCTGGTTGGTGTCGCACTTTTAGCAGTTTTAGCAACACTACCGCTAGGCGAGCAGTTAACAAGCAGAGGCCCATAAAATACAAAAATTTCAATCACCAAAGTGGAGTACAAACCTGGACAAATAATCACACTGAAAACCATACTAATCAGTATGCAACAAAAACCTCCTAGTGATTGCAATCTTCTAGTGGCAATCTACCAGCAACACTAACAATCTGCTAGCAAAGCAAGTAGTGTGTTGCCTTTGCTTTATCATGTTTGTCTTCAAAATATCTTTGACCACTAGCCAAGCACTAGTAAAACTTAAAAAAGTGTGTCACAAACTGAAAATTGTAAACAAGAAAAATTAATTTGAGCTTTTTTAACAAGGTTGGCTGCAATGCTAAGACACAAATTTAAGCATCTCTTTTTCTGGTTTGTGTCTTACTTTTCACAGTTTCAGTATTAGCTCAGAGACTAGCTGGACAATGTTTATATGCAAGTACAATGCTTTCTTTTAAACTACAACTGCAGCAAAATGCTAACAGCCAAAGCAATCACAATGAGGTTTTTGCTAACTAGTTGTAGAATACATATTTTTGCTAGGGAGCATGTAGGCTTGCATTACTGGGATTTTATCACTCATCTCCCAGTGACTGCCATCAGCATCCAACCACTCCTAAGCAGTCAGGGAATACAAATTTTTTCCTCATGACCAGTGGTTCTCTGATGTTTGCAAACTAGTTTCTTGGTCTATGACACTAATGCCTTATTCAAGCGATCCTACATTGCCACCAAGCTTACTACACATCCAAACAGTGAATATATTAATGTTATGTGGTTAATGGTCACGTGCCTCCAAAAACCTCATCGCCTTCAAGTTTCACTAAATCTCCAGTCACCAGAGAAAAATATCTTTTCCCTGACTGGCTTACTGGTGATTGGTGGAGGTACAAGGGTATTGCTTGGTCTTCTTACCTTAGCCTGCTTCTAAAATATCTTACTATGCATAGCCTGTAATGTAGCAAAAAGAAGTGTGGATGTTATTTAATGATGTATTACAGAGAAAAACAAGGTTCAAGTAAAAAAATATTCATGGCTTGTATTCAAAACATTTTCAAAGATTTAATGATTTGTACTAAATAAAACTAAAACGTTCTCCCCCAGAATGAATTTTACACATGATTCTCTTGAGCAATAGATCTTTATCAAGGAATGTTATTCCTCAATCTGTAATTTATTATTCTTCATTTAGGTCATCTGATATCATCGCTCCTGATAAGGAGTAAAGTGGAAATTAGGGCAATAGAAGGATGAGATAAAACACCACAAATCCCTTGCCGTCTTTCGTATCGTCACACCAGGCCCAACTCATACCGAATATCCCGTCTCGGTGTTATATCACAGTACACCACCCACACACCTTGTGGTTGCCTCTTCCTGTCCTACGGCACATATCAAATACTCTTCCCGGCAGAAACATCATTTTGTTTTCCTCTCGCTGTCGCCAAAAGCCTGTAACAGATATTCTTTCTGTGTGTTTGCAGAACTCATGTTTCAGCTGGCCTACCAGTATATTCCTTGTTAGGAGCTAACCAGCCTCTTTAAGATATTTAATGGTTCCAGCTGATTTACTGATCTGGCTGTGAGCCTTGCATCGCCACGAATAAACCTCTGATCTGTTTCCTCTGTTAGGTCGGCAAGCTGATCCAAGAGGCAGCTGGGAAGAGTAACCTAAAGAGAGTGACGCTGGAGCTGGGAGGAAAGAATCCCAACATAATATTTGCAGATGCTGATTGTAAGTTTTGTTTTGTTATTTTGTTATTTGTCACTTCATTTACCTGACCCCCTCCCACCCAATGTCTGTCTGTCACAATCACGGTTTTTTTTGTAGCTGTGTGTCATATTCTTAGAAAAGCACTCACAGCTCTCACCCTTACTGAGAACCTTAAAATGTTCGGGGCTTAGCAGTGCTATGAAAACCTCTGGATGGATGGGTTTCATATAAACTCCAAGTGTCTCACCAAACTGGGGTTGCAGAGCGTCTCAAATGCTTTCAGCAGCCGTGAGAGGGGCACACTAGGGCCTGTAAATCAAGGGAATGGACCCCGACTCGGCCGAGACCCATAAATCACAGGGGTCCATTAACCCTTTGTGCACAACAGCGGGATCCTGTCTCTCAGGTGTCAGGTGTCAGATTTGCATGGGATAGCTCCAATAACATTGCACACATTGCTTTTTATAAACAGATAAATTTGTTCTGTCTTTATTGATATTTAATTTGTGCGTTGTTTCACTTTTAAAGACCAGTCAGGTCTTTTTTTTACCTAATAAGTAGCTTCATGGTTATAATTCTATACTACTTTTGTTTAGTTATTAACCAGCACAAATCTCTCCATTTCCCCAGTGGATCTGGCTGTAGAAGAAGCCCACCAGGGTGTGTTTTTCAACGCAGGCCAGTGTTGCACGGCAGGCTCTCGCGTCTATGTGGAGGAGCCCATATATGACGAGTTCGTCCGGAGGAGCGTGGAGAGAGCAAAGAGGAGGATAGTTGGCAGCCCCTTTGACCCCATGACTGAGCAGGGACCACAGGTGAGGAGCACAGAATCAGAAGCTGTGATCGGTTTTTCTATCATTTGCTCTGTAAATTTCATATATTGCTCATTTTTTCTGTCATAAGGGAGTAAGTCTGTCCTCCACCTCCACAGATCAGCCGAGAGCATCAGAGCCGTGTGCTGGAGTTCATCCAGATCGGCATTACCGAAGGGGCCAAGCTGGAGTGTGGAGGCAAAGCTCTGGGCTTGAAAGGTTTCTTCATTGAGCCTACGGTCTTCTCTAACGTCAGAGATGACATGCGCATTGCCAGAGAAGAGGTATAGTGATAAAGACTCCAGCACTACTAATGCATCTTGAGTTGATTTAAGGGCTGCAATAGAAGAGGTAGCAAAACAGTTCATGAATAAATGTAGAGGCTGTTAATAACCTGTTTCTCTAACCTGGAGAAAAAAAGAGTCACTAAAGCTGTCAAAAAATGTAAAAAGGTACCAAAAAGGATGGTGATACATAAATTAAGTCCCTAATTAAATGCGTTTACCTAAGAATAACTAATAATTTTGAAGTTCATAGTGAGTCTGTGTATTCTCATTTCTTTGATGTGTGATGTTAGCTTACCATTTACCATATTTCTACAGATTTTTGGGCCAGTCCAGCAGATCATGAAGTTCAAAACAATTGATGAAGTGATAGAAAGAGCCAACAACTCAGATTATGGTTTGGTTGCCGCTGTATTCACCAAGGACATCAGCAAAGCCATGACCATATCCACAGCCATGCAGGCTGGCACTGTCTGGTAAGCTCTATCTGCCGTGCTTCTTCAGCTCCATTCAGTAATATTTTTCATGTGAGAAATATCAGCCACTTTCCCGAAGCTTTAACTAACAGTCTGCTGATTTAGAATCATTACAGTAGCCACAAAGAAAAGCTTTTCTTCCCTTTTATCCACCCATAAGCTCAGATATGATGAGAAAATATCAGAAATAATGTTCCAGGACAGGACAACTGAAATGAAATTAATAGTAAATGTTACTTGTTGAGTTAACCTGCAATAGTTTCCATTTTTAATTACTTACAAATGGTTATGAGTAGAAGTATAGATAGCTGCCAGAAATCTTGCGTCACTTGTTATGCTTAGCTATTTTAATAACTCTTCCTTCATCAATGATGTTGACCTAATCACCATCGGGCAATTTTCATCACAAATGCCACATAAATTATTCTGTAACCAAGAAAGGATATTATATGCTCCATCCTTAATTATAAACATGTGCTGGCGCATGTGCTGTGCCAGTGTGCCTGCACATGTGATGTGACAATAAAAAGTGATTTGATTTGATTTGATTTGATTAAACATTATATTTATGAGTCCAATCACAAGACATCAGTAATAGGTAAGATCCAGAACTTTAATCATAGACATTGAGAAATTCACTCAGCAGGTGGTCAACTCAGGCAAAGAGACAGACTCCAAAAGAGGGGAGAAAAGTCATGTATGAGGAGGCACACAAATATACAAAAACCTGAGCTAGAAAGGAAAAAGAAAACACAAGTAGTGCAACTATTAAAATGGCATGAATGTTTGAGACTAAAAGGACAATCTAGAAATTGGGGGGTACTGTACAGGGGGTGTATGAAGACTCAGAGAGCGATCAGCTGAATGTGGTTCAAAAAACTGGCGAGAGAAGAACAAGGACATAAGTGATGAAGCACGAGAACAAAGTCTTTCAGCAGAAGGATGAGAAGGAAAAAAATCGCTGAAATATTTAATAATTTTACTTCATATTTTCGAGTTACTTCAAAGCATTGTTTCTGCAGCTACAGCAGCTGTAATCACTACGTTTACAGATATAGAACCTGACATTTTTTAACTGTGTTTGCTAAACAGCAAAAGAATAATTGTTATTGAGTTCAGGGGTTTTTAAAAATAGCTGTGATGATGAGAATGTAATTTTACATCCGTCTTCCCAAATGACGCTTTGGATAAAGTTGTGCAAAATTTTTATAGTAAACTGCAAGTCAACTGATCAAGAGTGATCAATGCTTTGTGTATTTCACAGGATAAACTGCTTCAACGCTCTGAGCACACAGTGTCCATTTGGAGGATATAAAATGTCTGGCAATGGACGTGAAATGTGAGTAAGACTTGGTCGTCTGCCCGCTGAATACACACAAATTAGTTGCAACACTAGTATTGCTGACTTAGTGTTTTGAAAGCCGACTTTCCAAAAAAGCTTAACATGATGTAAATCTCTATCTAAGAGGAAATATTCCTGCTCCAAGGGCCTCCAGCAGTGTGTACACTGTAATTCAATGTTGCTGTCAGCATTCGAGTTTAAACAAAATGTTTCTATTTCTTCTTTCAGGGGAGAAAACGGCTTGAAGGAGTACTCAGAAGTGAAGACCATCACAATAAAGATGGTCGCCAAGAACTCTTAAGGCAGCCACACTTTTTTTGGGAGTGGGGAGGGAGGAGGAGGTAGTGTCTTCCTCATTGTTGACAAGCATTTGTCAGTCTGTCCATGGTGTCACACCACGACCCATCAGAGCTACTTATATCCATGATAACTCCAGGCTGTACCCACTCACTGCCTCCCATCCCTCCGTGGACATTCAGCCGCTTCCAGTCCAGGTATCGCCACTTGTGTTGCCCCCCTCCCACAGTACTCCATACCTCCTCCACTAACTACACTAAAGCACTCACAAAGACGATGGGGGAGGCTGCTCTGACTTCAAAACCCAATAACGACGCCCGTCCCAGCCGTTACAACCCCGATTCTCACCACCAGATGCTGGATGCTCAGAGACTCAGTTGCCGCACTTGCAATCAGCCCTTTAGCAGCTTGTAACCCGCTGGGTGACAGTTTTTCTCTGTACTGTGCGGTGTGATCGTCAAAACCTCATGTGTCACTGTCTTGTTAGAATTTGTGCGAGCACGTTCGCTCATTCAAAACCACTGATGTCGTCAGCCTCAGACACGAATGGATGAAATGTTAATTCTGAATTAAGATTGATTTCTAATTGTCTTTGTTTGTATTTTAGCTCATATGACTTAACACTGTATGTCGACCTTTGACTGATGTAAACGTGAAAAAACTTTAACCTCTTAAAAGCATTTTACTCTCACCTGCTAAAAGAGGAGTAGATGTGTTTTAAAATACATGTAACTGATTTTCATTGATGTCCATCTATTTTTATGTTTATACAATCATATGCTATAAAATTATAAAATGACTATAGTTGTTTTTTTGTTTTTTGTTTGTTTTTCAGTAAAATCTTTTTTTCTTGGAAAAAGTGTTTCGAGTCTTTGCCGATCAAAAAGTCTCACATTTTAATTCAGGCTAAATCTGTCTATTTAATTATTACATTAAATATCTATACTTAGCTCGTTATATTGATCCACATGTTGAACAGTACTAATAGTACTACTCATTATTATTATACTTTGAATACTAATTCAAAATCTCCATCCACTCAGATGTATTTTTGTCAGTGTTTGGAAAAAAAAATCAGTTTTAGATTTACCGAGCCAAAATGATCTGTGACGTATAAATCAGCCCATCCAGGTCCAGCAGGGAAGTTACACAAGTCTGATGTGAACATTTGAACTCTGAGGTAAAAACCGTTTCCAAACTTATGAAATTGGAAATATTTGCATAGTGATAAACGCTAGAGTTTTTACTTGCACCACAGAGGAGGTGGAGGTGTCATTGTGGGAGTTATTAATCATATTTTGTGGGGGACAACATTTAACACACTACTTATCCTCTTCCTTCCTTATTTAGTTGGCCAGTGCTGCAAAATATTAAAGTTGTATCAAAGTGTTCCAGTAAAAAAAAAGTCGTGGTGGGGGCAGCGGCAGGTAGCAGCGGGTAAAGTTAAGCCTACCAGGTGAATGGAAATACTGTTTATTTCTATTATGAGAACACCAAAACTGCGTAAATAGCTCTGACACAATTCCAAAGAAGAAAAGTAAGAATAACGTTAGCGTGTCACACACATCCTCTTGCTGTGTGAATTGCTGTTTTACTATAAATAATAGAACACTTGTCAGCATGAGTGACGGTTGTGTCCTATTAAGTGGAAGTAGGGTGGGACAAGGAAGTAACTGCTTAATAACAACTTCTGACATTTACATGTGTGACCTTACGCCTTCATCTGTCTCTAAATTTAGACTTCTAAAAGCAACTGAGGAATGTCAAAGAAGTGGAACATTTGAGTACATTGCATGAAGGAGTAAAAACACATATATTAAATATGAGATTTTGCCTCAGCTGCCCTCTTTACACACTATTTGTTTACTTAAACACAGGCTGGTTTAGTTTCAGGTCCTGGTGTCGTGCATGCTGGCTCATAGTTACTCAATCACAGCTTAATGGGACTAAATACAAAAACAAACAACAAACTGCTATTAAGATCTTTTGTCTGTGACATGTGGAAAGTCTGACACAAGAACTAAACCACAAAGGCAGCACGCATACTTTTTAAAAAATGGCCATTTAGAAAAAAAAAAAATCACTTTTCCTTTTTTTTTTAAATGAAAGAGGGCCCTAAAGACAGAAGTGACCACTGAGGGAGGCTACAGCAGAAATATGAGTCTGTTTGGTGACGGCGTTCATGCAGGAGGTGAAGACACCGTGCTGGAGTGTTTCTTTGGCAAATAGCTTTTAATTTACCAGGCTACGGTTTCCCACAACTCCTTTCCCAGTTTATATCAGTCTTTCCAAGGACAAGATGAAAAAGTGATCTCCTTATTGCAGCACTCTGTTAACACTACAGGGTATGTCAGTGCAGACCAGGAGATTACACTCTCAAGATAAAAACGCATTTATGAACCTGTTTATCTTCTGACTTATTTAAAAAATTACTTCTAACCTCTATCCTTTTTTGCTCTCTTTTTAAATCAATTTAAATTCACCCTTGCAGCGTTAACACTACCCTGTGAAAAGTTTCTGTCACTTTTCACACAATTAAAAACCTCACATGCACTCAACAACATAACAATCAGCAAATGAGAAAGACAAAGAACTGAAATTTCCTTTTTTTTGAGGGGATTTTATTCATCTTGTTCTTCTTTAAGAGATTTTGAAATGAACAGACTCAGTATTTCCTTCATGCAGACGCTTCAGAGCATCTCATTTTCTCAGCGTGTACGTACATAACCCCACAGTTAAGGACATCAGCCTAGAAACAGACCACACACTGACAGGGACATTCACCCTTTGTCCAGAAAAAACCCTTATCCTTCACAAGCCTTGTTTATAGTTTCAGTTAATATTCCAGAAGATAGCGCTGCTTTTCCTATTATCTGTTCCTTCATAATATTTTCTCACAGAGTTAACGGAACAAACAGATGTGTCTTTGTGATGTCCGGTCCTCTTTATTTGTCACAAAAGCGATTTCCACATTTACGGACACTTTGGAGAGGTAGCTAAGGACAGAGATTGTGTGTGTATGTGTGCGTGCGTGCTTTTGCAGAGGTGGTCTGATTCTTCTCACTGAAACATTGTGCAAGCCTCTCTCTGCATGCTTCTCATTCCAGTTTAGTGTGAGTCAGGGCTCGCTGAGCGAACAGAGACTCCTCCACACCAGCGATGCTGTGATGAGTTAATGTGTGCATGCGAGCGAAGAAGAAATGGCTGTTGAACATTACAGAAAATAACAACAGCCCTGGATGGGGAGCCTTTGTCCTTAATTTAGGAGAATTAAAGCAATAAATTCAACATTCACAGAAGATGGAACTGGCGCTAGTGTAACTGGAGGGATCATTGCAGGGTAGCAGTCAGTTAAAGGGGCATTCTTAAACACAGAAGTGTACTTTGTTCTGTAAATGAATACTGCTTCTACTACTGCTGCCGCCCTTCACTGCACACTTGAAAACTACAGAGTTAGAATGAAGAATTTCTACTTTATTATGTACAGCTTGCTTGTACCGGGTTGGACCCCATTTTGCCATCAGAACTGACTTACTTCTTCCTGGTACAGATTCACCAAGGTGCTGAAAACATAAAAAACATTCCTCAGACATTTGATTGATATGACAGCATCGCAAAACTAGTTTGAAGTGATCTGATGTTTATGACATATCCTGCTGGAAGTAGCTATCAGAAATACATAGTGAGATAGACATCATCAAGAACAATATTCAGCTAGGCGATGGTGAAGTATCCCTGAGAAAATATCCCTCACACGATTACACCAACACACTCTGAACCGTTGATACAAGGCAGGATGGGTCCATGCATTCGTGTTATTTATGCCAGCCTCTGATCCTACCAGCTGCACGTCACAGCAGAAACTCATGAGTCCAGACAACATTTTTCTAACCGTCTGGTGTTCGATTTTGGTGCGCCTGTGTGAAGCACAGACTGGGTTTAGTGTTCTTAGCTTACAAGAGTGGCGCCTGGTGTGGTCTTCTGCTGCTGTAGCCCATCTGATGTCTTGTGCATTCAGAGATGCTCTTCTGCATACTTCAGTTGTAACTGCTATCAGACTGCTGATAGGAAGGCAGTCTGGCCATTCTCCTCTGACCTCTGACATCACAACAAAGCATTTTCACCCTGGGATTTGCAGCTTACTTCTTTGGACCTTTTCCCTGTAAACCCGAGAGTTGGCTGTGTGGGAAAATCCCAATAGATCAACAGTTTCTGAAATTCTCAGAGGAGCGCATCCAGCTCCAGCAACCTTACCAGGTTCAGACTGACTTAACCTCTTAGCGTACAGTGTATCATGTTTGATACATAAGTTTTTGTGAGTGAGGTTTTGAGACTTCTACATCATCACTGTGATATATTCATCTTCAAAAACCTAAAAAATTATATACTTTAAGCATAAATTATAAAGAAATAAAATGCCGGTTCTAACAAATTAAGAATCATATGTGCAAATTAATATTTTTTTAATCTCACAAGGTTCAATAAACACTTAAACTTAAAAACAAAAAGAATGTCCTCACAATTATTTCATAATTGAGGTCTTAAAGGGTTAAATCACTTTTCTGTCCTTGTTCTGCTGCTCGGCTGACTGAATATAATGAGCCATTGAACAGATGTACCTAATGAAGTGGCCTGTGAGTGCGTATCAGTGCACCACTCATTTGCTTTAACCTCTTATCTGTTGTGATCATGAACAGATTCTGTGTAAAAGTGAGACAGAAGGGAATCATAGTTGATGTTCTGCTGAAAAATGCATTAATTCCACATTTAGACAAAAAAAAAGGATGCGTTTTCTAGACAAGCTTATGTGTGGATAGCAGCGACATGGTCTGTCTGCACTGTCAGAATGAAACATGTAAACATCTCAGGATTGCCCCAGAGACCGCTGACTTTCCAGATTCATACCATGAATGAACGCACCGGTCAGGATTATATCGACTTCTAAACTAACTGTCTAAACATGCGTGTCAGCATTTTTAAGCCAGTTGTGAGAAACTACTAACTTCCGAACGCAGCTTTAAATGTTTACATGAAAAGCAGTGATGTTTACTCTACTGTATGATGATTCTGTGGCGTGAAAGTCTTCAGATATAATTGTGGCAGGCAGGGTCAGGGTCAAGAGAGCCAGCTTTCAACAAGAAGCACATGACCACAATCAGCATTCATACATCACTGTCCTGCTTTGTTAGTGCATTTATGCAGATTCGAACCTGCTTAACCTGACAGAGATTAAACGTGTCTCTGGAGCAGGTTACGTGTGTTGCTACTGCCTGCGATCCCCTGAGCAACGCTGTTACACGTCAGTGTGTCAAAATAATAATAATAATCGCATGACCATAATATGGGAAACATGCATACAGTAGCAACCTTTCACAAAATAAAAGGATAGAGGTGCCCTGTCATGAGTACATCTAGGTGATGAATAGGTCACTAACACCTCTGGTTTAATTTATCACATAAAACATATTTTACATTAAGAAGCGATATCCTTAAAGACTGGTCAGCCGTTATGGGATAGATAATGTATTGGATGATTTAAGCGGTGCCTTGGAATTACTCCAAGGTTAAGTGGTAATCCCATATCCATCAACACGTGAATCTCAATACAAATGACCTGGACTGCGTATTTATTGGAAGGAGCACTTACAGAGCTTGATAAGTATCATTCACCAGCCATTACCCTGTAGTCAGAAAGATGATTTATAGGAGCCATTTGCATGGAAATCTCCCCATCTGCTCAATAGCCTCAAAGATTCAATTCTGAAGAACAATTTCTCAGATTCAAACACTGAAATATAACTTCTTTAAGAACAGAATTACTGAGGTGATCTATTGAATTTCCATGGTGTGCCAAATCCATTTTGCGGCTAATGAAACGACTCATTTGTACCATAAGGACTTTAATGAGATAGTGACATTGCTGCTTTGAATGTCATCATAAAACTTGTGCTTGACATGTCTATGATCAAGTCTGAGTAGTGTTTTTCCAATAAAACTGTGGCAGAGAGGCCCAACGGGGTCAGTCCTCAAGGCAGAGATGGCTAATTGTTTAGCTTGGCTGATTCAGAAATATTCCCCGATTGTTCTACCAGCGTAACAGCAAATATATCTCATGGATTATATTTCACTTCATCAGGAACTATTTGTAAAAGCTGGGTGGGGTGTTAATTTGTCCACAAAGGAATTCCAAAAATAACCACCGGCTTGCGTCCAGTGTGATGTCAGTGTAATGAACATAATGCTCACTGATGATGTTGAAATAGTTTCCATCTGCCGATCTGATTGAGCACGAGTTAAAGTAAGGTGCATGCGTGTGCTGTAAACTATTCTCTCATTTTTAGACATTTAGAGTTTACAGTTTTTGTGGGAACTTATCTGCTTGCAGCAAAGACTTGAAATAAAATCCACTTGCAAGTACTCGCAAGTACAGTTGAACTTTTTAAGGTTATGCATGCAGCATCCAAACGCCTTTTTGCCACTATATTGATTATAGGGATTGTTTTGCACAATGTAAAAAATAAATGTTTGCTACAAGGTTGATTTAAAAAAAAAAATATTCCTGGTATTTTATCTTAAAAAGGGACTGTTGATATAAAATATTCAGTACTCCAGCACAGCCAGTCAAATCATTTTATGCCTTCTTAGCCTGTTGGCTTTATTGTATTTGAAATATCATGTGTAACGTGTCCTGCATCGTCATGAAAAACAAAGCAAAAGTGTTTATGGTAGTGTAGAAAAAAAGCAGGGTCTGCAAACCAAACTGCGGATTCACACAGAAACAACTTCTTCTGTTTACATCATATCGGTCTCGTTAACATTTTTTAATGTTGCAAAAGACTTCATGTAGGAGCTGATCTTCAGCAGCTTTTATCGTACTACACAGATCTGTTTGTTTCTGTTGATAATATTGCAGTGATTTTGCAAATGCAAATGTCTAAACAAGCACTAACTGACCAATTTCAAGTCTGTTCCCAGAAGAAGAGAAGAGAAGCAGGACTGTATCTTTCCGGTTTCACGGACAGGTTAAGGACAAAAACACTTATCCTTTCTGAACTAAATCTTCTGACACTGTGCTTCTAAACCCAGTTGTACATTTTTAAAGGAGCACTCTTATAAACCCTCCTTCACTATATTCATGAACCTCCTCTGGGGCCTTCCTGTTTCCTCCTGCCTGGCAGCTCCATCTTAAACGTCCTCTCTGTCAAGGGAGGCCATCTGTGGAACAGTCTTCCTCAACCCATTAGAGAATGCTCTACACTCACTTTGTTTAAGGCAAAGGTTAAAAACTGGTTATGGACAAATCAAGTGTGTGATCATGTATGAGTTGTATAGTTTTAATGTTTTATTTGGGAACAGAATGGTGTGTATGTGTAAGTTTGGTGATGGAGTTTTTATTATGAATGAATGATGAATTTTTATGAATTATTATGTCTATTTTTTATGCTTAAGGACAACAGATGGAAATTAGCCCTTGGCTATAATCTGGTATGTTTACATTCATGTAATTTTTTTTTTTTTTTTTACATTTATGTTCATTAACATGCACTGTCCTAAATAAATAAATAAATAAAATCATGTCCATCTTCTGGACCTCAACAGACCATCTCAACCTTGCCTCTCTGACTTTGTCACCAAACCACTCAACCTGAGCTGTGATCAGCTCTAATCTTGTCCATCCTGCTCACTCCCGATGAAAATCTTAACATCCCCCTCCAGCTCAGTCTTCTGCCTTTCTTTTGTGCCACTGTCTCCAAACCGTACTTGATAGCATGTCTCAGCACCATCTTGTAAACCTTCCCTTTCACTCAGGCTGCTATCCTTCTGTCTTCTGTTACGAGCCATCCCCAGCTCTCCTTTCCATCCACATGTGATCCAATAGTAAAACTGGATTTAATAAAATAACAATAACAGTTTTTTTTCTGTCACCTCCCTCAGAGAGGATGGCATGAGAACAAGCTGTGAGCCATCACAAGCCTTCACAAGAAACTTTATTGAAATTTCTTTCTGATGACAGAAAAGCACAAATACATTGGAAATAATTAACATGCATGTTATTAAGTTTGTGGAGGCCCGAACTACATAACTGCTGCCCAGCATCCATAACTGATTCTTATTCATCATCACTGCTTAAGCACAGACTGTACATCTGCACACGTTTGCATTTGCTCACTCTTAACTTACTCACACAGCATCCAAGGGCTTTTATGAGACAAGGTTCAGATAAGAAGATGCCAAAGTTACAATGTAGTCTGCCTGCAGGTTGCCAGGAACCAAACGTTAGCCATCCCTTTTCAGTTGATACTGTAGACTAATTTGTATTTAATCAAATTACCCAAACTGACTGACACTCTGCCAGTCTGGGTTCTTCAGGCCATCTGGCTCTGTCAGTAATCCACTCTTGGTACTGAGAGCAACATTATGCAACCAATGCAACACAGGTGCACCTCCTCTGAGTGAACTGGATGTAGCAACAGCTTGTGCCACATTTCCATAAACAAACCAATCTCTCATTTTATCCAGTATCTCAAGACTAACTGTACCACTCTTGCACAGATCAAGACTGATAAAGATTCTGATGGGTGGGAAAAATACTGTGGGACCACTTTTTGGTTCAAATATGCACATTTTGTAAACCTCAGCGACAAGGACTGGAGATATTGATGCTTCTGCCAGGAATTCAACTGAAGCTAGACTCGCTGTCCTACACACTCACTATTTGGATTAATTAGACCTGAAATATGGGTAAATTGTTCTTCCTTCTTCTTCTTTTGCCTCAGATCTTTTTCCATGTATAAACTGGATGTTGTTCATTTGTTGTGTGTGGCAGTTGTATTTGTTTGCAATGTTTGTTTTTAATGGTTGTGGTCACCCCACCATCTGATCTGTAGTCACCCAGGAAGTGCTGCTTCCTGCAAAACAATGCAGGAGTGCCACTAAATCGATTCAAGCATAAATAACTGTCTTTAATAAAGCGGAGGACTATCCTAAAATGTTATATAGCAAATAAATTATGATGCCACTGTATACAATACTGTCAGTTTTCCAACAGTGAGACTTGTGAGCTGTGCTGTGAGAGCATGTCACAGATTTGTGCAGTGACGGTTTACATCAGCAAACTCTTTCAGATGCAGAAATGCTGCATGCAATCTCTCCAGGAGGCTCCAGAAGAGTTTAAACTTTAAAAAGTCTTCTCTGATCCCTCCCCTCCAAAGGAGTCACACACTGGGAACATTTGGGGGATACAAAATGGTTTTTCCACGTTATAGATCGGCTGGTGTTGATTTTCTCATTACTGGTGATGAAAGGCTTGCTTTAATGTAGCAGATGAATTAGTTTGTCCATCCAGTCATTTGTCTCAGTTTCATCCATTTACAACAGTGTGTTTCATCAATGCGCAGCCATCTCACTGGATGTTCCATTTAATCAAGCTTTTATATTTAACCCCAAAATGTCAACTATTAGTCCACAATGATAAATCACAGCTCTGTGCCTGATATGCTAAAGGAGGCAACATCCTGTCCATGCAAGCCATTTGGACGGAGTGACTATGCTTTTAAGGAAAGGAAAATGGAAAGAGAATAAGGAACATCTTTAAGCCAATCTGGGTTTCTGCCAGCCTGCCTCTAACCTTTGCTCTTTTAGTTTGGGAGTTAGCTAGTTTCCTTTTTCCTCTGACATCACTCTCCAGGATCCACACAGTGATAACACGGCCCGACTGCATGACATTACTGCTTCCTTCAATACACATGGGAGAATTGTGTTAAAAATCCCACATGACTACAGCCTAACTGCAGTTTCCAGTGAGCACCAGCTGCACAGCTGGTGTCCATGGGAGAGACAGAGCGGATACACAAATTCCAGACTGTTATGAGGCAGGGAAATACATTTCCTTGGGCAAGATTTTTCTTACGGCACACCACACTGTGGTGTGTGTCCAAACTATTATGGTATCATATGGCAAATGTTACCTCATGCACATGTTTCTGCGCCACAAACGCAGAAACATGTGCATGATGTTTCAGCCGAATATTGCAAATGCCGCGTTTAGCAACTAAAATCAAACTCTGGAGTAGATGCATTCATTCATTTTTTTTTTCATTTAACAGAGTGCAGCTGACAGAGAAAGCTGAATGAAATCAGTGTTTTGCAGTCAGTTTTTCAAGGACTTGTGACTTCTTGGCACTCTGTTGGCAGAATCAATGACTAATCAGGTATGATGAAAATAAAATAAAAATATAAACATCTAAAGCATGAAAAACATGGAAAAGTCCTGCGTGCTGATTTGTTGATGAAAGTTTGATCAGGAATACTCTTGCTTGCTGAAATCTTAGTGACAGTGCATTTTACTTCAATCCATCCATTTTCTTAACCACTTATCCAATTTAGGGTCAGAGGGCGAGTGAAGACATTCCCAGCTGGGTAAGCATTAGAACAGAAATGTGTATTTATTTACTCCCTAAATAAATACACTGGAGCTGCTATATGCAAAACATCTCTAAATTAAAATCTGATAATAATTGTTAGGGACTTGGGACCTGTTACAAGTAAAGGTATTTACCTACAAAACAATCTGAGTCACTCTTTGCCAGCTTTGAGGAAAAAAGGCTTCTGTTATCTTTGTAAAACAGAGCTTTATATTGTAATAAACTTTGCAGCGCTTTCAAATTCTTGGATTTGATATGTTCAGTCTAGTTCTGAAATCTGAAAGCAAATTACTGCTCCTCATAAGTTTTGTTTTTTGTCTCATGCCTCAGATCTTAATTTGTTGTTCTAGCCTATTTCAGAAATATGAGCCAAATACTAAAGTAAAGCACAAAGGGGAAAGAAAAAAATGCACCTTGTGTAAAAAAGTTTTTTCTCTTTGGTAATGCAAGCCAGATGTGAGCGGGGACCATGGAAACAGGTGATGATAGCATTACACTGGGATTGCAAACAGATGGAGAGAAGTTTGAACCTATTCGGGTGTCACTGTCGATATCATAAATTAAGATTCCCCCCCCCCCCCCCAATAAAATAATTTCTGTATAAATAATAGAAAAATTTTAGGTGCTGGGTAAACACAAGGAGGCCTCGTTCATTGTTTGGCAGCAGCTGGTAGCACTTCATGGACCGATCGTATATGTGTATCCATAAGTTACACTGTGGTGTGCATATGTAGTTATCAGTTGATTGGTACAGCAAAAGCCTCACTGCTTTGAGCTTTGGTGTTTCTCGACTGTTTCCCCAGCAGACATAAAGAGTTTTCCTCTGTGAGTGAGTGTACAAGGCACAGGTCTGCTTCACATCAGGTGGATATATCGCTGGGAGAAGAACGTCTCCAGCAATCAGCCTTGATGAGGCGGATGCTGGAGCTGTCCTGGGAGACAAGGGAAAGCCACTGTACGTGTCGGACCGGTCTCCGAGAGGGAGAGGACGCTGTGCAGACCCGTGCTGAATGGCAGCGTGGCCACCCCTGAGAGATTGTTATTTAGTGAGCAATTACATCTCGCAGCACTGAGAGAAGCAATGATCCCCCCCACCCCACCCTATTCTCCAACAAAATACCAGCTGGACTGTTCATCATGTGACCTCATCTCAAGAACTGAAGTTTGCATCGAACATCTGCTGTTGCATAAAAAAAAAGTTAAAAAAAAATCTAAAGCAGCTAAATCAGGACGACTGAGTCACAACATCATGTGTGTTTCAGAAGCAGTAAAGAATTTTTAAGGAAAAAAAATACCAGCTGAAAGGATTTTAAACAAAGTGAACATTGCCATTTTCCAAGCTATCCCCAGAGCTACCACAAGAGAGCACAGCTGGCTGACTCTCCCACTCTCTGCTGAGCCTCCCCTGTGTCACACACAGGTGTAAAAGCCCAGGCCTTCAGCACAGATTCATACTGTCACCGCTTCAACCAGCCACCCCAAATGGGGCCTCGTTCTCTGCCATTTGGGAAAATAGACTTTCACAGTAATGGACACTTAAGAAGGCGACACCTCGGCCCATCATGGTGCCACTTGACAACATGACACTGAGCTCTTAAATCGTTAGATCACAGTGAAATGATTTATTGGCCCCTGTAGCATACAGTGTTATCGGGGGAGCATTAAAGATGGTCTTTGTTTTAGATTTCACACATTCTGTAATGTGTTTATGCAGCTGGATAGTTTTATTGGAGCAATTGAATTAAGCAGTGATGAGTGGGCTCAAGTACCACGCACAACTCAGAAATGTCACACCTGTCAGTGCTGGGAGCTGGATGGGTTATGAAATGTTGTGCGTATGCAGGAACTAAACTGATCTGACCTGACTGATCTGAAATGTAAAAAACTTGGCAGTCGAGATTCAGATTTCTGATACACAAGATCCTAATATAAAAATAAAAATAATTTATCTGGTTTTATTATAGACTTTTACCACAGTCTTGTTGGTTTGTACAAGGCCCGTTACACAATTTTATTTTGTTTTTCCCTCCTCTCGGTGCCGTTGATTAAGTGCTACTACAGTTTTTCTTTTTAAAAAAGGCAAAGCTTAGTTGCGGTCTGCTCAAGAGGATCAGCTCATTTCCTTCAGCATGCAGCACAGAGCGCTGAGAGTAGAGCCGTCTCGGCTTTTGTTGAATCGGTCATGCAGCTTCTTTGACACACAATGGCATTGGGGCGGTTGGTGGGGTGGTGACGCTTTCGCATGCAGGACCACCTGGCCGCCTATGGGTGACCAGGATACACAGACTCTCTCTCTCACACACACACTGGTGATTGTGTCTTTATCTGTCTACTGACAGCAGATTGTTTGAAAGTTTCTTTCTCTCCCTCCCCCTACTATAGAGTGAGTTAACATGCTTTATTCTGCTTTGACATACAAAACCGCATACGCTATGATGTGCAATAGGCTCTTACATGTCCCAACTAACTGGTCCCTGCTTAGAGGATTATTTGAAACACTAACCTACAGGCTTCATTCTAAGTTTTGTTTGAGAAGTTAAAGCTGTTTTCCATTATTAAGCCTCCACATTAATCATCCATACTTCTTTTTTCTATAGCAAGACAACACACCCTTAAACATCCACCTCATTTGGCATGTGGTGATAATCTCTGAATGTTTTGTGTACTCGTAACATGTTTCGAATAGAAGGCCTCTGGGTGTAAAAGTTTCCTATTGATTTGTTTACTTCTGGGATATTCATGACCCACATTATCTCAGCAGTTAAGGAAAACTTTAAAATAATTTTTCGGCGCAAAGTAGGGAGTCTTGGAGCAAATAATGAACTCTGCTGTTATATTACAAACATCAGAAAGGTATTTTTCATGTTTATCTTTCTCTCTCGTAGCCTCAGAAGTACTTAAGAGGAAAAGGAAACCAGACCTTAACGTGCAACTGCACATTCTCATTAAAACGAGGTTGCTAAGACAAGATAGAGAAACAAAATAAACAATCACCAGTCGCACCATTCTTCATCCGGAGCAAGAATGCAGAAGCTGAGGGGCCGCTGGGATTCAGGGGCCTGTTAGTGATGACACTCCTGATCCAGCCTTGACAAAGTCCAGCATCATTGCCCCCCCCCCCCCCCCCCATTGCTCTCTCCCTCACACACACACATAGAGGCCATTTGTTTTGTTAAGTACTTGCTAAATGCTACAAGCTGATTATCAGGAAAGACCTGATCTCAATTTTCTTCAGAAACTAAAGGGTTTAACACTACACACCTCCTCCTCATCCTGTTATCACTGACTTATTTATTTATTTATAAAATCTGTATGATGAGGTTTACTTGGTAGATGTGGTGGGAATTACAGCTAGATTGGAGTTACTTGTGGATGTTTAAAGGCATTAGTATTAGTAATGCATGGGAGTCCAGTGCATGGGGCTGCAGCTAAAACAAGGCTCCCAAAGAACGTTTTTTTTTTCACTTTTTCAAAGTGCATTTATTCAGAATTGCCAGCGTTGCTCTTTCTACAGGTCTCCAAAGGACTGGTTTTACACTGTCTACACGCATTACTCCCATAGTCTGTTGAAGGCTGATCCTGTCACCCACATCTTTCCTGCAGCCGGGCCACCCAGCCTGGATGTGCCACCAACATGTCATCCCTCTGTGTGGTCCTCAACAAAATAGAAACAGAGAAACAGAGGGAAGCAAAGCATTGCCAACCAAGAGAGAGATGTTTCAAAATATGACAGTGTCATCTCTGGGAGGGGAGTGCGCAGCAAAGAAAAGGGAAGCGAGAGTGGAGAAAGAAGCGTGTGAAGAAAAGCTGTATGCTGAACTGGAGCCGTGGTAAATTTACTGTGAGGTGGATTTCAATCTTCAGCTGATTAAAAAAGAAAAACAAAATCTGTATAAATGATAAAAAGAGAACAAGAGGAGTTACATGAAAAATAAGTATATGAAATATTCCTTTTTGCCAAATGCCAAAAAACAGGAAGCAATTCATCTTAAACTATTGATTGCACCTGCAGCTTTATTGAGATTTTAGGCCACTAAATAACAAAGAATCCTCCCGTTTGTTTTTACATCAAAAGTATACCATTTCTCTCACAGAATAAATGAGAAAATATTATTATAAACTGTAAAAATAAAAAAAAACTATATGAATATAAATTTAAAAATATAAACTCTAAAATTATAAACAGCTGTACAGTCATTCATTATTCAAAAAAATAAAAACAAACCAAAAAAGAAATGGAAAGTAAAACTGTCACAATGTTTGGGAACTTTGCGGTGCTCTGCCACACACTTTCGCAGCTTGACATTTTTGCAGTGATTCCAGTGTATTTTGCGGTCTTTTGTGATTGTTTCCAGTTGATTTATGTGTCAGTTGATGGATATTAAATAACTTTCACTGGCATCGTGCTCTTTGGGAATTTTAAAGACAACGATCTCCAGGTCATGGGATAGATATCCGATGTACTGAATGTGTTTTGTGTTAGGGAACTACTCTGATGGCTGAATGATACCAGCTTCACTTCTGTGATTTACGTAACATGACATTATAGAAAGGAAAGATAAGCGATGGAAAACAAATGATCTGCAGGGCATGATGATTGTTCGAGTCGCCCTCTAAACTCTTTCCCCCCATTATTACAGCTGAGGTTCTGCTAAGTTAGAGTACATTCATAACTCCCCCTGAGCCTCACTTAACTATTCATTTGATGCTATCTGCAGCTGTTTGCAGCCAGTCCTATTATTTTAATTACAATCAAATGTTTGTTTAGCACAACGGCATTTCTATTTTTTTTTTTCCACAAATGCCAGATATTCATTGGAAAATATCAAAAAAGGCCCCTATAGCCCTTACCAAAAGTGCCAATATGTGAGTCAGTACTGTTTATATTATTGCTATTACAACGGCTTCCAAGGTCCGGTGAGCAAACTGTCCTGAGTGTATTTTTGCACATGTACTAAATTATATGCAGTAATCACTCAGCCACCAGGACATCAGCGCTTTGAAACATAATTCTTGCAATCAGAAGACACGTACCAGCAACAGCAGACACACTCAGTGCAGTTTAGTGAGATACTGCCCAGTGGAATGGCAGAGCTCAGTCAACTGCCAAGGCCAATGCCCTGTTTGCAGTTTTAAAGAACAAAATCTAATGTTTTTTCTTTGCCCAGGTGCTACCTCTTCACGGGTAGGGGCTTAGCTGCTTTAGTCTGCTGACAACCAGAAAGATACACAAACTAACAAACACGACAAAAGCACAACCTCTGACCATGTTACACCTCCTTGATAAATGTCTCAACTAAGAGCTGGCAACATAAGCCCCAATATGTTAGTGTAATGTTGAGCATTTAATGTGCCAAACGCTGGCTTAGAATCAATTCATTGTCTCAGACAAACACAACAACGATGATGAAATACAGATGTGCCAAGTTGTTGCAGTCAAACAGTTTACAGTACCCTGTCATAAAAATATAGGAAAACCTTTCATCTCCATAATAGGTAGGGCCTTTGTCTTACAGTAAACATTTTTACAGTTTGTACATCTACTATTTGCATCAATGAAACACACGCTGAGACTATAAACTACTCTGCTGACTTTGCCTTTTATGATAGAGACAAAGTGAAACATTACAAGTAGAAACAGAGACAAGAAAGCTTCCATGACCAAAAATGATGCCTACAGATTCTCGATATGCATAAGCAGATATCAGCTTGCACTGATGAATGAAAACACAACACGACCTCTTACAGATGTTATTTTGCATTGGACCACACAAATAGGTGATACTGTAACCGGAAGCGATCATTAGTATGAAAGTAATGCAGGGCAACAAAATGGGGAGAGGATGTAACATCCCTTTATGAAAAGTGTAGTGTTTTACTCCACGTAGAAGTTCCAGTGTTCAATGTGATGGACCTCACGAAAGATTTTCTATAGTTTTGTGAGTTGATAGTTAGAGAAACGCATCATCTGCATACAGCAATAATCTTCCACATGCTTTTGTCTTTGGATTTATAGGTGTGGGTGGAAGTGGGTAAATGAAACTGTAAAAATGTGGGAAAAGACTCTTAAGAGTTAAACTTAAAATAAAAACATGGAGATGTTTTTGGTTTATCCCTCTCGCTGATATTTCACTGCCAAGCCACATGAGGTCAAATTAATTTAGTTAGTGGTCTGTTCATGCATCGAAATGTTACACTGCTTTGACAGATCATTGTAAATGCAGCATGGCATGATTTAGAGACAAAACTTAGTGGGATCTGGGGTTTTAGACATGGTGGAAGAAGCCGGCAAGATGATAAACACACAACGAGCTGTGCACTCAACAAGTGGAGATGCCACTGAAACCAGAGGCCCTAACTTGCAGCTCATTTAAACCTCTCTGGTTTAAATGAGCCAAAAAGCTTCTGCAAATGATGCAAAGGAAATTTGGGAATTTCAGGGTACTCTGCTAAGAGGAAAGGAAAGTGCTCAGTTCATTTTTTCTTGCTCCAGTTTTTGTGTTCATGCCGTTTCACTGTTTCTGATTTAATTGGGCTACATGTATCAAATGTAGAGGATAATACTTACATGAAAAAAATGCAATAAACAAGAAATTAGCAATAATGTTAAAGTGAATTTCCCAAGCTGAAACAGGATCTGTAAATGCTGCAGTCTTAGGCATTAACTTTGTTTATAAGCCTAACATACCAACACCAAACCTTGTTTAAGCCTTGTTTAAGGCAGCTAAACTCTCGCACCACATGTGAACAGTGTTTGCCGCAGACAATTGCCACTGCTGCATTACACAATACGCAACACCACCAGTACATCCAAATCCAAAGTTATGTGCAGCATGTGGTAATTTCACACGTAAACTAATGACACACTGGAAAGTGAAAGGATGTGAACGATACCGTAATGTGAAGACATTATGGGGGAACAGCTGGGCAACTTTCAGCCATGACGCTGCACTGCTCTGGCCTGTAGAGATCCCACTCATGATCATTAAAGGGAACTCTGTATCCTGTCCCAAAACCTCCAGCCTATTTATCTTTGATTTCAGTCTCCCTCTGACACACACAAAGACACAGTTTCATTCATTCACACTGTGCTCCACACTCATGTCTCCTGCCCCCTCAAACACGAGACAGTGAGTATGAGCAGAAATACAGAGAAACAGTCACACAGCCCATTTTCTGTCTAAGCTTTCATTGTCAAATTAAGCTCCATATGTTAGTGGACAACAAGCTACAAATGCCTGGCCTAAACAACAGTGCGTTCCTCATCATTTGTTGTGAAAACAGTTCCTCTGGTGGCCTCCCTGCCCCCGGCCCACATTTCCCCACTGTAAATCATGATAAAATGACTTGCAGGTGTCAGGATTAAAGAATTCTCTTGAAGGGCTTTGGGCCACAGACGCAGACACAGCTGCTGCCGTCCTTTTGCCAGGTTCTTTATTGCTATTTTGTTTTCAGTTTAGGGTGATGATGGTCTTGCAGTACCAGTGCTGGTTTGGACCAAACGACAACTTCCACAGGGTGTGTATGCATAACTTACCAGTCTTATAATGTTAATGACTGAGAAAGTATGGAGCCATCCTAATGTGCAGCGTGTTTCCTTTCAATGAACATCAACTTATCTTAATTACATTTTTATTCAAATGTAAAGTTTTGTTGTTCTTTATAATCCAGCATTGCAGTCTTCTTGTCTGCACATGGAAAATGGAAAACCTACATTGCATCAATGAAGAACTGTTATATTTCCAGAAAGATCTGAAATATAATGATGTCTCCTCAGGCTTAATAGTTTGTTTTTTTAATGATTTCTTCAATTAGTGATAAACAGAAGATGAAAAACAGCAAGAATCATTTGTAATAAGCTCACCCTTAATATCCTAAAGTATACTGCAGGTCATTTGATGCAGATTCCAAAAACAATTTATTAACCCAGAGGGCCAGATGAGAAACTGCGAGTGTTGTGGATGACCGCCCTCAACAACAGTTCCAGTTTCTCATGTGGCCCCTTGGGAAAATTAACTGCCCTTCCTGGTACTACACAAGTTATTAATGACACCCTTCGCTAACACACTTCATTTGATCAAAGTGCTGGTGGTCATTCTGAACATGATTTCATAACTCAGCAGACATTCGGTATCAAAGAGAGAGATGGAGCGACTGACAAGCAGTTTGGAGCATTAATCACCGGTAAACTCTGGATAATGATAGTTATTTGTAGTAGTTTGATCTTTATTAAACTTCTTTCAACAAATTTTAGGTTCACCATAATTATTACTAGAATAAAAATAGGACAGAAACTTCCTTGTGACTAAGACAAAGTTGGTGGTTGTCCAGTGATTGCATTCAATGTTCTTTTGCTGTCGAAGGTCCTATTGTTCTGACTCCAAGGTTCACCAGGTGGGAAGTAAACTTCCTTCAACAAACTGTGTCCCATCTTGGAGTGACTGCACTTACTCTTGGGCAAACTGGTGAATTTTTGCAAATAATTTCTCTCTAATATATAAATGCAGACATAATGCCAATATGTTGCAATCAATCAAACTCAAAATTGTACTTACTATGTAGTCTTGTTCCATAATCCCACTAAATGCTTAAGACTACAATACGGCTCTCTGCTTTATGAATGATAATACATTTTCAATTATCATCATTAATATGAAAAAAGTTATCTTATTTCTCAAATAGTTAGGAAAGTCAGTTGCTTCAGTTATTAATTTAATACCAAAAATACTTGTGTGTATAGTTTTAAGTTGTTTTAATGTGCACAAATGCCTCAAAAATGGGTGATTTGAACACGTTGCTAGGTGGTTGCTTGGTAACGTGATGGCGTCATAATATATGATGTATAATTCAACTTCTGTGGAAACAAAATAGATGTAGCTGTTGTTAAATTAAAACGATATCATGCTTTTACAAGGTGTTAATAGTTTCATAAAATAAACAAATGGTTCCATTTAGCCTGTTGCTAGGTGGCTACTAGGCAACAAGATGATATCATAATATCTGACATAGATGAGAACCTTGAGGGAAGACGTACCTGTGTGTCAATCTCGATTGCTTAACTCCTGATTGTGAAGGAGTTCAAACAAACAAACAAACAGAGACTTTGTGGTGATAATGGGGCTTTACTCAGCTATGTGAGCATGCAGCTCAGACTGGAAATGTTCCCAGCCACTAATATAGACATTTCTCACAGCGGTCACTTTGATTTGTCAGGTGTAACTAATAATATTATGTGATGGCTCCATTCCATTTAGGTGGCCCAGTAAGCCATGACGGTGAGCCAACAAGCACAACAGAAGAGGCCTGGGCTTGGCACCAGAGCAGTTAGATCTCACACGGCCATCGTTAATGTTATTAACCACACCTGTGTTTGGCTGTGGAAACATCAGTGGAATAACAATGACCACAAAAAATAAAACACTATTCAACTGTTAAAACACAGTTAAATCTGGATAATGATGTTGTTTTTGTATAAAGCAAAAAACACTATATCAGTCTTAATTAGCGAGGCTTGAGGGAACATTTCCTTCGAAACCTCACCGACACCGAGATGGGAGGGAAATGTAATTTGTCGAGAGGGCTTGGTGTGCCAACGAAATGAGCTTGTGCAGATCAGGCTGCTCAGAGCAGTTTGTTGGACCACTTGTGTATAGTGTAGAGCTGTTCCAAGCACGTACCAGCCACACTTGACGTGAAACTTTGATGTAAAATAAATGTGTCTCTCTGCTTTTATCACTCTTGGGCGACGAAGCTATGACTACTATTACCTTGCACCTTGAGTCCAAAACCACTGTGGGGAGTTTTGTGAAGTTGCTGGGCAGTGATGAGCGCCACTCCTGCAAGGCTAAATGGAAACTGGATGCCCAGAGGAGTTAAACAGGATGGGAATGAGGTTTCCTTGAGGATACATTCCTCACAATGAATGCCTTTTGGTCCAAGTGTTTGTTTTTTAAGCACATATTTCTCATAGTTTTACTTGATATGATACATTTGTACTTTAAATTAAACATGCTTTACCCTAGCACTGAACCATTTGTGTATATGAAAAAAAAAACTTGTAACAAACCCAATGGGAATTATCGCCCAGCTCTGCAGCTTCACGCAGGATTGACCTTTTCATTTTTGGTCCATACATTTGGTTGGTAAGTAAAAGGTTGCTATGTTGATTCCAGCCAAAGACAAATTCTTTCAGAGCTGCATCAGGAAGGAAATCAGGTGTAAAAAAGAAAAGAAAAGAATAAAAGCTAACAACTGTATGGTTGACAGAGTTCTTATTTTATTACTATAAGAAACTATTTTCTGGAAAAAATACTCATGGTATTGTGCAAACACTTTCCAAAGGTGAAGCAGGAGTCAGTGGGCACTTGTGTGTTTGCCTGTAGACAAACAAAAATCTCCTGGAGCTCACAGTATTATCATGAGTCTGGTTTCTTAGTGATCTTCTCTCCAAGGTGCACTACCCATTCACAGGGTTCATACACCTGCCAAGTCCCACTTTAACCCCTGCTTGCAGACCAGTTACAGTTGTTCATTAAAACAGTTTGACAGAAATCACATGAGATCATTGTTTCCATTAATTAAAGTGTTGATGCTAAAACACCGACCGTGTTATAAGGTATATTTTTGTGATAAGGGCCTTGCTGGCTATGCTGCATAAAAGGCTGAAAACTATAGCACACAAACTTGCTTTTGGGGTTTTTTTTGTTGTTGTAAAGCACTAAAAATAAAATTATAGTTTTAGTTGCTTACAATTTTGAGACAAATACAGCCTTAAGCAGAGAACTGAAGTTCTCAAATTTGAATAATATCAGCAAAATCACACGGTTATACCAAGGCAAATCACAGACCTCTAATAGGCCCCTACAATCACTACTTTAGTTTAAAGACAGGAGGTTGCATGGTTGTATGTATGTTGGTTGCCCTCGGGAAAACCATTTTTGGAGATTATACTGTCTATTAAAAATGCAATCTATCCATCCATCCTCCCCAAACTGTTCTCACAAAGTTGGGAACTTGAAATGATCAAAAATATAGCATTAGCAAGAAAAGGAGCTTGAACTTATCATCTTAACGGCTAGTTGTTTGTTTACTGATCACCTTGGCCAACATGTAATATAGAGGAGTAACACTGTAGTGTGTACAGCTCTTTTAGCATGTTAGCAAGGAAAGTCTTGATGGTTAATGAAACAAGCAAGCTGAAAAAGTTGAAAGCTCCACCGTGCGTTGTCCATAATTCTGAGTAACCAGATTTGTGACTTTGTTGTCAGACTCCTGTTGTAGCTAGACTGATGTGTCTGGAAGAAAAAGGAGACAATCAAGAACAAATGAAAGGTTTTTATTTATCTTTAATAAAACACCCAGCACGCCCCTGCGGGCGGTTTATCCTTCAAGCTCGGGTCCTCTACCAGAGGCCTGGGAGCTTGAGGGTCCTGCGCAGTATCTTAGCTGTTCCCAGGACTGCGCTCTTCTGGACAGAGATCTCCGATGTTATTCCCGGGATCTGCTGGAGCCACTCGCCTAGCTTGGGAGTCACCGCACCTAGTGCTCCGATTACCACGGGGACCACCATTACCTTCACCCTCCACATCCTCTCGAGCTCTTCTCTGAGCCCTTGGTATTTCTCCAGCTTCTCGTGTTCCTTCTTCCTGATGTTGCTGTCATTCGGAACCGCTACATCGATCACTACGCCCGTCTTCTTCTGTTTGTCTACCACCACTATGTCCGGTTGGTTAGCCACCACCATTTTGTCCGTCTGTATCTGGAAGTCCCACAGGATCTTAGCTCGGTCATTCTCCACCACCCTTGGGGGCATCTCCCATTTTGACCTCGGGACTTCCAGGTTATACTCCGCACAGATGTTCCTGTACACTATGCCGGCCACTTGGTTATGGCGTTCCATGTATGCCTTGCCTGCTAGCATCTTGCACCCTGCTGTTATGTGCTGGATTGTCTCTGGGGCATCTTTACACAGCCTGCACCTGGGGTCTTGCCTGGTGTGATAGACCCCAGCCTCTATGGATCTTGTACTCAGAGCTTGTTCTTGTGCTGCCATGATTAGTGCCTCTGTGCTGTCTTTCAGTCCAGCTTTGTCCAGCCACTGGTAGGATTTCTGGATATCAGCCACTTCCTCTATCTGCCGGTGGTACATACCGTGCAGGGGCCTGTCCTTCCATGATGGTTCCTCGTCTCCCTCCTCTTTCTTGGGTTTCTGCTGCCTGAGGTATTCACTGAGCACTCGGTCAGTTGGGGCCATCTTCCCAATGTATTCTTGGATGTTCGTTGTCTCATCCTGGACTGTGGTGCTGACACTCACCAGTCCCCGGCCCCCTTCCTTCCGCTTAGCGTACAGCCTCAGGGTGCTGGACTTGGGGTGAAACCCTCCATGCATGGTAAGGAGCTTTCTTGTCTTTATGTCAGTGGCTTCTATCTCCTCCTTTGGCCAGCCTATTACCCCAGCAGGGTACCTGATCACGGGCAGGGCGTACGTGTTGATGGCCCGGATCTTGTTCTTACCATTCAGCTGACTCCTCAGGACTTGCCTGACCCTCTGCAGGTACTTGGTGGTTGCAGCCTTTCTAGCGGCCTCTTCATGGTTCCCATTTGCCTGCGGGATCCCCAGGTACTTGTAACTGTCCTCTATGTCTGCAATGTTGCCTTCTGGTAGTTCAATCCCCTCAGTTCTGACTACCTTCCCTCTCCATTTTACCATCCGACTACACTTCTCCAGTCCGAACGACATTCCAATGTCATTGCTGTATAGCCTTGTAGTGTGGATCAGTGAATCGATGTCTCGTTCACTCTTGGCATACAGCTTGATGTCATCCATGTACAGGAGGTGGCTGACAACTGCTCCGTTCCGTAGTCGGTATCCGTAGCCAGTCTTGTTAATGATCTCACTGAGGGGGTTCAGGCCTATGCAGAACAGCAGTGGGGACAGAGCATCTCCTTGGTAGATCCCGCACTTGATGGTGACTTGTGCTATGGGCTTGGAGTTGGCCTCTAGTGTTGTACGCCACATCCCCATTGAGTTCCTGATGAAGGCTCTTAGGGTCCCATTGATCTTGTACAATTCTAGGCATTCCAGTATCCAGCTGTGGGGCATTGAGTCATAGGCCTTCTTGTAATCAATCCAGGCAGTGCACAGGTTGGTCAGTCTGGTCTTGCAGTCTTGGCTGACTGTTCTGTCTACCAGTAGCTGGTGTTTTGCGCCTCTGGTATTCTTGCCAATTCCTTTCTGTGTCCCACTCATGTATTGACCCATGTGCCTGTTCATCTTAGCCGATATGATGCCTGACAGGAGCTTCCATGTAGTACTGAGGCAGGTTATTGGTCGGTAGTTGGAGGGGACCGGTCCCTTCTTGGGGTCCTTGGGGATCAGGACCGTCCGACCTTCGGTTAGCCATTCCGGGTGTCTCTCGTTAACTAGCAGCTGGTTCATTTGTGCTGCCAGACGCTCGTGGAGTGCAGTCAGCTTCTTTAGATATATATATATATATATATATATATATATATATATATATATATATATATATATATATATATATATATATATATATATATATAAGATCCTGTGGGACTTCCAGATACAGACGGACAAAATGGTGGTGGCTAACCAACCGGACATAGTGGTGGTAGACAAACAGAAGAAGATGGCCGTAGTGATCGATGTAGCGGTTCCGAATGACAGCAATATCAGGAAGAAGGAACACGAGAAGCTGGAGAAATACCAAGGGCTCAGAGAAGAGCTCGAGAGGATGTGGAGGGTGAAGGTAACGGTGGTCCCCGTGGTAATCGGAGCACTAGGTGCGGTGACTCCCAAGCTAGGCGAGTGGCTCCAGCAGATCCCGGGAATAACATCGGAGATCTCTGTCCAGAAGAGCGCAGTCCTGGGAACAGCTAAGATACTGCGCAGGACCCTCAAGCTCCCAGGCCTCTGGTAGAGGACCCGAGCTTGAAGGATAAACCGCCCGCAGGGGCGTGCTGGCTGTTTTTATATATATATATATATATATATATATATATATATATATATATATATATATATATATATATATATATATATATATATATATATATATTAGGGGTGCAACGATACACAAAATTCACGATTCGGTTCGATACTTTGGTGTCACGGTTCGATATTTTTTCGATACAAAAAAATGTTCATGCATTTTTAATTTGTCATTTATTAAAATTATAAATATATATTTTAACTCAAAAGTACAGTTTTTAAATTTAACCCTAACCCTTGTGCGTGTTTTTTATTTTGACAGCGAATGCGCACCTGCGGACCACTTATGTGCAGCCCTGGTTATTTAGCTCATCATATTGCAGCCACAGAAATTCTTTTGTCCATGAAACCATAAAGCTGCACTTTCTTTTTGCCTTATAGTCTGATTTATCATAACTTCTCCGTTTTGTGGTAAGCTTTTCTTTGGCTGTCACTTCTTCACCCTGACCTGTCTTATTTGGCTCAGCAGAACTGAAATGCTTTTACACATGCACTCACATAAGCTCAGCGATTCTCTGCGCGATCAACCTCTCACATGTTTAAGCTTGCTGCGGGAGATTTCACTTGTCATGTTTGCATAGTAAGCTAACGATTAATAAGACGATGTCAGAGGAATTGGTGCACAAATTATCATCACTCACAGATCAGTGCTGTCGCTCTCTATACACAGTTCGCACGATTGCAAAGTGAAAGCAAAAAAACAAGCGCAAATTCAAACGCGACTTCAATATGTCACATATTGACAGTGGCTCACCGATGCCAATGACATAATTACCCAGCTACATTTCTGAAAGAATGCAAAAGCATTGACATATATTTTTCCTACAATAGCCCGACGGGCAGGGAAGAGATAGATTTTGGTAGCCCGACTGAAAAAATCGCTAGCTCCGGGACGTCGGGCTAGCGATATTGCAAGCCCTGTATCTGATTGAGGAATCACTCATCTTTGGAAAAGAGAGTTTATTACAGAGAAATGGCTCTTTCCAAAATAAAAGCTATACTATCCGCTTCTTCTGGGCTATATTCTCAGCAGCATAAGGAGAATCATGTGCTAACAGCTGTCTAAATGACTCGGCTAAAGTTAGTAGCATGCTTGCTTTTTTTTGTCTGCTTCCACTTGTCTTTGCACTAGGATGATGTCGGCATAAATGTGCACTCATATTCGTTGTGTTCCCACTAGTGCTTTCAGGTTAATCTCGTTGAAATGACCTTAACGCCACAACACGGCAAATCTCCGTTAACGAGCTACCGCCGATCGCTCCGTGCATGGGGCTAGACGGCCAACACGTTAACGAGCTAACTGCGCTAACACACTAGTTCACACCAATGTAATTGAGCATTGCATGGCACATCCAACATACTGTTTTACTTTAGTCCATGACTCGCTTACCTTCAGGGTCATACATCACATGAAAACCAAAATAATTCCAAACGCCAGATCTGAATGAGGTTCAACTTGCCTGTTGCAAGGAGAGCTTAACTTCTGTCTCGCTAGCTTGCCCTGCGCTCTTCCTTCTGACTATGCTGTCTGTGTTGAGCGCTCAGTGGATCTGCGCTCGACAGTGCAGCCTAGGCGGAGTAGTCGAACACAGATTCACTGAGCGCTCAACACAGACAGCATCGTCAGAAGGAAAGTTGATAAAATAAATTACAAATGTTGTATTGTTCGATACATATGCGTACCGAACCGAAAGCACTGTATCGAACGGTTCAATATCGATACGAATATCGTTGCACCCCTAATATATATATATATTATTGAAGAGACGGCCAAGCCACCTGCAACAAAAAGATAAACAATAATTACCGGAAGTAGGTCAACCTAAAACACACAAAGGAGTAAGCCACCACAGATACACAGCTCAGCCATAATCACTACAAAGGCTCTCCAGCACTAGAGCGCTTCTCTTCCTCACCTTAAATACTCGCAGGCATAATCGTTGAATAGAGTGAGCTGTGCGCATTTTACTGGCTCCACAGGAAATCGGGCAGTACCTGAGACAGGGCAGTGAGCCATAGCACACACTCACAGCCACGAGCACAGTGGGCTTGCTACGGCTCTAACACTGTTATTCATATTCTTGGAAGTGAAGTCTCCAGAGAGAGTCACAGAGGGAGTCTCCAGAGGAAGTCATGAGTTTTCATTGGCATTGATGTAGCATATGTCCTTCCTGAGGGGAAAATGAACAGGTGAGTCAGGGACAGTGTTGAACACTATCCCTGACTCACCTGTTACAGCGAGAACTCAGAATTCCCCAAGTCTGACCATGAAACAAATCCACTCAGTAATTCTGGTAATATTTCTCAACTCTGACTTCTTCATTTTAGGCAATTTCCCAAAACTGCCAGTATTAGTGTAAACAGATCTAAATATAAATATTCAAATCTAATCTAGTTCAATAAATACAATGATATTTTTATTTCCAGCTTTGTGAATTGAACAAAATGAGAAAATTTTTCAATCTCGGGTTGACTTTCTCTTTTCCAATCACTGCATTTATATGAAGTAGATTTAACCTCAAAGTTTGATAACTGAAGCCAATGTGAAAGCTCCTTGTGGTTCATGGTCAGCTGGCAGATGGCTGGCCCTCCCTGAACCTGGTGCTACTGGAAGTTTCTTCCTGTTAAAAGGGAGTTTTTCCTTCCCACTGTCAGCACGGGCTTGGTCATCTGATTATTTGGTGTTTTCTCTCTATTACTGTTTGGTCTTTACCTTAAAATATAAAGAGCCCCAAGATGACCTTTGTTGTGACTTGGTGTTGCTAAATTGAATTGAAATGTATTCTTTCTAACGACCAACAGGGGGCGACTCATGTTGTAACAAAAAGTCAGAGTTAATTCAGTGAAAAAAACCAACCTTACCTGTAAACTGATTTATAACCTCATTAAACATCTAGTTGTTGAATTTATGGTCTCATTCACTGGTTTTAAGTCTTGATGTGAATTGTCATGCTGTTTCTTTTGTACAGTATTATCCCATGCAGAGCTAAACAGATTTGTAAATCAGCGAATTGACAAGTGCTGGGTTTCTGCCATATTTCAGCTGCAGTGCTTCAGACCACACTGGCAACATATACAGTGTTTGGTGATATATTCTGAAATTGGCCAGATGCTCAATGCTGTTCCCATATCTGACTTGCTGCTCTGTGCAGCTTGACACGTCTGCGCTCATGTTTCTGCAGCACAGAGTGAAGATGTGCTCCTTAGATGCTTCCAAATAAATTTACATCCTAAACGTTGTCTTGAGTGGGCAACATCAGCTCTGACAACTGAGTTATAGCCAGATCTATGTGTAGATGCCTCTCACCTGTACTACAAGATACTTTAAGGAAATACTTATTCAATTTTTCTCTTAACCAGTTTTTCTTGCATCCCATTACTTGTGATTAATGGGGAAAAAGCTATACTCCACTGCAGTAGATTATAGGCCTTTCATTATCTGGTTAATTCTTCTGGTCCTGCCAAACCAATTGGTGATGTCAAAGAGTCTGAATCCCTCTTACAGTCTGTTCTTCCAAGGTGGAACAAATACACAAAGACAGGTCACAACATGCAAGTCCTATCATATCATACCACCACCTACTTTCACTGTGAACCGGAGTCTAATCAGGATAATCAAGTGAAAACACCTGTGGGAATGTGCCTGCAATTTAAAACACGTAGTAATCAAATGGCCTTGTCTTCATGTATCTGAATTATCTTTTTTTTTTATCTTGGTGTTTGTTAGACTTAAAAGAAGGTTTAGCAAAAGATAACTTTCAGTCCCAGAGAATGAACTGATCGTGGTAAACATCTGCTAGAGAAGGTTAAAAGACTTCTCCACTTGGTGAAATTACTCGCAGGATATTTTTTGTAACTCGCTCAGTGTGTGAGGCAAAAGGAAACAAGGGGGAAAAAATGATGGGTCGACCACATCAAAAAGAGATTTAGCTTTTATGTAGTGACACCAAAATTACCAAGGTGATTACACAGCTGATTCATGCTACATTCACTGCTTATTTACCAGCATGTGTCAGAGCTGGCATTCACCAGCTCAGACACATGACACAGAGCACCTGCTCTATGATGAGGCTCACGCAAACAAGCCTTTGAAAATTACCAATACACCAGACTTAATAAAACCAGTTTGTCACGGCCTGGCATTTATGACTGTTAGAGAAACCTCCTTTACCCAAAATAAAACTAAGACCAAAGCCATGGCCTTTGAAAACTTCCTATGTTCAAATCAACACAGAGAACACTTTATTAGGCACACCTGTACAACTTAATGCAATCCTGACAGATCAGCTAATTTCAGGGCCAGCCTGCATCTCTAGATTTGATTAAAAGACTGCCCACAATGACTACACATCTGCAAGCCACTTTGCAACCCACTTCCACTTGAGCTCCAGCTTTCTGTCTGACTTCATCACTGTGATATTGACACTGAGGCTTAGTCTAATGTGTTCAGCCAAGGAGGTCTGAAAAAAAGGTCAAACAAAAAACTGTTTCAAAAAATTACAAAAAAGCTGTTATGGTTTATTGTTTGTTTCTTTTCTTCTTCTTTTTTAATTATTATGAGTAACTAGCATGAACATTGTCACTACAGGCTCACTCTGCCCTTCCTGGAAGCGCACCATGCTTAGAGTAAAACATGTCACAGAGGAGTGCAGCCTTGTTCTCTCCTCTACATCTTTGTGCAAACAGGACTTCCACCCATGCTTTTTATTACCCCGTGCAGTGGCACCTGTAGAGGCTGAGACATGGACGTATACAGAAGCGAAGCAGGACCAGATGCAGCTTGTAAATGTTTGTCTGAGTGTGATACATTCTTCATTGGTCATGCGCTGTCATGTTGTAGGTTTCATGCTGACAGATAAGAAAGGATAACAGGAAGACAAACAGCCTTTATGAACTTAGTTAAGGCGCTGCAAAGAACAACAATAGAAATGAAAATCTCTCCTACCGGCTTTTGTACGTATGCGCCAGTAGAAATGTAAATGAGGTCTGGGTGTTTTGAATTTCGGGTCCGATTGGTGACTTGTTGGAACAAGTAAAGTGATTTTAATATATTGAATTTCAAACACACAGATCACACCATTTTGTCTCTACTGTAGTTAGTTTGGGTGTGTAATTTCAGTGGCATTAAAGTAAATAATTTGTATGTTTTAGTGGGAGATTACCGTCAGCTGTAGGAGTCGAATAAGCCCTTCATAATTACTTCTCTCTAGTTGCAGAACACTGAAAAAATGCAGACACGCTGATCTCTATTACGCTCTATTTCTTCTTTTATTTAACAATGAATTCACTTCAAATGTGTAATGCTGTATGAAGGTAAAACGAAACCCACAGTCTGCATAATAATGGAGCGGTTCGGCTTCTTTTAACCAATTGTTTTGGTTAACTGATGGCACGTGACGATTACTTTACAGTTCATCTCTGATGCTGCTTGCTTTTGTACTGAACCTTTGGTATATGCACAGCTTTTGCAGCAGAGGTGTTTGCAGATACTTTGTGCGCTAGCTTTTGGTTTCGATGTAATGACAATAAATAAGTAAATAAAACCTGGGTGTATTTTCTGTACTGGGCATTGCATCGCCACAGTTTGCAAAACTTGGCAGGAAGAAGTTAATATAATCTTGAGGAATGGCTGAAACTGTGGCGGTAACACCCATGTGTTTGTTGCTTCTTACAATTACATGTATTTCTTTAACCCTCTGAGATCGAAGTCATCACTGGTGGTAACCCTAACCGTACATTAACCCTTTGTTAGGAGAAAGGCAAAGTTTTTGCCGTGTGTCTGTCAGACCGGTTATTATCTTTGTCCCCAGACTGCAAAGACTTTGGAGAACTGTTTAACAAAAACAAAAAGTACATAGTGTGATTGTATGCAGTTAAGGTTGGGATTATTACTGATGATGTCTTGGACATCAAAGGGTTTAAAGGCATTCTCTTTGAGGTAGGAAGACTACCACCAGAGGGCAACACTACCGGCTGTTTGCTGAACTTTTAACCATTCACTGGAACTTCTTAGTTCTGTTTTGATGACAGGCGATTCTGCATCTAGTGAATTGGTGCAGTGACATCTGAGGAGTGTGTGAGTACTCACATGTCACTGAAGGTAGAAGAAATGACAGATATTCACTGGGAGGGAAATTCAGGGATGAAGGGACAGACCCCGCCATTCTGAAGCAGACAGTATGTAGAAGATGTAAGTTGTTTATAATAGAATAAAAGTGAAGTCATTATTGTGTCTGTTCAGCAGAGCTCATCCAGACTGTCCCCCCTTTTGAGCTATAAAATCCAAAAGTTGTCTATGTCTGTAGGTGTTTATCCAAAACACTTTGCACGCTGACATGTTAGATCTCAGCTGGAATGTATTTACTCAGCAAAGGAAGTCATCTAATAAGAGGGTGTAGCTGCCTGTCTGTCTGTCAGCTTCTCTCTGAGAAAACAAAACATTAATAAATAAATAAGGAAAACAGTCTGGGCCCTACACTCCCACTCGGTCTCCTCTGTTTTATCATACTTGTATCCAACCGCCTTATGGGGCCAGAGCCGTGCTGCAGAGTGCGCGCTCCAACGTGCTATACTGCAATCAAAAACACCTGGCCTCGGGGCTTGGAATGGTCACAACATCACAGCATATAAACGAGCCAACTACTCCATATAGAGGCCCCATAATTGTTGGACTGAAGAGGATTTTGTGTGTGTGTGTGTGTGTGTGTGTGTGTGTGTGTGTGTGTGTGTGTGTGTGTGTGTGTGTGTGTGTGTGTGTGTGTGTGTGTGTGTGTGTTTTAGTGCATAATTTTACTATTGTTGTAACACTCGAGAACCAAAGCCAAATTTCACCATCCAGCACAGATTTTATGCACATAATTTTACAAATAAATAGCAACTTCCCAGAGAGCTGTATGACATGCTGTGAGACTCGGCCTAGTATGAGAAATAAATGTTTTCACACCTACAAAATGCATTTATAAGAAATGCTCTGGCATCAACTCTCATCTGAGAGTCATGCACACAAATAAATTTACACTTCTAGTGTTTGCTGGTTCAAATCTCCTCAAATCAAGTGGCATGATTTCACTCGCAGTTTTAAAATAATAATATTATGTTGATGTGCCTGTCGGTTCGCTCTTGTTGTTAGATTGGTGTCACAAACAACACTAGCCAGGAAATGATACCTTAAAACACAGAACTATTTAATTACCACAACTTCTGAGATAATAAGCAGGGCTTCCTGAGTTTCATCAAATATAAGTTAAAGGGGTTGTAAATGAAACAAATGTGAAGCATTGAAGGGAAAAAAAAGCGAGAGAGGGGGGAAAAAAAGTTGGACAAAAGTGCATTGTTGTTGTAACATTAATGGGAATACAAGAATAAGAATTTTCCTCCTCATTATGACCAAGCTGCTGGGCAGGGTCTCTGGTTTCTCCCCCCTGCCGTGCCCTGGCACCCCCGCAGCATCCCCACAGAGACGGCTTCCTTGCCGTGATGAGCTTTTGACAGGCCCCAAAACAGCCTGCTTAATACTGTGCCAGGCCAGACATGGAGCGGCTGGGATGCTGGCAGCTTCTTGGCCCACACTACACATCACGGGCCTCAACCCATTTCGCCCCCCCTTTTCCTCCTGCTCTCTCTCCACCCTGTCTTTCTAGTGCCTCAGGATTGTTATGCAAAGCTTTCCAAGCAGAGATTGTGGGAGTGCTTTCAAGTACAGATGTATCCAGATCATATTTGTATAGTCTTCCATTGTAGTGAGAAAAGGAGTTCCAGACTGAGAGCTGGGATCCGGGAAGAAGCTGAGCAGCCAGGTGTACAGACTATCTGGAATCAGATGGTAAACGCTGAGGCTGCTGATCCTCCACTTTGCCTCAGATGGGGATTCTGGCTTTGCAGTCTTTAAGGAAATAGCTTCCCTGCACTCAGATGGCTATTGATGATAAGATTAAAACCTCCCGAGAAGAAATTAAGCCGCAATGACATACCTTACATCGGCAAAGCTGGCTGTTATTAAAGCTGTATTGTGAAAATGTGATATGAGCATAAAATCATAAATCTGCAACACCGAAGATACACCACTGCCATCCAGTGTTGACCTCTGAGTACTACCTGCACGGAGTTAAAATAAACACACAGTCCATCTGCTACAAGATGTGGCTACACAAGGATAACTCATTACAGCTATACCATGCCTTTTCCATTTGTGGTCAGTTTTATGGCTTTTGAACTGTAAACATTGTTCCAAGGAAAAGGAAACACATAATGCTTGTGTTGTGACATTCTTATCTCGCAGAAAGTCCACAGACTGCTTCTCTTACATTAAATCTGGTAGTTAGTTAATTACAGGCAAAAGGATGTAGTGGAAACATAAGAATATAACTCTGCTTTATAATGAAGTTGGCCATGTATATAATAAAACAACAGCACACATGCATTTCATTATGCTGCACCGAACATTAGAAGCATGTCATCTTCCTGAAACTGGAAGAAAATTGAATTAAAGTGATAATTTGCTATCGGTTATACTTGTTTATTCATGATATAGGTGGAGGAGGCTGAGGCAGCTCTTCTCAGAAAGGGATTGCTGTTATTAACAGCAACGTAACGCCAAATGTATCTTACTTCATACATGTGTTATTGTGAGGTTTAGGTTTTGAGACCTCAACGTCATCAAAACCTAAATACATTTAGAAATAATTTCTCTTAAACTATGTGCAACAACATTTGAATGTGTGGGGGAACAAAGTAGTTTTTACTGTCTTAAGAAATAGCTGATGGATTTAAAAAAAAATCTCAGTTTTTCTGGTGAATACTGGAAAAAGATGTATCGTTTAATGTATTGATGATAAAGTTTAGTGCAAATTTCTAAGACTGTACCAATATGCAGTAATTGGCTACAAACACCATTATGTACGAACTGGTAATAGATACAGAAATGGTGTGTATGGATGGCAAAAAGGTTTTGCAGCATGATTATTATAATACTCCACACCAACATGTATCGCATCCATAAAAACACTTTGAAATCATCAGGCAACTGAAAATTCAACAGATATGAATGAAATATACTGCAATCATAATAAATAAACTGTCCTGATTGCATTTATATGCAATGAACTAGCTGTGTCTATTGTATGTTTAAAAAAGAAAGAAAGAAAGAAAACAATCTTAAGAATGTAAAAATCTAATAAATCATTCCCATGACTATGTTTTACGACCCCCACTCATTTCCAGACGCCTCTGTCTTTCTTTTTCCCCTGCAGTAGAATAACCCACCAGTAGGGGAACATTTTTTTTATCCACATTACTGGTGAGACAGCTCCAGGACTCTCTTGAGTGTTACGGCCACATATCACGCTTCCTCGGGCAGCCAGCAGCTATGACACAAACTATGTGCAAGCTTCCTCTCACACACACGTTTCATGGTGAGATAACTGGAGACCTCAGCACCTCTGTGCTGTCAGGAAAGTATTTACTTTCCTCCTTGCCCTGTCAGGAGGACACACACACACACGTAACACAGCACAGTCACACATGCAAGCTTGTTTGGTTCTCATTCACAGCTAATACCATTTGCATATGAAACATCTGTTTAGCTTTAACACTTGAGACAAACACCAATGAGAAGCATTGCCTTCCACATGTTAAGATTGATTAAAACATCCATCTGGTGGCTACCTGATTGGAGGGACACCACCAAACGTTTTACAATTCCATACAAAATGAATGTTTTTGTCTTTTGTTTTTTCAGTCCAATCCACAACTGCTGAGACACAACACCATGACTGAGAAGCTGTGAGTGGTTTTGAAACATCATGCAATAATGTAAAGCCTCAATATGTGGCTACATAGCATGCCATCTGTGCCTGATGTTATACACAGCACACTTTAGTCCATCTCAGATCAGCCATTGTTTAGAACATCTTCTGTTCGGCCATCCCCAGTTTGCCCCAGTTTGCCCCAGTTTGCATAAAAATGTTATGGTATAAAGTTTGGACATATATAATGAGTGCTTTGAGATTTTAGCTTCATGTGTCAAAGACTTTTCAACATATATGTATAGATTTTATTTTATTTTTTAAAAACTGGTCCAGCAGCGTTTAGACATGAATATCTCAAAAATTATTAAAGATAAAAGAAAATCCAGTACGATTTTCAGGCTCTTATCGGCAATGGCTTTTATAATATTTGTCTTCACATATTGCCATAGTGTGCAAGAAAAAGGGAGGCCTGAAAGTGAGTTACATGGACCTTTTTGAAAAATAGAAATTAAAATTAAAATCAATCTACTGTTTGACATATGAAGCTAAAATTCCCAAATTTTATACAGTCAAATTATACAGTGAAAAGTTTTCATATAGCTATCTGCAGTTCTGTAAAAAAAACAGAAGAAGAAGAAAGAATACCCCATGATTCAGTAGCTTTTAGAACAAATTTTAAAAGAAATAACTTGAATTAATCATTTTCTGTGTAACTTTATCAGTCTCTCACATCATTATGGAGGAATTTTAGCCCAGTCTTCCCTACATGTTGCTTCAACTCATTAAGTTTTTTGCCATTCATTTATGCACATCTCTCTAAACGTACCACCAAAGCTTTTCAATCAGGTTGAGGTCTGGACTTTCACTGGGTCATTGCAACACCTTCATTCCTTTCATTTTCAGCCCTTCTGCTGTTTTGCTGCTGTGCTTGGGATCATTGTCCTGTTGCATAATTCAAGGTTTAGCTTTCAGACAGATAGCCTCACGTTTGACTCTAGAATACTTTGATATGCAGACAAGTTCATGGTCAACACAGTGACCTCAAGGAGCCCAGGTGTGGCTGCAAAACAAACCCAAATCATCAGACCTCCACAACTGTCCTTGATAGCTGTTATGAGGTGTTTGTGCTGATATGCTTTTTGTTTTTTTATCAAACGTGGTGCTGTACACTATGGCCAAATATTTCCATTTTGGTCTTGTTTGTCCGAAAGACATGGTTTCAGACGTTTTGTGCTTTTTTCACATGCAACTTTGCAAACCCATGCCATGCTGCCATGTTATTTTCAGACAGAAGAGGCTTTTTCCTGGCAACTATTCCATGCAAACCATACTTTTTCAACCTTTTTCTAATTGCACTGTCATTAACTTTAACATTTAACATGCTAAGTGTCAGAAACGTAGCTCTAGGGTTCTTTGGCACTTCCCCTGAGCATTTCCTCATCTGACCTTGGGGTTATTTTGCTGGGACTCTTGGGAAGACCACAATGCTCCAGACGGGAAAACTGCAAAAGCTTCTGCAGTTATAGAGGCAATCATGCTCGGTGATGATCAGCTAATGAAGTGCATTTGATTATCAGCACCTGGCAGCTACTTACCCTTTTAATTGCATAAGTAAGGGTGTACTTTGCTTTGTCCTGTGAAAACTCTCTTTGTTCCATGACTGTAACAACATATAAAACATATATGATAATTTTACTCTTAAATAAAGTTATTTCTTCTGTGTTTATCATTCTTTATGCTGTCTTAATCACAGTTGCTAGGTTACAAACGAGCTAAAGCTTTGCAGTGGGACAGCACAATGCCGGTTCATGCTGTTGTTCTGCCAACTGTAATACTACTTAAACATTTAGGTGGTCATCAGTTCAGTTCAATTTCATTTATATACCACCAACAGTCACCTCATGGAGCAAGCACTTGGTGGCAGTGGGAAGGAAAAAGTCCCTTAAAACAGGAAGACACTTACAACAGAACCAGGCTCAGAGCCGGTCGGTTGGGGTTTAAATATCAGCAGCTTGCTTCCTCATTCACAGGAAACATGAATGCATTTGTACATATTGTAATTTATTTGCTATAGGGAAGGTTACAAAACCACAAAGTAATATGGATATGTCCTTTGGTGAGGCTGATTGGCATTTATCAGTGGCAAACAGTTGTTCTGAACAAGCAGACCAACATCTCCATCCACCTTTTTGGCAAGCCAGCCATGACGCTTGATTCACTTGATTCAGTTTTGGTGCACTAGATGAGGGAGAGCTGGTTCTAATTGGGATAGGAAGATAGGCTGTAACCTTATCTACAGAAAGCTGCTGTGTGCTGCATTATTTCATCTCCTCGTGTGCCCTGAAAAAATATGACAAAAGCATCAGAGAATGGAAAAACTATGAGCTCAGACTTCGTAACCTGGCAGATATAATCAAATCATTCTGCTGAGGGCCTAACTCGTGTTTAACGCCAGTCTATACATCATACTGTATATCTAATTTAAGGCCGAGCTGACTGCTCTTTGAAGAAGCAGTTTTGAAATCACATTCCAGTTTCCCCTCCCAAACAGCAAATTATTTCTATTCCCGCAGGACGTGTGATTTCGGACTCGGAGTTGGAGCAAATCACTTGCAGACTACTTCATGAGGAGCTTATTAATCTGAGTCAAGGGGTCTGGGATTCAAGCTGAAGTATAAACAACCTCCTCATCAATGGGCAACGTTTAGAAAAAAAAAAAGAGAAGAGAAAAAAAGCTTTGACTATAGAGTGAGCTTGGTTCCACCTCAACAACGTCAACCTACGTGCAGACTCAGGTTTGACGCCAGATACCACAGAGAAAAGCTACGGCAAAAATGTGCCCTGTAATTGGTAACAGTCTCTAAATTTATGTATGCAAGGTAGGCTGTAATTAATCCCAGCACAATGAGGATCCTCTGTGGAGGAGTGCATATGTCTTTGTTATTGGACATCACCACAGGGCCATTCTGCAGCCCATCAGATACAGTGTCTAAATACATAGCAATCAGATGTGGAAGGGTTTTTTTCCTAAAACATCTCCCACCAATGCCTCAGCAGCAATTACAAAAGGTTATCAAGGGGCATCGACCACCAGTCTCTGACCTACATGAACCCGCCCTCAGTTCCCCTAAAAAGGTGCCTCTGTGCCTTTTCCCCCCCTTTCTTCCTCATTAAAATCCCAGAATCAGACTGTTTAAATTACGATGGTCTGCAGTCCTCACAGCGAGTTGGAAGAAAGATGATGGGAAAGGCAGTTTGGAAAGATGCTGAACGTAGCTGGCACTTCTTATCTGCCACATATTAGCAACGTTAAGAAATGGTGTTTGCCATATTGCATTAGCCCGCTGCTGTCCCATCATCGCCTGCCATTCTCAGCAACAACATGATCCAAATGCATTCCAGATGTCTCAGCCATCAAGCTTTAATATTTCACTACCCTCCATTAATCTTATCAAGTGTGAGACAGATCCCTGCCTGATAACATCTCACAGCATTTCAGTCTATCAGTGCCTGCAGCTGACCACAGTCTCACTAGAAATTGAAATTTATATCACCTTGCAGATCTCCTTTGCACATAAATTAACTAATGTGCTGGAAGCCTAACAATAAAATAGCTAGGATCTTTTTTTTTTAACACTCGGAAAATAGTGAAACCTAATCCGAGTAGAAGGTTGTATTTCATATGGAAGTGGAGATAAAAATGTCAAGAAAACACCCTTCATCTCACAATTATCAAGATTATGGAAAATACACACTATACACAACTTTTTTTTCCAAACAAAATAAAAAAAAATAATAATAATGAAAAAAAGTGGTGTCAAGAAAAGCAAATAAATGTCCAAATTCACAAAAAAAACCCAGTTTCCTCTGTGCTGCATCACATATTCGAGATTCTTGGAATTCTGGGAATGGTGGAGATCCACTGTGGTAGTTTTGAAAGCAAAGTGGTTTGTTGTGAAACAAACAGGCCAGTGTGGCAGGCAGGCTCGCTGTTGTAATACGTGCAGAGTGTGGTTTGGCGCTTTCTTGCTAAAATAAGCATGAGCTAACCCTGAATGATCTCTTTGCGGTTCTTGATCACAATTTTGTGGTGGAGTTTTACACTTAACATTTGAGCAAAGAGTAATATGACATTTAGTCCCCAGACATTAACTCTCGTAACATCATGAACATCATTCTGAACATTACCACATTAATGCTTTTTCTGTTCTCGTTATCAGAATGAATATATATTCGCTGGACACTTTGTTAGGTACACCTTGTTAGTAGCAGCCTGGACCCCTTTTCACTTTCAGAATTGTTATAACTCTTCATGGCACAGATTCAACAAGCATCACAAAGTTGAGCACGCAGTTGCAGATTCTTCAGCTGGACATCCATGACGAAAATCTCTCGGTCCACGACATCCAAAAGTGCTCTACTGGATTAAGATCTGGTGGCTGTGGAGGTCGGAAGTGACCATAAAGGGGATGGAAATGATCAGCAACGATACTCAGCTAGGTTGTGGTGTTTAAATGATGTTCAGTTGGTACTTTAGGGCCTAAAGTGTCACAAAATAGTCCCCACAGCAAAACCACCACCAGCCTGAGTCAATGATACAAGGCAAGATACAGTCATGCTTTCAAGTTTACACCAATTCTGACCATGCGATCTGAATGCTGCAGTTTTTCCAGTCTTCTATTGCCCTGTTTTGGTGTAACTGTGTGAACTGGAACCTCAGGTTTGTGTTCTTAGCTGACAGGAGTGGCACCTGCTGTGGTCTTCTGCTTCTGTAACTCATCTGCTTCACGGTTCCATATGCCTTGCGTTCAGAGATGCTCTTCTGCACACCGTGGTTGTAACAAGGGGTTATTTGAGGTACTGTTGCCTTCTTACCAGCTCAAAGCAGTCTCGTGTGTAGTAAAATCCCATCAGATCAGCAATTTCTGAGATACTCAGACCAGCCTGTCTGCAACATTCAAAGTCACTTTAAGTCACATTTCTTCTTCACCCCAATACTCGGATCATCTTGACTATGTCCACAAATTTAAATGCATGGACTTACATTTACATTAAGTAGATGAAAAGGTGTATCACACTGATCACACTACAGCCAATGAAGCTGAGACAGCAATTACACCATGTATACAATACAAGCAACATACAATTTACTCCATCAGTACCTGTATTTTATTTCACTGACCTGACTTTTAAAATTTTATACTGAAGAGACTACTCAGGTCAGGTTAATTAAATAAAGTTTATCTCTTAAATATAATTTTTTCTAGAAAACTGATGCCATGAAAACGCTGAATGTTATTTTTAAAAAAACAACAACAAACAGGCATTTAGGAAATCACATGATTTATTTGTTCATGTTACACATTCTGTAACATTGAAGTTTGACATAACTATTTGCAGGCTCACGTCTGCTTCTCCACAAAGCTGTAAACAGTCACCACTGATGAGCTTTAAGTGAATTGAATTATTAAAAATACTAAAAACAGAAACCTCAGCACTCCCAGGATCTGAAAGCCATGATGTCATCAGTCTAAGCATGCTGACAAGAAACACTTTCCCACATGACACATGTTTCAAATTTAGCACTTAAGCGTCGTAGTCAGCAGAAGGTGTTGTTATTCCTGCAGGACGCTGAAACAACTGAACCCACTACAGACTGAATGACAATTAAGTAAGCTAGTTTCTCAACCTGTCATTCAATTTCCTGAGCTGAGTCTGGGATACCGACTATTCCTTCACACCATGCAAAAGACCCTTTTCCTCTCTGAAGAATTGTTGCCCTTGGAGTGAAAATCCTGTCTGATGGGTCCTGATCACAAGGTCCAAAGCCTCTTTCCCTCAGGGCCAAGGTCACACTGGTTTCCCCAGCTGGCCCTCCAGGATCAGTCTTCCTCTGAGGAGAGCTGTGCTCCTTCATCGTGAACCTCTCTGTAGGTAGCCATGGGGCCACCGTCAGGAGTGTAGCTCCCCATAGAGATCTTCAATCCTTCAGACAGTTTCTGGGCTGCCAGCTTGGCCTGCAACTCCTGAAATTAAACACCAGACAGAGAAAAAGCTGACATGAATAGGCTGGTAAACAGAAGACAAGCACATTATTATAAAGCAGCACAGCCACTGCTATTAAACTCTCAACAAAAGTAGGACTGATAATGAGCTCAACCGCCTCCATAAGTTGACAACAGCACACTGTGTGACGTACACGGTCCCGACGCTGCTTGAATGCTGCCCTCTAGAGACAAGAAAGCGTCTCAAGCAGGGCAGCCTTTACCTGAAGATTTCCATCAGAAGAAACAAAGAAATCAATGAACTGATTGTGATAATATTTTAACAGAAGATGAGAGATGGCATTTCCATTAATGACGCTTTAGGACAATGTGGAAGAACAAATATGTTTTATATGAATTCAAGTTTCAAGCATAGAGGATCGCCTATGTTTGTCTTATGTAATACTCTTCTATAGGGGCGACCATGGCTCAGGGGGTTGGGAAGCGCATCTGTAACCGGAAGGTCGCTGGTTCAATCCCTGGGCTCTCTGTCCTGGTCGTTGTGTCCTTGGGCAAGACACCTTACCCTACCGCCTACTGGTGTTGGCCAGAGGGGCCGATGGCACGATATGGCAGCCTCGCTTCTGTCAGTCTGCCCCAGTGTGTGAATGTGAGAGTGAATGAATAGTGGTATTGTAAAGCGCTTTGGGTGCCTTGAAAAGCGCTATATAAATCCAATCCATTATTATTATTATTATTATTATACTCTCGTTCAGCTTTCTCTAATAATAACTGTTAAAAGGTTTAATTCTTAATTAAATTAAAGCATCCTAAGTGTTCGCTATTAACAGCATCAACGAGCTCTCTGAGACTTCATCCCTTTATAAATACTTATTGCACTAAAGTTTTCTTTTCTGCAGTAGCTACTCAGTTTGGAATCACCAGCATGTCTTTGGACTGAGGCAGGAAGCCAGAGTACTTGGACAGAACCCACGCACGACACAAGAACATGCAATCTCCACAAACCAGCCTTCTTGCTGTGAGGTGACGATGCTAACCCACCATTGTATCAGCTGTCAATAAAAGTCCTGACTTTTTAAAAATAGTGAGAATCAAAGTGTAAGATGCTGATTGAATTTATGGCACAAAGGACAAGAGGATAAACATGATTGTTGTTCAGATAATTACTTAATTTTCTTTTACCAAATATTAAATAAAATTTATGTCTATTAAAAATGTATTTCTTGTATAAAAGGAGACATTCAGAACAGCTTTGGTTGAACCATATTGCTAAGTGATCTAGGGAGGCACTGGCTGTTTCCACCCAGCCTGTTTAGCCTCCTTAGAAGGGCACTCGGCCTCACTAACCAGCTGCTTCTTGGTTTGCTTCTTCAGCAGTGCAGCTGACTCCTCCAGAGATAGGAGCTGGGCTGGATTGTGATGGAGAGGGGGGAGTCTGGCAGCAGTGATGTCATCCAGGTGTTTTCTGTCCCGCTCCCTCCTGGCTTGCACAGACAGCGGCGATGAGCCTTCAGAGGACTGACTGGGTGACGAGGATCCTGATGGAGAGATGTCACTTCTATGAGGCAGCCTGGAAACACATTAAGGTGCATATTATTTATACTCAGTTAACTTACACAGAGGACAAAAAGGCAGAATGGCAAACTATGTCAAATGTCTTACTGTATAAAATCTGGATTATTGGAGCATTTTTGTTGGAAATGTTCAGAAAACAGTAAATAAAGTCCACTCACTGATTTGGTTTAAATTTTTGCTTCCTGGGAGCTGCAGACTTCTCTGTTTTTTCCAGGACAGTTATATAGTGAGGCTTCTTTGGTGGTTGCTTTCTGAGAAAGTAATTGTCTCTTGCACTGCTGTTTAATGGCTCTTTGGATACGCTGCTGCCACCAGTAGTAGTTCCAGACAGCGTGACCCTTTCCAGGGCCTCCACAAGGTCACCCTCTTTTGTTTCATCAGAGTTCAGAGAGGCCCCACGAGCCACCGTTTCCATGGTTTCCACAGCAGTCGCTCCGGAGACAAACGGCTCTCGTTGCTCGTCCAAAGTGTGGTTTTCTTGCACTTGAGCTGAGGCAGGTGAGGTCTCGCTCTCCTGTGCAGCATCACCTGCAGCAGCGTCATGTTGCCTGTTTTGATGCGAGGCTGCTGGTGTGATGGAGGCAGCACGCCGGTGAGCAAAAGCCTGCTGGTACTTGGACTGTAACTCTGTCCTCGCAACAGACACTAGGCTTCGTCTCCTCTCCTCCTCACTGTGGTCATCAATGGCAAGACGCACTTTATCTGCAAAGTCTTTTATCTTTTTCCCTTTGTCAGGTAGCGTCTGCAATAACTTCCTGCAAACAACACAAACACATCATTGTAAAAAGTATACTTCAAGCAATATTTCAATACACAACGAGAGCAACAATAAATGTCAGACACATACATGTCTGTAACCCCTCCCTGACCCCAAATAAAAGTCTTTCATGCCATGTTTTCCTCTTAATTGTTGATAATGGCAGCCAAAGCTGATACTGATCTACTTCATGGTCCTACTTCCCATACAATCACATTTTTGATAAGAATTTTTTTTTTTTTTTAAACATATTATGTTACATTATGTGAACAAAATCCAGGAAAACTTGTCTGGAAATATTATGTGGTGCAAGTGTAACACAGAAAACTACTGATGCACTCCAACAAATTATATATAATTTTTTGAGTAAATTGGCAGAAAGATACAAATGGAGGCAGTATGACGCATCTGATGCAGTGATGAAAACCTAAGGCCAGATTTACCAGCATGTTGCACCAGCACAAGTGGGTTTTGGCATTAAAAAAAAGTATTTAAAAAAAAAAAAAAAAAGAGTTTCTTTATCAAGGTGTGAAATATAGGGAGGAGAACATTTAAATAAAGCATATAAACTGATCGACCAATGCCAGCAACATGTGTTTTACTACTAACTACATATTTGAGGTTTGAAAAAAAATAAAAAATAAATAAATTTGCACCTTATTCTGAAATGACTGCACCCGTGTTCAGAAAACAGCCCCACATTTGTAAATCACCCGTAAAACTGAACACTCCTATTAGTGCCATTTGGCCTCAGTGACTAAATCTGGCAGTGTAAATGTCTAAGTATCCTCAGCAGTTGCTGTTATAGGTTAACTGCATCTGTAAAGGTGTTCCCATATTAGTTAAACAGAAAGAGGATTTCTGTGTTTCTGATGGTATTAATAATAATGGTAGTTTATCGTTTTCAAATGGTCTACTTTTTATTTTTATTTTAGTTAAATAAAATGTTTTGGTTTTTTACATCTAGTTTTAGTTAACTATAACAAACTTGCTGGAAAACAGGAAGATGGGTCAAAAGTATGGAAATGGTCACTGACAATACCCTGGTAGGCTTCAGAGTTTAAATCATGCTCAACCGGTGCTAGGGTGCCTAAAGCGTGTCAAGAAAATGTCCCTGACATCATCATCATTATTGTTACCACAACTAGCTCCCTGAACTGTTCATACAAAGCAGCATGCATCCATACTTTCATGTTTAAGCCAATGTCTGATCGCACCGTCTGTTGCAGCAGAAATCGAAACGGGTGTACCTAAAGTGGCCGCGAGTGTTTGTTTTTTTACCCCATGTTACAGCAGAGTAGTGTCGCCCGTGCATCGTTTTTTACAAAAAGCATTTCATATTTTCACCTGAGCCAAAGTGGACTTATATAAACACGTCGTCAGTAGATCATCTGTCTTAGTTTTAGGGCATATTCCTGAACACATAGAAGTCACTTTACCAAACCGGATCAAAGCTAACGGGATGGCCGTGCGCATAAGTGTCACGCTTCTCTCATACAACCTAAGGGTTAAACTTACTTGTTACTGAGGATCCCTTCTTGTCGGAGTAGCAGTTCCTGTAGTTCTTCTTTACTCAGGTGTCCCAGGTCTCCCACCTCTCCCTGGCGCTCTGTCCACGACGAGGACATCACTGTTAGCTAAAGTAAGCTAACTACAGCCATCCACAAACAGCACGAGCCCGCTTTAAACTTCAGCGTAAACACGAAGGTTTGCGGTAAATCTAACGGTTGATTGATTCCTTTTTTATTAGAGAGCTTCAGAAAACTCTTTAAGTGACAAATTCACTTCTTCAACACATGACACAACAACATTTCAAAGTGGGACCCTTCTTCTTCTTCTTCTTCCTGTGTGGAAAAAATAGCCCTCTGTCGCCCCCACTGTACGGGACACGGTAACACACCTCTTCCCTACAAAGACTATGAAGCTTCTTTGCTGCCCTCTCCCGGTCAAACGTGGTAACCAGCCTGGATGCAAGAGCTTTCTCTCTTAGCAGCGCGATCAGTACAGACAGTCTGGACTGGGCTGGTGTCTCAGATTTTCCACAGCTGCATTTCCTGTCCGGATGTTTTCCGATCCACTTCTCACTCAGCTCAACTGACAATGAATGACCCAAACACAGCTGTGTCCTCTCCAGCCTGTGTCAAAGTTCAAAGTCAGTTTTGGTTGCAGCTGTGCCGTTGGAACAAAGTCTCTGCAGACTTTACCTTTAGAGTTCAGACTCTAAGTCAAAGTTTAAAGTTTTCCATTTTTTCCTGAATGTATTATTCCAAGACCTATTTCTCAAGTATCCCAGATATTGTCAAAAAGAGAAATGCTTCTTTTTTCACGCTTATCTTTGTTAATCAATTGTAATTAAAGTAAACATTAAGTTTTATTTTTTTAGTCCTGTCAAGAGATTCATTCTAAAAGACACTTCTTCAGCTGAGAGTCAGAGAGTAGAAAGACACACGCTGCAGTTTCTACTTGCAAGGCCAGTCACAGAGCGCTCACACCAGAGTGGGGGCCCTGTGATGTGCGCTCTGTTCTTGCACTTGTCTTTATTTATACACAAGAAAAGTAATACAATAATGAATACATTTGTTCAGTGGAATGTTGATACGTGAGCATGTGCGTATGTGATTGTGTGTGTGTGTGTTGGAATGTGGGAAGCAGCCCTTTTTCCTGGTAAGAGCTCAGAACTGCTTGTTCAGCTTCTTACTATCACTGTGGGAAGATTCAGATAAAAATATATGAACAGGTTTTATAAAGACCAATCAGTTCTAAGTAATAAAAAGGTCATCATGCAGTATTCTATCACATGTACACTTATATCATTAAAAGCTTATACTGACTACTAAGTACAATTTTCCATTGACATTCCCTCCCGTTGTCACGTATAACTTTTAAGTGAGATATCAGTATGTAATATCTTGTCGTACATTTTCTGTCACATCATCATTAATCACACAAAGTCTTCATGTTCTAACAGGTCGGGGTCATCATCATCATCATTTGTCACGGCTGTGTATGCAGCAACAGTGGATACAATTATGCGGTTAATCATGAGTTTTAGACATGGCAGGATACATGTTACAAAAACACAAAATAAAAGTGAAAATGTTCCAACTCCAATGAGTAGTCTTTTTAGCACCTGTAGCAGGAGCCAGTGTAAAGCCAAGAAAACCAGTCACTTGCATTACTTACATAATCCTGATTTTGGGCCTGCTGGATCTGTCTCAAGGCGTTCAGGGCGTCAGTCATGTTTGATGAGTGTACATTGTCTGGTATGTAAGTGCAGCAGGTGTTGTTGAAGAGGACGCAAAGTCCCCCTTTTTCTGCTAGTATCATGTCCAGAGCTACTCGATGTTGAATCACTGCAATTCGTAATGCATTGATTTCCTGATTCTGCTGTTTATTAATCTTGCACGAAGCGTTCAAGAAAAGTCCAAAACTGTAGTCCAGAGTTTCAATCCTCAGCATGTTTTTTCCGGTTCCCACCCAGGGGAACAATGAATGGAGTACTTTCTGTCCGGTAGTCCATAATTTGAATTCCTCGGGTACGTCGCTCCCCCATATTGGGTCATGTGGTTGAATTTCAGGGAGTGTTGATCTTCTTTTCCGGCGTACTGTAGAAGTGGTGTTTACTGCGGTCATCCTAAAAGTGTGGTTTGACAGGAATGTGGGAGCACATGTTCCTGTCCAGCCTGGGGGCAGTATGAAACATGCCCGTTGTCCACATTGCCAGGTGATGCCTTGCACTCAGTATGTGCCATTAGATGGTCCAGTCGTGTTCACAGGGGCACCTTCTCCTCCTCCAGCGGCCCGGTTGCAGTTAGTGATGTTTCCAAGTGGCCTGTTACCTTTGTTTTGTTTATAGCACATGGAGTGGTTCTTCCCTGGAGTTTGGTCCAAGAACACTGGGAAATGGATGGCTGTATTCCAGGTTGTCACATTGAAGTTGATCCAGAAAAGTTGATCACATGCTCGTTATCAAGTCCAATGTCTTCAATGGTGATTTTCTTGTAACCCTCCATATAGTGTAGGGTGTGTCGACGTGCTGGGCATATAAGAACAGACATAACAGTCTGCATTTTCCGATTCTGCCCTGGTCCTGTCGTACCAGGCATTATTCATCCAAGGGTGGATGTGGTCTTGTGTCATGTCTCTTAGGTGGGAGTTGTCGTGCGTCCATCTTTTCAGTCTGCCTCATGGTTCAGCTGTTGTCGGCATCAGCTGGGGGCCTGTAAGGGTGAGCGTCGTAGTCAAGGTAACCAAGAGGGTCCACCTTCCCATGGCTGCGTACTACACACTCTACTACTTGGTTACCCTAGAGTTGGTCAATGGCTGGAGGTGGAAGTGCGAGCAATGCTCAATCAGCACTTTACCCTCAACACTGAAGCAACCAAGCGAGGGTGAAACTTTCCCTTACTAGTTGATTTCTGTGAAGGAAGTGGAATCCTCTGGGACCTCAACTTTCTTGCGGTGGCTTTGGTGTATCCAGGAAGGTCTTTCCGCTATTTTGCAGGCAGTTGGAGTGGTCAGAAGCACTTGGTATGGACCCTCCCACCGTGGCGAGCTCCAATTTTTCCTTGGAGTACTCGGACAAGGATCCAGTCACCTGGCTTCAACCTGCAGGAAATAGAAGAAGAATCTTGCGGCAGTTTATTGTTCAAAACAACATCTCTGTTTGTCAACAATTGAGTCATCCAATCTGCCAGAGTGGTTTCACAGACTGATTTATCTAGTGGCTCGCTAGTAACTGGTAGTGGAAAAGGTCGCCCATGTATAATTTCAAATGGGGACAGTTTGTTATTTCCTTGTGTTATTCTCATCCACATTTTGACTAGGCCTACACATTCTGGCCATGGTCTGCCAGTTTCTTCCATTGTTTTCCTGAGCCTTTGTTTTATAGTGCCATTTGTTCTTTCCACTAATCCTGCACTCTGTGGGTGGTAGGCACAATGGTGTTTTAAACTAAAACCTAGTGCTTCAGATACTTTGCTGATCACATCATTTACAAAATGGGTTCCATTATCTGATCTTATCAGAGTAGGAATACCATATGTTTGCAACTGAGATTGCGTCTGCTTTTTTCACTGGGTAGATTTCTGACCATTTTGAGAAAACATCTATAATTACTAGAGCGTATTTTGAGCCATCACACTCATTCAATTCAGTGAAGTCCATGTGAATTGTATGAAATGGGTGGTGTAGGAAAATGTCCTCTTTTTGGTCTTATCAATAAAGGACTACCGTAGTAAACACTTTTACTAACCAGATGGACAGGCGCTCTGCAGGTGGGATTGAGCGCCTGTAGTTGGTGTCTAGGCGGGCAATTCTAGGACCGATGCAGGACAGCAGGTCCTCAAACTGTACGAGTGAAAGACGGTGATATCGCTAAAATCATCCAGGCGCAGCTCCTGGAACAAGTGGTGAAACTCACCAAACTGCTCACGTGTCTGGAGGATCTGATGGACCCAGGTACGGCGAGGACGTCCTTAACGCCGCTGCTCTGCTCTCCACAGTAAATAGAGAACGTAGACTCTCTCTTCAAATGCTAGCTCGACAGCTGCCATCTAGCAAAGATACTGGTCTGGCACAACTTCCTCCCACATCCCTCCCACATTTCCGGTTCACGCGTGTCAAAATATGCAATTTTGAGGCGCGATGGATTTTTCTTGGACACGCATTGAGGTGCAAATGTGCGTCTATCGCGTTCGGTGTGAACACACCGTTAAGTTACCTTGGGTATTGTGTTTTTGGCAGGTCATACATGTTCTCACGTATTCTTTTGCTGAAGTTTCAAAATTTATAGTGTAGAATTGTCGGTTTATTATAAAGACCATCCCTCAGATCATCCCTCCTGTTGAGACATTGCTCAAACCATGGCTCACTAGAGCGGCTGTTTTGTGCAATGATTTGGGAAGAATGGGTTTTCCTGCTATTTTCATTATGTCATCAGTGTCCAGTACTGCTCCGTGTTTCAGCCATTGTTTTGGTTCTTTTGGTGGTGCTGCTTTTTGTTCGTCCTGCAGTACAGATAGTGGAATGGTGTGGTTTTCATGAGTTGTTAATAAGACTGTGGTTGCTATGGCTGCTGCTTTTGCAGCTTTGTCAGCAAAATTGTTTCCCTTTGTAATTTCAGAGTCATCCTTCTGATGTGCTGCACATTTGCAAATTGCTAAATGTCATATCACATAAGGAGTTTCCTCTCATGTAAACAGATGTGTGCCATGATAAAACCTTCCTCCACACACTAGAAATAAGAAACTAATCTCAACCCTTATTTTATAATCCAGTCATTTTTCCAAATCTAGTATCAACCAACTAATTTGCATATCAGCTTATAATGCGCTAAGTTGACAGGTCAACTGAAATGCACATTCAAAATATTATCACAAAAGAGAATTTCCTTCATACAGTAAATTATTTGTGTTGCATCAATCAAACAGAAAACATCTCACAATTCATTGTATTACCAACTAAATTTATTGTCTGATTACTGCTTGGTCATACCAGACTCTCTCGATCTTTATTTTTTCTTCTCTGTTTTCACAAACGTTTCACCTATTGTCAAGCTGAAGAGTTAAATGTCAGCAGTGGATAAATTCAGCATTTGATAACAAAACTCTGTTAAGTTTTCCCTGCTTTAACACCAATGAGAGATATAGGCGCATGTATAGTGTGTGCTGTAGTGTAAGCTGTTCTTCATTGCATGTATGTGTGTTAGTACGCTTGCATGCAGGGCCTGTGGGCCTGTCTCACCCAAAAGGGCATTTTCTTAACAGTTGCCTTTCTCTCGCGTGTGTTAAGAAAGGCAAATGTGCTTGTAGCAGTTGTGAGATTATTATGCCGTTATATATTACATTGTACCTGTAATCAAAATGAGTGAATCATGATACTGCTGTAGGCCACATCATACTTCTTGTATAATCAGTATGTAGTTTTAGTTTGAGTCATACTTTTGAGTTAAAAGAATGTGAAAATAATTAGATTTATTAGAAAGGTTTGCCAGTCTTGGCAGCCGGGGGTTAGTCCGCCAGGGCCTCCGCTCCTGGCCGCCACCCGGCACACAATGCACCCGACCCCTATGGCGCCTCCTGCGGGTGGTGGGCCTGCGGGAGGATGGGCCCACGTCTCCTCTTCGGGCTGTGCCCGGCCGGGCCCCATGGACTAAGGCCCGGCCACCAGACGCTCGCCCTCGGGCACCCTCCCCAGGCCTGGCTCCAGGGCGGGGCCCCGGTAACCCTATCCCGGGCAGGGTAAACTGTTCCCTCGATATTCTTTTCATAAGGGTCTTCTGAATCGCTCTTTGTCTGCCCTCACCTGAGAGGCACACCCTCTCAGGTGAGGGCTCTGTCCCTCAAAAGTGAAGCCAAACAGGTGTTATGAGTCGGGGTGTAAAGGCACTGAGAAAAAAGCGTTTGATAAGTGTATCACTGAGAACCATTGTTCTTTTGGAGTGACTGGATTCAGTATAGTGTGGGGATTTACTACTGGTGGCATCATTTCAGTGATTTCATTTATTGCTCGCAGATCATGCACTAGATGGTATTTTGCAGTATTAGCTTTCTTCACCACTTAAACAAAACATCACTCTTTGTTTGTTTTATTATTATTATTTTTTAAATTCTCCTTTCTCAAAAACAGAAAATGAAATTGTAGTTGTTCTTGGCTGAGAAAACACAAAACCTCTTTCTTGTAAGCGCAGCCATCTTGTGACACATTCAGGATCATTTGCACAGTCTTTATTATCCAAACAGATGCTGGCCTCTCATCATTAATCGTAGTATTATATGTATCAACGAGGAAAAGGCACATCATAAAACTATTTCAAACACAGCTGTGGCAGTACAGACAACACCTGGATAACACTTGTGCCAGTGGCTCAGGAACGGCAGTCACCTCATTAAAGTTAATATCGTTAATAACAGATTTCTCAAGAATTTACCACGTCCTATTTTACCACATTACCCTGCTTCCAATTAAAATAGCTTTCCTTTCACCACCAGGATCACAGAGTAGGCTGTCACAAAGGCACAAAGCATGGTAATAAATATTATATTATTGACAGTAACAAAATATCATATGTTTAATTTGTACAGACCACATATAAAATGATAGGAAAATACACGCAATAACCATATCGACCTTCATATAGGACTGAACGCTCATAGCTCAGTGAGCAACATGAATAGAATAGATTCACTGTAAACAAAAGAAATATATTCCATATTATATCAGTTAGAAAAATATTTTTTACATAGCATCACATCATTTACATCCTACATCAAGCTACTTTTATCATTATTAGAGCTATGTGCAAACATGGGACAGAAACCCACATAAGACTTTTTTTGCTTCACTGGCCAAAAATCATTATCTCCGACATAAATGAGTGAGATATTACTGACATGGATGTGCCAGCTTTAAAATGATTTAAAACGGATTCTTGTGTTAGTACATTTTTAAAAGAATATTTGTAAAAATAAATAAAAATTGACCAAAGACAATAGAAGTTTAAGGGAAAAAATTCCACTCTTTGGTCTAGTTAATATTAACAGCTCTGACTGCATAAGTAACCCTCTTACTTTCACTATATGGACAAAAATATTAGACAATTCTTATTAATACTAGAATTCAGTTGTATAAAGTCAAATGCCTGGCCAGGCAGTCTGTATTTACAAAGAATTGGTTGTTCCAAAGAGCACACTTTAATGCTCCCGTTGCATGGGTTTACATGGCAGAGCAGCTCCTGCAGGTGTGCTGTGTGTTGTGTTGTGTCTGATATCCCAGTGTTGGTGTTGTCCCTGCATTATCATAATAATCTTGGTCCAGGATCAACATTGCAACTGACCATTCACTTTGTTGATAAAAGAGGAGGGGGGGATTCTTTTGTTTATATAAAACGTTGTGTGTTTTATTAACTATATTCTTTATAAAGTTATGCAATGTAATAAATATATTATCAAGTTAGGTTGGCTGTTATCCAACTGGCATTATCAAGTTAGGTTGGCTAATGCCGTTTAGCATTAGCTTAGAATGTGGCTAAATTCTAAGCTAATGCTTGGCTCACTGAATGCTCCAACGTCATTGGTCAGGTGTAATGTTGATGCTGGATCAACATTATTATGATGATAACAACATCAACACGGGGATATCAGACCGTGAGTAATGTGCAGCTAGGTCGGTAGTTCTGTCCACGTAGTTTATTTACATATTATTATTTTGCATATGTATTCTGAGTCAGCGGTATTCTTGAAGCACACTAGCTGATGTTTTAATGGCTAACCTGACTTTACATCACCACTTTTTCACTTTCAATCCTAAAGTTAACGTTACTCTATGTTATATACCAACACAGAGTATGTTATCATATTACATTATTAAAACTTGTTTTTAAGACTGTTATTTTTTACAATTTGCTGTGAACAATTTGACAATTTTATGGTCCATATAGTACGTAAATGTTAAGCTCAAGTAAGAGAATAATAAAGGATGTTACTACTGCACTACTCCAACCAGTTTTTTAATACGCTTGTCTCTTTCCCAGCATACGCAGACTGAGTTAGAGGATACTATTATTTAGCTTTACCTACATATTTACTGTTGACATACAGGTTAGCTCTGTACTTAGCACTGATACAAAAAGAGAGAGGAAACACAAAATAAAATCCAACTGTCAACAGGTTTAAAGAAAAGTAATTAAACTGTTCACTCATGTTGTCATCCACATGGAAACTAAGCTATCATCTGACAGGGAATCTGGATCAAACTAGTTTGTAACTGGGGACAATGACTTCCGTGAGTTTCTTTTAATTTCCAGTTTTTTTTTTCACTCCCAGTTTGATAAAATGTTATTTTTGATTTTGTTGCTTATGAAAAGAAGTTTGTGCGTTACTTGTTAACCCTGTTTTCAGTAATTATACTAAGTTAAATGGCTTCATAGCTTCATTGACTCTCCTTATTTAAGTCTTGGCTCATGCATTTTCCAGGACTGCTACTTAACTTTAATCTATGTTTATCTTTGCTGTCATTTCCATAAGTTTCATGAACGGCGTATAAACTCGCACTCCTGATCGTGGTTGAGAAGAGGGCGGGGATGAAGTGGACTCTTCTTGTATGGAGGGTGTGCCTCTGCTTGTTTGTGCGTCCAATTCGTCTTCTCCAGGCTGGACCGGACTGACACCAGCTTCAGACTCAGATGGGTGGATGTAGGAGAATGTCCCATGCTCCTGTGAGGGTCTGGAATCCAGGAAGCGGCTGTACTGGACAGGAGTGTACCTTAGTAAACTTGAATGTAGCCTGCTGGGGGGAGGGTTATTAAGCTTAAACGTCCTTGGCTGAGTGGGCAGTGTTAGAGAGATCGATGGATGTTGAATGGGAGGTGATGATGAGGGTTGTGCCAGGGATGAGGGCGCTATGGAGGAAGGGCTTGGTCTAAGTGATAGAGGATGAGTGGGTGACAAAGGCTGTGTCGGTGACAGTGGTTCGGTGGGTGATGGGAGTTTCACAGGTGATAGAGGATGATCAGGTGATGGGGGTTGGATGGGAAAGAGATGAGTTGGTTCACACTGAACAGGTTCAACATCATACCTCTGTGTTTCATGTCTGCAGAAGCACAGTCAGACACCAGAGTGAGAAAACACCTCCTAATCAAGAAAACACAACCCAATGCTACTTAGTATCACAATCCTACCTGGGGAGCAGATCACAGCCTACTCCTTTCTCTCTGGTTTCCAAAACCTCTCGCGTCTTATTCTGTGTGGACATAAAATACTTGAGCTTGTCTTCTAATTCATTATTCTAGGAAAAGGAAAACAGGAAACAAGAAATATCAGGTCAGTTACATGCAAAAGACTATCGTCACTTTGCATGAAAAAAATGACCTGACGCTTGCAGCAACAAGCAGTAGAGGGGGATTAACACAGTTATTCAGTTATTCAGTGGTCAGAAGCCCATGTGATCATCTGAAGCCATGAAGCAGATTATCACACCCCACCACCAGTTATTAAAACACACAGAAAGCACACCAGTCTCATCCTACCTCACACTCCACTATTGCAATCCTGTCCAGAAGCTCAGAGATGAACATGTCCTTCTGAGCAACTTGAGCTCGCAGAGATTCGACCTTCACAAATTCAAAAAGATAAGCATTTTAAAAACATTATATAATTTACAGGGAAAACAGAAATGGAAAATCCAGTTCACAGCAAACTTAACTAGAGTCGTTATCTAATCTCGGTTTTTCCATACATAGAAATGAAGGCAATGAATAACTGAAATACTTCAGTGAAGACAAATAATGCCCCTTTATCTCCAACCCCTTCCCATCAAAATTATGAACATGAATTCACCCCGTTAGCATGACGTCCCGCCCTTTATTGACTCTGTGCAGTGAAGTTCTCCGTTCCTTGTGTGCATTGACATTGATCCATGGTTTTAATGGTAAACAGGCTACTTGTGTAAATGTATGAGACACTCCCACTATCAAAACAGTGGAACAGAGGAGTTGAATCCATGGTCTACATACAGATAAATAAATCCTACTCACCTCCTCAATCATTCCTTTGACCTTCCTCTGTTGACAGAACACCATGTCGTTCAAGTGTTTGATCCTCTCGCGGAGATCACCTGCTTCACCTTCCAGCTCTTTGGACCTAAAAAACAACCACGATGTAGTCCCACATATGAAGGAAATACGACTCTAGCACCCTGATTCATTTGCAAACATCGATGAAAAAGTTATGCACTTTTTTCCCTTCTAGGTAATTAATCTGCCTGCAATGCTATAAACATCCTGCTCCAAAGTGCATCTTGCTCAACTGGTTTAAAGGGCCAAGCGTAAGCCGCTCTGCTTCAGGCTTCAAGAAAAAGTGTTATGAAGGTTCTTAGCTGACTTGAAAAAACCTTTCAGGTCTGCACTTTAGGTAAACGTACGAAAGAATTTTAAGCTGAACTTTTACACAAAAACTAACATGTTTTTTTTTTTAATTATTATCCCATCCTATTCAATTATTTCTCAGTATTATTGTTGGATGTGCTGTCTGAGGTGGGGTTTATCATGCATCCTGTGTGTTTGCAGCTCCTTGTTTAAGATCTCTGCACCAAGAATGAAAGTTTATCCTTGATGTTTGAGAAAACAAACCAAAGACAAAGAACTTCCTCACATCTAATGCAGTCTTGGCGAAGTTTTATCCACTTTTAGAGAAAGGGCTGTAATAGAGCCTTCAGATTCACGCGCAGCTTAAATTTTCTATCTGGACTTTAATTTGTACCTTTTGGCTACAGTTTCGTCAGTTCTGTCCGTCACCTCCATCAGGCGTAGGCGCTGTTCGCAGTCCTTCAGCTGCTCTTCCAGTTGGCTCTTCTCCTGTGGAAATCACAACATTTTATCTGTTTTCCTATGGCTGAATGAAAATCCTAATACTCAAAAGTTTGAGTCTTTTTGGGAAGTAAAATCACTGACATCGGTCGTCTCCTTAGATTACAGGGTCCTGATGGGGAACTTTGGCACGTAACATCCACCTGAAAAGATTCTCCTGGCAGGAAAACACTCCAAACTCCAACAATCCCTATCAGTTTGATCATCAACTAAAGCAAGGCAGCAATCCCAATCCATGGAGGCCCCACCCCACAGTCCACAGGAGTCAAAGGATTGACTGCTGGCGCCCCCAGTGGTCCCGTGCCCAACCGGTTTGAACTGTAGGGAAACCTCGGTATCAGGCATGTGGTTTTAAAGTAGTGGGTCCTAGGTGTTTTTGCAGCTGGCCAAGTGTTATGTTGTTTGCAGTAAACATGGACTGAACTCCACTACGTGCACATGTATACGGTCATAACCTTTTACAGAAGGTTGCTTTTGTACATTTAAGAAGTATCATCTTCATCGTTTCCTAAACATTTGACTGATATATGACAGATCCCTCAAAGTATTGTGTAATTTTTGTTTTACACAATTTTGTTCAAGGGTCAAGGGAACAGGAAGACATATACATACGTTACATTTTTGACTTACTTTTCCCATGCAGTCCAGGAGACGCTCCACTTCCATGATCCTCTGGTCCCTCTCTGCAATCTTGGCTTCTGCGATTTTGATGTTTCTCTCCGCTTCCTCCAGTCGTCTGATGTACTCATCGAGTTGGGCCTGTGCAAACAGAAATATGTCTGCCACTCTTCTCTCAGCTTAGGCTTGCCTCATTGTCAAGAATTTTGTAACTTTTTTATTTGTAAATTGTGTACAGTTATTTCCTTAGGTAATCTACGTCAATAGGTTTGGTTTCTGCTGTCAAAATAAAAACAAAAACAAAGTGTGATGTATGTATGAATAAGGACCAAAGAATGCAGACCTGTAGGTTTTCAATCTCCTCCCTGTGCCTGCGTTGTTCTTCCAGCAGCTTTTCCTCATACTCTTTCTCTAGCTTTTCCGAGAGCTCCTTTAGCGCCTTATCGTTGGCCTCCCGTGAAGACTCCGCCTGGACAGTCCACAGCATAGCAAAAATTAGCACTTTGCTCAGCTGATTAGGCCACATTCTGCTCAGGGTAGAAGATGCAGATGCAGCTGATGTGTTTCTGTTCCGCAGCAATATGATATGTTAACAGAGCTGCTCGATAAAAGTTTGCTGTGTCTCAGATCACACAGTGATTTGAAAGCTGGACTCTCTGCTTTCTAATGTAAATTAAAACTTTAAAAAAAAAAAAATAGGACGGGAGATGGTTTCTCAAAACTTCAGGAACTGTGATGATGATCGGTAAAGCTGGATTTTAATGTTACCTGCTGCAGAGATAGAAAAATGTTCTTTCATTTATTGATTTATTCACTGTTGGTAGGGGTCATGAAGTCCTAAACGTCCTGTCCTTCCATCACTCTTACTGACTCATCAGACCACTTTGTTACAGGACAGCTGAGCACTTCACTGTCCCTTTAAACATACACAAAGTAGCACTTGCACAAAACTTGAGGGAAAATTTTGAATTCCACCCATTTATTTTGGCCATGCTGACATCTCGGTCTCGTGGCCTTGTGGCATTAGAAGCAGCCACTTCCACTGTAAAGTTTTGGGGGTTTTTTTCATCTGTGGACACACGTGGATTCATGTTCATTCCCACAGAAAGAGTTTGTGTTTGCGGGACTACCTGAAGCCTGAGAGTTTGGTTTTCAGCCTGTACTGCAGCCAGCTCACGCTCCTTGTCTCTGAGCTGTTGTTGTGTTTTCTCATAGGTGCTCCGCAAACTTTTCACATCGTCTCTCGAGCTCACTCTCTTCTGACAGTCGTCCAGAAGGGATTTCTGCAAAGGGAACTTATTTTAGCCAGTGAAGACTTTTTGTAACAGCCGGAGTAAAAAAAGAAAAGAAAATGTCTTCGGAGTGTTTGGTGACTTTGATTTGTTACCTGCAAGGTGAGGTTAGCAGATATGAGGGAACTGTTCATCTGATCAAAGTTCTCCATGGCTGCCGTGCGGATCTTAACCTCTGACTCTAGACTCCTCTTGTGTGCATTGGCAGCCTGCAGAAACACGTGGCACACAGCTTTTTTCAGATTTATGCACAGCTTTACAGGTCAGAGTTTGATGAGGAATGTCAGTGCATCCGGTCACATGGTGTTGTCATAATCTTTACCCTGAGTTCCTGCGAAAGCTTCTGCATTGATTGCTGCATTCCTCCAAACTGTCCGTACATCCGCTCTCTAACCTTTTCAAGAGAATCTCTCACCTGCAAACAGAAACCAGGAAAACACAGATATCATCTAAACAGAAACCCACTCTGCCTTGTATGGATGATGTGATGGCAAAAGAATGATTGGCCTGAAGGCTCAGTCTTTCCTCACCTCCCTGATGTATCTCATCTCATCCTGTAGGTGACTGGTTGTCCACTCGCGTGCCAGCACCTCCTGTCTATCTGAGCCTGTCCTCTGCACTACACCATACACTTTGGGCCCATGATGCTGCAGCGAGGTCTCTGGCACCCCATTGGTCATGTCTCCGAGGTGCTGAGGGAGACAGGATTGTGCCGGTCAGGTTTCTGTAGCTACCTACCGCTGAGGCAGGCTTATGCTGGCATGGTGTCTCTGTGTTTGTGTGCACACTTACAGATGCACTGCATGAGTCTGCATGTACATGCACATGCATACATATGTGCAAGTGATCAAGTATTTCAGCGCCCACGCTGCTGTGCAGTGGAAATAGGAAGTTGGCAATGTGCAGCTAAAAAATGGTGCAGAGTGCATCGAAGGTGTCGTGTTTCTGCAACCCAGGACATGAGCTGCTGCCCATTTCTGTCTATTGTGCCTCTAACAGCCAATGAAAACAGATGCACACCAGCACAGGAGCAGTGTGGCACAATGCAATGACTAAATAATACACAGCAAAAGTCCTGGGCACAAATAAAAACAACTTTAGCTCAGAGACTACATTTTAATCAGTATTTCAGCTGTAATTCAAGAGCAAGGTGCTTTACTTGATAAAGAGAAATACAGCTAACACTTTTGTTCATTATCAATTGGTCTTCCTTGATAACTTTTATTTATAAAGTGCTTCACAGTGTACATGCGCCAAAATAGAAACACACTGTCGAGCATGCGGTCATATATCCTTATATACACACATTTGGTGTAAAATGATGAAGAGCTGTAAACAGACTCTGCAGGGATTTTTCTTCTGCTTCAAATGTAACTTAAGCAGTCAGTTATTCTAATTGAATTGAATGTTAATTGAATATCTAAGTAAGTCAAGTTTAAATTTTGCATGATCCAGCTCTTTTTATTAGCTTTGCCATAGTTTATCACTTGAAACAAATAAAAACAAATAGAAACACTTTGAACACGCCTGCTGTCTTTAAACTGTGATGGTCACAGCATTTGCCACGGTCACCTGTGAGCCTCTGTTCATGCTGAATGTGTGAATACAATATTAATGACAGCCTCACGGTGCATGCGCAGGGCACACTCAATGAAGCAGTGGCTGCTTTGTCTACCTGCTGAGGTGACTCCTGGCCAGGTGGACTCTCTCTTTGGATGAGCCCGTTCTTCCTCTTCCACATCCCATTGACATCTTTTTCATTTTCAGTCTGCAAAATAAAACAAAAACAGGTCAAGAACACTGATGTGGATGGCTTCCATTCAACCATCCTTCCATTGATTCTTCCATTCTCTTGACAGCATATCCAAGCAGGGAGCCTGCTCTTAGGTTCATTGCTAATTCTAACATCCACGTCTTTAGTACAAACAAAGCACTCAGTCAAACTCCACGCAGGCACAGGTTCAACATTCAAACACTACACTGCAGGTTCAACCCCATAACTTCATGTTGTGAGGCTATAGTGCTGACCACTGAACCACCATGCCACCCATGATTCGTGTAAAACAAAACATTTTCAATTAAGCTTTATCATTTCTGTATATATTCTACAGCACGCCTCATGTGAGCCTAAAGTGCAGGATTCTAAACAAAAATGCAAGTAAACACGCTCTTGAAGTATTTATTTAACTGTATGTGAATATTATATAGTTTCTATAGATCTATAGATAGATCTAGAGATAGACAGATTCTGATATCTTTTAGATGTCTCTACACAAAGAAGTCATTCATTGAGGACTACTACTCAGAAAAAGAGGCATCAGTGTCCACATCTCACAGAGATACGAGCGAGGAGGAACAAAGACGCCAGTGTGGTCTCGTGGACAGAGCCCAGCCTCACATTTCTGCACCACTCAATCTACAGAGGACCTGCTGTTGAGAAATGGCCTGCTAATAGGCGGGAGGATGTGGATTCCAGCAGATGGGAGGGAAGCACAGCCATCTTTATCAGTTCGCTTCACGAAGCCCTGCGTGCTGCCCATTCAGCTTTGAACTTTACAATGTTTGACCACATGCTGGTCCGTGTTTACCTGCCCTTTGTCAGTTTTGTGGGAGAAGCACTCTGGCTTACTTTTCCTCTGTTGCTTGAGGAGCTTGAGCTGTTCACAAATGTTAAAAAAAATGCTCGGAGACAGCTCGGTAAAATAATCTTGCATCAGTGCATTGTCATCTAACACTGTCATTTGTTTGTATGAACTCACTCCTCTATCATATGACTGCACCGTCTGACCTGATTAGCTCCTTATTTGTCACACAAGCACGGAGGATGCTCACTGTAGCTCACTGGGCTGAACCGTGTTCACTTTACGGCTGTTACGGAGATGAAATCCAATGCTGGCGGTATAGAAACATCGTCTGGTAACAGTTCTCTGTTTACTTCCTCTGCGTGTGTCATGATTCACATGTGCTACATATCATCTAGGCCGCAGTCGCCGGTTGGATATAATCCACGATGTCTCGAGTTGCAGGACACGCCCTTTCTAACTTCACAGCGAAGAACCAGCATTCCTCTTGAAACACGGTATCGCTGGATATCTTTGAGAAAAGATATTTTGGTCATTTCCTTCCTCGTTGATTAACTGGATGCAGTCCCCATTACCACATTCCTGCTGACCTTCATTTGACCTTCCATGGTGATGACATCTAAGATCTAAGATAGTGTAACTAGAGCAAATAGTTATCTGAAAAACAAGCATCAGTACCCAGTGTAAACACGTGCAGGTATTTTGCAACAACACAGTAATTACAGCAGCGCCTGCAGAGACCTTAAAGCGCCACACTGAAAACATGATGAACAGATGAACTAGGCACAAGTTTTAACCTCTTGAACCTCTAACTGGCTCCAGCCTGATGTTTTCTACTCTGTGCTGCAGTTCCACGTACACTTTAAGCTTCAGTTTGCTGTTGAACTTCAGTGAAACTGAGGCTGATGACTTCATGGTGATTAGGGTTCAGGAATGATAAGACTGCTTTCAGACTTGCAGCAGTCACTGGCGACATGTTGTCTAATACTTTCTGATAGGAAAACTTTTTTCACATGATACAAGAAAACAGGAGTGGTAGTGTGGAGTAAAGTGGTATCTTTATGATAGCTTTATGATGATTGTGAAATACCTCACTGTAAAGAAAATCTGCATCTGGATTGGTCTCAGAAATCCAGTTTGTGTTGCCATGAATCCCACCCAGCAGCGGTGATGTTACTCTGTTACTCAGCTGTTTTTATTTTTAAAAACACCCTTCTCTTCACTCGTTACATCGCTTGTTGCCATTTTCATCTCACAGACAGATGCTGACGCTGTTGCTGGAGTCACCGATGTCTGTTCTGGGACAAACCGGCTGCCACTCGCAGAGGGCACAAATCTGCATCCTTCCCAAACACTAAAGTGCACATCAGCTCTAAACACGTGCGCTTCCCTCCACTCTGTGTTCACACTTCATCAGACTGTCCTTTGTCATCAGTTCCTATAGTCGCAGTCACACCCTCCCAAAGGCAGCCACATTCAGAGATTACTTCAGTGTGCTATCGGTGGAAAGAGTGGACATGTTGTACAAGGTTCATTCAAAACTAGCCATCATGTTTCTGGATCCTGCACACCGCACAGTCATACAAGGAAAAACCTCTCCTCAGAGATTAAACCTAACCCAAGCATTGCACTCAGTTCTCGCACTTTCACTCTGAAACTTTGGCATCAGCCTCCGATCACAAACAAAGACCGGGGCAGAGCCACCAACAGCAAACACCCACGCAGCCTGCGGCGTCGACTCAGCCATAATTCACAGGATCACAGAGCATACCAGCAAATATTAAACGTGACTAAGAGTAATTCTACACCTCGGTAGGCAAATATTAATTTCTCATGAGCTGTTTGTTTTAGTTACCGTCCTTTGGAGTTAATACTGTTAATACTTATTAGCATTTTCTGTTCTGTGGAAGAGTGTTAGAGCACAGATGGAGCAGAGCTTTGAAGTAAATGTAAAACAGCTGTGTGTGCATTATCTCACACACACACACACACACACACACACACACACACACACACACACACACACACACACACACACACACACACACACACACACACACACACACACACACACACACGCCCTCCTGTCATGATTGCATAACTGGACCAGATGATAAAAAGCACATAAATCTCAGCTTTTCCACCATCTTTCTTTTAATGGTTTATAAGATGAATTAAGGTGTGTGTGGGAGGGGTTTCTGTTTGGTTTTTATTGGTGCTTTTACTCCCACACGTCACTATTTCTGATCAGCAGTGTCAAACTGAGTCGAGTGTGATGACGTTTCCTCTTTAACTCATTCACTGCCATTGACGTCTATAGCCGTCAATTGCAGTGCATGAGTCAATGGGTTTAACTCATTCACTGCCAATGGCTGGCAGTGAATGAGTTAATGTAACTTTACGTATTGTACCGTATGGATTTGAAGCCGGTTCTGGCCGGAGTAACAGGGTGGAGGTAACACCGAGGGAGACGCAAAACTTACAGTGTCTGACTTTTCAGTTTTTGGCTCCTTGTTTCCATTTTCTCCGGGATACAGAGTCAGTCTCAGGCGTCTGATTCTCCTCTGGAAAACAAAACAAACACACACAGACAAAAAAGGCAAATGTTTGAATTTAGGGGAATTTACAGATGGTCATCATGAAGAAAAATAAAATTCAGATCTAAATATCTCTGATATTGTGGCAAAGCTTGAACTGTCAACTAAAAAATTCTGTGAGCTTATTCACATACAGCAGCAACAGGGCACCAAACAAAGTTTATGTAAATGCAAAACAGAGTAAACAGAGTAAAATGTTAAAAAGTAAAACAGATACATGGAAAGTGGGAACTCTGTTTGATTTTTTACTATTTTGAGGTTTTTCATAAGAAATTTAGTACAAAGAAAAAAACCGAACTCTTCAGCAGACCCTACAAGCGTGCTTCACCAAATATTACGGTACGTGTTGACCTGCATGAGGCGACCATGGGAATAAAATAAAACGTGGGGCAAGTACAAAGGCCTGTTTTATCAGAGAGCTGTTCAAATAAACATGACAGCTCTGCCTCCTGCACGCTCAGCTCCCATTACACACTCGTGTAAGTGAACAGAGCCACACATCCTACAACAGAGTCAGAAAACGTTAGAGAGAGAGAAAATGGATCTCTTTGCTTACAGACAGGAAAACAAGTGTCGGCAGAGTTAAAAGCAACAGCCGACAAACAGAAGAGGGGAGGAAAAAACACTGGACAGGACAAAACACAGAGAGAAGAGGAGAGCAGAGAGAAATGGGGGGAAAGACAGAGAGATCTTCAGTGTTCTCGCTTCTCTCGAGCTTCTTACCTCCCTTAAAGCCTCTGGAGAGTCCTCTGTTGTGGTGGTGGTGGTGGAAACAGTTGGTCTTGAACCGTAGCGAAGCATGTCTCCTCTAATGTCCACTCCTGGCTTCTCTTCCTCTCCCTCTCTGGCTGTCCTCCCACCCTTCCTCTCACTCTCCTTCCTGAGTTCTGCTCAGATTCTCAGAGCGACCATTCGCCCCCGGCCCCAGCCTGGGAACAGGAGGGAAATTCCACTCTAAGTCTGCTTCTGCTGCTGCGTCTGCAGTGGGTATCCTCAGGGCTGCGAGGTTCCCCCTCAGTCAGTGAAATGAACAGGTGCAAACCAGCTCTCAGCAGCACAAACACAACAATGTCATTGTCCTAATTCCAGCCAGACTGCTCCTAAAGCCACCTGACTGACAGGCTTGTCAGTCACTCAGCAATCCTCTCTGCACTGACTACGTCTCTCTGCACTCCCATCAGACCTGTCGGGCCACATTTCACCTGCTTCGCTCTTTTGCGCCTCCTGGCCCTGAGAGCAGGACTTTCACAGGCAGGGCGGGTCCTTTTACTCGGGCTGGGACAGGTGGAGTGCGCCTTATCAAAGGGAGTGGCTAATAAGAGGAGCCCACTGTTCACATGAAGCAGTGAGACAATAACTGCCTGCCAGGCCTGTTATACATACAGGAGTTATTAGACTTAAAACACATTTAGATAGAGGTTTTGCTTTGTGAGAAGAAGAAAAAAAACACATTGAGTGGCAGAGGTAGGGTTTTTTTTTTTAAAGACTTAAAATAAATAATTTTCATTGAGATGGAATCTGATTTCTCCCTCTTATTCACTCGCTCTCATTATTTGCTCTCGCAGGTAGGACAGCCAAGTGCATTATGGGGGCTCTTATATAATAACCTTTAAAAATTAAGGGTCTTCATCTGATTGAAACCTTTACATAAACTAAGAGAGTTATTCTTTTTTAAATTTGCTAATAAAAGTCCATAATATAACTTAAATTGGAGGTTATATGTAGGAAGACAGGCCATAGAATAAAAAGACAAAAAACAAAAGCTCATAGACTTCCATGTCTGAATGGACAGTATGTCATGCCCTGTGATTTCAAAGGTCTGTTTATATCAGAGTTTATTAGTTTCCTCAGTTCTTTCTCCTACTTTCCTTCTGTGTCTGTTTCCTGTATCGAGTTTTCCTGTATTGAGTTTCCCGCTTTAGTCATTGTTACTTTCTTCCTGTTTTACTTTGCTACTTAGTTGTCCTCTGTCTTGTGTTCAGTCTTACTTCCTCCTCTGTGATTGTGCTGATTGTGTCCACCTGTGTCTTGTTTCCTCCCAGCTGTGTCTCTGGTCAGTGTGTGAGTATAAATAACGCTGTCTTACCTTTGTCCTCTGTTACAGTGTTTGCTTACCCTTAGCACGCTTCCTTCTGTCCCCCCCTGCTGGATTTAGATGAATTTGTTTATGGACTTTGTTATTTGAATTTTATGCACCAATGAAGGGGCGCTTTTTGTTTGTTTCACCTGCGTCACCTCAGTCTTCTAAACAAACCATACTTGTTCTGTTTTCAATCGTACAGTCATAAGCTTTAAGATTTAACGTGCTGACTGAGGCCTGTAGAGTCTGAGATGTAGTTTTTTTCCTTTTTTTTTCATTACATGATCTGACCTGGGGTTGAATTTTCTGGGAAGATTGTGGCATTGTGTTAACACACAGCTGAATGATACAGACCAGTAAACCGACAGAACTTGTGCTTTTATAGAGGTGCTGACTGTCACTTAATCGAGTGCTTTTCATTAGCAGCACCTGGCTGCTACTCATCCTCCTAATGAAAACAGCGAGGGTGTTGCTTTTCCACATGACTGTGAATGCCAACCAGCCAACAGAGGTGCTACACTAGATCAATTATTGATATCGTGAGAGGGATGAAAAGAAAGACCGCACTGCAAACATGATTTTTTAATGTTCTTCCTTACCACTCCATGTTTTACTTGGTTTTACACTGACATAATATGCGCTCTGCTTATGATTATTCATGCTGACAATTATCTTTGAGGACCAGAAGCACAGTCTTCTGCACAGCCAGATCACATTCCTCTTTTGAATGGCTGCAGTCACTCCCTTTCAATAGAAACTAGAGACAAAGTCTCTGAAGAATGAGGAATCAAGTTTAAAGACTCAAGTTGCCTGGCGAGAGCTCGTTCAGCTGCACGTGGTGCTTCATCAAAGCTTTGCTGTTAGCTCACGTCAATAAATATGATGAGAAAAGCTCGCAGAATAATACGAGATGCATTTCTACTGGACTCTGTGGTTAATCGTTAACCAGACATCAAACAAATGGTGTTTCTGCAATCAGTAAGGCAGCCACTCTGTCCAAGTCCAATGTCATATGGAAGTTCTCTCTCATAATGATATTCACCTCCCGTCACAATCACAAAGTCACTCTCTGGATTAAATCCACAGTACTGGTGTCACAACATCAACCAGATTTACAGGACGAAAAAGTTTCTAAAAATACTTTCTACATAAAGAAGCAACACGAGTACATTTATAAGCAGAAAACAGAGTAATAATTCATACATGACAAATAGCAAAATAGAGTAAACAGTGTTGTTAATAATGTTAGTAAACAAAGAACACTAAATAGCGATTTTAATTCATCTTTAGCGATGCTATTAGTTATGTCATAATATTGTGACATAAACAATAACATTCTTCTTCTTAACTAATTCAAGGTCACAGACAGGTTGGAGGCTGTCGCAGGTGTCATAGGGCAAGACGTGGGGTACACCCTGCACCAGGGGTGGGCAACTCCAGGCCTCGAGGGCCGGTGTCCCTGCAGGTTTTAGATGTGTCCTTGAGCCAACACAGCTGATTTAAATGGCTAAATTAGCTCCTCAACATGTCCTGAAGTTCTCCAGAGGCCTGGTAACGAACTAATCATGTGATTCAGGTGTGTTGACCCAAGGTGAGATCTAAAACCTGCAGGACACCGGCCGTCGGGGCCTGGAATTGCCCACCCCTGCCCTGCACCCTGGACAGATCACCAGTCTAAGAGTAAACACAAAGAGAGAGAGAGACACAACCTCATATTCATACCTGCAGCCAACTTAGACTCACCTGCTCCACACAACAGACCCACACTGTGGGTAGATTTAAAGAGACTGTGAAGCAACAGTGCTGACGAGTAGACCACTATACCATCCGTTAGTGTGTTTTTATTCATTTATTAATCATTCACAAATGTTACGTAAGTGTGAGTCTGTCCTCCTATCCAGAGCATCAAATACACCTTCAGTGCTCCCACTGGGAGCACTGACAAGTGAAAAGAAAAATAAACAGTGAGTGAAGCAGGCCACAGCCTGCAGCCTCCAGCTACACAGTCTTTTATTTATGACGCCACCACCTGATCTTCCCATTTCACGCTCTTTAAAGCAAATGTAAATGGCAATTTTAACTTTATAATAAGTATGATTGAGTTTTTAATGATTAGTAATAAGTGCATAAGGATGTTTTAGGAATGTAAAAAATATTAGCTGGAGTTTTACTTCTACCCAAAGGAAATATGGTTAAACTGGTATGTACAGGTTACAGATTAAGATTATTCAACTGATACTACCGTAGCAAGAGCACACAGAGAGCACAACTCCCTGCGGAGGGCAACAGCTGTACTAAAACTTTGTAGTTTAGTCTCTGTCCCGAATATTGTAGTGAGGTTTGGAGATGACACATAAAAAAACTGTGGGTAATATACAGTTTTACTGATTTCAAATTTGCTGTTACTTTGACCCAATTTGCACCAAAATGAAATCAGCTCAAGCTGTATCTGGTTTAAACTGTCACACAAAATTTGTGGCTGGAAAAGCAAGTTTTTGCTCAGGAAACTTTTACTTTTTCCGGTCTTTCTTTTTAATTGACGAAGGCAGAAGATCGTGGTTTTGAAGACACCAGCCAGGTGGGGCCTGTTTCTGTGCAGACTTTGCTTGTTCTCTCTGAGTACTCCAAATACTCGGGCGTCCTCCTATCGTTAACAGCTACAGGCTCCAGCCCCTCTGTAATAAACACGAGGAAATGAATGAGTGATGATGGCGGTAATTGTCAGATTTGATCAGTAATGATTACTTCTGTAAACTCCTGATCACACAGTAATGACTCAACATTAACAAAATGCTAATGTCATGTATAATACTACTACAATCCAAGCTGTTAGAATGTATTTTCTTCGACACTTTAAGTACATTTAAAAACAAACTGCATACTTGCATTTATTTATTTCCACTGCAGTAGTTTTACGTAGAGGAATGTGTATTGCTGTTGTGACTTAATTAAAGTATCTGAGCACATTCGCCACCACTAGAAGACAATGATAATTAGAGGTTCACATTAAACACAGTAATAAGGAGACTATTGTTTGCTGTTGCGTGCAGATTACAGGTGTTTGATCTTTTTGGTGTGTGGGACTGGCTGTTTGTGTGGGATTTAGCTGTTGAAACCGACAACAGTAGTTGGTGACTTCTCAGCATCCCTGCAGCAGTGAATTTCAGCTTGTAGTTGCTGCTACTGTCATGATCCCTGGTTTTGGCCCCAAAAGTTTGATCCCATAGAGTTTTGTGCATTTAGTGTAATATTCTGTCTTTAGTTCCTACTTCACGATTATTCCAGCAATGAGTTTCATCGAGATTTGGTTCATGTCTTGATTTTGATCCGACATCTCTTTTTTCATGTTTAATGTGAGTCTTCTAGTCTCTATGTTTAGTATATGTTCTTACCTAGCTTTCCTTTCCTGGCCATGTTTTCCTTGCATCCCCGATTGTTGCCATTTGTTTTATGTTGTTCTGAGCTTTGTTCCCTACCTCTCTGTGTATAAACGGTCCTGCTGTATGATCAACCCTTTATGTATAAATAGTCCTGATGTCAAATAAATAACTTTCTGTGTATAAATAGCCCTATCTTCCATCTTGTGTCAGTTTGACCATGGATCTCGTCCTGTATCGAGTCCTCAGTCCCACACTTCATCATTCCCTGACAGCTGCAGCAGCAACTTTACAACTGTTGACAGACAAATGCTGCATCTGTGATGAAATGACATGGTTTCACAACGCCATGATGTTTTTAGAAATGTGAAGCAAGCAGGTGTTGCTGTTGGATTTCAGTCACCCAGCATTAATGAACTTTAGGCCACTGCTTTTGAGGTAATCATATTTCCATTTCACGTCACTTCCTAGCAAAAAATTTACTTTTAACTCCAGGAGAGTAATCAGACAGCCAGTGCACGAAATACTTCACATTTGCTAAACTTCGAACACTGAAATTTGCAAAGTAATGCACAGGTTTTATTAATAAAAACTCACATTCACTGATAATGCTGGTGTGCTAATTTGATGTCACCTGATTTCGCATGACCTGGAATGGAGTTTAAGCTGTTTTTGTTTTACAAAGTAATATATATGTATACTGAGAGATTAGTACAATGTTGAGCCTTGATAATTGTTCCTGAGGCGGCCATCTAACCTGTTGGGCGTTTATTCTTTCAGATGGAAAACAAACAAAACACTCCTGTTGTGACACAGCATTAGATGTTTTCCCAGCCTCTGTGCCGTAAATAAAGGACAAGACATTTACAACTGTCCTTTGAGGCTTTAGCCTTTATAGCCGGCCATCAAGTTTTGATAACCCACCTATTCATTGATCTAATGTCAAGAATCAATTATCTTGTTTATAGTTCTGTGACTGACTCCACTTGATAATGATGATTGATGACGATGTGATCGTTTAATAATTAGATAGAAAACAAACAGAGAAAACTAATCTGACACCAATCTGGTGATCTCATATATATCTCAGACTACTGTTAATGAAATATTACATCATTACACAGTGAGAAGTAACTCTGTGCACTTACTGGGGTAGTTTTGAGGTATTTTGAGGTATGGGTACATTTTAGATTAGGGGTTTCTATGTGAAACAAATGATGACATTCACATCCGTGTACAAAATAGCTCTACACTGGTGTGACACAATGTTCAGTAATAACAGGTAATAGCGCAATATGTATTATCAAATTATGTACAATTAATAATAATCTAATACCCTCAAAGCTCCTGTCAGCAGGAGCTTTGAGGGTATCAGATTATATTATTTTGAGGCTGCAGGTAAAGAGTGTGAATAGTTCCTTCACTGTAGGCAGTGCTGGAAACACCCTGAGACCCTGAGAGCAGGTTTGTCCTGCTGCACTGTAACATTCAGCGCCTGAGGCATCCACAGGATGTTTGTTTAGTGTCTCTGAGTGATGTTACTGCTGCTGATCAACACAGAAAAAACACAATACAACTCTGTGGGTGTTGGTTTAAAAATACACATTGAATTAGTCACAATAATTTAAAGTGACGTATTATTCTCTTCCTTCTTGCTTCCCTGTTGCTAACACATATCTAATCAGCCAATCACATGGCAGCAATTCAGTGCATTTGGACATATAGTATCAGAATGCGGATTAAAAAGGTGATTTAAGTGACTTTGAACGTGCTGTAGTTGTTTGTGCCAGATGGGCTGGTATGAATATTTCACAAACTGCTGATCTTCCGGGATTTTCCCACACAGCCATCTCAACAGTTTCCAGAGAATCTTGATGAAAACAGAAAATATCCAATTAGTTTCAGTTCTCTGGCTTGTTGATGTCAGAGGTCAGAGCGGCCAGACTGCTCTGAGCTGATAGGAATTCAGCAGTAACTCAAATACAACAAAGGTATGCAGAAGAGCACCTCTGCATCAATACACCAAATCTTCAAGCAGAAGACCACACCAGGTACCTGTCAACTAGGAATGATAAACTGAGGCTTCAATTAACACGTGTTCATCAGCATTGGGCAATAGCAGACTGAAAAAATGTTTCCTGGTCTGACAAGTTTCAATTTTGAGAGATGAGTTTCATATGCTACAACATTCAGATGGTATGGTCAGAATTTTGAGTAAACAACATGACACCCTGCCTTGTATCAACAGTTCTGGTGTAAGAGTGCGGGATATTGTCTTGGCTCACTTTAATGGAGCATCATGTAAACACCACAGCCTGCCTGAGAATGGTTGCTGACCATCTCCATCCCTTTATGACCACAGTGTACTCTTCTTCTGGTGGCAACACCCAGCACGATAACACACCATGTCACAAAGTTCAAATCACCTCAAACTGAGTTCTTGAACATGACAAAGAGTTCCCTGTACTTAAATGGCCTGGACCAGTGAATCTATGCCAAGGAGAATTACAGCAGTCCTGAAGGCAAAGGGGAACTAGTGAGGTGTACCCAATAAAGTGGCTGGCATATTAGACATAACCAAAAATACTCACCAAATCTGAAACACACGTTTCTTGGACTGAGTGTGCAACATAGAAGTCACAACATTAGCCAGGTAACCTATTAAAAACGTTCCACACTGGAGAGGTGCAGTTTAATGATGCCGAGAGGTCACTTGTTAATCAACATGACCACGCCTGTAGCCCTGCAGGTGGATGAGCTACAAAGAAAATCACTCACATGCTTTTGATGTTTGGGTTTCTCTACATTGCAGCTCTAGCGGCACCTCTAGCGGCAGCTAGAGTAACTGCAGTTTTTCATACAGAATATCTATATGCAGCAAATAAGTGTAATTTCTCATAAACCCTGGATATTAATAATCAAGTTGAAAGCAATAAATTAGAAATAAAGAAATAAATCAGCATAAGCGAGCATACAAGCGGAAAAAGTGATGGAGCAGAGAAGCAGGAATCCCATTTAATTCCTATTCACCACTGAATTTTTCTCATATTTAGTTAATCTGGTTGAATTTTAGGTAACTGCATTGGTTTTGCTCCTAACCAAAACCTTATCAGGAAAAAGTGAAATATGAACTCTGCTATATTTTCCACCTCTAGGGGGCAGCATGGCACTGTGACAGTTCTGGGTCCAGCTTTCTGTCAGACTTGTAAAACTTGAAAGTGAAGCCGTGAAACGGTGAGCTCCGTGTGAAATAGATTGCCTTCTCAAAATTTATAGCTTCGTGTCACAAAACAGCCACAGTTCACCTCCAGGACATCCCTCTGTGCCTCCTGCCTGCTCTGCAGCCGCTCCTGCTGAAACCAGTGAAGCACATGAAGGAATCCCAGGAATGATCACCTTGTTAGGCATACACAACTTTCCCCCCTAAGCCTTGCAGCCTGCGGGCCCTATTAGTTTGCTGCTTGGCTTAACACAGGAGAGAGAGATAATACTGTGGCACTTGAGGAGGTTGATTTGTTTGTCCCACAAAGAAAAGCAGCAAACTAAGGTCGTGCCCTGCCAACAATAGCCAGTCAGCCAACGAGGATAAGAAAGCTCCATCTATTCAACTCCTTTTAGTGCTGTGGTCAGCCCCAAGTGGCAAGAACGTTTTCAATCTGAGTCCTCTACAAAATAAAAGCACTAAAAAAGAGATTAAAGAAGGTTTAATGTGAGTTTTAAACAAGAAAAAAAACAACAAATTTAAATGTCAAAATGAGAACAGTTCTCTGCATAATGTTTGAATAAAATAAAATACAATAAAGAGGACTTTTAGCTCTGTGCTCCTGCTCCGTGCCAGGACTCTTTTTTATTACCCCAGAGACTGAAGGAGGTCAAACCTGTGCTCTGAAACTTGATCTGGGCCAAACATGGGCTGCATTTGCTCCATACATTCCAGCAGGAAAAATATTGACCCGCTGAGAACGAAATTAAAGATAGAGCCTCTGTTGACACAGCTGCTTTGACCCTGCACAGATTTTACCCGAGCACGAGGGAAGTCAGCGGCGATCATTACACAGCAGACTGATCAAATCGTCTCAGCCTCATCCAGGGGTTTCAGCGCATTTACTCAAATACTGCAGGACATGCAGTCGGTGGTTTGATTTACTCGACTGTTCATATTTTCCTTTTTTAATTATATATTTTAACATGTCAGACAAACAGATGACTTTATCTGATTGCTCAGGTTGCTTGCATCTTGCGTCATGCAAAACTCCTTCAGGTAGTTTTCTTTTTCACAAGGTTCATGATTATTTTTCTTTTGTTGTTTTACAGCTGTCATTCATGTCTAGAGTTTTTTGATACAAGGTGATTTATGCCAGGGCATAGTCGGTAAAAATTCAGGTCATCAAAATATTCTGAAGAAGATCCTCCTGAGTATTTCTCATAGATCAGTGCTCTGTGCAGTCCAGGGGGAATTAAGAGGGTAAGTAGCAGCCAGATGCTGATCATCAAATGCAGTGATTAACTGATTATCAGCCAGTGTGAGCACCTCTATAAAAACAGATGTTTTGGCAGCTTGTTGGCGTGGAGCTTTCAGAAGTGGGTTAATACAATGCCCTGGAGAAAAGATGTTGGCAATGATCTTAAAGAAGCAAATGTTGCTGACCGTAAATCTGGGAAACGGAGGGCATTTCTAAAGAATTTGAAGTCTATCATTCTACACGGACAAGAATTATGCACAAGTGGAAAACATTCAAGACATTTGCCAAAACTACAAAAAAAGAGTTGCATATCAGACTCTATGCATCTCAGTTAGCATATTAAATGTTAAAGTTTACGACTGTAGAATTGGAAAAAGATGGCTTGTTTGGAACGGTTGCTTGGAGAAAGCCTCTTCTCTTAAAAAGAACATAGCACAGCTTATGTTTGCAAAGTTAAATTTGAACAAACCAGAAAACCTCTGGACAGATGAGACCAAAGAGAAACTAAACACAGTATATCAGCACAAACACCTCAATAATAGCCGTCAAGCACGGTGGTGGAAGGGTGATGATTTGGACTCGTTTTGTAGTCATGGGACCTGGACACCGTACAGTCAGAGCGGACCATGAGCTCCATGTGAGGCCATCTGTCCAGCAGACAAAGCCTGACTGAAATCAGGTCATGCAACAGGACAATGATCCCAAGAACAGCAGAAGATCTACAAGAGAATGGTTAAAACAGAATGAAGGTGCTGCCAAAACCTTCCTATTCTTAGAAACGCATTTATTCTGGAGTATTAAATGCTCCTCTTCTCAAACATTTTACAGTGTAGATATCATTTATGGATGCAATTTGCACTACTTGCTTGCATTGTGTTATCACTGTTGTACATGTAAATTTTTTCACCCCACAGTATCAGGCCCTTACTAAGCACATGTGGCACTTTATTGTAAACTGCACAGTTTTTTTATTCTTTTCCTTCAGCTAGTATCTAAAATGGGGGTTTTTTTAAGCTTCATTGTGCAAGATGACAGTATACTTTTTAAACAAACGGGGCAAGTTTCTGTGTGAAATATAAAACCTAGAAACATTCACCACCACAGCTATGGCACAGTGAAGACCAGCCCAATTTCCATATCTGAACCCTTGAGTGCACTTAGACTGAAAGGAGGGGGAGAAGTTTGAACTAGAAACTTAAACTTAAAAAGAACATGATGCACAAAATATTCTTTAAAAAAAATGTCTAAAAGAAAGAAAGTCTTGAGAGGAATAGTTGTCAGGAGGTCTGCACCAAGCAAAAAACAGGTGAGAGTAACTGAAATGAAGTTTATTTTAGCCTCAGCAGGATTTAAGTGTACAGAGAGGTAGTGGCAGGAATTTGTCTCGCTCATCCACTCTCCAACTCACAGAGTGCAAATCATCACAGTGCAGCAAAATATTGATTGTCAGTTTATCTGAAGAAATTCCCTGATTTGGTCCAAGGAGGACCCATAAGGTCCTCACGTGGTCCTTACAGGCACTGCTGATGTACACAGCGGGCACAGCTCATCACAGACAGGTAAGAGTTTAAACATGTTTTAAATCAAAGCGTTTCCAGTATAAAACAGCTTTAATGTGTGCAGCTTTGTTCGGAGATGCTAGAAAAATCACGTTAAGACAGAAAAGCATCTTCCAGAAGATGTGTGAGTAACACTGTGATGTCACTAATATCAAAAGAAACCTGCATGATGAATGGTGATTACAAACTTGTAATTTTACTGCTCATTAGATTATATAAAACTGTATAAAAATGAATGTGTACAAAGTCCCTCATTTACTGTTCCCTAAAAAACAAAAAAAACAAAAACAAAAACACAAACACAAACACAAAACCTCTTACTGAGAGGAGATTTTGTATTTATAGCTACAAATAACTTAAAAAAAAACATCCTGGCACATTTCACTTCATATACCCTTGATTTCCAATCATTAAAATAAAAAAATAAAATAAAAAAAATAAAAAAAAGGAAATATTTTGCATTTAACTCAATGATAAAAAATAAAATGTATATTCAGATACTGTGTGTAAATGTGACCTATTAGATTAAAAAGGAAGGGGTCAAAACTGGATATCGGTTACAAAGACATTACAGGTTTCATTTGTTTACAATGCATTCAATGCTGGAATAATCATTGACAAGCATGTTTAACCCATTAAAGGAAGATCCACTCAGAGTAGAAAGAAAAATGTTGGAAGATGGGGCTTAACGCAGGAATATAAAATGAACATTTTAAAACCGTATTTACAAAAATTTTCACTGGACAGGACAAAACATCATTGCCTTTGTGATTTCACCAATTAATCAAAGAGCTGCTCTAATAATACTGAGTGAATTCATGGACGTTGAAGCTGCTGAAGTGAGGATTTTATTTATCTCACCTAGCTGGAAAGTCTTAATATTCACAGCTCAGTGTTTACAGGAGCACATGGCACAGCTCTCCAGCCGTTTGGTGTGACAGTGTTGCACATAAAGCAGCTTTACTTCCAGCCTCAGAGTTTGTTTATAAAGAAAAGGTCGATAAGAGGTTGTCCTGACTCGAAGAGCGCTTGTACCCCGAGGAAGAGCTGAAGTACGTCTCCCCATCGGTGCTGATGTCATCGTCTTCGTCGTCATCCAGATTGCTGAGCAGCGAAGCAGGCGAGTTCTTGCGTCTGAACAAACAAAAACAAACAAAACTATTAAGAGTGTTCTTGTTATAATGTGTGTGTTCTTTGACATTACTAGAGCAGCTCTGCATTATTTGCAGGCCCTAAATCCATCCTGAGTGTGAGCTCCTCCTCCTTGCACCTCATAAACTAAAAGGTTTGAACAGGGACAAGGTGGAGCTTCTGTGAGATTATCTTTATGATGTCTTTATGTGACATCATAAAGATCTGAGAGCAGAAAAAACTGCCTGAAACACACCTCTGACTTGTACAAACACAAACTTCATTTTTAACAGGAGTGTTCACCATTGTTACTGTAGGTCTTTAAAAAATAAGCAAACGTAACCTGACCATCTACAAATTAAATTCCTACATCAGATTTTAATTTCTGACTTTCTAAGACCCTTCAATGACCTGCAGGAGCCCACCAACTTAACTCAAGTGGCATAATTATTTAATTAGTAACTGTAATCTAATTCATTTCAGATACAATAATGGTAAATGGTCTGATATTTATGTAGAGCGTGTGCAGTCTAAGTATTTTAAGCACTCTACTCTTGCCCAAAGGCACGTCAACATGCAGGAAGGAGCCCAAAAAGACCTCCAAGCTCAGCCTCCTGAGTTTGTGCTTTTACCTCAACTCGCTTCGCAGAGCTTTGAGCTGACTCTGGAGCTGCTCGTTGGCCTCCTGCTGCTCATCGAAGTCTCTCTGCAGCTTCTTCTTGCTGTGCTCAAGTCGGTCTATCTCCTCCTCGGCCTCGTCCATCTGTCTCTTCAGTGCCTTCAGACGCAGATTTAACTTCACGAAGGGGGAAAAGAAAAACATGTCTAGAGTTAAAAGAGTTCTACTAAGATCAAATTGTATTTTCTTTTTCTTTCTTTTTTTTATTTGCCTGATAAATTATTAGTCTTGACATTTGTCTAAGTCAGAGCAAAGAGAGTTTAATGACTGTTAGAGTGGGCATGAAGGTAAGGGTTACATACTTGGTCCTTTTGATCTTGCATTGATTGCTGTTCTTCCTCAACTTGCATCATCATCTCTTTTACCTTCCTCTCCAGCCTGCGGTTCACCAGCTGCATGTTAGCGCGCTCCCTGAAACACAGGCGATGCATCACTAAACATAAACATGAGCTAATAATTCAGACCAGCGTACATTTTATGACGCAAAGACCTACAAGCTGATCAAATTCTTTAATATGTTTGATCACACAGAGTCCGACGATCTCCCAGTGCAAACTAAACTATACATTTAGATAAGCTCCAACTTTCTGACTCTGTGTCCTAAATCCATGTGTTCAGGTATAAACTTTCATCTGAAGCTTTAAACTAAACTCTCACCGTTTCCTCTTACATCACCTCAACCACAGCACCCCTCAGCTCTATTCCCAGTTGGAGTTCCCATCTCACCTCTCCTCCGCCTCCAGCCTCTCCTCCAGCTCATGTATGCGTTCCTCCAGCTGAGGTACCTGGCCCTCTCTGTTGGACTTCTGGGAGCCTTCTAGATGACTCACTCTGGCCTTCAGATCCTTATTCTAGAGAGGGCAGGGAGAGAAAACCACTGATGTGTTTGACAAATGTATGTTTATACCATAATCATGTCTGTGTACAGATAATAAAATGATGGAAATGGACAAATCAAATGAATGTGATGAAAAGACAAATGAAATGAGTGTGTGTTTTGGACTGAGTCTGTAGCTGTTATCCTCCAGACAGGAGTGTGTACCTGTCTCTCCAGAGCAATCTTGTCACACTCCAGGTCCTGTCTGCTAGCCCTCTCCTGCAGGAGTTCATTCCTCATCTGCTCCACCTGTCAAGCCGAGTCCAGACACTGTCATCGCTACAGTCCCACACAGTCTGACAATAGTTATGATCAGACACTGACTCACAGCAGAAACCCACGTAACACCTACTGAGCCAAAATGCTAAACAATAGAAAAGTTAATGCTGTGTGAGCTCTGCTTAATTGGTGAGCAGGATTTCCTTGCTTGACTGCATTCCACCCTTTTATTGTGATTGTGATGCCAAACTGTCAGAGACACAAGGTTGTAGTACAAAAAAAAGACAAACCAAAAACCCCACAGGTAGCTGACAGTAGTTTCTATGACGCAGTCAAAACGTCCTGTATTCATAGAAACACAGAATGGCCTCTGTTTCATCTGAAATATCATCAAATCCCCTGATATTACTGACCGATAAAGGCATATTTTTTGCTTTGCAATAAGCTCCACTGCATTCACACCTTCTCGTTATCAGACACTTTCACTCAATCCAACAGACCTGCTACTCTTCATTGTGATCTGGTGATCTTCGAATAAAGCAGAGTTTCTGTTTAAAGGATTGTCTGGTTTCCAGGTGCCTCTTCAGCTTGCTTGGCAACTTGTTGCTCTAACCTGACATCGAGCATTAGTTTCTTCTGTCAGTTTGTTTTCCTTTAAGAGGTGTTGTGTGGGTTACTCTACAACTTGGTGATAAGTTTCACATCATCAAAAATTGCATCTTCCTCTCTAACTCTGATGTGTGCCATTATGGTAAATTTATACGTCACTCATTTTTAGTGCAGCTCAACTAATATTTGGCTGCCACAAATCCCATGGCACACCTGGGCTCCCCTTGAGCCAAACCCACGTCATCTGAGATACACTGCTGTAAAGAATATGTCTGTGTGGGCTTTCAGATAGTACAGAAGGTATTAGTGTTTAACAAGTTGATAAGCGAGGATTAACTTAAATATAAAGCCAAAAGCAACAGCAAGGCAACTTAACTTACGGAAAACAACAGCAAAAGGAAACATTGATCCTGGATTTGTCCCCTGGAGACAAAATCCCCCTCCAACACTTATTTTAACCATTCGAACAAAGTAGTTTTGTTTGTATCGAGAATTTTAGTAATATAGCCAAGGGTTGAGATGCTGGACACAGATTCACCATTTCAACCATGTTCAGTTTTTATGCTAAGCTAAAGCCCCTTTCAAACTGCCAGCTTTAAATCAGCATTATGGTAACTTTTTGGTAAAAGTTGTTACCTGAACCTTATTCGGGTGGACCTAGAAACATTTTAACTGCAGGCAGACAAAAATGACAAATAGCTGCACACAAAATTAGGACTGTTCACATCTCTTATGTATCTTTGTGAGTTGCTCAGCTCACCAGAGAATGCCCTAAACAGCAATAACACACACATAATGATGTTTTATCTCATCAGCTGTTCCTAATTTGCAATAAGATTAAAACATTTGTCTATGATGCATTTTTCGTGTTCCCAATCGAGTAGAGCGATCTCACTTTCTGAGCCTCAGGGGCGGGGCAGCTGCAGCACACACACTCACACACTCTTGTGATGATGGGATCACAAGGAGTAAGAGATTTAAACAAATAAATGTGTTGTTTTCACTTAATTCAGCAGGGTGTATGATGCCAACCGTTGTTGCTAAAAATGCAGGTAAATGCTTGTATGGCAAATATCACTATTACTGTGGCACTCTCGCCATTGTTGTAACTATGTGTGAATAAACCTTTAACAAACATTAACATAAATGTCTGACTTGCAGAAGGTTGTTAAGAGGTTAGCAAAGACAGAGGTTTGCAAGTCATGCACCCTTTATGTGGAAAGGCCTTTTTGTTTAAAAAATATGTCATAAGTTATGAATCCTGTGTAAATCCATCAAACTCAATCCACAAAAGCACTAATGGTACCTCAGAGAACACAGTACTGGGTGTGAGACTTTAGAACATCTGACTGAGAGTTAAAGTAAGATGACTGTTTTTTGACAGTAGTCTGGTGGCTGTGATGAGTCCATGAGCACATCCTTACTCCCTGTTCAGCAGCACTGTCTGACAGCAGCTTGAGTGCTAAAAACTCTTCTAAATTGTTTGTATGCAGAAATAAAAAAAAAAATATATATATATATAAAAAATAAATCTCGCCACAATGAACAAACTTTAATGAATCTCAGTCTGTGACACATATATATGATTTTTTTTTTAAAGAAAGAGTTGTTTGTAAATGAATCAATATGATGAATAAATTCAACTTGTATTGTTTCTGTGTTTAATGCTGATATTATTAGATCTTACAAACACAGATATAAGACCTGTACAGATAATATCATCTGACACTGAAGAAAACAGCGATTAGCACAATTTCTAAAACTATTCCTTCAGTACTTCTGTCATCACACATCACCTCAGTGGATATTGGATCGACTCAGAGAGGCCTGACTGTTCAGTGATAACCTAGTTCAAAAGAAAAGGGGCGAATGAAAACTAATCAATACAGCAGTGATGGCTCTTTGTGAGAGGAGCTGAGAATTGGTGATATTTTATGCCAATTAGTGGGTGACAGTGGGCTGCTCTGATGAACGATGGCCCCTATAACTGGTGCACCCAGCACAGTGCTTGAGGGAGCTGAATCAGCAGACTGGAACATACAGCGAAACTAATCTGCTTTGTGAGAGACGGCAGGAGAGTAGAGGGGAGATTACTCTCATTTAGACAGGAGAGGAGCACCTGGTGCCAGGAGAGACGCAGGTGTTCTTCCTGCTGCCTCCGCTGCAACCGCACCAGCCCTCCACCCCATAGCCCTTCACCCACCTCTCTCTCCTCCCCACAGACATTTGAGCACATGCACCAGCACATACCCGCACGCACGCACGAACGCACACACACACACACACACACACACACTCTGCTGGCACTCAACCTATTCCACTCTTGCCGCACAAAGCTCGAGTGTTGCCTTGACAACCAACCTCAGCCTCATGCTGAACCAATGCCACTTTGTCACAATGCCACTCTTTCCTCTCTGCAAAGATTTTTTAAAAGGGGGGACCATTTATGCAGGTTTAAATACTCTAATGAATTGCACTGGGGCTCTCTTGATGTCGCTGCTCACTTTATTTAAAATTTTGGTTACAACTTCAAAATACGTGAAGGGAATTTGTCCCAAAGCCAAATCTTAAAAGCCCGCCTTTGGCCCCAATAGTTGTTAAAAAAAGAAAGGGAAAAAAAAAGAACTATCTGTGGCTCCATAGTTTTGTGGTATTTTTTTAAACTCCAGAGCCAGCTTCCTCCCTCTGATTATTAAGATCTCCCCTATGGACAAACAAGTGTTAAAAGTACATGCAATTTATCTAAATCTTACTTCACAGTGTCTCTGTCAGCAGTTTTATCACAGTGGAAGGAAAACTGGAGCGTTTGCTTGCAAGGACAGAAAAAAGAAAATCTGACTTCTAGCACAAGAATGAGATTTGTTCTCAAGCCAAAGTTACTGAAGCATAATTTCCAAGTGCACTCCACAACCTGAAAACTTGAGACATTTGGCAACTTGCATATTTTGGCTCAGGCGGTGCATTAAGAAGGGTCTTTTGTGGCTGATGCATGAAAATTGGATAGACACTCCTAGACCATGCTGGTGAGCTGCCAACCTGAATGATTATGCAATATCATCTTACAAAGCAATAACCCATCCACTTTATCCAGACCAGAAAGAAAAAGAGAATTTTTGAGTACTGATATTACATGTAAAGACACAGACACTTGAAAAAACCCATGAACCTGCACAAGAATCACACACATCAACTCTTTAAGGACACATCTGAGACCCGAAGCTGTTATATGGAGGTCAAATGTCCCTTTTCATTTAGAGATTAGTGGTTGCAATCATGATGTTAGAAATGGAAGACAAAGTGACAGGAGATCTAGAACTCATTTACAGGCTGACATAAAACAGAGACACGTCTGTGTGTGTACGGACAGGTGAACACTGATGATGAAAACGTGTTGAGTGTTGAGTGTGTTTCACCTGCTCTCTTCCTCGGTCTATCCTGTCCATCAGATTGTCTCCACTTTGACGCTCCTCTTCAAGGTTCATTTCCAGCTGAGCAATCCTCTCCTACAAAGTGAAGCAGTTACATCTTTATGAAGAGTGTGTTTTGCCATCACTGCTCTCTGTAAATCTTCATACAAAATTGTGCGAAATTAAGATTTGCCTTTAAAAAAACTTTTAAAATAAAAAATGTTGAAAGGATACTTCTGGTCTTTTGCAATAATGTAACAAAGCAGTCATTAGTAGCTTGTGTACCTCCATGAGTTTGACGTGTCTGGATTTTTCCTCTTTAGACAAGGCGTTTTTCTCAGCCTCAGCTTCAAGATCACGAACTCTTTTCTCTAGCGTATTCTCCTTGACCAAGGCCTCATCTCGCTCCCTCTGAGACTGTCGCACTTCCTCCTCCCGGCGCAACAACTAAAACCAGAAACATTTATATATTTCACTATGATCTTATGACATACATTTTATTTCTGGTCCTTGAACATTTGAGCACTTTTAAAATAGTGACATTATCTTTTTCAGCATCAACTCTAATCTTATCAAGTGTTAGTGCTGAAGTGATGAGCAACAGTTAGTTGCTGTTTAGCGATAGTATTAATATGATATAATATACACTCCCCTGGGTGACTAATGCATCCAGCACAGTAAGTGTTTCCCTCAGCTGCAGTGCCCCTCACAGCTGGAAAACTGCCCTCACTGCTTAATGCTAAGACTGGAAATTCATCATCTGCCCTCTTTTTACTCCCACAACAGATATTTGCCCATTAGTGTAAAATTGTTATGTGGTTATTCATGTAATGATCTGAGCAATACTTTAAGTACGGCACTGCACTGTTAGAAGTATAACTGGATAGTTGTGCATCTTTTATTGGATCTTATTTTTAAATTTATGCGATTACAAAATCTGTGGAGTAAAACCTCTAACTTCAGGCCGTCTTCATAGTCGGCTTGTAAAAAGAGATTTATACGTACAAGATGCTCACTCGATAATTCAAGTAAAGAAGGTGGATGTATGTAGCCTACACTTCATATGGTAGAGGACTATTGGAACGTTTGAGAACAGCTGGAAAATGTGGACTAAATGAAGCAGTCCAGGGCCCTATTTCAGGAAGCCGGTTTAGAAAACTCAGAGTGAAAAACGATACTCAGGGTTGAGTAACCCCGAACTGTCCAACTCGGAATATTCGGTTTCAGAAAGGCTGATAACAATTAGTTCAGTCAACGCGGAGTTGCTTTAACCCCAAGTTAAGCGCACGCACGAGGATACATAAAGCCCTGATTAGTGGAGCACAGATTAAGCGAGTCACCATGGAGACGGAGGGAAAGAAGGCGCGGTCAATGTATTTTACAGCGCTTGAGGCCGAAATTCTGATGGCAGCATATGCCGATAACATGCAAATTTTGCGGGAAAAAAGTAACACAGCATCAGCTGCAAAAGAAAGGGAGCATGCATGGCAAAACATAGCCGACAGAGTCAATGCGTGAGTGTTAATTTAAACATTGATCTAGGGATTTCCACCCATATAACACATTATTTTATTATATTTTATTTTGTATTTTATACATTTTATTTTGTGATGTGATGTGAGCGCAGGTGCAACCCAACAGGCCCCAAACGTTCCTGGCAGCAAGTAAAAATGAAATATAAAAATATAGTCCAAACAGGTAAGGTGTAATTGTATTATGAGCCATAGTGCTTGGTCTGTTTGTCCGATGTAAATCAATTGCAGTTAGAGGCTACATTAATTTCCCCTCTGTAAGCACTTATTGAAATTATCTGAGCACATTACAAGTACATATTTGCTTACTCTGTATGCTCAAATGTGACCCGTTATAGCCAACAGAAAAAAAAAAGCGGAGGCCCGAAAAACAGGTGGGGGTCCTCCACCACCACCACTCACAGAGGCTGAGCAGTTGGCTTCCACATTTGTGATAATGTTGGCAGCATCACATATGATCTTCACAGTGCAGAGAACACAAATTAGCATCCATTACTATAATGAAATAATTTGTTAGTTTGAAATGCTACAGGGAACTATGTACCTGTACATTAATGCTGTGGAAAGACTTCCTGTTCACATAGTCTCCTTCATTTACTGAAGGAGCAATGATTGGAATGTGAGTGCCATCTGTACAGCCAATCACGCCTGGGAACCGTGAGAATAAATGTGAAATTTAAGTAGTAGTTCAAGTATCACCACATCATAAATTAAGTTTTGTTCATCCTGATACCTGCAATTTTGTGGAATCCCTCTTTGATAAATCTTGTGGGTCTATGACCGTGGAACACCACAAACGAGTACAGGAGACGTTTCAGTGCAACTGTAACATTCCTGACTGCCCGAAAGACGGTAGCCTTGGAAACGTGCTCAGCGTCACCAATATTATACAGAAAGCTCCCGTTTGCAAAAAACCGAAGTGCAATACAAATAATATGTACAGAACTGAGAGAATGTCCGCGATGTGTCACATGAGCAATATTAGGCCTGAGGATGTTATTCAAATAAATTATAGATTGTGCTGAAAAACGGTAACATTCACACAGAAAATCATCAGGTAATGATAAAATGTCCGAACGCGCTCTAATCACTCTCTCCCGGCGGAGAGCTCTGCGGAGAATTTGGGCTTCAACATCTACTGGCTCTTCAAGGAAGGGGCACGCCATGTCTGACACTTCCTACAGTCAGGTTTCCGACAAAGAGGCGGAGAAGGTCAGGGTTAGTTGAAGTAAACCTGCTAGGGGGCAGGTTAGCTTCACGGAGTGTGTCGTCATAGTAACTCACTCAGAATTAATCTAAACTCACTTTGTGAAACCGAAAACCCAGAGTTTTCGTTAACTCAGGGTATACTTACTCAGAGTTTGCACTAAACCGGCTTTCTGAAACAGGGCCCAGAGCACTGAATTTCTTGGGAAAGGTAAGTGGAGGAGGAGGATGTGAATCAGCCAGCACAACTTTCACAACAATGATTTCACAGCGCTAACATCCTCCTCTTCCTGTGCACCAGCAGGATAAAGATATCATAGCATGGATGCTGACAGAAAAAAAAAGGAAAAGCCTGGACACTGACCTTATCTTGACAAATGAACTCTGTTCACAACCACATTGTACATACAGACAGACATGCAATGTAGAGCTCCATGTTTGCCCAGATCAGCAAATCAGTAAAACTAAAGGCTGGCCTATTATACATGTGAAAAAAGCCTGCAACTAATGACTACAGGTTTCAGAGAACAGTTCACATAAAAAGGCCTGTCTTTTTTCTTCTTTTTTTTTTTGAAAGGCAGCCTCTTGTGGTTTCAAGAAAAAAAATTAAGGCAGAGTCTGCCAATACCTCTTTTTAAAGGTACCCGTGGAGTTTTCATTATAAACAGGCACTGCTTTGTTTACAGCATTAGAGCTCTGGGACACTGAGTGTATCCTTAAGGACTAGCAAGCATGTTTAATACATTTCCTACCTCAAGACCTATTAGCAAACAGCCATTTTTGAAATCAGCATTGTTTACAGTCATCAGCTTTTCTTCCTGTACTGGCACATTAGTTCCAACAAGTTCTACCTCACTGTGCAGTCAGGAGAAATGTGTACAGAACCCTGTGAATGTTACTAAAGCAAACAACAAAAACAATATTCACTTTCCAGAACTAGATTTCATTACCTCTACATGGTACCACTGAGTATTCTTTTTGCTGTGTTTACACTTTTTCCACACATTCACTAATACAAGAAAGTGTCAAATTTTTATTCTCTCAAAAGGTTTAAACTCACTGCTAATCAGTTATATAAGCAGGGCTCGCGAAATCGCTAGCGTGACATCCCAGAGCTAGTGATATCTCCGGTCGGGCGACCAAAATCAATCTAGCGATCGGGCTAGCGATTTTGCGGGCCCTGATAATCATAACTTTACACACAATGTGTCTCACACAAATGATCTACCAGAATTGCAGATAAAACACAAAATCTTAGCCCAGTGATCTATGTACCATTATCTGCATTACTCACTGATGCTATACACAGTTTTTGCATCACACATTGTGACATTTCTCCAGGACCAAACTGTTTCAGAGGTCACCAAAAAGAAAATCTTAACTGCCCTACCTCCATAAATAAATATTTTATGTATAAATGAAACAACTTAAGGCAAGCTCATTTCAACATAAATGATTCTTTTTCATCAAAAACATTCTTCACATTCCAAAGAGCTGACAATGATAAACTGCACGACTAAAAACAATGCCAAGGGGTCACACACAAACAGAGCTTTTCTATTACTTGAATTGGCTAAATTCTTTCACTTTAATATTATGCTTTGGGTTTGAAAGGGCAGCGGGGAGCAGAAATACCTAAGTGCTGACATCACTCTCTGAAAGTAAAGATTGATGTTGGTAGGAGTGCTCAAACTGGCTGACTCAGAACAATAGCTCATAATGTGCTGGTCTGCATGGAATTGCTCAGATAGGCTGACTGATAACAGCCTTGATCTGGCCACTGTGTCATTTCTTCTTATTGTGTTTACCTCATTTTGTAGGGTTTTGGTAGTCACCAGGTACTTCTCCAACTCCTGTCCTCGCTCTTTGAGAAGCTTCTGCAGCTCGGCCAGCTCCCGGCGGTTCTTCTCCTTATAAATATCAATCTGCTCCTGAAGCTCGCGAGTGGACGACTGGGATGCCTCCACGATGTCATTCATCTGAAGGTGTGGTGACAGGGACGGAAGAGGCAAAAGAAAGCAAGATGTTATGAAAAAGTAGGGAATTTTAAAGATAATGATGTGGTTCAGATGCAAGTTTGATAGTATTTTATCATTTGTTTGCACATTGGACTGGACTCCTTTTATAGAGTTATTATATAACATGAACCATCTCAAAAAAATAATGTTCTTCTGGAAAGCTTCCTTTAAACAGGACCCTTTATACACCTTTTATTATTGAACCCTCAAGGTAGCTTTAGATGACTCACAGTTCATAATAATCCACCTTAATCTAATACTGGGCCCTGATGCAGCCCATCACTTCATTCACTCTTCAAAACTATGGTTTTTAGCTATTAATCATGTGCCTGAGATGACTATACTAGGGATATCCATCGCTAAGATTAAGTAATTTGATGAGGGCTGCATGTTAAGAATGAGTCAACATCGCTCTTCTAAATAAAAGTTTTTTTTTATCAAAGTTTTCTTGGTTACTCTGCTTTAGTAATGAGTCTGGAAAATAATTTTTGTAACAAAGGTCAAACTGAATAAGCACACGGCCTCCATCTTGTTTGCATAACCTAAAATTCTATTCTCTGCATAACAAAAGCAGACATTCGGTGTGAAATTCATTCAGATCAGAGTGAATAAGTGAATTAGTGAATAAACAAACACTCAGAGACTCACCTCCTTCTGAAGTTTTTCCACTGTACGATCCAGCAGCCTCCTTTCATCCTCTATGTCATTCTTCATGCTCTTTAACTGCTCCTTCTGATTTCTCTCTTCTTGAAACCTCTCCTCCAAATCGTTGTGTTCATTGCTGAGTTTGGTGAAGTTTCTCTGCAGAATGACACAATAACAAATGTGTCAAGTTGTGCATTTGCAACTGTATTATCTAACACAGTGAAGTGTTACTAATCTTACTTGCACATCCTCAAGTCGGATGGTCAAAGCTCTGTTTGCACGTGACATCTCCTCTTCTTGCTCCGTAATTTCAGATAGAGATTCTTCAAGTTGCTTTTTCTCTCTCTGTTAAATGGACATTGTTGCATATGAGACTGTCATTTAGTATACATATAATGATGCTACAAGTGACTGTGTAGAACAAAACTAATAATAGTTGAGACTCTGGAACTCCACCCCTTACCTCCAGTCGACCAACTTTATCCCCCAGCCTGCTCTCCTGCAGCTTGGCTTCGTCAATAATTCGGTTTAGTTTGGCCACCTCATTTTCCAGCTCCTGTGCCCGTCTGCGGAGTCTCTCGACTTCTTGAGTCAGACGTCCTGCTTGGCCCTCTGCTACACCCTTGGCTGCCTCCACTTCTGCCTTCTCTTGCACCACTGTGGCGCTGCTCTGCAGATCAGAACAAAACACAAGGCTTCAGTACAAAGGAAGCAGCAGTCTGTGACACTCAACAGAAAGTGGAATAATGAGGCATGATGGAACATTTGAGACTAACTCAAATACCTCATAACAGAAGCCATTTGTAATACTCAGTCCCCCAGTGGCCTTCCTGTAATTCTCTTACACCTTATAATAAACCACAATTGGAGGTAACTAAATCTGAGCTTTTATTAGCTTCTGCTGATTGAGGGTCAGCAGGCTAGCATTGCAGACCTGTTATGCTAGCCTGCTGGGTTAGCACTACACTACTACCAGGTATTAATACAGACTGTTGTGTGGTATATGTCTGCAGTTGTAACACAGATGAAGTTTCAGGTGCACCAGTCCTTTGAATTTGCCTTATGCCCAAATCTACTAATGCAAATCCTTTAACTCCTACATTTCAGGGTGGAGTAATGACACTAGTCAAGAACAAGCTCTAGCTGAAAACGTATTCCAAATTTTTCAATTCCCTTGAATCATATGCCTTCAAGATTGTAAATTTCTTTAATCAATGCCAGCATGTTTTTCTGACAGCTGAAAAACAATGATGTCAAACTCTTCAAATTCAAATTCAAATTCAAATTTTATTTGTCACGTACACAGTCATACACAGTACGATATGTAGTGAAATGCTTGGACAACTGCTCGTGACCTAAAGAAAACAAAAAAGGAAAAGGCTATGAATAAGATAGGAAATAAATATGAAAAATTAAAAAGGGTAAATTTAACTAGGAAGGAATAGAATATAAATTAAGGTTAAAAATTAAATAACTGTACAACACAAATTAGAATGAAGGGTAAATTTAACTGGGAAGAATAAGATAAAATATATAAATTAAAGTTGAAAATAAAATAACTGTACAACAAAATACACAATACACAATATAGAACTATATAAGAATGTATGAAGAAATCTAAATATAAATAAATATATACACAATAACAGCAGCTGTACAAGTATTAACCGGAAATGAAGAATATAGTGACCAGTGTTGTGCAAAAACAAAGTCCAGAAAGTCCAGTGTGTGTGTAAGAACCATATGTGTGGGTCAGTACTGTTGGAAGTAACTCTTGGAAGTGGAGCTAGAGCACATCTCGCACATCAACTCGTGTGCAAGTCGTTTTGTATTGTGTTGGTAAACTGTGTTCAGACTCAAAGATAAAACTGTTGTACAGATGGGAAAACACATGTATGCCAGTGTTTTGTCCAAGAGGATGAAAGCAAAATCAATAATGTAGTAGTAAAGAAATTGTTATTAATATCCATCCACAGGGTGGAGTGCTGTGCAGAAGAGAAGAAATGGGAGACACCCAGATATATATGTCAGTGCGCGAGGAGACAGAAACAAAGAAAACTGACTACAGTAGAACCACACAACAGATAACAACAGGTTTCAGTTGCGCTTACACCCTTCTACTGAATAACGTCAGCAGGCAACAGGCTTGTAAAGGTTTGTTTGGAAACAAAAATGTTTTTTGGTATGGAGGTGGAATGTAAGGAAACTGGTTTAGTAGTTTACAGCCTCAGTACAGCGAGGTATGCACGCATGTATGGTCGTGAACACAAAATTACAGAACAAAATCTGTAAACTCGATTTGTCACCATTTTAATATATGACAGAGGTGAAAGTGGTGAAACATTAAATACATAAAAGAAATGCTCAAGGTGGGAAAATATGCGAAAGGACTGCGATAGTACAATCATACGGGTCTTTCTGTGCAGGTCTTTGTTATGCATCACACACTCAGCTGATATCCAAGTATGACACTTCAGGTGTGTTTGTATGTGTGAGTGTACTAATGCACAAAAGCACACAAGGCCTTCTGTGTTTAAGAACCAACTGATTGAAAATGTGATCTAGCTGGTGAGACATAGATGAAAGGTAAAAATGTAAGAAAGCAAACAATGAAACCAAAAACTGGTTATTCATTCTCTGGCACTTTCTTACTGAAGAGCTACAAACACCTTCCACAGAAGCAGCATAATCACAGAAAGAGTGTCATGTAAAAATCTAATCTAACCTAATCTAATCTTTGAAAAAGATAAGGAAACAAACTGTTAGTAGATTTTAACTGCAACGCGGAAAAGTTTCCTTTTGTAAATTGTCAGACAATTTATTTACAATTTTTTTTAAAAAAGTTTTAAATGCCTAGTCACCTCCTGAATGCCCTTTCATGACTGATATAAAAGGTGCTTGTTGGTTAGCACATCTTGTCATCACCGTGTGTACAAAGAGGCACGTCCTGTATTAAATACGCGATGGGTGCCTCCCAGTTTCAGGCCAGTCAGACCTGTTTTCCGCTGTCACAACATAACCGCCCTCATCACCCACTCACTGGATAATTTAGTTTGGTCAGACGAAAAGAGCAAGAAGGTTCTGGATTTGAATCAACCAGCCGCCTGAGCCTTTGGGTGGAGTGTTTCTATGTTCTCCACATACCTGCAAAGGTTCCTGCCAGGTACCCTAGCTGCCTCCCACAGTCCAGACATGTCTGTTAGATTACTTGGCAAGTTTAAATTGGCCACTATGACTATGCATTGGCTTTGCAAGCCTGTCCAGGGTGTATCCCGCCTTTCACCGTATGACAGTCGGGATAAGCTCCAGCAACCCTATGATCCCCAACTGGATAAACACCAAGAACATGAATGGATGCCTGGATAGATGGATGAACCACAAAAAACATCTGCAGATTTTATAAAAAAAAAGAAAAAAGAAAAGAAAAGGAATTTGCTTTTTATAACATAATACAATTTCTCACCAGCACAAACTGCAGCCTCAAAAGTGGCCAAGTTGAATCAACACCTGTCTCAGGAAATATGACATATAGTGCTATTTCCAGCTTCTGCCTTGGACTCTACTGCCATGGCTTTGTTATTTATATTGTACTGAGACTTGGTCTACTGGTTTTAGTTAAATCTTTGGTTGCATGTACCATCTGAAACTTAACATTTAAGAGCAACTTAGCTTTTGGCTCACAAGGATTCATCTACCTGCCTCCCTAGCCACCTATCCACATAATGTAAATGATAATAGTTCCCATTCTTTGCAGGGTGGATGTATCTTTATCAAATTCCATTACATTTTTCGCTTGATGTGCTTCCATAAACTGGCATCTGGTTGAATAAATAAATACTCAGTTTTTTGTGTAAGTTTAGGCTAAAATGTTTGAGATGATCAGATGTTCTGTGTCAAATTGTGTTACAGCAGCCCTCCAAATGCTGAAAACTAATTAAAAAGCTGACAAATCAGTTTTATAGACAACAAATGCTGGTAACCATCTTTATGACCACTTTCTAGGAAGATTAAACTCTATAATAAATGTGGATTTACCGATTAAATTACTGATTAAAGTGTGATTGTGTTGAGGGCAATAAACAAAGCTGTAACTACAGTAATAAAGGAATAACGTGTGGCATGATGGTGTCTGTGCTCCATTTCTGCATGTCCCACTTCCCACATTGGGTCACGTGTTAAAAACAAGAGCAAAGCCACCCAGCCAGAAGGAGAGAGACCCTTCTGCTGTCTGTGGGAAGAAGTGGGAGGGGATGCAGTGACACGATTAGTCAGTTTTTAATGAAAAGTTTCCCATCTGCATCGTTAATTTATTTTAAGTGACTTTAATAGACCTGCACTATAACACATTTATCTCACAATATCAGGAACACCTGTGAACTTAAGTGTTCATACTGCTAATAGAAAAATTTTTTTATTTGGCTCTTAGAGAAATACTGAATTTTAAATTTTAAATTTTAAATTTCTTCAGGGTTTTACTGCCTTAATTCTCTTGCTTTTCACTAGTACAAAAAGTTAATAATTTGTTAAAGCAGTATTAAAGTTTACCCAGCAATCACTAAAGGATTAACCTCACTTTATCAGCTATTATTTGTTTATTTTGTCTATTTATTATATTCATTTATCACCACTTCAACTTGTGACCAACAACACAAGCTGACTTCAGTGTATTAGTGAAATATCAAAGAAGAATACGTATTAAGATTATACTGCTGTTACACTTGTCCTTCTACCCTAAACTCAAAGATTGACTTGGGACCTCATGTGTACTCTAACTGTTTACCTAGAGTTGCACATTAACTAACTTTGTGCAGTCTTTGAAGCAACTCCAATGCTCAAGCGAAGCGAATACTTAGAAAGGTCGTTTGCTACAGTGAAATCTTGGCTTAGCTTTTCCTACCGACCTATTAACAAACTTCAGAAAAAGAGTAAAGAGTGAAATCCTCAAACAGCTAAAGTGCTGATCATGTCAGAGTAACTTCTATACATCACAGATGAATTTAAGATTATTTCATTGGATATAATGGATTATTTAGTACATTAACTTTCACCTAAAATGCTTGGGCAACAAGTAAACAAATCCAAAATGCAACTCTAATACATTCAAGGTACATGTTATTTTTAAATATTAGATTTACAGTAAACAGATAGAAAGGAAGCTTCTCCAAATAAAGACATTTTCCACACAGGGAGCTGCTAAAATGTCATCCTTTCTCCCCCTTCCTGATTCCTGGTGTTGTTCTTTGTGGGTTTTGTTTTCATTCGGGGGTTTCTTTTCTGCAACTTCAAGATTATAATTATAATGATTAATAGATGTACAAAGAACAAAATCCAAGAAAACCTATTCAGGTAGTACAAGTATATACAAAGAACACTACTGAAAGACTGTTTTCATCAAGGTGAGACTTTGATAAAGACTTTTTTTTTCCTTCCAAAGAACACAAAAATAATTTTACAAGAAGACAGAGAGTAGTGTTCTTCGGATACACTTGTACTGCATGATATTTAGCATGCTTTTCTTGGTTTTACTCTTTGCATAACCACCAGCCCTACTGAAAAGCACCTGTTAGAGCAGCCATTTGAGCCACATAGTGCTTTTTAAAATAATATTAACACATTTTAAAAGAAATGCATTACATATATAATATGTAAAAACAGCTTGGGCCTCAGCTAAGAATTCACCATTCAAAAATTATCACCTCCTCCATCTCCATCTGTGCAGGTACAACAACTGATTCAAGACAGGAAGCTAAGTCAGATGGAGCAGTGACCAAAACATTTTTGGCTTTCCCTTTAGATGAATTTGCAATAGAATATATTAACATTTCTTACCTTCTCAACTTTAGTCAAAACAGAGGTCAAAGGTATGCAAATCTGCTAAAATAAGCACTAAAGGCTACAGGAAGTCTTTTATACATTGTCAGTGCACAAAACACCAGAGGGAGTGTTTGATGTGTTATTTGCATTTATCGGCATGTCACTTGCTTATTCTAACTAATCCTGTTCTTGTCACTGTGGAGTTTAAGTTTTTGACAGCTAGATAGATGGAGTTCTTTGCGGTCCTTGTTGGAAAGGAACTACTACACACACATGACTTAAGAAAATAAAACTGCCCAAGGTCATGTAGAGCTCACCGCCTTTTCTGCATGATGTCAGATTATCTGAACTTAACCCTGATATCAGGAAATTAAACTTGAAAAACTTATTCGGGGAGTGCAGAAGCTGTGATTTGGTTCAACTACTCAAAGTATGTATTACAAACACAACAGCTATCTTTAATTTAAAAAACAGATACCTGACAGACACCCGAAACTAAGGTTAACTGCAACAGGAGACCTGTCATGTACTAATGAAAGAAAGGATTGAAGTACAAATTAAAATGTGAAACCTGAGAAGTACTAAAATCTCCTTGGGTAAAAGCGTAATCAAATATAGTCTTGTCCTCAGAGAAATGTGAGTGGAAACCAGCTTTTAAAACAGTCTCTGTGCAAGGCCCCTTTGCAAGGCCCCTTTGCAAGGACGTAACAACCAGACAAAATGGCACCAAATAAGTTCTATAAGAGGCACTGATGTTTCTTATTTAAGGAAAATTCAAAGCAAGACAAAGTACAGCTGAAGTAAAGCATTCTGAACCACTTTTTAATAAATAAATAAATTACAAAGCCTTTAACAAACAGTGGTAACACTGTTTGTTCACTCACAGACCACAGAGTGTCAGTAAAATCAGGTATCACAGTCCAGAATAAAGTTCAATCAAATGCTGAGCAGAAACAGAAAGAGACCAGAAAACTGCATATATTCTAGTTTTTTCAGGCCAAAGTTGACAGAAATGAAATAGAGCTATGAGTGAGAAAAGAAACACCCATAATACACATCCCACACAACAAGTCAATCCAGAGAATTTACAACAAACGCAGAGACCTCAGCCCACACATCAATTTACTATCACATTTAATTTCATGTGGCGAAGCAGCCTGCTGGCATTAATCCAAATACAAGATGCAAAAGTATGAAACAGGTTCAGATTCCTCTCTTTGTGGCCAAACCAAACAGAAAGCAGAACAACAAACATCTCTGCACATCTCAACAGGAGATGAGTGTTTTACTTGACTTCTGTGAGATGTTTTGGCAGATTGGGCTCCTGCAAAAACAATAAATACAAAAATCCAGGCCACTGCCTAGTTTTACACAAACCTGACCCATGTTTAGCTGTGCTGCAACATTTTCTGAACTGAACACCTGAGTGAGCTGCAGGATATTTAGTTCCTGGTTTTCATAGCTTTTAAAGTCATCAATCTATAAAGTTATCACCACAGCTCTTTGAAGACCAAGAAGTAAATCGCCTAATATTTCAACAAGATATAAACTGCTAATTCCTCGCCATCTCTGTCAAGATAATCATTTCCTTCCTTGCTTGCTGTCCTGCATCTCATGCCTCTTCTTCCCAGTCGCCTGGTAAATCAGCTCCCAAAGCTACGCTGGGAAATACAGAGCTATCATCAAACACACAGACTCATGCTGAAGTCTTTACTTTCAAAACAAGCCTGAGGGGGAACTCTTCTCTGAGCTACACAAGTTTGATGATCAGACAGAGAGACTTCAGTTCACACACTGGCAGAGATTACTGAAGAGGCAGGCTGAGATAGAGCACAGGCCAGAAAATGAACTGCATTTAGGTCCACATGAGATCACTGTGGAGTGTTGTGTGGAAACTGTGGAGTTAGGAAATGAAGAATACAGCATTTGGGATTGAGGTTAGAGATGAGAGCGTGATAACAATCTGGCTGTGTTACACACTGTGGTTTGGATCTGTAGGTGAAACATAACAAGAGCTGGAAATGATGCGATAAGCACAAGGCTCTGTCTTTACAGTTAGGAAGGGCTGAGACCTTTTAAAGCCTCTAACACTGAAAATATGGAGCACTGTAGTGACGGAGAAGCAACTGCAGCACCCTGAAGAGGAATAAATGAAAATATCTGAACCTCTCCCGCAGATCGGAGCAGGTACACTATAACAAAGCTGGAGCTGAGTAAAGAGGAGGTCTACAGGGTGCACATTCCCCACTCTAACCCTGGCATTCCTGGAAACGAACCCTAATCTCTACTCACCACACCTCATCTTTCTGCATTTTTCACATACTAGCACATGTCTAGTTCCCAATGAGTACATATCTTTAGTTACAGAACATTAAGAATGGTGCTAATGCTGGTTAAATAAGCGGTGGCTAATTTACATAAAACAATAAAACCAACGTTTTTCAGCCTAGATAAAATTCCATACATTTCATCTCATCAAAAACACAATGTAGCTTTTAAGTTGAGACACAAAGCAGCCCCCCACCCTTCTTTCACAGGGGTCAGCCTTGCATCCCCTCTCTTGCAGCATACTGACCCACTTATTCTGCATGTCCCAACCCCCGCTGCTTTTATTGTGTGAAACAAACTCATCATTCATCAGCAACTGAGGTCCACAATTACCCCGACTCTTTCAGAGTGCAGAGAGAAGAGGGGACGTGACGCGATCAGGAACAGCAGCTCATTAGATTAGTGATGGCTCGTCACTGCAATTAACTAATATACAGAGGGATTTCGCGTTCCACTTTCCACCATTCCTGTCCACAAGAGCAGGTCTGGTCACTGCAAATATCAGGGCCAACAAAGAGGAAGGCACCTAAACAAAGGTAGCACTTCAGTTAGAGGGCAGGGTGAAATATTCACAATATGTATTTTAGCTGTGACTGCAAATTATTTACTTAATGTGTCATTTACATGCTGGCAAGACTGTCTATTTAATCAAAATTTGTATGCCATTACAATTGAATTACAAAAAATAAACAAAATAAAAAACAAGATTACTGAGATAAAAGAATTACATTGTTGCTTTGTTGACTTTTGATAAACAAGAAAGGTAAAACCAATTCAGAAAAACTTTTGTCCATTGTGAGGCTCCTTGAAACAAGAGTTACTGTGTTAAACATAATACTAAGCAATCATGGGTATGATTTTTTCTTTAATCGGGCAGCCTTGCATGCTGATTTGTTTAGATTTTTTTTCTCTCTACTTGCATGTTGCCCAGCATAAACAACATATATTAAACTGGTAAAGGAATGCCACTGCGTTAGATGGATACAATTTCATATTCTGCATAGTAATCGATACACCAGACTGGAGAAAACATTAATTCAAGGAAAATAAAGGAAACAATTCAACAAGAGGCAGCTTTTATACCTCACAAGAGAAAAAACAATGACCTTATCTTGCCAAATGTTTACAATGCACTGAGGGTAAATCCCTGATGACCTCAGGCGAGCAGTACCTCTGTTTGACAAAAGGAAGTGTTCTCATAGAGCCTTGTTACACAGCAATGCTGTGGACCCCAACCAGGCCTCCAGGAAGCTGAGAACAAGGACAAGTTCCACTCGTGAAGATAAACAGGACACACGTGGGTCACAAAAAACAACCTACTGACAACAATGCATCTTCAGTGCCATTCAAAGCTATTCTTCTCATCTTCTCCTATTTCTGAAACAACAGATGACGACCCCTCTAACTAGAAAATGCACTTTTTTCATTTATTAGTAATGAATGGCCCATCACTAACACTAATCTGGAAATATTATGTGGTGCAAGTGTAACACAGAAAACTACTGATGCACTCCAACTTCTGGTAAAAATGATATATACTAGTGGTGCAGAATAATACGGAATGGTTCAGATTTCTTAAGACAGTTGTGAAGCTTGCCAGAAATCGTCATAATGATGATAAAACTTTCTCTGCGCTACAATAATGACCTTGACTGTAAGGCAATACTTACAAATACAGACAAATGTTTCTAAATTGTAATTTTAAAAAGTTCTCCTTGTAAGAAGACTAAGCCATTAAGAAAGACTTCGCATGAAAAATGATGATGAGCAACATTTAAATGTTACATAGCGTTTTGTTTTCATTTTATCAGTTTGCTCTGTTGACTCAGCTCATCCACAGTGAACTCAAGTGGAGGTCAATTTCCACTTCACTGAAAAGAACAAACAACTCACATCGCACAACTCTAGACTGAATTGATGAATATTTCAAGGTTTAGTACAACACATGCGAAAAGACGAGTTAGTAGCAGTTTTCTACATTTCTATTAAGGCGTAAAGTAGTTTTGAGAAACTACTATTCACCAACATAAATTAAAGAGCATTAGTTTTAAGGGTCAGCAGATTAGAAAAAACAACAAGGCCTTTTTGCTTCCCTTTCATGCTTATCGTGCATTTCTTTTTTATAGAAATGTAGTTACTCTGATTAAAACGACCAAGCGTATCTTTCTGCCTATTTTAAAACCAACTGCCTCGGAATCTGCATACTCAGTGTCACAGCTGTGTAACTACTGAAAGTGTAAATAATGGCACTTCAAAGCAGAGGACCAAACTCTAAGGCTACATCCACCCTAGCCCGGATAGATTTGAAAACAGCGTTTTCGTCTGAAAACGTTCCGCGTCCACACTAGTGAGTGAGGATTAAAGAATTTGAAGAAAAACTATCTGAAGCATGTACAAACTAGGGCTGTCAAAATTGAGAGCAAACAAAACAACTGCTGTATAATACCCTCCACTATCTTTGTTTAATTGGTCACATGACTGCATCACATGACAAAAATGCATCATCGTTTTTGAAAGTCTCCATTTTCGCTGTCCACACTGCGATGCAAAAGCACCGTCTTCAATTGTATTCATTTTCCAGAGCGTTTTCAAAATGCTGCATTTTCCTTCGAGGAAAACGCTGTCTCAGTGTGGACGGGAGACCAAAACGGAGAGAAAACTATGCGTTTTCAAACGAAAACACATTAAGTGAGGACGTTGCCTAAGATGAACTTAAAATCCACAGCAAACAGGGTTACAGTACCCCTGACTGTGCTTATACCCACACCTCTCTGTAACACTCTGTAACATTGTGCTGTGGGTGAGATGGCAAATAAGCGAAAACAGAGAAGGAATCAAAGTAGAGGAGAGTGGAGGAAGGGAACTGAGGGAAACTACATGGGAAGCTGAGTACCTGCTTGGCCTCCTCCAAAGATGTCTGCAGCTTGCTTATTTCCTTCTCGTACTGCTCCTTCATTTTATCCAGCTCCTGATCATGAGCGGCCACCTCTTCCTTCAAAGCTCCTTTCAGAGCCGTTAGCTCCCTTTCTCGCCTCCTCAGCACCTCCTCCTGTTCCTCTTTGGCTAGGATAGCTTCCTGCATTTCTACCTTGAGCTGCATCATCTCCTATGGAAAATGCAGACATTTTGACAACTTTAGTCCAGAATTTGCAGAAGAAAAAAAAAAAAGCTTTCAGCAACTATAATGTCAATGTGATCATTTTAGCTACAATGTAAAGAATTTAGGAAATCAGTGATAGGTTAATTGCTATACAGGCTGCGTTTAGATCTTTTGAATATTACGTGAAACAGGAACTTAAAGGCTTAAATCTTCTATATTGTTTTATGAATAAAGTTAATTAACCCTAATGCAACCCCCTCCCCAAAAAAAACGCAAGAACAATAAACATTTATTTTTCTTTCTATAACAAAGGGCACTGTGGCTCACCACCATAAGCATGTCTTTCTCTCCATCAGCAGCAGACTTCTTGGCTGAGTCGAGTTCATCATGCATCTCTGACAGCTGGTCCTGCAGGTCTCTGATCTCTGTCTGATGTTGCTCCCTTTCCATTTTCACCTGGAAAAGCCTAACAAACCATTCAACATGTCACAGCATGGTACAGGTCCTTTTCATACACTGCACACATGTACAAACATACCCATGCATCTGCGCCTTAATTCATGTACAAATGGCATCAAATGTGGTTGAGCTGAATGTAACGCCTCTAGAGCACACTCGTTAAAATGAATAACTGTATGATTGAAAACCAATAATTTCTAATCTGCTTCTTCATCTCTGAGGCAGAGGATGATAAGTGATGTGAGACACCTTAAACAAAAACCACACAGTAATAAATTGATAAAGACTGGCCTCAAATGCAACATGCTATAATTTTTACAAATTATTTATTCATTTATTTTTTTAAAAGGTAACATACTGATTCAAGAGTAGACGGCATAAACAGAAATGTCCCTGATTGATTTGCAGCTGGAAATAAGGCTCAATTAATTTTAAAGAAAAGAGTCAGAGGAGTAAAGACTTCTTTGGTACTCTTCAAGCTGAAAAGCACAGCTAAGCTGAAGCTACAGATAATAAACTGAAGAACAAGGAAATGATAATTAAAGATCCTGAATTCACAGAACAAAACCTTATGATAAAAGGACCAACACAGACACAGGAAGAAATTAAAGAAAAAAGCTCAGTTTTCAACAGCATGAAATTCTCATGAAGTGTTACACAAATTAAAAACACAAAACCATTTGCTCGAAGATTGGCAACTTTGCTACAATTTCCTTTTCAACCATGCAGAGCTCAAAACAAAACAAGGAAGCTATGAATAGTGGCGACACTCTGTACTTGAATGACTGTGAAAACAATTACACGAAAAGCAGTTTGGAACGGGACAGTTAGTGCTGTGATTGAATGGTAAATGAGTCACCAGGCACACAGGAATATAGAGGGTAAAAGATAAACCTACCAAACTCATGGGGACACAAAGAGTTGTACTACAACACAGAGGTACTGATATGGTAACCACAGTAACTATCAACAGTCTGGGCCGTTTCAACAACAGATCTCCATTACTGTTACTTAAATCACACTTTTGATACACCTGAAAAAAGGAGGTGCTTCACCCACTGGCTTTGAGTATGTTCCCAACTACCCATGTGGGGGCTTCATAGCTAGTCATTAGAAACCAGTACTGCAGCAATACAAACAAAATGCCACCACATGCACTTCCAGTTTTAATCACTTAAGGACAAAAAACAACAAAAATCCAGTATGTGTGGGTTACGGGGGTGCATTCGTCCCTATGGCATTGGCAGCTTACACTTTGGGAAAGTCACCATCAATACTGAAAGGTTTAAAGAGGTGTTTGAGCAATACATGCTCAAATCCAGATCACTTTTGGGTTTGTTTATTTTTTTAGTCAAGTCCTTGCGGATTTCAGCAAGACAATGCTAAACCACATATTGCATCTATTACAACGGCATGGCTTCATAGTAGAAGAGTCCAGGTGCTGAACCTGCTGCCCTGCAGGTCGAAAGTCCAGATCATCAACTGAAACATTTGGTGTATCATGAAATGGAAAATGGACTGCTGAGCAAAAGTTCTGAAACTTGTGTCCTCAGTTCACAGATGTTTTCACAGACTGATGTTAAAAGAAGCTACACAGCTGTAAACATGGCCCTGTCCCAACTTTTTAAAGATGTGTTTCTGCCATTTATTAAAAATTACCTTTTTTAAATTTCTTAAGGTGAAACATTTTGTCATTTTTTTCATCACTGTGTTGGACTGCAGCTGATGATGGTAGACTTTGATTTGGTGATCCACTGAAAGCTGTGGGATCACTCTTACCAGAACCAGCAGCAGGTGGAGAATCAATAGTCTACCATCACAAGCTGCAATCCAACACGGTGAAGTCAGAGTTCATCTGCAGGATGAGAGAGTCACTGGAGAGGCAGCTGACAAAAAAAATACCCATTTATCTATTTGAAATTAACTGCTTATAAAATATTTTATTTAATACGCCTCTTAAGGAGGCAATTTGCAACTCCTTTACACTTACTCTTCCACTGTGGTCTGTAGGTCAGCTTCTGTTTTGGCATGTTTTTCCTTCAGGTGCTTGTACTCTTCCATGCTCTGCTGTATCTTCTCCTGCAGCTCCTTTAAATCTGCAGCCGTCCTTTTGTCAGCCTGATTTTTCTTTAAGTAAAAATGACAAGGTTATTACAGCTTGTGTGTTTAAGTAGAGACACGCATCTAGTCTTTTACATTTCTTAAACTAAGCTTTAGCATTTGAAATGAACATTTTTATTTATTGTTTGCTGAAAGTAAGTTTGAGGATTCAGCGTTTTTTGATTACAGGACGTGTTTTAAGTATAGCAAGCAGTGCCATTGATATACCATCAGCATATCAATGGCACATATTTTACCCCAAAGTCAACGCCTGGCCAACACTATCCATATTTGATTATTTAGCTTCTTATTTAATTCCTTACCTAACAGATCAACTAAATAATGAGTTTTCAAGGGAGTAGCCTATTTGTTGCATTATTCTGTTAGCCTTTGTACTACGCTTAGTCAATGCTACACCCAAACACTAGTCTTTAAATTCAGCTAGTTGAACAGTAATCCTGTAAAGCTCCTTTTCAGCCAAACCCTTGATTAAAGGATATTCTCAAATAACAACAAGTTAAGCAATAAAACCAACATAAACAAGCTGGTCATAGAGACAGTCGCACTGTTCTTACCATGCTTCGTTCCTCTAGTTCTCTTTTCAGTTCAGACATTTCTTTCTCCAGTTCAGCATTTTGCTCCTGCAGAGCTTTGGTCTGAGCAGCAAGATCCTGGGCCTGGAGAAAACAAACAATTTAGAGGTGCTCATTTCTTATTAATCCATTACAAATACAAATGGAGACTAGGTCTGTGGACAGTAGTACCCTGATAAATTAAATAATCTTCGGGTAACAGTAAACAGCTTTGGTGTTAACATCTCATGAAAGCACACAATATTTAATCATCAATCGCCTTAAATAAAAATGAATTTTAATAATGAAACCAGTCTGGCTAATCTCCCACCCATTTAATGGTAGGCAGACTAAAGAATTAAGCTGGTGCTGCTCTTTTACTCCACCCCAATCACCACCAATTGTGATATAAAGATGCATAAAGATGACATCTTGTTTGACATCTCGTTGGCATTTAACACTGTAACTGTAGACTGCCACTGTGCACAAGCAGAATGACATAAAATGGCCTTACTTTGTTGTCGCCTTGCGCACTTGCTGTGGCCCGAGACTTCAATGTCTGTATCTTCTCAAACACAACGTTGACCTTTTTCTTCGTCATCTCATCATTATCATTGCTCCTGCAGACGTGCACACAGACAGTTGCGTTAAAACACTCTGCTTATCAAAGGTTTCAAAAACTTTATTTCAATGTTGTGGCGGCCAGAAGTTAATCCCAGATTGTTCTGGGAAAACAGTAGCTTATTCCCCTCCTTAGAAGGGGAGAGAAAGGATCATGCTGCCTGGAAGTGACACCTCACAGCACAAACAGCGCCATTATAGCCATCCAATAAACTGTTAGACACATAAACACAATCCAAATAGGCAGTGTATTTTATTTTCGGAACTACATTGGTATATAAAATGCAGCTATAGAAATATATACATTTCAGTTTTTTCTATTATATATTTAAAAAATGGCTACAAGGGCTAAGAGATCTCACCATTCCTACTCCAATAAAAAACGCAAGTAAATTTCTGTAGTCAGGTCTAAGTTTCGTTTATTTTAGATAGTAAATGGACCAGCACTTACACAGCACTTTTCTACCCTACCTGAGAACTCAAAGCGCTTTATATAACATGCCTCAGTCACCCATTCACACAGGCCTGGCTCTGCCTCCTGAGCTACAGCCACCCGCCCAAATAATATAATAATTACTGAAACAAAAGATGGTGATGAGAAAGAAGCTAGGATTTACAGTATTGGGTAGAAGGACAACCACACCCACAACGTTTCTACACCAGCCCTATTATTTTCAAATGTCTTTAAAAACTAACAGACTAACCCATTGTTCTAAATAGTAAAAAAACATCAATTTCCTCCAACTTCAACTTCTCCTAAGTTTAAAAAGCAGCTTGGTCCTCGGCGTTGAACAATGCCCATTTCTGAGATCATCAACAGATGTCTGAAGGCCCAACGACCAGGGGATTTTCTAAAGTCACAGAAGAACATTTAATCCTTTAGTTCGGGTGAAAACATAAAATCAACAAAACTGAAGTTGCGCCATTTTCACTTGACAGCAGCGATAGATTATTTCAATAAATGGTGAGACTGACACTGAAAGCCAAACCCCTTAAATCTCCCCTCTCCTCATACACATGATTTTCATTAAACCGTTATAACCCCTGTTGCTGCATGTTTTTCTTCTGGGCCTTGGGAATGTAGTTCAATTTCAGCCCCTGCACTTCCATCTGTGCTTCCTTTCATTTGTCCTGTGGCTCCTGACCTGTTGCCCGACACACCCAAACAGCTTCCTGTTCGACTTCTACAATACCCCGATTCAATAACACATCCAGAAACTGTAGTGATTGTATTAACTGTAACTTTCTCCATGAAATTGTTACTGATGACAGTATTAACTGTTTAACTACTGAAAGACTCGCTGGTATCCATAGCCTAAATGCAAACTCGATGTAATTTTTTTCTAGACAGATCGTCTCCTCTACAGAAAGACAGGATTTTATTCATTATTTCACACTACACAAAGAACAAAGCTGACTAAAAGTGGGATTCTGCAGGAAAACAAATTCCAGACAACTGGATCGCTCACAGCCTGGATGGGAGGGTACGAAGACCACATTCCTTCGTTTTTATCACAAACAGTCCAGCTCAGATAAAAAAGGCACATTAATTTACTTCCACAGAACGGTTTCTTACTTTGTGTGAACAACACTCAGTTCTTGAGTCAAGATGTTTTCACAATATCTGGTCACATTTTGTATGGGAAAAAGTTCAGACTTACCCATCTTTAAGGTAATTGAACAAAATCTGTTTTGCTGTCTCTTCATTTGTTTGTTGTGACAGCTCCTGCTGACCTTTCAGGAGATCAGGTGTTGCCTGGATATGTCAGGAAGAGAGAGTGAGATCTTAACAAAATAAAAGAGAGGAACACTTCTCTCATAGATCATATTTTGAAAAATGCTACTTTAAATTAAAACGAAACATAACTTAAAACAAACAAATGTAGGATGCAGTGATAATGGTCTGACATTTTACCTGCACGTCCGCGTCTGTCCCGGGTTTTTTGTTTGCTAAAGAAGATGGCCTGGATAATGACGATGACAGTGATGATGTCAAAACCTTTTCACTTTCCTCACTCGCTTTAATCTTAAACGATAGAGAAGAGGACTGAGTCTGAGGGTTTTTGTAACCCTGTATAGAGCCAACACCTTTAGAAATGGTGTTCTGTGGGGAGCCAGGTGCACTGGTGGCATGAGATCTGGAATCAACGTGATCTAAAAGCCAGGAGTCCTGACTTCCAGCTGATTTCTGCATCCTCAGCTGTGAGGGAAGCAGGACATGCTCCTTGGATGTGCCTTGATGTAGCTCCGTGTAGCTAGAGCTATTTTGCAGGCCGAGGGCGCTATCAACACTCCGTGAGCGCTTCCTGTCCTCTGGATTGATCCTGTTTCTGCGCCCCGCCCTGCCTCTGCGTTGAGTGCCATCTTTGCCGTCAAACTTCTCAATGAGCTCATCAACACCGGGTATAGAGCCTGTGTCAATATCTCTGCCTGAACCAGGCATAAAAGGGATGTAGCGACGATTCTCGTGACGGTTTATGGTGTCTGCATAAAGGGCCTCCATTTGTTCATCCATTGGCGTCTTAGAGGTGGAAGATGAGGAGGAGTGGCGGGAACGGGAAGAAGGCTGAAGAATTGGCTCGCTGGAATCAGTCCTGCGCAGGGGAAGGACATCAGGCTCACGAGGGGTGCGCTCAAGGCTGGAGGTGGCACTGCTCCTAGGGCTCGACACAGTGGAGGGCTGAGGCTGGGCTGGAGGAACTGGTTGATGTGGAGTTTTAGAGGTCAGCTTGGGATGAGCTGGATTCAGGGTGGTAAGAGGAGCTTTGATCTGTGGCTGAGACAGTTGTGACTGTGGCCTGCTCTGAGGCTGAGTGAGCTGTGGCTTCAGCTTAGGAAAGCCTGCCTCATTCACACTCTGGGATGTAGGTTGTCTGTTCTCAAGCGGCGTGGCATCTTTTTTCCAGTCAAGGCTTGATGCCCTACGGTGAGATGCTGCAGACCTTGGGGACCAACTCTGGGGCTGGCTCCCAGTGTCAGGCCTTGAAGGAAGGCTGTTGAAACCCTCAAGGTTTAGGGAGTTGGTCTCTGGATCATACGGCTGTAGTATCTCAGGGTGCTTCTGGAAGTTCAGAAGGGAGGATGGTTTCTTTTCTTGGGATTCTGTGACACCATTTTGGGGACCAGTATAATGCAACATCTTCTGAGTCCTGTACTCCACAAAGGGGCTGTTAGATTCAGCCTCTTTGCCACGTCTAAAGTCATACTCATCGTAGCTGTTGATAAAAGAGTCTTCTGTGTCGATGTAGCCATTACCTCTGGGGTCCATATAAGTGTGGGGACCCCCATCCTGGTTGTTGAGAACCACAAATGGGTGTCCATCTATACCTTGGACTCGGATGCTGAGACCATATGTTCCAGCTCCATTACTTTGTGGCTTGGAAGGGCGGGATGGCTGAGCGTAGCCCCGCTGTGGTCCACTGCTAGGAATGCCAGACACTCTGTATGACTCCATCAGGAATGCAGAAGGAAAATAAATCCCTCTCCCTGGATCAACTGGCCCACCTCTGCAAGGAGAAGATTTAGAAGCACTGGATTAGTCAGAGATGAGATGCTACATAATTCAGCGACATCAACAAACATTCCTTAGATGTACTTTCAGCCAATAATGAAACTTTATTGTTCTAGCTTTCATTTTCCCTTCTTGTCTTGCATTCCTTCTATTCTACTTGTTTCGCAGGAGAGACCTTTGTGTCAAACTACTCAAGTAATGTGCTCTAACCAAATGAAGACAGTGCCCTCCCCTTGTGTTGCCTGTAACATCTCAGAAACCATAATATCCCTCAAGAGATGAGTCAACTTCTGCCACATTCTTTAACAACAGAAACAGCCAGGTACTGTTTAGCAAGGCCTCACAAGTGTGTGACTAACAGGTATGATATAACGAAATGACTGTTTACCATGCTTGACAAAGACTATGCCTTTCTCTTCACCTGCTAAAAGGTATCATCATGAATATGAATGAGTTAAACCAGGGAAACATCTCAAAGCTGTCATGTCTAAATAACTTCAGCAGGTGTTGGGTTCAGTTCTCTGTCTGTGTGCACAAACGGCACAGGTGAGCCTTGTAAATGACACTGTTAATTGCAGCCCTGGGAAAAGTCATGAAAAGCGGGCAACAAAATGTTATCGAGCCCTTTTCTGTCACATGCATAATAACTACAGGTCTGTCAAAGCTGACAGATTTGCAGCTAGACCGTGAGAGCGCAGCTGGCAATAAATATCAAACTGTGTACAAATATTAAAAGTGAGCCACCCGGTGTTTTTCAGGGAAGCCAGTGGAGACAAAGCCATCAGCAGCCACCATGTGCTTTTCACTGGACAATGGCCTTTCAATGTGTTCCTGTTTGTCTTGCTGATAGCATCCTTTTCTGATGTTACAATACAAAGATGGACAGAGGTGGGCCTGGAAGGAGGACACTGATAAGACTGACAAGAAAGGGCAAAAGCAGGATGTATCACATAAGTGTGAAATGGGTCAAGACAGACTTATGGACACAGATAATCATTTTGAAAACATAGTACTATGAGGGGTTTCATGGCAATGCAACTGTAAATTTGGCTGTTTTACATGTCTATTTTCAGGTTTTTCTAATTTGCTAGAAAGTGGATATTGCAGCAAAATGGTGGATTCCTCCCTGGTTTACCTTACCAGATGAACAGAGCTAGCTAAGGTAGTTCAACCATCTGCCTCCTGGATGCCTTACTTTGGAGGTTTTCCAGGCATGCCTAGCTAGGGGGAGACCCTGGGTAAAACAAAGAACTCCTTGGGGAGATTTTACATGTCCTTTTAAATTGCTCTTAAGTGGGTCAGATCAGTGTAACTACTCTTTAATAATATATGAAATAACACACTTCCTTTGAGATCTTCCAATATTGTACTATTCTACTGCAGTAACTCAAAGAAACCAGTAACCAACTTTGTCCTGTAATTTAAAAAAAGTGAAAAACAGGAACCTTTATTTGATGGAATACTAATTTAAAAAAAAAAAAAAAACATTTGCTGGTTAATCTGTCTCCTACTAATTTTGTCAATGTCTTTCATTAAGAATAATTTAAAACTTCATTAAAAGAAAGTTAAGTCCTAAATGTATGCCCTCTGTCTTTACAGTTTACACATTCACTGAAGCCAGTGGGACCAACTGGAGCCTCCAATGGGCCAGTACTGGTGTGTTTGACATTCCTAGTATATGTCACGCAGCCTAGGAGTATCTCGGGATCCCCCAGGAGGAAATGGATAACACTGCTAAGGAAGAGGAAGTCAGTAATACCCTGCTCAGCCCACTGCCACTACCTTCAGATAAGCAGGCGGGCGGACGGACGGACGGACGGACGGACGGACAGACAGACAGACAGACAGACAGACAGACAGACAGACAGACAGACAGACAGACAGACAGACAGACAGACAGGCCAAAAGAGACATTCATCTCTGGTTATCTTATCTGGCAGGAGATTTTAAACTAAGGCATTTAGCTGAGCTTGAAAAACCACCCTGATCCCCACGTATTTCTTCACTGATCAAATGTGTAAATGCCCCCCCACCACCACACACACAAATACACACCTGCCATATAAGGCATGAAACAACAGCTACCTGGGAAGCATTTAACTTAATGAAACTAAATAAAATCTTGCCTTATAAACAGCCAAAGTTTCCACCATGAAATACTGCAAGAAACTTTTGTGGGCCACTCCTAGCAAACCACGAAGATGATTCAACTCCAGTTTGTTTCCACTAGACTAATGACATGATGTTCCAATTAGCCAGAATTACTCAGTTTCACACGCAAACGGGAGGAGAGAAAGGCTGAGGTAAGGTGTCCTGTCAGGGAGGATGAGCCAGATTAAAGCCTGAGACGACACAATAGACCCTTTTATGCTCAGTGTATGTATCTAGCACACAAGGGCTCCAACAAGTGTGTTACTTTTTCCTCCCATTGTGTTTTTCACTCCAAAAAGGAGGAAACTCTCAGTGAGCTGCCTCACTGTCCTACACAGGGTCGGTGCTTCCTTCAATGACCCCTGTGCTGCCTGTGATGTCCATCCAGAGTGCAAGTTAGGATGCAAGCGAGGGTGAAGTGCAAAAAATTGTCTTTTTCTGTGTCAACACCTGTAGCCACTCACATATCAAAACACCTAAATCCAGATGGGACCAAACTTTGGAAAAAGTTGGAAACAAACCTGCCTGTGAGGGTTTAAACGGTGGGAAACTATTATTAGGTTACGTAACATGAATGGGAGTTCACTAATCTCTAGCGGCAGGTACAGTAGAAGCAACGTGACCTTACAGGAGCAATTGTAAACATAAGTCAGATAAAAAACAGTTAATTGGATGCAGATCTGAGAACTGAAATCATACAGTAGCTCGTTAGCCAAAGTGAAGAGGTAGCGCTTTGATTTGACGCAGTTTCTCGTTATTTGGCTGCTGAGTGCAACAGGTGGCAGAAACACATCACCATCTTCAAATTTTACTTCACCTATTTCTCACCTGTACCACTCACCTGAAGTAAACGAGCTGTGTAGAAAAATAAGCGGCCCTTCTATTCGTTTAATTTTTTTCTCCTCCGGCTGAGTTTAACGGCTGTTAAAGAGTCTCGCGCACAGGACAGTTACTGATAGCTAGTTAGTTACTCACCGGCGTCGTTGCTCTCGCTTGCTCACTTATCCCAGGTTTGGAAAAAAAGTTTTCTTCGAGCGGTTTTAAAAGCTAAACTCTTTTGCAAAGTGCCCGCGCCGCACTTTGCTAACTTATTTGGTCCTGAGTTGTTTTCTGAGAGTGAGTGAGAACCGTTTCAGAAGGACGTTCTGAGCCTCCGGGCCGCTCCGCCTCCTCAAACAAGCGCACTTTACCCGCCCACCCACTCAAAAGCAGTCCGCTGGTCCTGGAGCAGATCTCACACAGACTACCCCCGAACTCCCAGGCCCCACTCAGTTTGGACCGACTCGGCTCGGTTCAGCTCGGTTTTTAGAAGCTCCTGCACTAGCGGGGAGTATTGTAGCCAGAGGTGACACCTGACAAATAATTAATTCATAAATTTTTCCTTCTTATTAACTCCTTGTAGTTCAAAAATGTGTTTGACATGTAGTGTAACACAATAAAAGTTTGTACATTTCTATTAATTTCTAAAACAAACTAAAAGTTTTGTGACTCCTGGGAAAACTTCCCACGTTACATAATGTACGCATAAATCCAATTTGTAAGTGAATGTCTTTAAAAACCGAGAGCGTCATCTAGTGGATGGTAAGCTCACCTGACTGCACCTAAACGCATCACCAGAAAGTCAACAATGAGTATCTCAGAGAGTGATTTAAAAGGCATGAGCTAGTTATTATGCTGAGCAGATATGCTAGAAAAATGCTGATGATTGTGGGGAGTGTATACTGTTTGTGTGCAGCCTCTGTGATGGTGAGCATGCTCTTAGTGGGGGGTGCCAATGGCACTGTGCAACTATAAACGACAGCAGGATTACAGTCAGTGTCAGTGATCCTGAGGTGCTGTGCTTGATGCTCAGTTTCCATCATAAACAGTCACCTGTAGCAAGCAAGTGTAGCCACATGCTAGACAAATATTATTAAACAAGCCACAGAAGAAGATGCGAATAATAATCATCAAGTTTGCTTCTTATTTCTCAGGCTGTTTTAAAATTTATGGAACAAATGACCTTTAAAACAATCAAGAGATAATGTAAAGCTGAAGATCTCCGGTGTATTTGAGGCTTAAATGCTATTGTACTGAAATGTTTTATGGATATAATCTTCATCGTCACTTAAGATAATGAAGATTACATTGAGAGCAGTCTAATTTTAGAAAAACACATGTTTAATATTTATTTATGAAAGAAATAAACGTTGCAACTTTGAAAGGTACTTGAAACCACATTATGTAAATTTAATATAACATAAATACACAGGAACCATGTTTAGTTTAAATATTACTAACGTCGGTCGATCAGTTAGATGTGACCAGTACCCATCTAACTGATATTTTCTTTGGGCCTAATCAATGCCATGAACTTCAAATAACAGCTGTCATACAAATCAGAGTGGCATTAAAGTGAGTGCTGCTTAAAGCACCCCCAGCCTCTCTTTTCAGTGCATCCATGCTGCTCCTGAGTGGCAGGAGAAAGAAACGGTGCATTCACTTGTCTTTTTATAGATCTTGCCACTGCAGTGTAAACTTCATTAAACCAGGGGCCTAGCTTCCCCTTCGCCTTTGTAGTGGCCCACTGTTTATATTTTTGTCCGCAGAGACCACGCGGCACCGCAGCCTTTAATCTGAGCCACTGTGTTGGGTTACAGCCGCACACAATGGGAGCTCTGTTCTCCGCTGAGGTGCCACAGCTGGGACCTCTGGGCATGCTCTGTGCACACCTCAGTCTTATCCCAATTATACAATAAGGGGGTCTGCAGGTTTTCCAGGGGCAGGTCAGCCCAACTGACCTGTAGCAGCAATTGTGGAGATGCATTTTATTTTTTTGATTTCATCTTTTCACAGTCACCGAGCCATTGTGGGAATTTTATTTTAAATATTTAATTGTTAAATTATTCCTAAAATATCCACATTAAATAAAACTCTATTCACAGTTTTTTTAAAAACACTTCTGTTTCAAATGCCAGTTTTGGATCCATTAGCGTTCCCACATATTTATATTCATCAGCTAATCTTTTCCTTGCTGCTATCTGGACTTGGATCTCCATTTAAAAATGTACACACAAATATCTAATGAGCCAATCAATGGTAGTATAATGGTGTGGGTGATGTTTTCTTTTTGGTACCTCAGCCCAGCTGAGCATCTTTAAACACCATAGCCTACTTGAGTATTGTTGCTGACCATCTCCATCCCTTTGTGACCACACTGTAGCCATCTTCTGATGGTTGTTCCCAGCAGGGTAAGACACCATGTCACAAAGCTATGATCATCAGAAACTGTTTTTTTTTTAATATGACAAGGAGTTTGCTGTACTCAAATGGCCTCCATGATCACCAGATCTCAATCCAACAGAGCACCTTTGGTATGTGGTGCAACAGGAGATTCTCATCATGATAAGCAGAAACTGTGTGATGCTGTCAAGTCAACATGGACCAAAAACTCAGAGGTTTCCAGCAGCTTGTTGAATGTATGCCATGAAAAATTAAGACAGAAGGCAAAAGGTGTCCAACTGGGTACTGGCAGGGTGTACCTAATAAAGTGCCTTGCCCATGCTACTTTCTGGATCTGATTTCACTGTATTACTGACACTCTTGCTTCCCAGCTTTGGTGTGTAGATAACTAACTACACCATCAGTGCACATCTGGCAGGTTACGGTGGGTGCACAAATGTCAGGTAGGTCATTAACACACAGACACACAGGTGAACCTCATCAAGCTTCACCCTGTCTTACTGCTCCTCATAAAGATGTTGTCCCTGGATTCCTTACTGAGGGAATCTGATACTAAAAAGACAAACTGTGGAAGTTACCAGACTTCTTGTGTCTAATTCAGAACCCTGGAGCTTTTTTGTGGCCTTCTTAATATAAAACAAGGACTAGGTATTTTATCCATCACTCTAAACTGCTTCAAAAATGGATCTCTGTGCAGCTGGTGTGGGCAGGAGGAGCAGTACATTGTTGTTTTGAGTACATGTAAAAGTAATCTTTGAAATTACTTTTGTGCTGTCGTATTTGTTTTCCACACTTTATGCCTAAAACTTCCATTATTGACAGATAAGCACTTGCTTTGTGTCTCTGTGAAATGTCTGAATATCATATCCTGTTCTCCTCACTATGTTGAAATGGTCAAAAAGCCTTGAATCTTAAAGAGCTGAGATTAGAAAGTGAAACAGAAGACAAGAGGCCTGTTCAGTGCAGCGTGCATCCTGAAAGTGGCAGAGAGGCGGATGATCTTACTGTTAGAGCAGGAGGAGCAGCAGGCTCTTTGGTTGAGATTCAAGGATGTGAGCCAAGGACTTTCTGTCAGCTGGCTCAGCCAGCAGCCATGACAGGAAGTCAGCCTTCAGACATGGTGGTCCCACTCCTACAGAAAACATGCACACCCACGACCACCACCACCAGAGCTCAGCACAGTCACACGCTCCGTTTATCCCTGCGAGGAACGCTGGAAGGCCACCGCGCATCACTGAGCTCACCGCAGACAGAACGGCAGTCAGCACTTTTGTCACCTCAGTCTGACGAATGACTCGAGATCAGACCTCTCAGGACGCAATGAGCGGTCTCCATGCTTACATCTGCACGGAGATAATTCTGCGCAGATGTACAGGCTCTGAGATTTACAGCACAGCAACAATCTTCCAGGTTCAGAGCAGTATTTTCACAACGCTTTTGGGATTCATTAACTTCAGTCACAGCACAAGTAGCAGATTGAGTACGGCAGGTTACAGAGAGAGACACTTCCACCAAAGCCATTTATTAAAAAACTGTTTAGGTTTGTGCTTTTCAACATGACTGTGGAAGTTCAATTTCAGTGCTGGGTGGGTCATTTTGTTTTGTGTCAAAATATAAGACAATTTATTCAAATATTATTTAACCTCCTAGGACCTGGCGTCCACATATGTGGACATCACATTTTGGGTTGTCTGGACCTAAAAACACAAATTTGTCTCTACAAGAGCCTGATATCCACTTACGAGGACATTATCCTGCCACTGTTCTATCAAAATTTAAAACAAATGTCCTCATATGTGGATCTCATTTTTGTCAGAAACACAAATCAGGTCAAAAAATTAATCTGGCAATTCTTTGTTTTTACATTCATGAGGTCCCAATATGCCCAAATATCAAAGAGAAATTAAAAATGCATGCCATGGAAGAGTTCAGGTCTTAGGAGGTTAAGGCACGAGGATCTGTCTCTATACTGCATAAATGAACTTGCAAAAAAGAAAAAGTAGGAGCACAGCACATATACAGTACGCTGCTATCACACTTTATTAAAAATAGAAACATATATTCATAGTACTTTTCATACAGACTACAATGGTCCACTGGTATTACTTTCAAAAAAGAGTTACATACTATAAAACACTCATTTGGCCTAAATCCACTGTAGAAATGTCTCAAAAACAAAATAACAAAAACGATAAGGAAGTCTAAATGAATCCCATTGTTTCAGAGCTCTTCCTTCCTGTGCGTTAAAACACAACAAAGGTTATGGAAAGGTGGAAAAATGTAAATATGGAGAGGAAGATGAGCGAAATAAATGCACATACGATCGAGTTTAAAAAAAAAATGGCACATTTATTGCAACATAAATGTTATATACATCGTGTTTTTCTGTTTGAAAATGACAGAAAATTCAAATTCTCGTTGCCGCAGTTTTTCAATGTGCATCAACAACACCTTTTATTTGACACAAGAACAAATCTTTTTTTTTTTCCTTTTTTTTTTTTTTTTCAATCAATCAACAACGGAGACTGAGGAGTACGATGGAGGTCGCGCTTTTAGGAATCTGGAGCTCATACGGAGCCTTTTTGAAGTACTAAACTACGAGCAGCAGTTCAGCCGTGTTCTTGAGATGCCATATGTAACTTTTTTGTGATAATGGACAGGTTATGGTAAATAACCGTACATTTTACTATCTAATATAGTAAAATAAAGTAAGAAACTTTTTACTCAAAACTTTTGCTTTCAAAAATCTAGAAAGAGTAATATTTAGAATTCAAGAAATATTCTTACAGTATTATTGTATAAAAGACTAACTACAGTGAAAAATAAGCCAAATGTTTTTTTTCTTTTGATTTTCTTTTTTTTTTTTCATATATTATACAAGGGAAAGCATCTGGGGATACAGCAAAGTTTAACTTGGCAAACAGAGGAGCAAAGAAACACAGGAAGAACGGGAAGTTTAAAAGAAAGAAAGAAAACAAATGAAGGGAAGCGAGCCGGAAGTGACACACATTATACCCTCAAAGTCTGCCGACATGAATACAGGATCATGAATACTGAAATGATGAACAAGGCCTCATTCAGTCAGAGAACACACCACAACCGACCAGGTCTCTCTCTTTTTGGATTCTTCTTCACTAAAATGAGGTTGTTAAATTGTAAACTCATCATCCTTTATTCTAATCAAAGTCCCTTTATCGTACAGAATACTCGTTCTGAATGCGGCAGCCTTGTTTAAGGTGTAAATAATGATAGAACGCAATATACAAAGAAATAAATGGAATATAAAGCAAGTCTTAAGACCGAAAAGACTCAAAAAAAGGAAAACGTAACGCATGCACACGGATAGGGAAAAAGAAATAAAGCCATGACCGATGTCTTGGAACATAAAAAAGAAAAATCCTGCTTTTGTTCATCATCATCATCCTCATTATCATGATCATGCTACAGTTCAATGATACTCAGAATAATCCATGAAATGTTCAGTCTGCTTTGCCATACTGAGAATAGCATGGCTTCCATCAAAACATCACTGAAAATAACTTACAGATTTTCTCTGCTAGCTAAAAACCGGAAATTATAATGCTGGACAGAAAGGACTTGTTACAACAAATAAGCATAACTAAATTTTAGTCAGGAGTAACTGCGCTTATTAGAATTTAATGTCTTGAGATATTAACAGAAAGAAAATTGATATGTTTGATCAGGCCAGGAGAAACTGTGGTCGTCGTTTTGTGTTGTTTGGGGTTTTTTTGCGTGTTTTTCTACTTTTGTTTTTTTTGAACGTCTTCATTAGGAGATCTCTGATTAGCTGGTGGCAGAAACAAGAAAATAATAACACATTTTCAAAAGAAAAAAAGCCACTTCTGTGCCAACACAGCCAACACTTCTGTGCTGACGTCCGGAGGAGGAATCTGCAAACATACGCCACTGCTTACGTTTAACACTATATGGCAAAGGGAAGCGAGGGCGCTGGAGTCGCCTCTTCCTTTAGTTAAGACACTAAAATATGCAGGGAATGCTAAGGTTTGCAAAAAGTTTGCCCTCTGTATTTTCACTGCTCACTACTGGGAAAAAACAAACAAAAAAAACCAATTAAATCTGAGCCTTCAGTGAAGCTACAGTTTGCCGTTTGTGCGTCACCTCCCGTGCTGTTGACGCTATCGTAGCTGGACCTGTTACCTGCCGGTCAGTAGCACAGAGACGGATCTAAACTGCTCAGAAACAAACATAGGTAGTTTTGGTTTCACGTGTGGCCAGTAGCAGAACGAGGAAAACAAAAATATAAATAATATATAATTTTTTTAAAAATTTATATTTAAAAAACGGGTGCTTTTGTTTTTCAGCTCGTGATGATTTTCAGTTGGGTATAAATATCAGTCTAAACTGGCCAATAAATTAATCTCTAACATTTTTCCCCCAATCTCAGACTCAAAGATTTTCCCGGGGTGGAGTGCTCAGGGTTGATGGCGACACTGGCAAACTATAGATCGACTGAAAAGCCGCATGCTTCTCTTTGTATTGACCTAACTTTCCCTTTAGACATACACTTTATAGCTCAATAACATAATAAATAGGAAAAAAAACAAAGAAACAGACAAATAAAAACAATTGCTGTTACAATGCATTCGTCAATTTAGTTTAGGCACAAGGCAATTTCCACATACGGTTGGAGGAGATTGCGAAGTCTCTGATTGTTCAGAAGCAACACACTTCTTGCAGACAGTGATATGTGTTGAAGATTTTTTTCTTGTGGGGGAGAAATTTGCAAATGGAATCTGGTCACAGGGAGCTGGACGCTTGGCTCTACTTCAATCTTAGGAGTGGACTGTGTTAGACTCGTCGTTTTGCTTCAAGTGGTCTGTCTCCTCCAATTGGTGTCACAAACTGCGAGTCCTGTCTGTCACTGGGAAGCAAGGTCACCGACTCAGACGGGACAGAAATGATCTGCATCGCTCTGATCTGGAGGAGAGGAAGCAAAGAAGGAGCACTGATCAGAGGTGCGCATCAAAGGAGCTGAGCGTAGGCCGTCCAAATTTTAGCTTCAGCACTAGAGCTGGTGATTAAAGTCCTGCTGTTTTACATATTTATTTTTTAAAAAGTCTGACATAAATCAGACATAAATCAATAAAGGACAATTATAACATTTAAATTAAAGGATTTTTCCTCCAAATAAAAATAAGGGATAAAAAAGGGGTTTAATTTATTCAAATACAAAATACAGTTTTGTTGATCGAATAGCCAAAAATGAGAAGAAAATGCACTGGCTTACTTTAAATGAGGTAACATAGATTTAGAGCCTTACTAAAAAGTGACGCAGCACAGGAAAAACCAGCCAAAGATGCAGATCGCCGGCCAAGAACAACCAGACTTTCCAATATTTCCAGTGTTTGTTATCTTCACTGTCTCTAAAAGTATGTCTGGAAAGTGCAGTTTATTGAACAGATTCTGATGCATAAACGGCAAATAAGCCGTGCACAATTTCACCCCAAATCCTTGTTTAACAAAGCTCTCAGCCATGAGGGGGAAACCCCGCTCAGCACAGCCACGCACGTGGCTGGAAGCGCGACCAGTCAGCCAGCAAAATTTGTCCTCTTAGTGATGGCTGGCAACTTTAACTCTCATGAAATGTGACTGATTGATGGTTTCTGGTAACCTTAGCAGAGATTTTATTAAAATTTAAATAATTTAGTGAATATTCCATCTATCTGCATCTTTTTAAATAACAACGATTGAAAGAATTTTACAGTTTGACATCTTCAAGTTAAAAATTTTATTTTAGGAAACATAAGTAAAAAATGAAGATTGTGGACTTTAGCTGGGTTTAAACATGCTGCGTCAATATGATTCAATCATGCTGACCTGTGTAATCAACTAAACATCAGTTAAACCAGGAAAACACACAGGATGACCGCAATTATCATGGTATCAAAGTGCAGAAAGAAAAAGAAAATATGCTGTCATGAGATGACCGATTATTCAGTTAATAGAGAAAACCATCATAGCAGTGTGTGTCGCTCAATTAGAGGTGAGAGTACCTGTCTCAGAGGTGGCCCATGGGGTTGGATGTGTCGGTCAGGCCTGGATGGACTCCTGTGTGGGCTGGTTGGGCATCACTGGAGCCCCCAGACACTTTTTCTTCCTCCCTTCTCTTAAGGCAGGCTGCTTTGGGGTTCAGATTTCTCTCTGTGAGTTCACATAAACACAGATTACACTTTAATTAAACACATGTCAAAGCTTTTTTTAAAATAAAATTAAGATAAAATTTTAGAGAGAGACCGAAGCTTTAAGGGTGTTATAAAAGGGCGTTACTTTGTTTGTCTTTCGCCTCAAATCTTTCATCATTACTCATTTTAGTACCTCTAAATGCAGCACTGCAGGGAAACATCTGAGCTGAATAAACGCCCTGCATTTTCTTTACTGTCTGTGATACTCTGGCAGCTCCATTCCCTATGTTTTCCTTTCTAACTCCACATGTATCTGCTCTGGATGTGACAGTGAAATTAAATTACCACCTGCAGGAACGCTGCATCAAAACACACGTTGTTTTTAAGAGTCAGCAGTGATTTGATGTGATGTAGCATTTCAGTTAATTGCCGCAGCAGCGCTGCAACACTGACCTCTGACTTGCTGCTCCAAGCTAAGTATGACAGCCACAGCCTGATGGAGGATGAGCAGTTTAGTCTGGGGCTTCTCGCTTTTCAGGTGCAGCTGGCACATGCGACCCAGCTCTTTGAAAGCCTCGTTGATGTCTCGCACCCTCAGGCGTTCGCGAGCGTTGTTAGCCATCCTCCTCTCGCGCTCCCGTTCAGCCTTCTGCTCGGGATTCAGATCCTCGTCTTCGGTGATGCTGCAGCAGAGAGAAGAAATCAACCCGCAGCCACCATTCAGTCATCTGCACCAATGATAGGATGGTCTTCAAACCATTAATCTGACATGACCGTGATTAAACCATGAACTATAAACATGAAGGAAGAAAATTTAATTCATTTAACATCCATGAGTTTTTACCACAACGATTTCACTTGACGCTGAGAAGCTCCGCCTTCTCAGCATCAAGTGAAATCTGTTGTTTCTTAAGCATGTGTTAATGAGACAAAAGATTTGCCTGACAGGACTGGTTATCCCTCCCACCCTTAGGGGAGGTCTCTGTTTGTTTGTGTCCCGGCCGTTTTCAGACACCCGGCTTTAACTTGGTTGCAGGCTTTCTGAGGAAATGAATGAAGTGTATTCACTTGTCTAATGTGAAAGTGAATGTGCCATTCATAGGAACCAAACTGATAAAAAACCGAATTTTATTTGCTTCCTTTACACATATAAAATGACTACACATGGTGGCTAAGCTAACGCAAAATAAAACTGAAAAGTAGCCACATGGAAACATAAAACAAGCACATGAACATCTGAACAGTGCCAGTGTTAGTGTGTCGGTGCAAAACTGCCTCTTTTAATAATTTCTGTTACTTTTGACTTTTCTTCACTTTGTATAACAACCGTTTGTCCCAGATTTTTTGAAATATTCTTTCACTTTCAGTCTGTATTTGAGTTTACCATCACAACAACAACAATCACCCATTGTCTGTAGCTTAGTGTTTTGATCGTTAGCCAGTGCTAGGTCAATGTTAAACAGGTATTGGTCTTTGGATGCATGTTTCCTTTAAGGTGATCCAAGTATAGGATCTGAAATGATCATGGGATTGTATAGCCAAACATTTCAGCAAGCTCTGAATGAATACTATCCAAAAGGGGTTTTATTTTTCCGAATGTCCAAAACATGTGAGTATGGTTTGGTTCCATAATCTCCAGCAGGGCTGTTTCACATTTATCTGTTTGCTTGTAATTTGGGGTGTTAAAAAGCACTGAATCCAGTATTCTCCACATCTCCTCTGGAATTTCTTTACCCAGCTCTTGTTCCCATTTGTTGACATGCCTATTTTAAATCAAATAATGACAGTAAAGGTTAATACGATATGTATCAGATTTTCCACTACCTGTCGCATATGAAAGACAACCTTTCCAGCCTTATCCCATGTTTCTACCATCTCAAAGCATGCCATAGAGCTTATTTTCACTTCTGAAGAATGTTTCACACGTTTTCGTATCGAAAGGTCCTCTTACCTTGTGCGTGGGCCTGCTCTGGGTGTCTTCATATCTCTTCTGTCACTCTCGTCATCTGACTTGTTATCGGTGGAGATGCTGTCGAGCATCTCATCCTTGTCCTGTTTCTCCACCTTCAGCTCCAGGGTTGCTGGAAGGCCTGAAGTAAGACCTGTTATTAGTAACAGAAATGTGGAGGTAAGACATCATACGTAAACCGAATCGTGTGGATATCGTAGAGTGGGACGCCGTGGTGGAGCTGACCTCTGAACGTTTCCACTTGGTGATTGAGTTCTGTGCTGGATGTCGAGCCGGCGCTGGGCAGGCCTCCGTGGCTGTTGTTCAGGCTGGCAGCATCGTCGCCGCCCTGCTGCAACACAGACAGGAAGGACACGTGAAGAAAGGAAGCAGCCACACACTCACTGGAGACTGTTCATAAAAATGAAACAACACTTTTGAGCAGGAGAAAAGCCTAAAATGGAAAATCCCACAGTTTTAAAGAAAAAGAGCAACCTTAGTTATACTGATTTGCACATTTTGGTGAGCACTCTACACTGGTTGGATCATAAAAAAAGATGCTTTTATATATGTATATATACATTAGATTAGATGCTGTCTGTAGCAGTGTTTATTAAAACCTGTAGTCACAGCATGGGACAAGTTCTGGGTTTAATCACCATTCAAGTCAGTCATTACCAACACCTGTGGGTACTTTGGAGATTTGCTCCACAGCAGCGTTATAATGCATAATCAAGGGTAGGAAATAGAAAATAAACACAAATTAAAAAAAAAAACACCTGTGCCACAATATTTAGCCATACTTAAAGGTCCATATATAGCCTCCTCATTTGTCTCTGTCACTGTTGCATTTTGTGTTACTGCTCGCTGCAGCGACATTCTCAGACTCCCCGCTCTGTAACCACAACTGAGGACCCGTCTGTTCCTCATGTCTACGAGAAGAATAATCCTTCTGTGTTCAGTTTCAAAAGAAGTCAAGCTAAACCCACTCCAATGTCTGACTATCTCCTTGTTATTTTGTTCACATGCATAACATAGAAATGGTCAACTCCCACCACGTTGTGCCACAAAGCCCCTCCTTTACCACATGCTCTAGAGCCATTTGATTTCCTTTTTCAAGGACTGAGGAAAGGCGGAGAAATCATCACTAAGGGTGGAGAGCATCTCCCTCTTTTCCTCTGGAATGTGATCCCCAGTCACTGTTGGCCTCTGTTAACCCCACCGCTCCGAGATCCTCCCCTTCCCCAGCGCTACGCTAATCTTTGCTGTGCTCTCAACAGGTGTCCAAACAACTCTTTGTCTGGAGGAGGAGGAGTGAGGCTGGGGCTCTGGCAAGAAAAGAACGCTGCCATTTTCATGGCTGGGCCTGATTACCATACAGCTGAGGACCTCTATTTGGGTGGAGGCTGCGGGTTCAGACACACGTTTCCAACGATTCAGATTTCCTGGGTTGTTAAAAAGAAGTGATGAAAAGGGGTGGAAGGGGGTAGAGGGCGGGGTGACAGCCAGAGTAAAAAGCCTGTGGCTGTGCCGTGTCGAGGCTGTTGAGCCCTGTCTGAAGGGACCTCTTCCCACACAGGAAGTGCTGTGTTAGTGCAGACACAGTATGTTCTATCTCACAGTCGCAGTCGGTCAACATCACTGCCACAACCCAGCTCTCTGTAACAAATACATCAAACTGAGCTCTTCTGACAACCACAGTAAAATTCTTGTTAAGGGACAAAGCGAGCTACCCAGTAGCCTCCGCGTACGAGTGAAAACAACCATCGACAGGAAAAATACCACCTTAAAACAAAGAAAAAAACTAAACTGCTTTGAAAATAAATGAATTTCTGCACGACAGCTCCACTGCAATGATCAAGACACGAAAACAAAAAGTGCAGACTGAGCACTAAAATGTCGGTCTGCACTCAGAAATGCATCTTTTCATTCTTTCTTCATGCTGCATCAAAGTACAACCTTACCAAAACACTTTACTCACAATACGTGCTTGTTTTATAGAAAATTTTTTAAACTAATTAATTAATAATCAATTTACACACAAAAGGAGCCTTTTGGCCTTTCTGTATAACAGTAATCTAAACAAGAATATTAATTTTAGGTCTGAATTTAAAGGCAACACCACATTTACAGCTAATCACTGGCTTATTAGATACAAAATCTCATCACTGTCTAACTTTTCCTTCCATCATTTATCTCAGAGAAAAAAGTAATCTAAACTTCTTCCCACGTTCAAATTAATTTGATCTTTTTCTTTTTAAGTTTGTGTTTGTGTCAAACTTTTTCCAAACACCTCCAGATAACAGTTGGACGAGTCATCCCATTTTAATTTCCACTGCAGATGTGTTCAAATCTCCTGGCTCTGTACAATCAAATACCTCAGAAGGAGGATGGGCGAACACGTCATGATTTACACAGAGACCGGCATTTCCCCAGTTCTCAAGGGGCTTCGAGTTTAACTCTAGAAGGATTGCAACGTACAAACACGTCCTACGCCAACTTTACTTCTTTGTGCCTGTTTTCTTCATTTCTCTCTCAAACTTGTGTATACAGCCGCTCTCAAGAGGAGGGTGATCCTACGGCCAGCTATTACACTTATGGAAAATATGCCGGTATAAATTCAACTGTTCGTCTGCGGAAAATGTCTCAAAGCTCTCCTTTTTTTGACCAGGTGGCCAAGGTGTTTTATGTGGTGTAGTTTGAAAAATACCGTATAGTAATAAATAAATACTTATATGAAGTTATCGTACCATCGCTGCAGTCCGACTTGGAACCAATGCAGAGGCAGGAAAATTTGGTCCAATGGCTGTTATTGGCCCATTTTGTGCCTGTCCCAGCAGACTGTGTATGTCGCTGGGCAGACTGGCGGTGGAGCCCACTGCGTGGTTCCTCAGAACAAGGATTGCATCATCCAATCTGTCCAGGCGATCCTCCATTCGAGACTGGGAGGACCAAAGGGATTGAGAAATGAAGGGTTAGGGAGAGAAAGAAGGGAGGAAAAGAAGGACAGAGCAGCTTAGTATAAGCACATTAGGACAAAAATTGAAAATGCTGATTGTATGGTGAGAAAAAAACAACACAAGATAAAGAAGGCAATTCAAATGCAAGATCAAATGAGCCATTTCAGCTTGAGTTGTAGAAGTCAGGATATGTTCTCATTTGTTTTTCAAATGAACAGAGGCACTGCAGCCACTTAATTTCATTGTCATCTGAACCTAAGCTGATTACTACAAGCTGGCATGGCTGCAGAAAAAAACTAAAACAAAAAAAACGACAACAACATAACATGAGAATAAGGCGACAGAAGTAGTAATAAATGAAAGTGCATTTCACTGTGAAGAATGTAGTCGAACTTGTGCAAGAAAACAAAACGATGTATGGAACACGCAATGGGTAAAAAAAAAAAGAGTCTATCTGAAGAGTACCTCGCAGACATCCTTTAAGAAAGACATGGCATCCTGGAGATGCTCATGTAACTGCTGATGAACTCTGTTTTTCTGGCAAAGTCAAATAAGAATAAGAGAGAATTAAGAAAAAAAGATCAGAATCTATAAATACTACAAACACGCTGTGGGTAAAGACTTTTTTTTGTTTTGTGATAGCACATAGAGAGAAAGAGGCAGGATTTAGAAAGAAGCACACAGCTGCTGACGACTCACTTTGTAAAGATAAAAATGGTTCGCTGTTTGCGTATTTACAGACCCCTACTACAGCACTTGTCACATTTTCTGCATCGCCACAAGTTTAAAACTTTACACTGACTTTATGTGCTGGGATAAATAATGTTGTTGTCTTTTGTGCCTTATTGCTTTGCCTTCTTATGTTCATTTCATCCAGCTGTGCGTGTTTTGTTGATTACCAAAGTCTGCCGTTTTTAAAAAAAATTCGTCTTAAACGAATATAACTACTGTTCACAGCCCAGTCCAGTAACAAAATTAGTCATTTTGACTGTAATCTAATCCTCAAAGAGCTTCATCACCATTTCCAAGAGCTCTCTGGGACTTTCCAATGTTCCAAGTAGTTCTGTCGTAACTACCAGAGGACCGTGATCTACGATTTTATTTCAGCACACTCTTGAACGTTGCTGAGAATAAATGAGAATTTCCTTCAGTGGCTGCCAGCTGCATTTTTCATTCATCATTCAATAAAAAACTGCAATTGATGTTTTTTTACCTCTTAGAAGCCTAAATGATTCAGAAACAACCGGGTATGGGTTCAAGACATTCTTAAGGAACATCTCTACCAGGTAGATATAGGATCCTTTATATTAAACCTGGATGTCTTTTCATTGTTACGTGTGAATACGGATTATGAAGGAGCTTTGCAGACGATGTCAGGATGAATCTATGTCCCTCTAAGATCACAGCATGGCTAAAAGCTCCATCCTTTACTTCTGCGGGTCTTCTCTGTGAGGTCATAGAAACATATAATCATGTTAAACTTCGACACCAATACAATTTGAATTGCTGGTGATAAGAAAATTCAATATCGGTCAATATTTTCTTTCTTTCATACACATGAAACATAAATGCATTTTGTTAACACTTATGATCCATATGTTTTATGAATTCACTTGTTCACCCATTGCTTGGATCAGCTGGGTTATTGCCTAACATTATACTGTCTTTATTTATCATATAAATATGTCTGTGGATCTGTATAGTAAGTTTATTTAAGTCCGTTTATCCCTTGAATAAACTCCCAGTAGAGTATGTAAACACATGACATGTGCATCAGGTAGCAGGGCTGCATGAAATCCGATCTTCAGCTCTGGTCGTACGGCAGCGAAGGAATTCTGGAGAAGAGGTTCAGCAAACAGCTGCCACCCCCACACCAGCCCCCATAACTAAACCCATCCCCCAACTGTCATCCCAGACCCGGCCCACAGAGTGGAGGACAGATGGCATGCCCCAAGGGACAGGTATTGTTCAGTTTGGTTATCCCTCTACCCCCACCTTCCTCAGCAAAACATTTGTCAGACAGGAATCTCACTGTAATGCTAGCTCAGTCCTTCATGGGCAGCTTATCTAAAGCGAGCATCCATCATATCCTCCTCTCACTGAATGATGGAGGCGGGCAGAGAGCTTACCAGTGAGTGAAGGGAGTTCTCATAATTTGGGGAGGAGGGGGTCTGCCCACCAACACGGGGCCACTGGTTGGTACCTGAGGAGAGACAAAGTGAAGGTCAGTGTTAACAATTATCTGATTCAGTTTTGGCCAAAAGCCTCATCCTGGTACGCCGACACAAAAAAATCATTCACTGACAAACACAATAACATGCAGTCATAACACACTGACATCCTGATTTTCTGGTCTCTTGTTGTTCTATGAGAGGTATTTTTATCTTTCAGAGCTTAACTGCATCACTTCCTGATGGCTGGACTGCATCCTGACACATGAGCCAGCGCAGGGTTTGACTAACACCCACTTCCACCCTGAAATGAACGCTGCATCTGCACATTAATAACCATGGCTATGAGAACAATGTGAGCAGTGAAAAATATCACGCTCAGGACTAGTTTTCACGCATGTTTTAATTTTATTCCAGAAACGTGCAAAAACATCAGGAACCAGTAATCAAAAGTGCACCGTTGCTGACTGTTTTAGTACCTGATCTTCATGCAGGCTTTTGGTGAAAGAAATAATTACATGGGCTTTCTTTTTCTTTAACTTTTAGTCAGTTTAAAGCATCTTTGACTGGTGATGTGGTAGCACTAAAGTCAATCATCTTTATATAATTTACATCTGTAAATATATGAGCCTGAATATTCCACTAATGTGTCCCATAAAGTCAAATCTAATTCTGCTCTAAATAAAGACCAGTGCATTTTAATCATATGATCTAAATACAGAGATATCTAAGACACTCTGCACTGGGAGAGAGATTATAATTTACCTTTGGCACAGTGAGTTTTTACATGTTTATCTGAGCCAAAAATTTAATCTACCGGCCAGTACAGGAAAGCAAATCAAGCTGATTTGATCTGGTGTAAATTAAAGAAGAGGAATCCACATCTGCTCATCACATTTCCAGCTACAGTACAACATTTCTTTCTTTCCTTTTTGGAGTCGCAATTATCCAAGTAGTGCCAGCCATGTGCAACAAGAGGCAATGCATTATACTGCAATCAAATAACCTTAATGGACTTTGACAGTAATGAACCTTTCCAGGTTATTTACAGAGTAGGATAGGGTGTCCGTAGTCTTTCCAAGCTCTTCTGGTGTCTATTATAGTGTTAGGATGCTAAACCCAGCCAACATCCTTGTAAATGGTGCGCACTGCTGCGTGATCCACACAAGGAGACTTTGTTTCTGCTATCAGTCATTTCGCATGATTCTAGAAATTCATTTTGCTAAAATAACCAGCAATGAAAACCCCATGATAAAGGCAGAGGAGCCTGAGGAACGCTGATGGTTTTTTATTCTTAATTTAAAGCTTAATTTACATCATTTCAAAGCTATAGCGTGCTGAGCGGGGTGACGCAGCGTTTTTATTTCTCAGTTTTACAAAATCAGACCGATGTTGTCAGAACAAGTACACAAATAACTTAGCTATTAAATCCTTTAAAGCCTAAACCATGAAATAACTTCTAGAACATTGTGTTTATGTATATTAATTTGCATGTGTGAGTTTTAATATGTATCATATTTGCTACATTTGACAGTCTTGCAATTATTTCTTAAAAATGTATTTTTTCAGATTTTTCAGGGGGGGAAAAAACAATCACACTGATGATGCAGAAGCCTCAAAACCTCTTGCAGTAGATATGACACACTTGGCTTTAAGGATTTAAAAGTGGTAAAAATGCAGCTGATGTATATTTTTGACAAACACTAGAAAAATCACACCTTTCACGCTCAGGGAACTTCCATTAAATCATCCCAATGAAATGTCTAACAACTCTTCTGTGGTCTTATGAGTTTTCATGTTTCTGCACACACACTCACACACAGCCTTGGAAAAGCAGACTTTAATTAACAGACTATTAAAAGTGACTTTGGAGGAGGAAATGAAAAAGTCTCTGTTCTGCCTCAGCTTTCTCCCAGGTGAGTGAGACAGGAACTTCACATAAGCCTCTGCTGGCTGGCGGCTATGAAAAATTAGACTGAAGCTCTGGTCCCCAAGTGCACCAGAGAAGGCTAATTGAACAAACCAGCCTTGAGTAATGTGCTGTATATTGGTGCAGTCCCAATGATGAATGGATTTGGAAACTTACATCAACAACTAGCCAAATTTTGGGCTACTTTCAGAGTATCGTTCTTTTTCTAAGCCTAGAGGCACATTAAGGACGAATAATTAGTAAAACTATATCTTTTCCCCATAATTCCACATGACATATTTGGCAGCAGTGCTTTATATATTATATAGATATATATCTATATAATATGGATTTTCTTCATTCAATAAAACACTGAACTGTTTTTTCAGCTTGTCATATTGTTGCAGTTTTCAGGTGCAGCGCGCTGTACTGGAAATAGGTCAACAGACACATCACCGCCACTCTGATCAGCTGAGTCACAGCCACCTTCCTTCACTCACTGGTGAATAAATGGGGCATTTTGCCGCCTGGTCTGCGTGTGTGTATGCGTGTGTGTGCTGGGGGAACAGCTGTCCATGGGGCAGGGCAACAGCTGAGGAAGAGGGGGGCATACGTAGAGACAGCTGTCGCCACTCCATTACCACACATGACACAACTGCCCGTTAAAACAACACACTGGGCTTTCCCTTACTGTCCCCCCCTCTCATTCTCTTTCCATTGGTCTCCCGCCTCTGTCAACATATCTGACGGACCATTTTCTTCGTCTACATCTCTTTTCCGGTACTTAAAAGTACTGTGTACTACAAACAGGATCCCCTTGATGGGGCCGCCCTGATTTCCTTACTACTTTCCTGCTTTTGTTCTCTGAATTTGTTGCAGAAAATAATTACAATTCAGAGGGAAACTGGTTGTCCCATCCCCCCCCCTCCCCAAAAAAAAAAAAAAATCTAACTACAAAAACACTTGTCTGGGAAAGCAGGATTATATAACAATAAATCTACTCCTGAAACTGTTTTACTAAAAGTAGAATGAATAGTATGAGCTGCTATTATAAGCCATAAATGCAGTTCTGCAAATATGAAAAGCTTTTCAATAACTTAAAACCCTTCGCCGCCCCAAGAGCCGCAGTCATTCCACAGTTTGTCCATAAATTTCTATCACTTAAAGGAAATGACAGCAGAAAAAATAAACTACACGTAATTCTGAAGGTACTTCTTGGCTGCATTTAAACTCCCGAGCTCGAGCAAAGTGCCTCCTAAAAAGCTGAGAGCCAAAACTTCTCTGTGATGTCACCGGGAGTCAATGCGGAGCGGCTGCCTCAGCCACAAAAATAAAGCCCCTGACGCAGATGCAGGTGAAGAATAAACTTGTAACACAGATTTCATGCTTTCAGTATAAATGGTGTCACTTTTGTGCTCGTGGACCGCAGAAAGAGCACAGCCAGCAGATAAATCTGGCATGAGGCATCTCTTCTATTTGCTTGAGATTAAACTTCCTTGGAACATTTTCGCTTGAAAATTAATTCTCGCGTTTCTTCAGTTTTAAATACTCATCGTGGCTGTCAATTCAGTGGATGTTCACCCTTATCCCAGACTAAACTAAGCTTTCTTTTAGGATGGATTCATGTAGAAATGGCATTAACTGCCCCGACTCAGATAAAGCACGGAGAATGACGACCAAATGATTAGAGATGCTCTAAAGCTAAAAGGGGGTATTAAATTAAGTTTTAGGGAAACTCTTCACAATTCACTCTACTTAGGCTTTAATTAATCCGACTAATGCAGCACAGAGTAAAAGTAATTAATTGAAGTCACAGGGCCCTATATTCACTGACCAGTACAAGCAGAGCTGTGACTATTACATAAAATACAGACCTTCAAATTCATTACTTCCTCTTTTATTCCTAAGATGCATGACGGTGCAGACACGGTCACAGTTACTGTATGATGTTTTGGCTAATCATGTGAGATAAAGCAGAAAAATTAGCTGTGACAATAACTCCAGCGTCCACACAATAACACACTTTCCTGGAGAAGCCTACCTGTCGTTAGCACAGCTGTTTAGGAGGGATGACAACACTGAGTGAACAAGACTCGGTTTATTAATCAAACTCTTTCATTTGCCTCCCACTTCAGTTTCAGCCAGCCTTTTTATACTACATGAATCAGAAAGCACAGCTGGAGGCAGCCTAAAGACCTGCCTTTTTGTGTGGGTTATTGCACTTCCACAGTTAAAATAGGGCACATATTCATGAAAGCCTGATAATTAGCTTGGCTATTCTAGGAAAGAAATAGCCATTGAGTGAGTTACCGGCACTTTACCTGGGGAAAAAAAGCCTTTATGAAGCAGTTTCTGCTGGTATCTAGTATATGTGTGCAGACAGTGTTTATGAGATTAAAATCCACAGGCTGGTGACCTACCTGGCCTTCCAGACGGGGTGCCAGCAGCAGTCACCACTGTACCTGCTGAGGCTGCACCTGCTGTGGCTGTTAGAGGTGAAGGAGAACCCACAGGTGTCGACGGATTGGATGGAAAACTACTGCTAGTGTGGTCAGGTGAGTAAATCTGCAGAGGCAGAGAGGAAGACATCAGGAGAGACAGGATAGATAAAAAAAATAAAAAATAAAAATAAGATGAATTTGAAGCAGGAGCGTGTTTACCAATGTACACCACCCTTCTATAAAAACAGTAAAGTAAACATGCTTTTCCGGCTTTCCAAATCAAGTTCCTAACATCAAATGGAAAATTAGCCAAAGTCCGAAAGCCACCAACTTTCTGTTTCAAATGTTTCAATGAGGTCGTTGCACTATTTTCAATTAAATTAATCGTTTAAACGCACTCTCAAATTTCATTTGTTTTTTAACCTTTTTAGGAAACGAGGCTGTTTTAAAGGAGCACACTTTATTTTCACTCGTATACAGACTCTCTGCTTATAGGTGTCCAGTTTTTCCAGTGTGCAGACGCCCAACCTGGAAACCCCGTTAAGCCAACAACAGGAAATCTCAAGGGGCACAATTCAGGCTGTAGCCAGAGATTATACTCTGAGCCATATATCAAAACCCCGTCATATTCAAATGTTGTTTTTTCTTGCTTCTTTTTAAACCTCATAGTCTATTTAAAGAGGACAAATAGTTACAATTGAATTACTTTGGTTTCATTGCTGCAATACTGGCAGTTTTCGTCGTGCCATCCTCGGATAGGTCACGCTGAGGTCACTGAGTTTTAGGATGACGTGTCAATCACAAGGGAACGAGGAGATTATGTCTTCAGAACTTTCACAGGGATTTCATTTGTTTAAACAAATGCTGGATTAAAGCACAAACACGTCCCTGATTTTTTTCCCTTTTCCTCTTTAATAAGAGGATATTTGTGCCATAATGGAACATGCCTCGGAGAAGTCAGGGTATTACGGTGGATCCTGACTAATTAGCAGAGAAAAAACAACAGATCCACAGAGATTTCTCCTCCAAGTTAAGATCAAATTGAGCTTGAAGGAAAGCGTTCAACTTCTGTGGGGATGATAGAATGCACTCATTATTAATAATCTCCTTATTCAATCTTGATCTCAGGGCTTTAGTTTTTCAATCAGCTTGGAGTATCAGGATAGAGGCTTCACTGAAGTGTGTGGCGCTGAATGTGGAGGAGGATCGGCCGTTGTCTGAAGGGAAGAATGAGTATTTATGCCCCGCGACACTCAGAGAGCAGAGAGCTTCTCTCTGCTCAGCATTTTCACTCCCAGACATGCAATTCAGTGAAAAACTAAGGAGGATTAATAGCGCGGTTATCTCTGCGTTGGAAACCAATAAAACTCAAGACAAATCTCCAAATTTTTCTTAGTTTCTCGACAGCTGTTTACAACCGTGACTTCTGACCCGACAATATATGACTTTCTATTCTTTTCACTCACCGGCTAATAACGCTGCATTCAAAGTGAAACATGGCTCATTTTACTGGAATAAATGAAGCTCCGCCTCATCATCAGTTACGCTCCCGCAGGCGGCATTGGGCCAATAAGCACGGCCAATTTAAAAGGGCCGAGAACAAAAGCTCTACAAAGGGGGGCCCATGGAGTTGAGCCACAGCAGTTATAAACTCCCCTGTGCACCCCTGATCCATGCACCCACCCCCACCCTAGTCCAACCGTGTCCATTTCACTCCAGCTTTGTCATGCTAATAGAATTGAGTCTGCAAATATAAAGGACTTAATTTGTTATTACCATGCCCAAATTCTCATATTTTGGATTCACACTCCTAAGAAATATTCCTCTTACACGAACAGCTCGTGCTGTGTGTAAAATTAAAACGCTGCTTTCATGTTTGTGCAACATGTTAAACACCATTTGAAAATTTAGCTGAAATATCGAGGATCATAGGTTTGAAATCCAAAGCAAAAATACATCCAGTGCGTAAATGGAAACAGCAAATATTGTTGCTGAGGAAACAAGGGAAGGGTTTAGGATAAAAAGTGTCTGTTGTGTCACAAAAACGTTTACATAAATGCACATGTACGTCATCATTTTCATCATGCAATTCAAATAGTGACGTTTATCTGTGAGTCCACTTCGGACACATAACACTATAAACAACCTAAAGGACTGAACCATTACAGGATGTCCCTGAAGTGTAATCCATTGGCTTTAGGAGTATTTTTTAATGTACAGTTGCCTTTCTTGAATACTCTTAGTTTAAGCCCACAATTATCCAGGCTTAGGCCAAAAAAACAAAAGACAAAAAAACAACTATAAACTTGTCCTCTGGGCTGTTTTAATCAGCGGTTAGTATAGCATTTAATTCCCTGCATGATTACGGAGGTCACCTTCTTTGGAGACAAAACACTAAAAAAAATTTTTTTTAAATAAATAAAAAAAAAAGGGGGGGGGGGGTATTTTTACTTTGATTTGCAGAAAAATCAGAACCATTTGAGCTCGAGGGCTTAAAGAAGTCAGACATGAGTTTCACACTTGACTAGAAATGCAAAAACTTCTTTGAACTTGACCAAAATGCCTTAAGCAACACTGACGCTACTCAGAAAATACTTAGTATTGATAGGCAACGTTTTCCATCATAGACATAACAGCGTAACTCACCGAGGCTAAAGCCTTGCCCAGTGCGTCTCCAGTCTGCGAGCTTCCAGTGGCAGTCCCCCGATTTGCAGCAGCTACAAAAACACAGAGCGAAGCTTTGTAATCGCAAACTCAGACAAATGTGGAGCGGTTACAGTGCACAAAGCAGCTGTCCCCCTGCATGACTCAGTGCCTTCACAGAATGAACATTCAGCTATGATTACACTGCGGTGTCAGTAATTAGCCAACCTGAGCAGGTAGCTGAACTGTTAACACAAGAACGTACCCATGATCCCATCGGCCGAGGTGACGGACGGGGTGTGTGCCGCAGTGACGAATGGTGAAGTGCTGGTGTTGCTTCTGTGGAAGCTGGACATGGGAGGAAGACTGGCATTGATGTCTGGAGAGACTGAGTGTGCGGGGTAATTCTGGAAAATCGGGAAGAGAGAAAAGTGTTATTTTCAATCATAAATGTGTTTGTGTGAGACAGAAAGAAAGAAAGAGCTTATTTATTTATTCTTGAAATTAAAAATGCCCTTTGACGTCTTCCAGGCTGTCACGCAGTAAAAGTTCGTGTAGCGGGGGAGGGACAGAGATAAAGAGAGGGCAGGCAGCATCTGCAGCCTCCCTGTGATGCCCTGCCAAGTGAAGCAGGCAGGCGGACGAAAAAAGATCAAACGCTGACACAAAGAGGGTCAGCGGTGTCTTCACTGATAATAACCAGACAACAACTTAAGACACACACAGATCCCTCCAACTGAGGAAGATGCGCTATGGGAGAGCAGAGCAAAAACCAGGGCTTCAACAGAATTTATTTGCCCTGCGTGTTCAACAATACACACTGGATCGTTCATGTAAACGTGAGGGCAAAACAGAAACTTACTAGCAATCATCTATCACTTATTCATAAAGCCTAAGTGCTGCCGGCCGAGCTGTGAAGCTTACCAAACGGTCGTGTGAGTGCAGGCTGCTGTAGTTTCCTGACTGTGGCATGTGAGATGAAGATCCTGCGAGTATTCCCCCGTAGCCGGGCTGACTGATGCCATTGGACGAATTCCACGGGTCAGACGAACTGTGGGTACCATCTAAAACCAATAAACATATCACTTTAGCACACAATGGATTAGAACTGAAGGAAACAACATGTTAGACAGACGGCTAACCCCCTAACTTTACCCTTAAAACTTGGGGGTCATCCAAAGAGCACTTTTTAGGTTTTTTTCCCTCTCGGGACTGAAACACGATCCTTGTCTTGAACACAGCTGAGATAACACAAACGCTAAAGAGCAACAAGAAGACGTTTGTGTGTGTGTGTGTGTGTGTGTGTGTGTGTGTGTGTGTGTGTGTGTGTGTGTGGGGGAGTCAGTCCCACTGAAAAGAATCTGAGCACACATCTAACAACTCAATCTGTCTGGCAACATATAAACTACAAAATTAAATATAAACAGATGTTTGGTTCAGTGGTTTTGGAGCTCACGATAACCGCCAAGGTTATAACTGTTAACAAAATTAAACAAAAAACTAAAACTAGGTGTAAACAAAATACTTCAGTCATCTGAAATACATTGTGAGCTTAGAAAATTGACTGAAATAAACAAAATCAGGCAATTTTCTTTCACTTTATTTTTTGTCAGTCTGGCCAAATGCGTTAACCTAACAAACACCAGGTTTTTTCGTGACGCATGACATAAAGTGTTAAATTTCTATTGAACATCTGATCTCTGACACAAGCCACCCACATTATAATAACAATAAATTCAAAATACTACTGAAACTAATAAAAACAAAACTGAAAAGAGCAAACCCACTCAGGAAACTAAAATGAACTGAAAACAAAAATAAAAATGCAAACTAATGGAACAAACTGAGGTTCTAGGTGATAACTTGATGAAAACATACCACACTGACTTTAATTTAGGCCAGAGGTTCTCAAAGTTTTTGTGACTTAATGGGAGTTTAAACAGTCGAAAGAATGCACTCATCTGGTTTATGCTGCTAAATATGACGTTTGTCCTTGTTTATGAGTTGGTGAGATGAGGTGGCTGCTAGATTTCTTGACATTAGCTGTGTTTCTCAGAGGTCAATGGCTGGGATTGCAAAAAAACCCAAAACCCAGAAATGCTCACTTGGTCTTATCCTGCTTATCCTTCTAAATAATGAGAAATGAGCATGAATGGAATATACAGTAGTGCGTTTAATCCTTCTCATACTTGCTGGTTAATCGTGCACAAACTCAACACACACCAGTGTAATAAAAGGGTATTAAAAAAATAAGCAGTAGATGGTAATTCTATCCAAAACATGGAGACTTTGCTTTGAACCTACCGAAGAAAGTGCTTGCAAACATACTGCTGGAGGGTTTTGGAGAAGAGTACGAAGGTGAATCTCTGTTGAAGTCTTCTGAGTTTGGAGATGGTGCGTACACCTGCCAGGAGAACATGATCGTCATTAGAAGAAACCGAAACACCAAGACTGTCACACGGTATGAGGGTGTTCAAACTCATTCAGCTCTCTTATATCAGTTTCTGTGAAGTAAACACGCTTCCTAAAAATGCAAAGCACAATCATATTAGGGTCTATACAAGTATGTGATCTCACACGCACACATCCACTGCAGAAACAGCCCTACAACTATAAATACACACATTCTAATGACTAGCAAGCAATCAAGCTCATGACGGGGGGAGTGGATTATCAGAAGTATTTGCATTTCAGATCAACTCAACCTCTAATGGAAGTATAATGACACCCGCTTACATGCATAGACTAAATGCCTGGCAAATTGCAGCATTCCCAGAGAGGCAGAAATCAAATAAGCGCTACAAAAAGAGCCTGCTTTGCTTTCTTTATACTTCTACCTGCAAGCTAGCGGGGGAAAGGAGACACAATGAGCACGCTGTTGTACAGCTGTGAGTGTGTGCCAATCTGGGCGGTGAGATCAAAAAGACTGGAGTCCAAACACCAGTGATGTGGTCTCTGACTTCATCCACTCCAGATGGAGGTCGAGGGAGCGAGGCAGAGCATAAAGGAGGGAAACAGGGAGAAAAAGTTTTGGACAAATTCTCCCTCCCACAGACAGGACTGGATGACCCCACTGTCGTGTAACACTAATCAGAGCCAGACCTGCCAGCTCGATTCCACCTGCACATTTCCAGCTTGTGTCCCCACTCAGCAAGATAAACCTGCCGTTTAATGGCCTCATTTCACACTCAGATGTTGACAGCTCACTCCTCCAAATTGGTTCCTAATGCACGTGGACGTGATGACGACCACAAAGGTTGTTTACTTACTTAAGTTCTTTTATGACGGGGTGCTGATGGAAAATATGCACGGCAAACAAAGTGTTCGCGCTGAAACGCTCGCACATACACGTGAACATCACATCAAAATGCAGCTTAAGCGAGACTCTGCTGAGTGAGCAGGTCTCCCGCACGCTGTTGTCTGGGTGTGTAATTAAAGTGCTCTGGGAGGGGTGCAACCCTCATGGGTCTTCTGGCTTACACATGTGACCAGGGTTGATAGTAAGTTCCAGAGAGATCTCAGGTTAGCCTCACACGGGAACCCGGGCTTTGTCTTTCGCCTCTGTCAGACGCTCAATGGGCAGCATATGGCAGCGGATAATGCTAATTGTCCTTTTTACCCTGGGCTAACCAGTCAAAGCATTAATAAACCATCCCAAACACCGGGTGCCTCATTCCGCCAGGCCTATGGAGGAGAGGGCCCGCCTGGGTTTCCTTTTACAAGGCCATTAATTAAAAGCCGTCACTCACACGGATCAGCACACCAGCACACGCCTATACTGGCTATTTGAGCACCAGCCGTTATTTCTTAAATAAAATCAACACAAAAGACAAATCTTACAGTGGCACCTTTTTTTATTTACAACTAATTATTTGAATATGAATCATAAATTATGAAAGAAAACAATGACTTTTAGTTAATGATAATCTATGAAGCTTGATTTTGGTGAATATATCCTCCACACCTTCCCATGTGCCTCCCAGCCTTGCGGTACCTGTGTTTGAAGTTCACGCCTTACCGATCAAAATATCAAAGGCTGAAAGAAAATCTGTCGACGACCACAAAGGACATCACAGAATAACAGGAAGGGAAGGGAAATGTAAAAATAAATAAAAGTAAGGAAAGAATCAGTCTGTCTAATTGCCAAAAACCTCAAAGAGAAGAGTTCAAACACACTCTTAATGGCTTGTCCTGTTTTATATGGTATGTCTTTACTTGGAATCGAACCAACTCTCTGGGGCATTTTGTTTCAAGTCCAAATCTTAAACACTTACAGGGCTTAGAAAGAATCGATGCCTCTTCAAACTAAAGCTGAGCTCAGTCTCCTCTCTTAGAGGGGCGTTGTTCGACATTTGTGTGCGATATCTGCCAATGTTTTTTGGAAAATAAAAGCTTCAGTATTTTTATGCATAAAACCGTGACACTGAGCCAACACAAAGACCAACTTTTAGTGGCACGACGTTTTGATGTTGTAAGAGTTAGCAGTGGAAGCCAAACGCTTACATGAGCATGTGAAGAAATAAAAATTTCAGTGAATTCACATTTAAGTGAAATATAAACATTAAATGCCCTCAAAGAATTGAATTCTTGACTAGAAGAAAGCAAAGAAAGCAACTGAAGGAGATGGATAGATCTGAAGAGAATAATAATGTTTATTCTATTATATCATATCTAATAAAAACATATAAACTGCTAAACAGCTAAATCTTACATCCAAATGTAACGTCAAGAAGCACAAAAATACCTTCCAGTCAGTAATGTCACAAAAATTTGGTTTTGGCATCAACACAACTTTGCTGACTAATCACAGTATGCCGTACAATTTATGCAAATACTCTGACTTTGTCCTGGATATTTAGTCAAGCATGCATACTGCAGTGCAGAAAACACATGCGCCATGTAGGCTTCTAGAAAGCAGGATCCAACCTGTTGCACCACAAAAACAACAACAACAACAGGCATGTGGCACTTTAAAGAAAACATGTTGTGACATTAGCGTTTTTGCTATTTTCTGGTCTAATTTTATGTCCTTCCACTTGTGAAGGACAGCTTTCTGTGAAGCAAAACAACAACCACCACCAGAACAGCAACAACAACAACAACAAAAAGGGGTCTAAAAAAAAAATCGCTGCAGGGCTTTCACTTCAATTTTTTCTTTTCCACTAATAGGCAACGGAAGAAAGCTCAGTGAGCTGCTCCATCTGTATTGGTACCGTGCCACCAACTCACAAGCCAATGGCCCACTGTGAATTCTCCCAGTGCTCCAGATGGTGAGCCTGCTATGCAACTCTGCATTATAACAAATTAATGTGGATGAAGTTGGTGCAAAGAATGAGCACCATCCTTCTTTTTCCTTGCAAGCAAAACAGAAAAAAAAAGAAAGAAAAAAAAGTTGTTGGTGGTTATTTAACAAGTGCTTTTGATCATAAAAGTTTGCCCATTCTGTCCACATGCTATCAATTTTCTCCCCATCACCAAATGTAACACAAGCCTGTTAATACTTAATATGAAAAAGATCAAAGTCATCTTTTGTGCAGCGAGAACAAAAAGGGAAATGCCGTAATGGGTTATGAGGAAAGCTGAAACACAAGCATGAGTAACATGACCTTTTAAATACAATGCCATAAAAAAGCTAACCTCTTCATTTCTCTTTCAAATGCCCTTTTTATCTAACAGCAAAAACAACACGTGCAGTGACAGGTGGAAATCTGTCTGCGTAATTTGCTTATGACAGGATCATTACTTAAGGATTACTGAAATGCACTGCAGAGCTACTTCACCCGTTGTTAGACTGCCCTTGAACAGACTCATCAGTCCACTAGATTTTTACAGTAAAACACCTCAAGCATAGCTCGTCTTTACACCTACAAGTCCACACACACACACACACACACACACACACACACACACACACACACACACACACACACACACACACACACACACACACACACACACACACACACACACACACAAAAACTATGGAAACTCCAAAGTTCTGAGGGCAGCACACTTTAATTAACGTATGTATTGACACAAAAGCAGTCACAGAGAAAAGCTTTTTAGAGTAACAAAAATCAAAGAAGTCATTACAGAAAAGTTCAGAAATCACATTAGGCTCCCTGTGGCGTCAAGAATGCTAAAGTGATTAAAAACAGATGGAATAACAGCAACACTGGTGCTTGGAGCTCAATCTGCAAACAGGAAAGTCTAACCTCAACAGGCAGCCTCTTTCCCTTAATCATTCCCAGACTCCCACTTGCTATTATTTCAACCCAGTCTCGGAGTTGAGGCGAGCAGCCAGTAAAAATAATTCAAGACTGCAAAAAACTTTCTGCTGCTCTGCTTCATTCTCTGCATGAGAGGAAAATGCTTTGGAAAAAAAAGGGCAAAACCTCCTTTTTTAAAATATGTCTAACCTGGAATATTTACTTGTACGTGGTACAAAGCAGGTTTGAGTCACTTGTTTTAATTGCACTGTGTGACAGCTTTAACTGATGCAGTGGAAAATGAGGCAGAGGAGCATCGGACGCTTGCACTTGCATGCAAGGAGGCGAACAAAGTGCTTTAAAAGTTCAAACCAATAAGTGCAAAAACTTCACATAAAATCAGACTGACAGTCAAAGGGATACACTCGTATACATACACACACAGGCAACCACACTTTATACAGCTCCCTTCTGTCTCAGACACACACACATTCCCAGAGAGACTACTCACCGATTTTCCGTTGTAGTAATACATTAAAGAGTTACTGCCCATTCCAGGGACAGGGTAGGCGCAATACATTATAGCTTTAACAATTTAAGTGATAAAGGTATAGTACAGCGGCACGCTAGCTTTCTCTCTAGACATACATCCAAACCGTTCAAAAGGGACTAATAATTCTTTCAGTACTGGCCTTCACACACACACACAGACCCACTCAGAGGAAACTTATGCAAAGCAGGATTGTACCATTCCACACTGTGGGAAGGGGTGGCTGTAAGAAGGGAGTGGCTCGTGTGGTACATCCCTCCCTTAAGCCTCTAAGTGCTGAGGCGAAGAGGACGAGGAGGGGGGAAGGGAGTCGATGGGGAGGTGGGTATAGAAAAGATAAAGGGAAGTGGGTGGGACGGAAAACAAATGTGGGAGCGGATTTAGAAAGAGAGGAGAAAAAAAATGTTTTAATTCCAGGCATAGAAAAATGCAGATTTTCTGCAGGGGAACCCCGACAAACTGGAACTAAAATAATTTTGTTCTAAGCAGGGTTTTATTGTGTGTAATTCAAAGGCGATCAAATGAGGGCTTTAAATAAGTGCGGCGAGCCTGTTCTCTTCCACACGTTTTAATCCCGGGCGTCTAATCTTTTTGTTTTTGTGATGATTAAATGAGTCTACAGGCAGTGAGGTGAATTATGGCTTTTGGAAGAGCAAAGCCATCTGGAAGCTCATTTTACCTGTTCCCACACATGGTTTGCACACCAACAAGGAGTCATTAGAGTGGAGAGAGTGACGGCTCAACATTGCAAGAATTTTTTTTTTTAAATCCATGAATCCAAAATCCAGCCAGCAATACAACGGCTGATTTATGAAATGTGAGAGTTTGGGTGTTAGCGCAGGGGGACCTTTAGCTGGAGCCCCTGTAAACACAGAGTTGTAAAGCATGCAACAGCTGCAGAGGGGTTGGCTTGTGACGTCGAAACAGGAAAATAATGCTCCATTTCCTAAACCCTGGGGGCCTCAGACGGGGGAGAACTAAAGGGGTGGGTGGGTGGGTGGGAGCAAAACATTGACAGCCATTTTACCATGGTTTACTGTCACTGCAAGCCACACAGCTCCCCATTACCTTTATCACGGGGGAGGAGAAGGAGGGGTGGGGCGTGGGGGGGGGGGGGGGGGGGTAAAGGAAAGAAGAAGAAGAAGAAAGGAGGGGAGGAGGCGAGAATAGATACCATATTCTAGCAAGAGACCGGTCTGGACAGCCTGACTGGAGCCTTTCATGTGTGCCACTCGAAGCTTGCTCGACTAAACACAGGCCTGTAGACTCATTGAGAACATTACTGTTATAGAAAGATGAAAGCTTCCACTTCCTTAAGAAAACTAGGCCTTTATTATGCTTTTGCTTTTAGTACTGTTATTATTTATCCCCCTTTCTTCTCAGAGGTCCTTTTAAACTCATCCAAAACACTGGCTTTGCATGTTGTTACCCCTTTAAATCTGGCACTGTTTCAAGTTGATGCTTTAAGGAAAATGGTCATGATAGAAGTGTTTGAAGAGATCTTAAAACAAGTCCAGACACACATCGCAGTGTTGCGAGGAAAACACATGAAAGCAGGGACAAATGGGCACAGACACACACACCAGTTCTGGCTGATTCAGGATACATCAAACTAATTTCTCTCACTACTGACTCTGAAGGAGAGAAAATGCCTAAAAGAGTTCATTAATTTATAACGTATGAATGACCGTGACTCACAGTTCATATTGCTGGAAATCGTCACTGTTGAGCTGGGAGGTGAAGGTTCAGCTCCGCCCACCTGTTAACGCGATCTAAAGACACTCAAGTCATCACAAGGTGCTTTTCTTGGGATTTGTTTGGGTGTTGAAAAACCCCGAGCAAATCCACAGGCTGAGGTCACCCCCCAACTCACGCATGGATTTAGCGGTGATGTCATCGGGCAGGAAGATTGCTTCCTGTAAGAAGCTCTGGTTCTAATTAGGGAGGGCTGAGTGCGGGGCGCATGAGGGGATTCAAACCTTCTCCCTCCCAAACTCCTGGCTTTATCATGAATGGAGACTCAAAATTCAGTGTTTCTGTGCATTAAATCAAAAGACCATTTTTTATTATCATGGACCATTAAACCCGCATTACCCAGACAGTAGTAACACTGGCAATGATAGTGATGGTTAATATTTTTATAGACTCTGGCAGCGTGATGCTAATTTCTAAAGTTAGCTGACCTGGATCCAAACAAACAGCAGATGGGGGATTACCCAAAACAGGCTCATTAGCCCTATTTATATGTATTTTAAGTTTTTTTTAAATAAATGAATTTAAACTTACTTACTAAAAATTTTTTTTGCTTACATAGTGCTCAAGAGATTCGTTTTCTTTACATATTAAAGTCTATTAAAGTATTTTTGTTCATTTTATCACAAACTATAAAAGAAAATGCAAAAACCTATTCACTGCACACTTGATGTCTAAAAAAGGATTAAATAATTAAATAATGATCTCTGTAAAGTCTCAGTTACTGTATGACAGCTTGCATGTTTATATTTAACTATAACCTCTGCGTACGCTACAGAGCAGTGAGCTTGTATAATTGAGTCCAGTTATAAAAATTAAATTTCTCGGCAATACAAGCACACTGTACTGCAGGAGAAATCTCATTAAAATAAGAAGATAAAACTAACAATATACATTATGCTGCATCAATGAATTGCATATGAGGAAAGTATAAAAAGTCAGAGCAAAGAAGTGAGTTACTGAACCTGTTTAGGAAATTGATGCTTCAAAGCCAGCTGCAGGCTTTAGTTGATACTGTTAAAGGCATCAGAGTGTAAGTGGATGAAGGGGACAGATTAAACACGAACGTGTATGAACAATAAGATGAGTGGCACTGATTTTTGTAGGGGTGCATGAAGAGGAGAGACAAAAATGAAACTTGGGGTTGACAGCACTGAGGCCTGTCTGCATTATTTATCTCCATACCCGGAGAAGAAACACACACACGAGGAAAAGCTGTTAAGACTGTGAACACTACTCATGCAGATCCATTCAATCACAGTTTTGTCATGTGAGGCCGGATCCTGAATTCTTCTGTATGAGAGCAGAAGCAGAGATGCTTTTGATGGAAATTTAGATGTTCTGACAAAAAGGAGAGGACAAGACAGATGCTGTACAAGAACACAGCACAGCAGCACCTTTTGGTTGATTTAGGAGCTATATGTTCACGTGTCCCAATAGTTCACGTAAGATGTTTTTTGTAAGATTAGCCTATAAAACATTAGCCTATAAAAACATTTGAGGAAAAAAAACCCTCACCTACAGTTATAAGTAAGAGAGACTGACTTTGGATCCATCCGATCTTAAACTACAAACTCATTTTTAAAAAGGGTTAAATTTCTTTTTCCCATGAGATGCCACATCGTTAATCCTGACTTCTTTGTGTTTTCCGCTTGAAGAGTTCAGGGAAGTGAAAGTAGAGACCTCCTTTTTGCATGAAATGTAAAAAAGTGCTGGGATGGGACACCTGTTTGCTGTTTTGCTGCAAATCTATTTGACCTCTTCATAACAGACATTAAGGAGGGGAAAAAGTATGTTCTGGGACGGATGGCACATGTTTGAAATTTCAAGTTAAGCCTAATAATAGGCTTCAAAAGAAGAACAAAAATAAAACACAAGGTTTTATTTATTTTACTTTTTGTGGATTTTGTGCTTGTTGCATGTGACTGCTGGTCTCAAAAGCTGTTTTACAAATACTGAATGTCCACATTACAGACTGCAATTTAATACAAGTGACACGACTCATGGACTCATCAGCAAGGATGAAAAAAAAAAAAAAGCACCCTTATGTTTTCAATCATATTTACAAGAAGAGTGCACACATTTCAATAATTAGGCACTTGGACTAAAAACCTGATGGCAGGAAATGATAACACAAAGCTTCTAACCATATTTATTTTATTCTCCGAGCTAACAGAAATAAAAGGAATTTTAAAAATTTACATAACACATTTGTGCTGTTTGGACATCTGTCTAAAACCATATGGCAGGGAAACTAAAAACAACCTAATAACATTATCTCCTGAAAGAAAGCTTCCTTTTTTGACTTTTTCTCCTGCTGCTTACACTTTTACTTTACACTGTAGAATAAATGTGAAAAATGTGTAAACCAGAAGAGAATAGAAGAGATTGAAAGAACTGAATAAGACAGAGCGAGACTGGGGCATAGAGAATGAAGGCTTCTGTGGTTAAACGGTGAGGATGTAATCCTTCAAAGGATTCGTTTCATTACCTTCACGGGGACTCATTCATTTGTTCTGGAAGGATCTAGAAGGTCACTTCATCCGGGGTACAGATATGACCCAGTGGAAGCCCAGAATCACTATTTTGAATCTACCAACTTAATTTTTCACATGATTTTGATTCTAGTTACAGATGATGTCGCCAAACAAATAAATAACAGCACTGTTCACTGAGCAAAGCAAACCCCTGATTGGCCGTGACACAAGTAGGACAGTGCTCACTAGAAGTGCTGGGCATCTTAAAGGTGTAACTTATCTCGTCAACGGCAGACAGCAGAGCCGGTGAAGACCACAAGAAAGCTAATCAATTAACATCCTGGAAGCATCAACGCAGCAGAGACAGAAATCACCACTTCTGGTCAGATCTTTCAGTTTAAAATAAGATAAGATTATCGTCTCCCACAGGAGAATATCGACTGAGATTTGGTGAAATTTGAACAGATGAAGCTGCACCTTTACTGCATGTAATTTCCTTGCTCCATTTCCCCTCATTTCCTGCCTTCCTCTACTGCTCCTATCTAATAAAGACTATCAAAAAAAGGAATAAACAGGATGACGCAGCGGTCCAGTGAGTTGGAGACTGACTTTCTATCCACTAACTAATTATGTAGGATAATTATGGAGGATCGCAGAGCTACCCCAAAAGATCTTTATATGATCCTCTGGCCAGCCAGAATTTTGCAGGAAAAGAAGACTTACAGGGTGTCTTTCTACGCTGCAAAACCATCCCTTAAATGGCTCTTTTGTATTTTAGACTGCATGACGAAAAGCTCATTCATCCCTCCGGAGTGCTGCAGGGATGACTTTTGTTGTAGGCCAACCTGAATGTTAGCATCACCCTGGCTCCCTCGCCAAAAAAGCAATGGGATTTTTTTTTCTATAGGCTTTTAGTGTGACATATAAGTGTTCGATTCTTAAACATTTAATTCTGCATGATAATCTCCACAAATTAGCAGCACAGTTATAACCTGAATAGTAAAACATGGGTATTTGCTTGCATATTTGTTGTAGAACAAAATGTGAGAGTGACTAAAGCTTCTTATTACAGCAGACCTTATTTTTAGGCATTGAACAAGAAGCTTTGACACAAGAGAACCAGACGTACAAAAATGCAAACCTAGTGTTCATTCTTTGGCAGTCTGCTGCAGCTGATGGGCAGAGGTGAGCAAACATTTACACCTGCACATATTGTGTCTGCACATGTTCAATTTTAAACACCAACACCAACATTATGAGGATGATTGATTTCTCTGGGTCCTTGAACGCTTCAAGATGCTCCAATACTTCCGAGCTGAATAAACTTCCTTTGCCTTAGAAGCAAGCTGACCGGCACACCTTCAGAAACCTGAATAGTCGCCATCTATGGTCGTTACACTGATCTCATTTATCCCTCAGTAATACACGCATCACACATTACCTCTGACCTACAGCAGAATCCTGTGGTTCAGTGATGTCTTTTCCAGGTCACAGCAGCCACCCTTAGATGGTCTCTAAATAACAAACTTAGTGATTGTTGACAGGCTGTGTTCTTGAGTCTCCCAGCGATCTCAAATCAAGGTTTGCATTAATGCCGTACACTCACGCAAGGCTTACATGAATAATTTACAACAGGCCAGAATGTGAGTAATGACTTTAATCTGTGCATTATTTTTGTGCTCTTAGTCCTTTTAACTCCTTGTTCTCCTCACAGATGAAAGAGGTCAGGCCTCTGGATTGTTTGCCTGTTCCATTATCTGCAGCCTCTAATGTCAGTGGTAAATTTCAGCCACCCAAACAAAGATAAACACAAAGCCCAGGGTCCCAGAGGTGGCTGGGACTGTTCAGCATCATCCCGTCAAACCAAGGATGTCTATCTAATAGGGCTGCCACAAACGATTATTTTGATAGTCGACTAATCACCGATTATTTATGCGATTAGTCGACTAATCAGATCATCATCCACTGGATGTAAAACTACAGCTTATTGCACCAGCAGCATCTGCTCTTATATAACTATCATTAGCTTACAGCTTTAAGCTTTTAAGGTGCTAACTAAAAATAAAGACAAGATGATAGTTTATTCAATTTTAATGAAATTTGCAGATTGTTTCGGTAAAGTTTAATAAACTCCTTGCTATCTAAAATATAACAGGACACCGGAGTATATTCTCCAGCATCTCACACTTCTGATAATCAGCTGTCTGCTTGACGTTTATTCAGCTGTGTAAAAACTATAACTTTAATCTCAGCCAAACCGATTTACTCAGGAACAAATAAAATACTAAAAAAAAAGCCAAACAATAACATTTTTAATTTATCTAAGTGACTCATATATATTTAACCTGAGTCGCGAAAGACGGCGGTGGGTTTGAAAACAATTTGCCGGGAGTCCGGTGTTCTCACGGCGCTAGTGACCTAGCCCCCGGCTAGCTATCGAGCTAGTGGGTAACAGACGTCTCCGAAAACGTCGGAGCGCTTTTGAAAATATGTGGTGTCCTGATAAACTGAGCAGATATTTGAGGTTTACACAGCTACATTCTCGCCTGAAAATATGTTAAACGTTTATTTTGTGACCCAGAAAGAATAATAAGAGTAATATTAAAACTAACTAGCTACCGCCATTGTTGGAAACTAAGCTGGGCCGCGCTATGAATTCTGGGACACAGCTGCTTCTTCTTCTTCGGGGTTTAACGGCAGCTGGCATCCTTGTACATGCTGTGCTGCCATCTTCTGTTTCAGTCCGTTATTACACTCTTAAATCCTGCTATTATTCCTGCGTCTTTTGCGATCTTACAAAGCTTCAAACGACACGTCGACTATTAAATCAGTCGTCGACGATTTTGATAGTCGACGTAATCGTGACTAGTCGACAAATCGTGGCAGCCCTACTATCTAATCAGCCATCTGATGAGGTCATCTCTGGGGAGCTCGCTAACTGGGGTCAAGTCAAAGCCTACAATATTGGCCCCTGTCAGTTTAATCACCTATTATAAAAAATTCAAAACAATGACATACAGAACATACACCAAATTCTAATTTTTACAGTGAACTGTGGAACAATCAGGAATAATTTCCAGCTTTACAGGTGTTACTCTTTAAGAAATAAAATTAAAAGACGACTTAACATTTGCAGCTTGGTCTGTTGTTAATATGAAACCCACAGAAGTAGGGCCTGCTGTCCGATAACAGCAACCAACTGTCAGCAATCAAGTCTTTTTGAGCTGTGCAAGTATTTAATATTAGCTAGTGGTCATGATACTAGAATTTAAAAACTTGATACCAAAAATCAGGAAAATACTCCATACGCGATACCACTTTCAACACCACAGGGAAAAAAGTGAGAAAAAAGAAAGTGTAATTAGCTTTTCTCTGACAACGCCGCGCTCTAGATAGATAAATTTCAAAGGCCTAAAAATTGTATCAGCGTCATTATTATTGTTATTAATCCAATATTTCCCTTGTTTCACATTAGAAACCATTAACTTGTACAACGAGACTGGGAAACAGATCTCTGTTTAGTGACTTCCTACAAATAAATAAATAAAAATCAGCAGGCTACTTCAGGATGTAATTGAAAGTGTATGCATGCACGTTTGTTTATAATGTTCGTCCCTGCGGGTGTCATTGTTTAATTCATGTTTTTGTGGATTTACATCAGGATATCAAAAGGCAAAAACACAAAACATGCAACTTTATGCTTTTCTGCTGGGTGGCCCCAGAATCTAATTTTGCCTGAGACTTAAAAAGGCCCGGAGGTTTACAAAGGGCTTTACTGATGCATTTCATCTAAGATCTCTTCCCTGAGCCCTGTTACTGTCCCATCCTGCCACGGTTCAAAGGAAGAAACAAAAAGAAGCTGCTCTCACTACAACAGGAACCCTAGCTTACCGCTGCAGTACAGTATTATTTTTGTCTTTGAGCCGTTAATGGCAGATGGAGAGAGAGAGAAAATATACCATTTGAAAGTCATGCACCAGACAACACTGCGAGGAACATTTCTAGGTCTTAAGATTCACAGCCTAGAGCAGACTTCCTTTCTTACAGCTCGCACAGTACAAATCTCTCAGAAACAAGGGTGTCTGAGTGATCTGTCAAAAGCAAATGTCAATCTTTTTTGTCATCCACACTCAGGGTTCTCGCTTGCAAAAGCCCCCAAGGGGAGCCGAATCTCAGCCCACCACTTTCTTTCTCTCATCCTGCAGCCATACCGTCACCAAAGCCAGGGAGGAAGTGTCACATCGAGCCGCTGTGCCTCTGACAAGGCGGGGATGGGGGGATGAGGCGGTGGGGGAGGATGGCACAAACGCTATTTACACAAACAAACTCGACACGCACACAGAGATACACACCATGCCCTTGCAGATTCCCAGAAATATCCTACAAGAGGCAACTTTCCCCCACGAGCTACGAGCTTTCTCTCCCTCCTTCTTCAGTCCTTCTTGTCAGACAGGTGCCCACGCAGCTGCCCATCAGCATCCCTCGGCGTAGCAGCCTGTCTGTCCAATGACAACAAGCTCTGTCCTTCATATCCACTGTTCAGATTATACAGTCAAATAAAAGCAGGCGGCCAATGAGATCCGAGGTGTCTACTGTAACAGAACTAATGCTTCTATCGGTATCTCCCGCACAAAGTGGTAAGCTATAAATTTATAGATAAACAAACAGCTTTGAAGAATCCTTTAAACAACATATTGCTAGGCATATACATCACACGATTATACGATTACAGCCACTGCAGAATCCCACGTCTGCAAGCACACAGCCAGCAGACCACAGAGGAAAGTATGAGTGTGGTTGATGTGGGGGTGGGGGGTTTGTCTGTATATAAGATGAAAAAGCCCTATAAACATTTAAATATTTGCAATCACCAGCTGGCCCGTCTAGATAGTGTTCACATCCCGGTGCACTGCAGTGTCAAAACCTAACTGCACAGAGGATGTGCTCCCGTAAATATTTTGATTCAGCTCCATCATGTAGTGTACACACACATCACGCCTGGACTTGCATCTTCCATTGCCCATCTGATTTAAAAGTCTGAAATTTATTTTTAGACTGAGAGAGCAAAGAATACAAGCTGGGGAATAAAGAGGGGATTTGAGAATGAAATAAATAAATAAGAAAATTCCCAGCAGTAGATATAATGATGGGAAGCACTGTGTTGATTTTTTTTTTTTTGTAAATCGAGCAGCTATTCAGGTCTCTGGTGAGGCTCCCGCGTTTGCTTACACAAGCAAAAGCTTTCGGTGGCATATGCAGCTGCATTCATGCTTTACAGGTACGCTGCAGGCTCTTCACACAGCTGCCTGTGGCAAAGTAAATCTGACTCCAGGTGCGCCTTCCCCTCGACACTTCTTCAACGGCAAACCTCGCTACATCCACAGCCCGCAATACAAACACGGCTCTCAGCTGATAACCATCCTCAGAAATGCAGCTTACACTCCCTCCAACAGTCACCAGACACACCTTGGAAGGCCGCAGGTAGCACTTTTCCCCATCCGATAGCTGCTACACCCATGCCTCACCTTTGCTTCCTATTAGCTCACTAAGCAATAAAGTAACAGCTCCTAAAAGCTGCCACACAACCTCCCACTCTAACATTTTCCACATATGCCAACTAAAAGAATAAAGAGGAGAAAAACTCTTTATGTTTTCCTTTCTCTGTCAGCAGGTAAGAAGAGACCTATAGCCCTTTATTCAACACTGCCATCTTTATTCTTTCAAATGGGATCAAAGACTAACTGGGATAATTCCTCCAAGCTCCAGGCTTTATCTTCTGAGCTGTACTGAGTGACAAGAAGAAGCTGTATTTTATCCCATGCTCTGTCACTGTTTTTCCCCATCTAGCATTGTACTGCTTGATTGTACTCTTATGAGTCACAGAACCGCACCTGCACCCATGTGTTAAGTACTGACAAATAAAAGCCCAGCGTCCATTTACACAACAAAGAGATGTAACCCGCGAGGCAACCATTCTTTGCCTCCCTCCCTCCGTCTGACAAGACCTCAAATATATCACTTACTTAAGAGGAAGGCAGCGCACGTTCCTGCTCCTGCCAGGGACTGCTCTCTCTCCCTCATGCTCTGACAAACTTCTTTTCAAATACAAATCCAGAAACAAAACACATGCCACCCTTTTATGTTCGGTGGCCTGTTCCATATTTAATTTCAGAGTAACAGCAGTAGAGGTGATGATTATCAAAGCTCTGCAAGGCAAATCCAGTCTCAGACTCCCTCGCCAAAAGAAGAAAAGAAACCCCGTCATTGTTTAAGGAAAGAAAATGTTGGATTTTTGGTAAACCAGTTGCTTCTGATTAAAAAGGAAAAAACATTTTTTAAAAATCCTTGTCTTCTACTAGTTCTGAGAATTCAAGGCAAAGCCTAATAAAAACCTCTGACGATCCACCGGGGTTTTTAACAATGAACATCTGACTTGGTGATTTATGCATATTAATGAACTCCAACACCCCCTGTCTAAGCGAATACAAGCTGAGCTCCACACTTCTCTGCATCCTAATGGTTTCTGCTCCACCGGGATCATTACCAATAGAAATTTCAGATATTCTGTGCTATTAATCTCTGTCTGTCCTCCTGTTCGGCTACGTAATGACTAATTAAACATCAAAAGAGCAGAGCTGTGGATCCGCTCTGACAGCCTCTCTTTCTCCCAGGAGAGGCTGTGAGGAGGCTAGACTGTGACAGGGCAGCACTGAAAATCAATCACCTCAAGGTCCACATGTGTATTCACACACTCGCACGCACGCATGCATGCGCTTTTGCACGACACACCAAAAAATCTGCAGGAAGTTGTCGCCCGCCGAGACCTTTACGTGCTCGGATTAAAACAACAAGCATGTAAACAACAAACACTAAAAGTCTAAATCAAACAGCCACCACCGCAGTCGCTGTTGAACAAGCCGCACAGAGACAACACAATTTCAATCCGAGAAGTGTGCCGGGGTTGTCAAGAGCGCTCTGTGTGTACAACTGTGAAAAGAGAGGGTGTGTGAGTGGTAAAGATGTGTGTGTGTGTGTGTGTGTGTGTGTGTGTGTGTGTGTGTGTGTGTGTGTGTGTGTGTGTGTGTGTGTGTTTGAGTGAGTGTGTTTGTTTAGGTGAGCTCACTGTGAAATCTATTTATATGAGAGGTAGATGATCTTCCACTCACAGATGAAGGCAGGCCAGGAGGGACCTTGCGAACCTTTTTTGTTTGGAGAGGATCTGTGGAAAGATGAAAGCAGGGTGTATTCATTCAAAGGCAGAAAACAAAATAATAAAGAGGCAACTGTACAGAAGCCATAACTCACCAACAAAATCCTACGAAGCATTGTTTGTGATTTTCACATAAAGAATAAAAGAAAACTACACACAGTCCTACATGACATATCAGAGAAATATGTCGATACTTGTTTTTTTGTGTGTTTTTGTCATTGCTCTTTCAACGCAGCCTGATGACGACTGAAGCCAGACACCAAAGCAGGGTGTGTTCATATTAGGGCTGGCCAAGTTTTATATCAAATGTGGAGTTATTACAGCTGTCATTTTTTTTTATTAATCTTATCAAGTGATTATATAAAACTAAACTAAAAGTTAAAAGTAGATGTGAAAATCAGTAACTAAAATAAATATAAAAACTAGACTTTTGAAAAAAAGGAAAACTAACTGAATTATTTACCATTATTTACCTGCTTGTTTCAGTTTAGCTTTTATTAGTTTTGCTGTTACTTTTAGTTTTCCTTTATTGTGCAGTGGATGTTAAGACTGTCAAACAATTAACACTGTCACGCAGACGCCCCAAGGCTCGATAAACATTAGAAACAAAGCCTCACCATGGCTGTACATAAATATAAATAAGTATTTAAAAAATATTTACATAGCGAAAATGAGAGAATCACAATTTTTTTGATATAATATTAACAGAAAGTTTCTTTTTCTAAAAGAGCTCATTTAGATCTTGGAAATGGTTTCACACCTGAGGAATATCACACTAAAGTTAGATGAAAATGTTTGGTTTTTTTCCATATTGAAGCTATAATATCTGTGAAACCACACACATGATTTGCGCAATTTTAAAGAACATGTGCCATGAAAATGTGAAGCTGTAAATATAACAACCTATTGTGATTTCTACTCATCAGAGATCAAACATACAAAATACCATATTTTTCGGACCATAAGGCGCACTGGATTATGAGACGCACACTGTAGATGAAGGGATCTGTTTTCATACATAAGGCATTGATGTTGAATTCTCTCGCAGCTGCTCCATTCCCATGTTGTTGCAGTATATTAATAACTAACCTCTTATTGTGGATGGATTATCTCAGTTGTTCTCCTGACTGAAGTTTGGTCCGTTTACAGTACACTACCATGCAATTGCATTTGTCAAAAACCATCGGGAACCCTCACCTTAACTTAGTTAGCGTTCATCCTCCAGCTTCACTGTGGTATGCTTTATGTTATGCTAACATAGCTGTGTTGCTAGTGATCACATAGCACAGCATTATATACCAGCTAGCCCAACCGCAAACGTCACTGCTGTTTAGTTTTCTGTCTTCATTTATGTTGGAAGTGATAGCAGAGCTGTACGTTTTTATTTTTTTTCCAGTCAGAACATGCTATATCACGTTTAGGTAGCGAAGCTAGCGAGCTAACTTCCTGCTAACTTCCAACTCCATTAAATTTAATAAATTCTGTTTTGAATGAATGAATGCCTGGGTGTTAACGTAATTGTTACACCTGGTAAAGCAGCAACGCTGATCATTTTATTAAAGATGAAAGAATTTAGACAGTTTTAAATTCTCAGTGACGCCAGAGTGTTCGTTTGACTTTGGGACCTGAATAGACGGAGTTTTGGACCCAGATTACTCCGAGTCCATGAGTCTCCTAACTACGGTAGCCCTAATGCTCAGACAATCCATCAAGCAGTGCCGCTTGGTAGCTTACCAAAGTCATACTAAAACATTTTTTTGACAGATTTTTCAGGCCATGCACCACATAAAATCGGTTAGAGGACAGTAAGCACAACCAGAATTCATACATAAGGTGCACCGGATTTCAAGGTGCACTGACTATTTTTGAAAAATTAAAGGATTTTAAGTGCGCCTTATAGTGTGGAAAATACAGTAATTCAGTTAACTTTACCTTAACTTGAGCTACACTCCCGATAGTGTGTGATCATAGAGCCCCAGCGCCTTATAATTACTCTACTCCTTTGCAGGACCTAGCTCAAGTAGTTTTCTACATAATTGAATTTAAATATTGCACCTCAAAACAGGAGCTTGAAAAAAAATGCCCAGATCCTCATCCTGTTTTTTTTTAATCAAAGTAATGACAGTATGGACCTAAAATCTTGCACATTTCTGATTAAAATACAATATTTTCCTTTATACAGCCAAATCTGAGATGAGAGGCATATGAAGAACTGACTGAGCAATAGTTCGTATGTAATTGGGATTTCTCAAGCATGAGCTAAAGTGGTCCAAAAAACAACTTTATCAGAAAGGCTCGAATCCTGCATTGCATAATTAAGGCTGTCTTTATCTAAACTTGATCTACTTTTGGAGCACAATGTGAAATTCAAATATTGTAAAACCTGCTTTGCTGGTCATTTAAGAGCACTTTTCTTTCAGTCATGAAGACGGCACTGACCGATGGCTGGAGGGTCTGGCAGAGAACGTCTTCTTGGATTGGCTGCAGTGAAGGAGAAGAAAGGAGTAGCAGACTTCCCTGACGTAGTCACTGAACTCGGACTCGCCAACCCAATGTCTGTCCTTACAGAAGGCTGAAAGAGAAAACGCAGAAATGTTTAAAAACTAAAGGAAAAGAACAACTTTTATTGTCCAAACTGACCTTCAACCAGTCATTTTTTTAAGCTCTCTGCATTTAAACAGAGCTTTGTTCAAAATAACACATATTTTAATAAAGAGAAGCACTCAGTGTCTCTCACTTGACCGCTTGTATTAGATCTTTCTTTAGTACACTAACTTCAGTATATTTTAAAAAAAAACATGCAAAAAATTTACTTCATGCTATGAATATTCTGAGTTATGTGGTTTCAAAGTAGAAAGCAGTTGATTTAAATTTTGCACTTTTAATTCACATAATTATTCCAGCTTTTATGAGCCCATATAACTTCTTAAGTATCCACATGAAGCCTTCAGTGCTGAAAAGCACATTTAGGCTCTGTTAAAATCTAAAACCAAATCAGTTTTACACCCACAGCAAATGCCACAATCAAAAACCAAAATCTTCTTCTTCTCAGTATTTTCAGCACTTTCTATGACCAGCTTTGAGCATTAACTTCTAATGCCTTTAAAATTTAAAGGCTATAAAATGTAACTGAGATGGAATACGTTCTTAAGCTCTGCAAATTGAATGTGTCTATAAGTTGTGAGGGCTCAGAATTTGGAAAAAAATTTTTTAAAAGAATTAAAAAGTGTAAAATTGAGCCTAGCTCAATGTGTGTGGAAATTTTGGTGAAATTCTGCATGTCTTTATTAAATAAAAATCAGCTGACTGGGAACTTTCTGTCAGATGTGGTTGATTTTAAAAGAAATGAATAATAAGAAAAAAAAGCAGAAAACAAAAAATTCTATTTTGTTTTAAAAAAAGATTTCACATATCTTTTTTTTTTTTTTAACATGAGAGGACAGACTCCGCCAGCCTTGAAAGCTTACCATGTTACCCTGCCACCAATATCTGTTTGACCTCTACAACCCTGACAAACTGGGTTAAGACGCCCAATTAAGAGCTTGGTCTAATTAGAGTAATCGGCTGGAGATCAGGAGAGCGTAGAGTGTGTGAGTGAGGTCAACTCAGCCCGATGAAGAGTAGTAGTAGTTGGCTTGAAAACCTGCCTCATGTGCCCTCTTGGATTCTTTGCAAGCCGAGGATTGACACAGTTTACCACTGAGACGTTTCTATCTGATGCTTTAAAGTTCCAAATTTAGTTGGGACTAAAAAAACAATGTGTACATGAGAAGCAGCACAAAAGAAATGAAGATAATTTCGCTGATATGAAATGTAGGTCAGGAAAATAGTTTGCAAAAAAACAATCTGTCACTGATGCTGGAGCTTTCACATGGCACAACAGACCCACTTCTGCTGTTGCCTTTGTTCAGTGACATTGAATACCTTCAGCAGCACTGGGTCTGACCTCCTTTATGCTACTGTAGTCAGTCTGGGAGGAACAACATACGAACATCACTCAACAATCATCAGCTCAGCTCTTCCAGCTTGAATAGATCTCAAGATTGTACAAGCTTCCCTATTCAATCTCAGATTTTGTGGTGAAAAAATCCTGAAATTCTGATATTAAATGTTAAGAAGCCACAGCTCATGTGAGGCACACCTCAGCACCAATATGCACAAAGGTACAAATGGTACCATGCTCTCCCAAAAAGCTGATTCTGTTCGTCTGGACGTAGTGTTTTCAGTGGGAGAAACGTTTCGTCACTCATCTAAGTGACTTCTTCAGTCTCAGCTGACTGCAGGTTATATTTGCATAAGGACTGAAACTAGCACCACTGACAAACAATTGGCCGTGAGGTCAGTTTCATAATCATTCATATGCAAACTGTTACCATGCTGTCTTCTGAGCCAAGTTGGGAATTGTGTAAGTCTTGATTGACTGTAAAATGACCACACGTCATGTGCCAAGTAGCTCATGAGATCAGTCGTCTTGTTCAGCTATTTGTCCTGATTAGATGTCAGTTGGTTAATCTCAGATCTGTGCAGCTGCAGGTGTGCACTCTTTCCTCTGTGCTTATTCACAATATCTAAAACAGTAGAGTTAGTCAGAAAGCCAAAGCAAAGATAGTTTACATTGTAGGAGGGGGTCTTGGTGGTCTTGTAGCCTCAATGGGACAAAGCCGAGAAGCCATAGCTTGGCACCAGCCTGAGGTATGGGGGTCTGTTTAACTTTTAACGCTCACTACTCAGCACAGCACACTCACCACACATATTTGCTATAATGAGACTGCCTATAACAATAAAAAAAATACTGTTTGACTTATTTTGAAGTAAAACATTTTAAAAGCGGGATGGAAATGATGCAAAGGTCTATATAGAAGCAACAATGAGAGACTCACCTGGCAGCCAGATGCCGCAGGATCCCTGCCATATCCAAGAAACGAAGCCCTCTCTGATTTACCTGTAAAAACAGACAAAAAAAGAATAATTACTATTTCAGTATTTTATGGAACTTTTATGGAATGCAGATGGTTTTATAAGTAATAACAGGCTGCGGTATTTAGCCTGCAGTCAAGCGTTTAGCGCAAGATGAACACTTAATTTGCTGTAATGTGTTCTTAGCTTTACTCACAGTGATTTGTACATTGTTGCACCTGTTTGCTTAAAACAGGATTTTCACATTATTCAATTTAAGGTCACACATTTGCTTCTGGAGCCTGTCTAGTACACAATCACTCAAACAATGCTAGTTAAAAGCAGCCACACTGGAGCGGTGAATGCTGTGATGCAGCTCCTGTGCCGAGCAGTCACAGAAAGGAGGAGTTTGGTTTCCCTGTGCATTGCCCTTGTAATGATTTAAAACATTATTGCTATACCTGATGAACACCTATTCTGCTGCTGTCAGATGTTGTCTACTAAGCAAAACTGAGGGCTTTAAATGAAAAAGAAAAAACTCAAACTTAAATGTGGTAAAAATGTTATTGCAAAGGAAATACTCATATCTTTCTTTCTGGGTAACAACATGTAAACAACACAGAAGCCCACAAAGACTCTACTGTAGTATACTGACATATCATTTAACAAATTTGGGAGCTTTTATTCGAGGACACGAGCAGGATTCTTTTTCTGTTTAGAGCAATAATAAAATATCTTTGGACAATCTTGGAGCTGCTGTTCCTTTCACTGAAGCGAACAGCCCAGTTTGTCCCACTTTCATCTGCTGTCTACTGTAATATCATCTGATGCTGGCAGGAAAAAGAAGGACACAAAGAACGAGGGATTGAATCAGTAGACGGATTAGCTGACGGACTCATGGATGTACATCAAGTGGAAATCTCCGGGGCTGAAAACTGAAGCCAAGTCCTGGCAGTTCCTCTAATGGCCACTTGAAGCTGTCTCCAAAAGTGAGCCAATCCCCATAGACTTGCATGTTAAACTCAACAATTTTACAGCAGAAATAAACATATTTACAGCCCAGTACAGAAAATAGTTTTGGTCTCTATTGATAGTTGGATAATTGGGCGGTGTGGTGGTGCAGTAACTAGCATTGTTGCTTCTCTGTTGTGAGCATAGAAGGCCACAGGTTTGAATCCCCTAGTCATGGTCACCCCAGTCTAAAACCAAACATGTTAGCTTAACTGGTGACTCTAAATTGGTGTGAATGTGTGTGTAAATGATTGGCACTGCAATATACTGATGACCTGTCCAGGGTGTAGCCCATCTCCAGCAAGTCAGCTATTTAAGATTTTTTTTCCAGTTTGAAGGTAGGGGTATATCCCTTTTGACAGGCAGAAGCTGCCTTCAGGGTCTCAAATCTGAATCTGAGAAGCCGAACTGGACATAACCCTAACCCTGTTGGTGAACTGTAGAGAACTTTTAATGGAGCTATGTAGAAAAAAATGGCTTACTTTGCATTAATTGCACTCAGGACCAGGAATTTTAGAACTTTAATAAGCCCACTATGACGTCATGTGCCCTCTCAACTTTCATACTGGTGCTTCAGGCAGAACAGACTCGCTGCACTCAAGGAAAGCAATTGCCGAGTCTTTCTCAGAGTTTTCTCAAGAAAGTCTCACATCAGTTTCAAGATGTTGCAAGATGATCCCTCTCTGTAATCTCTGACCTCTTGCTCATACACGCCTGTCTTCAGTCCAGCCACGAAATGCCAAGTTACAAAAAACGTGTGCAGCAGGCCAAAACTCTGTTTGTTAGCGTAACAACAGCAAGCATAAATGGGGCACTAGTCTGTTATTTAGCACCAACTAGTAGGTATGTGTGTCTGCTTGACACACACAAAGTCCACAAATGCAAAACTATTGCAGTCGACTGACATCTAAGTATGGCTCCAAAAACATCAACACAGCAGTGGCAAAATGGGAAGTTCTGAAACCAATATTTTATGTACAGAAAATCCTTTACATTCAAGAGATCAAATGTACTCAACTGTCCTGCAGTAAATGGTTCAGTCACGAAAAGTTTCCTTATCTGGATTCCAGTAAAAGCAGGTTCTGTTACAAGCACTATTCAGCAGACCAATAGCAACACCTGCAATACTTCTGTAAAACTGCGTTATGACTCTCAAAGTTTTCTGTATGCAAAGTATGTTTTGGTGAATAATTACTGATCCAACTGTCAGAGTCCGTCTCTCAGTGTCAAATCCTCAGAGGAAGGCTCCCAAGGATCCGTCAGGGGGGGAAATAGACCTTAAAGCACACAACACCCATGAATCACACACATCACAATATCCACACTCAGCACTTTTAGTCCCCTGGAAAAAACAAACAAACAAATGAGAGCTCCTCTGGGAGAATGATGAATAACTTTAACGGCATCGTACATTATTTTTGTCAGACTTCCAAATATTACAAGCACAGACAAAAGTGTTGGAACTAAATTCTGTTTACTCTGGGGACAAGGAAAATATTTTTTGTGCGTTAAAAACCTGCATAGTTCAGATCTTTTGTTACACAATGACTGATCTGAACAGCACTTTCACATGCGCAGGTGAACCGAGGCACATCTAAGAGAATTCACTTGTGCTTATCTGAGCAGTCCTGCAGGAGACAGTTGTTCTGCATCTGTCCATGCCGCCTTTAGAGATGAGGGAAGCTGAGGGAATCAGAGAGGATCGTTTAACTGGCAAAGCTGCTTCTTTTCTAACAATGATGTGAAACAGTTCTGAGCCATTGCGCTTGCAAAAAAGAAATAGGATTAAGTTGTCAGTTACCACCAACGTTTTCCATCATGGCAGGATGATGAAATGTCTCCTCTGAATGAGAATATTAATTTCTTTATTTTCTGCCTCATGTTCGAAGACGGTTTAGTGAAATTCATTTTCACTCATCAGATGTAATCAGAGAGAAAGGTCTGGTCAAGGGCAAGAGTTGAATATTCACTGCAAGCACGTGTTCTTGCACACACACCGCGTCTGACGTGAATAATTGATCGTTAGTGTCGTAGGCCCAGACTCAAACAACAGATGTGTTTGCAAAAACAGTCGCACTTTACACTATGACACAGAGAAGCAGTCCCTCAGGGCCATGAGAACAAAGCCTAACAGAACGAAGTCTAACAAGTGCTGCCTACTGTGTTTAGCCCTTTACATCGAGCGTGTTGCTAAAAAACTACATAAAATTCCCAATTTCTCAGATGGAAACTTGTACACGCCGAAAGATCTGCGGGGGGGGGGCAACAAATTCATCCACAAGAAGTGATGATGAGCTGCTCTGGATTTTTCTAAAGAAGAAAGAAGAAACTGAGATTCTGAATTCATCCAATTCTCACAAGAAGGTTTGATCCAGCAGTAGAGGCTGAATCACGACTGCTTTCGTACATATTTCAGGATGTGAGCGAGGGCAGTTTCAGCTGTCATCGGCAGAGTTGGGAGCACATCAGAGGAGGCAGATAAATCACTTCAGAGAGCCGATTGACCCACAGCAGCGTCTAAGTGTGTGTCTGAGGTAAAACAGCATGGCTTTACTATTTCCATATCTTTGTAAAATTCAGTACCAGGTTGCGTTTTGAGCTACAAGCGCACTTGTTGCCAAATGCAGTTGCCTGATTAGTCAAATCTGTTTATTTGACAAAAAAAATAATCTAAAGAATTTCGCTTAATCTGAAAAAATAAATGCCACAAATATGTCCTGCAAAATTACACGGTTGGCATGAACAGCTACAGAAGTCAGAAAACTGCTGCTTTGTATGTAATGTTACTTAATCATAATAGACAGGTTGCATTTTTCCTTAAATGGTGCCAATTTGCAAATATAGGGCATAGTTGTCTTGTTTTTTTGCTTTGATTACCCTGTTCTTGAGAGTAAAAACATCATTATTTAGCAAATTGAATTGACTTTAAGAATAAAACATCATGGAACAGCAAGTGTAATGTACACTTAATGTACATAGGTTTACAACTATCAGTGAGAAATAAGGTGTCAGAGCCACAAATTTGGAGAAACTGAAGCTAGACTAAGCACCTGTGAGACCACAAGACATGTCAACCCCCATTCAGACCGCACTCTATCTCTCATGAATCTGTCAGCAAGAAGAGATGGATGCAGCAGCACTCGAAGGACCAATCCAATGGCAGCGCTGGTTTAACTTCAGGAGTATGCACAGGGATCATGGATGAGCAGGTCTCTTAGCTTATTTAAACTATTCTTCAGCAAATGCAGCAGCTCTAACCTCTTTATCTGATCATGTTTCTCCCTGCTGCCCTCAGCAAACACTTCAGTGCCTTCTGCGATGTGTGGTGCAAAAACACAGCTTAAATCTCTCTGTGGTGTGATGTAGATTTACAGGAATTTGCTCCCAAATTTCAGGAGAATTCATATTTATGACGCTGAGGTAAAGTAGAACAAAGTGATACATCAAATGGAACATAATGCTGGGCTGGCCGGTTCTAAAGCCAGGAGCCTAAATTAGCTGAATAAAATATCATGCAGTGACACCATCTTCTGTCTGACGCACAAATACTGCAACTTACCGTGAGGAAAATAGGTCACAGTACAAGAGTGAATTTCCCATTAATGAACACGACTCAAAGTAACTTTTTAAACTGCACATTCATGATTGAATTAGTTACGTTTGAAGCTTATACATTAAAGCACATCCCTACTGTGAGGAAAGAGAATTAAAATAAAAGCAGGATTTAACCGTTTCATGTACTTGAGGCTTGTTATCGGCCGCATTTTGTTTTGCCTCCTCCGTGGAAGTCTGTGTGATCACAGCCTCACAACAAGAGCAACACAAATATTGTTATTATTACTTCCTGAGTGCGCCCATTTTTTCTGTGCGGCTCTACATGGGACTAAAGCATGTGTTTTCTTTTTGTGCCGTCACAGGCCCACTAATGAGTCACCGAAGTGCAGTGATTGATAGACAGCACAATTCATTAGGTGCCTTAAAACATCAGTGAGAGATAGAAAATGTAAGAAAGCAACGCGAGTAAAGTGGCTTAATTACCGCAATCACCATCAATAATACGAATGTATATATGCAGACATCACTCAGTATATCCCCAATGCAATGAAAAATCAATCTCAAGAGTGGGAAAAAAAATCCCATCAATTCTGATTTAAATATTCGGCAAAGCTGCTCATTAGCATATCACACAGAGATGAGAAGGTGTAACTACAATTTCACTGCAGAGGAGGATCCATCTTCAGCACAACGCAGCTGATTCACTGAGGTAAGTCTTTATCTCCCAGGCCACACACCTCATCGGCAGTTCGGTAAAAACCTAAAATCCTGCAGCCATGCAACAAACTAGAAAAAGGACTTCCCCAAACAAATAGTATTATATTAATAAAGGAGAACAAATAGCAAACACTCTGGTGTGTCTGGGATCAGCCTTCGAGGAGCTTGGTCATTCAGAGGAGCTCAGCCGCTACTCCTACACATCAGAAGGAGCACTCAAAGAAATGATTCTTCACCCTCAATAAACATGATAATAATATAATGATAATTTTGATTAAAGACTGCAACTGAAATATATGAAAACAAAGGTTTGCTAATTCAAATAGTTCATTATTAAGGAAAACGTGTCTGCTATAAACTGAATGTATACCAGTCATTCCAGTAAATGTAACATTTTATGCTGTTTTTATGTAACAAAATTAAATGGAAAAGTTACTTGAAATAAAATTAAAGTCAGCATTTTAGACATAAATGTTTTTTGACTGAGCCAACTGAGGGGACCCAGGGTCCTCCTAGGTTTTGGGCATGTCCCATCTCGGAGGAGGCCCGTGCACATCCAGGACTGGAGAGATTAGACCTGTGAGACGGCCTAGGAAATGCCAAAGTCTCCTTAAACCCCCGTTAGTGACAGGAAATGGATGGATGGACGGATGAATCAAATACCAAACTGAAAACATCCAGCTCTCGGTGTTAACACACTGCAGAGACACTTTTGGAAGCTTTAACAGCTTTGGGTCTTCTTCTCTGTGTGGATATCACACTTTCAAATACAGCACTGCAGTTTGTCACTGGCACCTTTGCACAGGCTGTGAACAGGCATCATGAAGTCATTCCACAGATTTTAAAGCATCGCTCGAGTAGTGCCACGCGAGGCTTTTCACACACTTGTAGTGAAGCTACTCTACTCAGAATTTAAGAGTTTTTTTAATCATCACGCCACTCCAAAGTTTTTGGCACAGTGAAGCAGAAAAACTTTCATATCTAACAAATAATTTGGCTCTTCATGGTCCTATTGTACTACCATCGTGCTTCAGATGACAGATATGATTTCCTCTGTGCCCAGTTTCTGCTAAATATAGCACTTTTATGACTTTTTTTTTAGTTCACCTATTGTTGAGCCAGATCCAACAGTTGCTTTCCTCATGCTTTTCAGTCTTTTGCTGTTTTTCCATTCTCCGGGCTACTGCCATGTGCCTTTTATCAAGAGTGGCTGCTTTCTACTGTTTCTTCCACACAGACTAAATTTCGCAAGTGTTACCCTGGTACATTAACTTCTGGCACATTCTCTCACTGCATCTCAAGAGGGAACATATTTCTGTCAGTTTTCTCTTTAGGGTCTTGGTCTCCTTGTCTGCTTATTTCCCTTCTTATTTTGGGGCTGAGCACATCTCTGTTTTTAATTTCCCAACCTAGACTGCTGGTACTCACCAAGCAAGAACTGTCCAAGACACCTGTTTCCACTACTAGCTGTTACACAGCTACACTACAAAAGGTGGGAATTTGGTATTTTTGCTCAATAAGACTTCTGTAGATGTTTTCTATCATTTCATAACTTTAACCCACCAACCTCAGAGGGCATATACTTCTTAAACTGCTTAAAAATGAATTCCACATGGTGTTTCCTGCAACAGCCAGAGTATAAAGCACAAAAGATGACAGACCACATGACTGAGAACCATGATTGTCTTCTCAACATCGTTAGGGCTTCATTATCCCTTCAATCATGTTTCAAAAGGCACAACTTTTACTCTAAAGGCGAACGTTCTCCGTTTCCTTTCATCCATCCAACCATCCATTTTTTACTATTTATCTGGGTTCAGGTCATGGGGGCATCAGTCTGAGCAGAGAAGCCCAGACTGTCTAACGGGCGTCTATAAAGCACCCCTCTTCGGGTGTTAATAAACAAAATTAATTTAAATAAAAGCAAACAATTTGTAGGTAAATGCTAAATACAATCTGCACATTAAACCAATAAAAATGTAACTCATGTTTAAAAGACTTTAAATTTTTCCTGCAAGTTTTAAACCAGTTCAGCGTCATCTGCCTAGAGCTAGTGGAGCAGAGTGTAAACAACAGTAGGTGCAGGAATTTTGCAGGAAAAAAAAGGCAAGCTGGCCAGTCATTCACAGCATGCCTCCTTATTGATCACAAGACTGCACCACAGTATAGCACTGCACTGTGCTGAGCCCCTTATTTTGATACTGTGAGAGGTAGTGACCTAAGCATCCCCAGGGATCAATTCAAAACCCTTGCCACAAAAACAGCCAATTAGCGAGCGTGCTTCACTGCCTCTCAGATGCATTCCAAGGGTCTCTTTTTTCCATCCACAAAATGAGTCAGTTTCCTTCGCTCCAAGGAAAGTCAAGACCATGAAAACAAACACATTATACAGTATGAGGAATTATGCTTAAAGCAAGTGAGCTTATCACACGCCGACTCAGTTAGTTTGTTTTTGCTGTGTCTGTGGATCTTTGCTCATACGCGTCATTATGTGATGACTCCCCATCATTTTTCTGGCTCCCAATGGGCCTTTGGGGGGTTACTACAGATGTAAGAACAACTGGTCAACATACAGCAAAAGTAACGTTATTTCGCTGGAATCTGTGCATTTTTGACTATTTGAGTAAACCCGATGTGTATTACGGTCGAATACATCAAAACATGATGAATAAAACTGAATCTTTAACTCCTAAACTCAAAACGTTTCTTTAAAAAAGGTTTAGTTGCAGCCAAGATTCAAAAATTTTTATGTGACTTTAGCATTTAAATGTAAATATTTTAATACAGCTTAATGCTGAATCCCTAGAGAAAGATGTGCACTACAGGAGTCAGACTCCGACGTGACTAAATGATAAACTGTCAGTAGGGTACTCTCGGCTACACGACGCTAATGTTTTAGCCTGTCTGGGTGCCTTGGAAGTAAAATTAGGCAGGCTCCATGGTTACTAATACATTCCTCTGGCAACCAGAGATGGTACAAGGACATGCCAGGCGTACACTCACTCCCTTTTCCCCCATACCTTTTAACACGCCTCCTTTTGTTTCCTTCACTTATGAGTTTGTGTACATCCATCCATCCAAATCTGTTTGATGCTTCCCAGCAGATTTTTTTAGACTGTAAATAAAAGCTGACTGGGTTAGAGGTTAGGGCAGTGTGTGCGTGTGTGTGTGTGTGTGTGTGTGTGTGTGTGTGTGTGTGTGTGTGTGTGTGTGTGTGTGTGTGTGTGTACACTGGTGGAGGATTTCTACAGCCCAGCATTAGAAACAACAGTAGGACAGAGGAAAATAATAGAGCCACAAAGCACCGAGGAAACATGACTCCCTCGCCCTGAGCTCAACATCAATTCTGCGCACAGCCTTGTCAGCGCCAACATTATTCAAAACAGCAAGAGCAAATGTTAATGAGTTCTTATTTGCATATTTATTTTTTTCTTTGTTGAAATGTCACTGATTATTATGTACTATGATGATAAATGCATCTGCTCACGCAGCCTGATGTGTAATTAGCCATTAGGTGGAATGAATAGATCAATTAAAGGCAAGGGACCAGGATTAAGGGAAATCAAACTGGGAAGAATGCAAGAAGGAGGAACAAAATAACACACTTGGCTCAGGGGGGGAGAAAAAACTATACTGCTTTTAGATGAGGCAAAAAATCCAGAAGGGGTTACTAATCAAGAGAAGGTGTCTAAATCAGCGAGATCAAAGATATTCCTCGTTTTATTGCGCTTTTTTTTTTTACCCCTTAAGTATGACTTTGAAAATCAGGAGCAGCTAGCTTCTGCCCTTCGCTCCAGCTAACCAGTTTATTTTCCCCCTAAAATCCATCTCTCTGTATGAGAGGAGAGATGGGGATTTCCTGATTGTATTTATCCCCTCTCCCAGGATAATCAGGTGCCGTGGCTCGGTCTATTTGAATTTCTTCTAACTCGGTAAAAGGGAAAAAAGGGGGGGTGTGGAGGTGGACAGGGGAAAATGTTTTCGCTTGGCCTTTGCCTTTTTCCAAGCCCAACTATTCTCCTGCCAGTGCTTGTTATTCACAAATGAGGAAAAAAATGCATTACTGCGGACCAGATGGGAACATTCCACATGACCAAACCAATCAATCACCTTGGTGGGACGCAGGTGTGACACAGCCGTGCAGCAACACACCATTTCACAGTCTATCAGGCACAAACACATGGTCACCAATCAATGGCACCCTGAGGACCCATGAGGAGGGGTGCTTCTCCGCAGCCTCACTGGTTCATAGCTGATGACTTCATAATCACACATCCATTCTCTCAGAGGAGAAAGGCAATGAGCTCCCTAATAACGTCTCCCACCATGTGAACACCAACACTGTAATGGATGCTGCTGTAGCGGGGACACTAACATGCTCCCCTGCATCTCGCATTCACGTGTGAGCTCAGCGCCATCATCTCTGTGAGGATGAGACAGAGCGCTGTCTGGGGAAACAAGAGCACATTTAACAAGCTGAAGAAATGTCCCCCAGCCGGCTATTAGAATCAAGTCAGTGTGTTGCCTCAAAGTACAAGATTATGTTTGGTCTTAGATGCCAAACAACTGTTGAACAGCAAAACAACAGAGAGAGCTGGAGAGAGGTGAAGGACAAGGAAGGATACACACATGGGTTAGGAATGCTGATCCAGCTCCAAGCACTGTGGGAATATTTCCTTACGCAGATATACCCCTAAACCCCCCGAAAAGTCTTCAGAACAAAAGCCTCCACTAAATAAAACACCAAAAAAAAAAGCCTGAAGGGGATAAATCTTTTGATGAGTACTCTGTGTGGATGGCACTGCACGAGGGCATAAATTGTAGTCACCATTTAAAAGAGGTTTGTTGATTTTCAAGTTGGAATTTTGTTGGTTTGTTTTGTTTTGTTTTTTACCTTCCCACCCCCGTTTTCATGGCAGTAAAGAGAAAAAAAAGTCTCACAGAGCCATGCTTCGCTCTACACTTCCCACACTTCACACTCTCGGGGCTGTGCCAGCGCAGGAGAAAATGTCAGGCATTGTCAAGTGGGAGTAAAGGCGAAACAAATGTTTGCATTTTATTATCCAATTACAGTCCACTGCAGTCCAACAAGACGGGAGTGTAACATTATCTAGTGTTTTGTTTGCCAGCACTCCCAGCATGGACGCAGGACGCCTGGGCAAGCAGTTGTGACCGTGGAAAAAAATGGAGGCGGGAGTTAGAGGAGGGGTGGGCAAGAGAATTAACGAGCTACTGCCGGCCAGGCTTTCTGTGCCTCGTCTCGACAAGGACCCAACTTCTGAGGTGGTGGCCAATCGGTTTCCCTCCAATCGGCTATTGGAGGGAAACTACAAAGTTCACTCAAAACCTGACCTGTCCGTGTTGAAGAAATTGATGTGCGGGAACCAGGGGTCAATTTCATGCATTCTCCAGTTTAGCTGGTAGAGTTAGCAAAAAAGAAGATCTAAGGATGAATTTGTCACCCATCTGTGCCCAACCTGGGTTCAAATACTGCTACCAAAGGGAATTTTATCAAAACTGGTCCAGACGTTTACGTGATGAATGCAAGAACAGCTCTACTGTTTTCAAGCTCTAATCTTTAGAGCTTGAAAACACGTTAGTCCAGAGTTACCTACCAAAGCTCTCAAGACATAGTTTCTTTGTTTTTGTTTTTTTCATGTGTTCTTTATTTGTGATGGCCAACATTTTTTATTAAATGTGCTACAGTGTGCGACAGGTGTGTACAGCAGCACGTGCTGACAGGTTAGATTATGAGCATGGGGATATTAATTTCAACTGGCCTCCACTGACAACAACAGGAGCTTAGCCCGAATGATCGAAAGACAACATCTGTAAATATCACCAGTACTAAAGTCAAAGGTGATGTTGTATAACATTTCAAAACTAAATAACACATATAAGGATCATGTGAAAAGTTTGCCTAACAATCTCATTTAACTCGTTGTACATCAAAGCTACAGACATATAACATTGCTATCAACAACGCAATGTGAAGCAATAAAGTCAGCAGACTTAAAGTGTTCCTCTAACATCATTTCTTCTGAATGAATCATTTCCCTTTTAGTGTTGTGCTTGTATTAAATAATCCCCCAACATTCCTCTTGGCATCAGCTGCAGGCAGAAAGAGACGAAAGCAACGAGAGAACGGGGGGAGGGGAGAGCGATGTGGGATATACGAGGAAACAAGTACAATGAGGAAGGATTTGGATTAATAAAAACTTCTTTTATGGGAAAGTTTTAACACAGAATTTGACTCTTTTGTTGTGCAAACATCTGCAAACACATGTGTGCAATTAAGTATCTTATAGCCTCGACCTTGCAATTTCAGCATGATTAAGTATTACAAAAATGAACTAAAGTGACTGAAAGCAGCAACATTAAGACACCTTTCCACTGCTGATAAATATAACTTTGGCACTCTAACCCCTGCAGCTGTCTCTCAGAGACTTATTATGTCATCATACCTTAGCTATACCACAACTCTTCTATCCTCTATGGAGAGACGGCCCTCGAGGCCTACTCAGACTACAGCTGATCCTCTGCAGCTGGTCAGCCTCACCAGTCACATGCTGGGGGCCGGGGCCTAAGGAAGCAAGGCAGGACGGCGCGGGGTAGGGCCGAGAGAAGCGAGGAGGCGGGGTGGGCTGGGATGCGTGGGGAGATGTGGGCGGCACGGGTAAGGAGGAACAGGATTTGGACCCTTTCAGCTCGTCTTCAGCTTTTCATGCTCCACTGACCGCAGTAATAGATAAGCACACCCTGCAGCTCTGCATAATGACCGGCTACAGCCACTAAACTGTACTACACACATCCCCTCGTTTTCCCTTCTCTCGTCTCTGCTTCATCACACACACACACACAGTCTATCTATGCCACATCACTTTTGATAAAGCAATACGTGTAAAACAATATTTGAGTCCATATTTTCTGCTCTTATTGTGAAAGCTTGTAGTAAACAGTGTCTGTGTGTATGTGAGAGAGTCTGGGTATGAAGAGGGAAAAGGGAGCAGCACTGGCAGCACCTGTGACCCAAACTGCACTGCAAACCGAGTGCACACCTGAACAGCACCTGGCCACAATCACAGCCTGGGTATGAGGAGGGTCTCCTGTGGGACGGCGCATTAGCACATGACACCTGCCCCAGTAAAAACACACTGGGGATGCCAGTGTGAAGTGGGATTTGACACTTCAGGGAAAGCCTTGAGGAACAATTAGACATGAAAAGGCAAAAGTCTGGAAGGGATGAATTCTTTCTCAGTGCGAAACACTAATCAGTGCAAAAAAGAAAACACTGTTGTGTCTTCTTTGTACTTTAAAAATACAATCAAAATGTTAAGTTCGACTGGTTACAAAGAAACAATATCACAAATTTTGCTACTAGCTAACATTACTTCTGTTTTACCAGCAGCATGCTGTTCCCATGTAAAATCTCTAAAGGGTCATTTCATATACAATCATGTAAAAATAAAATAAGCTGACACCTGCAGAATCACCTTTTTTTTTTTAAATTATCACAGACATGCTAATTTTCTAAAATGTTTGAAGTTAGCAAACTACAATAATATGTTGTGTTGGTTTTAAAATTTTGAGCTTTTCCCTTTTTTCTTCCAACATATTTGAACCCTTTTTGAACCCATTTTTTCAATCTTTAACTTCTTAAGCACAGGATATATCCACATTAAATTTCCAGGGCTGAAAAACACATTTAAGCTCCATTACAAACTGCAAGCAAACCAATTCCACCCACTCGAAGTGTCACAATCTAGAGCCAAAATTTTATTTTCATCCAGCATCTTTTTTCTTCTTTTTTTCCCCAACCGACTTCAAGCATCTATCATGGGGCAGATCACAGTTTCGACAGCAAAACTGCACCAATTTAATATCTAAGATCTGGAGTAACAGAACCGAGCACCGGTAAACTGGATATTTGATCTATTATTATTTATTCATTATTGTAGGGTCCTTACCTTTCAATATAAAGCGCCTTGAGGTGACTGCTGTCAAGATTTGGCGCTATATAAATAAAACTGAACTGAATCTGCTGTGTCACATTGAAAAGTGGAAAACTTTAAAGGTTTATAATATCACGTGGGAAAAGTGGCTGTTGAAATCAAGTCATATCATATAAAATCTCCTTTTTTATCTATATTTATCATCAGGCTCATCCTTCAGCTCTGATTTTCTCTGTGTTACAGTTTTCTAATATCCTCATATTTTGATAGAAGCCTTCAGTGCTTGACTGAAAATGAAAGTTTTTTTCTGATAGTGTTACGAGCTCTTGCTCTGTGGGTTTATACTGTCATCCTGCTTCTATCGGAGGCGATTTGTAATCTCGGAATTTAATGCTTGTCTTTTTCATCTACACCGATCAGGCACAACATTATGACCACTGACGGGTGATGAGAATAACATCAAGTATCTCTTCATCATGGCACCTGTTAGTAGGTGGGACATTTTCAACATTTTCTCCTCAGAGTTGATGAGCTAGAAGGATGAAATATGTCCAAGCGTAAGGATTTAAGTGACTTTGGCAAGGGCCAAATTATGATGACTAAACGACTGGGTCCTCTACAAAACTGCAGTGGTCACTATCTAAAAGTGATCCAAGGAAGAAATGGTGCTGAACCAGCAATCGAGCATCTGTGGGATGTGCTGGACAAGCAAGTCCGATCCATGGAGGACCCACCACAAACCTTACAGGACTTAAAGGATCTGTGGCTAACATCTTGGTGCAGATACCACAGCCAGCCTGTAGGGGTGTAGTGGACTCCGTGCCTCGACAGGTTGGGGCTGTTTTGGCAGCAGAAGTGGGGACCAACACAATATTCTGCACGTGGTCATAATGTTATGCCGGATCAGTGTATATTTCTATCATGAAGGACCTACCAACTTTACGAAGCCTGGGCAGAAATCTTCATTGTTACCATGTAGAACTTGTATCAGTACTCATGGGATGATCCTGTACTGAACTGCATCTAACAACGAGCTTCCACTGAATAGAACAAAAATAAAGAGCTACCATGAAAGCAACAAGAAGCTGTCAAACAATCATTTTAGAAGTTATAGTCTTCAAAAAAAATGTTAGCTAGCACTTAAATCCATCACACTAAAAGAAAGCTACTTTCGGCTGCTGCCTTGTTCACAACTGTTACCACAGCAGGTACCTCCCTTCTCTTTGAAGTGGCAGAGGTCATCTACTGATTGGAAGGTGGAAGATGGTTAGATTCCTGGCTGCTTCAGTCTGCATGCTAAAAGTATCTTTGTTGTATCCATCAGCGTGTGAATGTTAGATAGAAAGCACAACAAACAACTATGCATTTTTACAAATATTAAATACAAAAATATGTGAAGTCCTATAAGTTTACAGCAGGATGAAACAAAAGAGGAGAGCAATAACTGCCAGGTCATCATGTGAAAGTCACGTGTGTGCAGACCGGCAGGACGGAGCACGCGGCCTTATGCACGCGGCTTTATGCATGCGTCGATGACAGTATTAAGCTGATTAATTGTCATGCAGGGCTAAAGCCGTATGAGTAATATACATGAAGCACACCAGAGAAACGTGAGTGGAGAAACTACAACTCAGCAGTTGTGATATCACGCCTCGGACACATGGCCGGAGAGAACTGATGCTAAAGCGGTCCACAGATTCACAGCGAGATCCCACATAAAGCCCAGCTCACAATAAACACGGGCATGCCTTTGGCACTTCGTTTTGAAATGAATGCTTCAGTATATGTGGGTGTTGGTGTGTGGAGAGTAAAATCAAAATAAACACATAGAAATCCAGACGATTTTTATTTGACCTTGTTCGTATTGACAAACTTGCAACTACAACTGTGATTCTTTTATGTTTCCCACTCTCCAATCACAGGCCGTGCCTTTAAATCCAATCCACCCTGAATGGAAAAAAGACCTTAAAGCACAAGAAAGAGAAAGACTGTTGTGAATTAACATAGCTTGTAATTTTAGCCTGAAAAGCATTAAATAAATAAAAGAACAATAGGGAGGCCTGGAGTATTTTTATTATTCCTTTGAAGTCCCTATAATACATTTCCCCTACGTTATTTTTAAACTGACAAATGACAGCTGTGAATAGCTTCAGTTCTGTCCTACTAATTTTGTGACTTTAAAGCTATTTATCTAAAGTTGCCACACTTAATGAAAAACAGCATTAGTCCATTGAGTAAATAACAGCAAAAAGGCAAACACTAAGCAGTGCAGACTCGAAACACAAAGAAAAATAAAGGGGCAGAGTGCAGCTCTTTCAGTTTTAGCTCATCGCCTCTGGTAATTGCCCAGAATTGCTTGAAATCAGCCTCCCCTACTGACTTTCCCATATTGAGCTTACATCACAAGGAAAAAAAAATCTCTGCTGGTAATTAGACGAAACCATTCCTTGTCAGGGCTGTGAACTGTTGGCAATCCATGTGGCTAAACATTTAGAAAGAGCAAATGAGAACCGGCCATCCACTGCAGGGCGAGCAGAAGACCTGAAGTGAAGTGCCACAATGAAAGAAACATAAATGAATAAAGGTGAAGACTCCCTCACACACTCTTCTAAGCTGCTTTTCCTCTGACAAAAAGCTAAAATGCAGCGTCTCTTTACTGTTTACAGACTGAGAATTGTTTTCAATCCAGAGACGATTCTGAAATTAATCGTCGCACTAAGAAATCGATTTAGGGGGCGCTAGCGAGCCAGCAATGGAGTAGGACGTGTTTCTGAAGGCTCCCGCTAACAGAGTTTCAGAAATAGTTTTTTTTCAACCTACAAAGTCTCATTTTATGTCACAGGGGAAGCTAACAGTTTTATATACTATATTAAAGCTTCACTCGAGACAAAATGGCATCGAACCTAAGGAAATACAAGTACACCGGAGGAACTGCGGCTAGGCCCGGCGCATCCTCGGGCGAGAATACCAATGGTGGCCCAAGGGCGGCGCCCGGCTCAGCGACCACTGAGGAACGGGCTCAGCAGAGCGATGGGCGCTTTGTGGACACTGATGCCCTGAAATTAGAGCTTCTTCAATCCATTAAAGATGATATCAGCGTGGTGTTAAAAGAAGAACTCAGGAATGCACTGAAAGAAGATTTTGATAACATTAGGGCTGACGTGCAAGAAGTGAGAAATGAGATTGCTAACAATACGGCGGCAGCGCGCGCTGAAATGGATGGAGTTAAGGCCACGGTGAAAGAAGTAGAGGACGGGCTGTCAATGTGGAGCGATGAGGTGGTCACCTTGCAATCTACGGTGAAGACTTTGAGGAAGGAGCTATCTGACCTGAAAGATAAATGTGATGACATGGAAGGCAGGATGCGGAGATCCAATATCCGTATCATGGGGGTCCCGGAGGGCCCGGATTCGAGCTCCACCACGGCCGTATCCGCGCTACTACGTGAAGCGCTGGGTATGGATAAAGATGTTATTGTCGACCGCTCACACAGGAGTCTGGCCCCGAGAAGGCCGGGTGGTAACCCGCGGGCCATCATAGCCAAGCTTCATTACTACCAGGACTGTGTGGAAATTCTACGCCGTGCCAGGACCCAAGCTCCGCTGAGGTTCAATGGACAACCGATTGCAATATTCCCGGATTTTACGACCTCTGTGGCCCGAGCTCGGGCTGCTTTTACAGAAGTCCGGAAACTTCTCCGTGAGCAGGAAGGTATCCGTTTTGGGATCAGGTTCCCAGCGCGACTTTGTATCACGCACAACGGGGAGGAGAAAGAATTTCTGGATGCGGCGAAGGCAATGGAATATGTTAAAGAACATATTATCAACGTTTGAGGAGGCTGCGCCTGTCGCTCTATGTGGGAGCGCCAGTGCTACGGTTGGTTGTCTCAGTTACAGCTGAGTGTACATGACTGTTTGTTGTAGCGTTCGCACGGTGATGAAAAGCTTGAAGAGACACTTCTTGTTCAGACATTTAAACTTATTTCATAAACACATTTTGGTTCATTTTATTTCATGGCAATACCATTGGGTTTAGAAAAGTTCTATACTTTGTTTGGATGTCGATATATGTATGTGTATATATATATATTTTTTCTTTTTCTTTTTCTATTTTATTGACTATTTTTCTTTGTAGGATATGTTATGTCAAGCGGCCAGCGGGAGCCTAAGAGTCTGGCTTATAGTAACCCAAACAAGCACTAGGCTATATGTGTGGATCTGTTTGCAGGGGGTTTGGCAGTCACCATGTTCGATCTGGTGTAATTGCTCATTGTGTTCTTGGTTTGGGCTTCAGCCAGATATGTTTATTTTACTTATCAATGTGTTTTTTGTTTTTCCCTTTTTTTTTCTTTTTCTTTTTTTTTCCTTCTTCTTCCTCCCCTCTCTTTCCTCTTCTATGCCTGTTGTGCATCTGGAGCTTTCATATTTTACTATTTGAGCAGGGATGAGAACAGCGCGATCATTTAGTGATCGGGTGGTAAATTTTGTAAGCTGGAATGTAAAATCACTCAACCATCCAGTCAAGCGGAAAAAGGTTATTACTCATTTACAACGACTTAGAACGGATATAGCATTTCTCCAGGAAACGCATCTGCGTACCTCTGATCATCTTCGAATCAAGTCTGGATGGGTAGGCCAGATATATCACTCTAAATTTAATTCTAAAGCTCGGGGGACAGCAATATTGATAAGCAAAACTTTACCATTTATAGCCACAACTGTAGATGAAGACCCTGCAGGCCGTTTTGTTGTAGTTGTAGGACATTTATATGGTTTCCCCTTGATTTTAGCGAATGTCTATGCCCCTAACTGGGACGATCATAGTTTTTTCACTAATGTCTTTGCACGGCTTCCCAACATGGCAACGCATAATATTATTCTTGGTGGGGACCTAAATTGCTCATTATCTGCTATGGACCGCAGCTCGCACAAATGCACGCCTATTTCAAAATCAGCACGTGTTATACAGCGTTTTCTTCATAACTACGGGTTAGCTGATGTATGGAGATTTCGTAACCCAACTTCAAGTCAATATTCTTTTTTTTCTAATGTCCATAAAACATATACTCGTATAGATTATTTCTTTCTGGACAAAAAACTCCTCCCTTTGGTGACAGACTGTGATTACAAGGCCATGGTGATTTCAGATCATTCACCTGTTGTTCTTTCACTGCGTATTCCCAATGCCTACTCCAATTATCGGCCATGGAGGTTCAACCCAGTATTGTTAGCAGACGAAGAGTTTGTTAATTATATTAGGTCTCAAATAGATTTCTTTCTTGCCATCAATCAAACTCCAGAGATGTCACCATCAACTGTTTGGGAATCTCTAAAAGCATATCTGAGAGGCCAGATAATCTCATTCTGTGCGAACAAAAGGAAGAGGGATACTGAGCAACTCTCTCTATTGGCTGACGAAATTACTAAACTAGACGCTGTATATAGCCATTCCCCTGACCCGGTATTATATAAACGTAGGCTGAAATTACAAACTGAATATAATCTTCTATCTACAAAACAGGCTGAGTATCTAATTTCGAAGTTGCGTAGCTACTCGTATGAGCATGGAGAAAAAACAGGCAAGCTGCTAGCTCATCAGCTACGACAAAGAACAGCTAATCAAGCTATCCCTGAGATCCGGAATGACCAGGGAATAAGATGCACGGATAACCAAGGTATAAATAATAGTTTTTTTAGATACTATCAGACTTTATACAGCTCCCCCCCGGCTAAGGATGACCTGGCTCTAGAAAATTTCTTTGAGAAACTTGATATCCCTTCCTTAGGAGAAGATGCGGCCACCAGTTTGGAGGAGCCCATTTCTGATGCTGAAATTGAAATGGCCATACGGAGTATGCAGTCTGGAAAATCACCTGGCCCCGACGGGTATCCTTCCGATTTTTTTAAGAAGTTTTCTAACCAATTGAATCCATTGTTAAAATCGACTTTTGAAGAATCTTTCCTCTCACAATCCTTGCCTCCAACAATGCGTCAGGCAGTGATCTCCCTAATTCTAAAAAAGGATAAGGATCATTTAGATTGTGGCTCATACCGTCCAATATCTCTGCTGAACACCGACACCAAAATCCTTGCTAAAGTGTTGGCCCGCCGTTTAGAGAAACATCTGCCCTCCATTATCTCACCTGATCAGACAGGCTTTATCAAAAACAGGTACTCGTTTTTTAATATTAGACGTTTATTAAATATAATCTATAGCCACGTCAAAGGTACTGTATTGGAAACTGTTATTTCACTTGATGCTGAGAAAGCGTTTGATCGGGTGAGATGGGACTTTCTTTTCCATACGCTTGAAAAATTTGGCCTCGGGAGTAATTTTGTATCCTGGATAAAAGTATTGTACTGTGACCCTGTAGCGGCCATTCGGACCAACAATAGTCTGTCCCCCTTTTTTCAGCTTCAGCGTGGCACACGACAGGGGTGCCCTTTGTCACCTCTCCTTTTTGCCATCGCAATTGAACCGCTAGCTATTGCTCTAAGACACTGTGTTGAGGTTGAGGGAATACGTCGTGGGGATATCGAGCATAAAGTCTCTCTTTATGCCGACGACATGCTCTTGTTTATTTCCAACCCTTCAAATAGCCTCCCTAAACTTTTAGATGTACTTAAGGAATTCGGGACAATTTCCGGATATAAGGTGAATTTCGGGAAAAGTGAGGCAATGCCTTTAGGTACAATAACCGGGGAACTTTCGTCTATTTTAGCACCTTTCAAGCTCAGCTATAACAAGTTCAAATACTTGGGCATTTGGATTACGCAGAATCATAGAGACTTGTATAAAACTAATTATCTTCCTTTATTGTCTAAACTAAAGGAGGATTTTGGAAAGTGGGAGTCCTTGCCTCTTTCGCTGGGTGGTAGATTAAATATCATTAAGATGACTATATTCCCTAAATTTCTATATCTTTTTCAGTGTCTTCCAATTTTTTTAACCAAGTCTTTTTTTAATAATCTAAATAGTCAAATCTCCTCCTTCATTTGGAACAAAAAACCACCTAGGCTGAAACAGAGTGTATTACAAAGACCGCGGAGCGCAGGAGGCTTGGCACTCCCAAATTTTCTGTTTTATTACTGGGCAGCTAATATAAGAGCATTATTGTACTGGATGAAAGACCATGATAATTTATCATCATCATGGGTAACACTGGAGCGGCTATCGGTGAGTCAATCCTCCCTGGTGTCTTTGCTGTGTGCCAGATTACCTCTGGCGAGACCGATCTCCAGCTTCACCACGAATCCTCTTGTTGTCCACTCACTGAAGTTATGGTATCAGCTCAGACGGCACTTTAAACAGACTGAACTCTCTCTTAATGCACCACCGCATAGACATTGCATGTTCTCCCCATCCTTGACGGACGAGGCATTTAACATATGGACAAAGCTGGGAATAACGTCAATGGCTGCTCTTTTCACGGACAATATCTTTTCCTCATTCGAACAGCTGGTGAACAAGTTCAAGATCCCTCAGTCACACTTTTTCAGGTATCTACAACTCAGGAATTTTGTTGCTTCTAATACTGACTGCTTTCCGTCCTGTCCACCACCATCCCTTTTGGATGATATTTTTGATTTTAAGCCAAATGCTAAGCAGGTTATAAGTGATGTTTATGAGCTGTTGAGTAATTTTAGGCTGTCCACATTGCAATCACTTAGGGAACGATGGGGAAGTGATCTTGGCCAACGGATTACAGATGAGACTTGGCACAAGATAATCAATAGCATTTCTTCATCATCTATTTGCCTTAAACATGTGGTGATTCAGTTCAAAGTCGTTCACCGTCTCCATTGGTCTAAAACTAGACTGAGCAAAATCAAGGATGGGTTTGACCCCACATGTGACCGGTGCAAACGAGAGCCTGCTTCCCTATTTCACATGTTCTGGGCGTGTCCAAAACTGGGTAGCTTTTGGAAAAGCATATTTGAAACCATATCCAACATATTTGGTGTTCCAATTGCACCCTGCCCGTTTATAGCTATTTTTGGAGTGACGCCTTGTGATGCCAGTCTTTCCAAATCACACTCTGATCTTCTGGCCTTCTGCACTCTTTTGGCCCGTAGAATGATATTATTGAAATGGAAAGAGCCACTTCCACCTGTATATGGGCAATGGGTTAAGGATGTCATGTACTATACTCAGCTGGAAAAGATCCGCTACACTGTAAAAGGTTCGGTTCGGCGGTTCTATGACACATGGCAACCTTTTCTTACTTACTTTGAAAGATTAAGTCCGGATACTATTGCTTAATGTGCGTGTGAGTGGGTTTTTTTTTTTTGTTTTGTTTTTTCTCTTGCTGTTGTTCATTTATTTTATTATTTACTTTGTATCTGTAACTTTATTTTATTTTATGTTATTTTGTCTCTCCTTTCCTCTCTGGCTGGGTTTTAGTTACACTGTTCTGGGGGGGTGGGGGCACAACTGTCTGTTAATTTTGCCATAATTGTTGTTGGAAGCAATTCTTTGTTCAATAAAAAGACCTTGATCAAAAAAAAAAAGAAATCGATTTAAATCCTAGGATTGCCAAATGTTGCTAGCTCTGATACTATTACTTATGCAACAAAGTACGAAAATCTAATCCATGCTAACAGAGCTTTCACGGAATCAGTTTTCCAATCACAGCAATTAATCATTAAGTAAATAGTCCATGCATCTACGTGACTGCCAATAATTCCTATCAGATCACACGATGTGCTATGAATGCTCTGACTAAGTCTGTCCAAGTGTAGCCTGTGTACTTAATACATGTTATGAGTGGCTGAGTCACACAGACTCACATGGCTGAGGCTCTACACATGAACAATGTGGCTGCCACCTGTCGGGCAGTACGACGTGGATGGCGTGACGGCGAGTAAGAGGATTTTAGCATGAGTGAAGCCCGTAGTCTGCCCTAACTCGAACCCGGCCCCCCCTTTAGGACAGCAGCATCACATGATCATTAGGCACTCAGAGGCTCCCCAGCGCTAAACCAAAATGCCCGTTCTTCAACTTCAATCATTCCCGATTAGGCGGGAAAAAACCCTGTGATTTGGAAAAAAAGTTTGCTAAATTTCTGTTTTAAAATGAATGATAAAAATAACAGAACAAACCACTTCCTGCATCTATATGTTACCCATAATAACTTACAGCCTCACCTCTCTCCTGCCCTGTTAAGAACATGGAACCTATGCCTTCTCGAAATGAAACTTAACGGAAAAAAATATACAGATTACTGAGAGTTACATGATTCTGAAACACTGAAAACACTGATAGATTATGTTGTACAACCCTGCAGTAATAATGAACAGTAATAACAGGAACAGTTATGTATGTGTTGTGGCTTGTAGGAGTAGTTTACAGGTGCAGAGGTCTACTGTGCATTTGCAGTGTGCAGTTTTCTTGTGCAGATTTTTTCTTCCTAATGCAGGAAGTATAAATGTTGCAAAACTGAAAAGAGAATTTGGTTAATAAAATACTTTTAGTTTCTGAATCCCAATATCATCATGCTCTAGAAACTACACATTCAAGCACTTTCTCTAGATTTAATCTTAACCACATGCAAATTCTAATATAAAAATTTCAAACACTGTATATTCATTGTCTGTCTCGCTTATCTTCTGATGCACACAATTACTTTTATTCCCGAGTTTGGTTGGCAGATGTCAGAAACAGTAGCAGCTTATTTCGCACAGGCTGTGGATTTTACAGAAATGTGAGCAGTGTGCACTTTTGCTTACAGTAAAAAAGAAAGTGCTCTATTAGAGCTAAAAAGCACTATATGAGTGCATACGGTTAATTGTAGTGATCTTTAAATAAATACAAATTAAATCTTTAGCTTTTATCCAAGTAGCAGTATGACTTCCCAATTAATGGGCAACAGGAAAGCAGATGGGGGCATAGGACATGAAAGATATTTTAGTTGGTATTTTTGCCAAGGGAAATTTCCAAGCAGCTTTTCTCATACAAGCCTGGTTTAGATCTACTGTGTTGATAAACTAGACTAAACAAGTCCATGTAAACATGGAAATGTAATTAAGAGTTATGGACTGGGAGCTTCCGATTAGGAACAATACACTGACTGAGAGGCAGGAAATATGAAGCGGTCCTCAGGGCCCTAACACACCACAGCTACTGCTGACCAGCTCTGGGTCGTTTTCAGATGTCTGCAGCCATTCACTGGGCACAGTTTGTCTGACGGTACAGCAACGGTTTCACTGACTGAAACTCAAAATGACAAATTAATGGTAGAGGACTTGACTTGAGACAAATTACCTCTTCAGATCCTCTACCAAATTAGTTTCCAAGTTTATTCTCCACGTTTCACATTGGCAATGATTGGTATTCAGATTACAGACTAATCAATGTGATCTTAACCCAACAGCAGGCCACAGCCAGGCTCCACCATCAGCCAGCAGGCCACAGCCAGGCTCCACCATCAGCCAGTAGGCCACAGCCAGGCTCCACCATCAGCCAGCAGGCCACATCCAGCAGACCCAGCCAGGCTCCACCATCAGCCAGCAGGCCACAGCCAGGCTCCACCATCAGCCAGCAGGCCTAGCCAGGCGCCATCATCAGAAATTCCGCTTCCGGGTCCCTCGTGGTGGCCGCCTCGTGCTCTCGCTTCAGTATGCCACCCAAGAAAGGCCCAACACCAGAGGAGGTTGAGGACATTAAAACCTCCCTCGGAGCGCTGTGCGGAGACGTGGCCGCAGTCAGGGCACAGCAGGAGCTGCTTCTGGGGCTTCTGGAGGAGGTAAAACAGCTACGCCTCCAAAATGCCGAGAAGGACAGATGGATCATGGATCTCGAGCGGCGGGTGGATGAGCTGGAGCAGTACACCCGTACGAACGACGTGGTCATCAGCGGTATTAAAATCAAGCCGCGCTCGTGGCCGGGAACGTCGGGGAGCCCAGCGACGAGGAGACCCGCTCGGTAGAGCAACAGGTGGCGTCCTTCCTCCAAAGCAAGGGGATAGAGATGGACCTGGAGCACATAGAAGCATGTCACTCACTGCCCAGGAGGAGTGACAGACTGCCGGCCATCATTATGAGATTTGTCAATCGGAAGAACAAGGTCGCACTGCTGAAACAAGGACGCAAACTGAAAGGCACGGACGTTTTCATTAATGAGCATCTGACACGAAAAAACGCAGACATCGCGAGGAAGGCAAGGCAACTGAAGAAGAACGGTAAAATACAACATACATGGGTAACAAACTGTAAGATTTTCATTAAGCTAAACGGGACACCAGAAGAGGCAAAAGTACTGATAGTGAGGAACATGGAGGATCTGGACAAGTATAACTGACACCAATGTATCAATTACACCAGGAAATGACATGGACACGTTGAAATTAGTTCTTCAACAGAAAGTAATTGATCTAGATTGTGAATATAAGGAGCATAATATAATAGATCCAGAAATAGATTCTGAAAGTAACTTTCTCTCTTCTTTTGTTAAAAATTGTAATTATTTCACTCAGGAACAATATGAAAAAGAAATTAACCTAGATGGGAAGCTCTCATTAATTCACTTTAACAGCAGAAGTATGTACTCTAATTTTGATTTCATTAAGGACTATTTGCAACAATTTTCTCGCCCCTTTAGTGTTATAGCCATCACTGAAACTTGGTTCAATGTCGATAAAGGAATAGATTTTTGTTTGAATGGATATGATTTAAAATACATGAATAGATTAAATAAGGCGGGCGGCGGGGTTGCTATATATGTTCATAACTCTATAAAATATAATGTTGTAACAACTATGTCTATGGCTATTGATGGAATTTTGGAATGTTTGACTATTGAGATTATGAATGAAAAAAAGAGAAATGTTATAATAAGTTGCATATATCGGACACCCAGTTCAAGTATTGACACTTTTAATGAATGGATAGAAAAAACGTTTGCTTCGGTGAACCAAAAATTACTATTTATCTGTGGTGATTTTAACATTGATTTGCTAAATCCAACAAGGTTAAAAGCCATTGATGACTTTACTGACACAATGTACAGCTTATCACTATATCCAACAATAACAAAGCCAAGCAGAATAACTTCACATAGCGCCACTATTATTGACAACATTTTTACTAATGTCATGGATTTCCAAATTAATAGTGGTCTGCTTGTCTGTGATATAACTGACCACTTACCAGTTTTTACTTTGTGTGACTGTGATTTAAAAAAAATAGATACCAAGATCATGATAGCAAAGTGAACAATAAATGAAGAAGCAATTCATGCCTTCAATTTCGATTTAGCACAACAAGATTGGAGTTCGGTGTATGAAGAGTCAGATGTGGACAAGGCTTATGATAATTTTCTAGATATTTTTACTATGTGGTACAATAAACATTGTCCTGTAAACGAACACATGACAAAGAAAAAAAAGATAAAAAGTCCTTGGCTCACAAAAGGAATCATTAATGCTTGCAAAAAGAAAAACAATCTGTATAAACAGTTTATCAAAGTAAAAACAAAAGAAGTGGAACAAAGATATAAAGCATATAGAAATAAATTGACTGATATTATAAGAACGAGCAAACAACTTTATTATAGAAGAAGATTATATGAAAATAAAAACAATATAAAAGGAACTTGGGATGTGTTAAACAACTTAATTAAACAAGGATCTTCTGGAACATCATATCCTGAATATTTTACTGATGCAAATGGTGAAAATCACAACATGAGTAATATTGTCGATGGGTTCAATAAATTCTTCATAAATGTTGGCCCTGAACTAGCAGCGGACATCCCGTGTCATAAAAATGAAAATATCAGTAATATAAAATCAAATCCCTTTTCACTGTTCCTCTCAGCTACAAATGAGCAAGAAGTAATAAATATCACATTAAAATGTAAAAGTAAGTCTTCAATGGATTATCATGACATAAATATGTCTGTAGTTAAACAGGTTATTCTGAATATTGCTAGTCCCTTAACATATATCTGTAATTTATCATTTCAGTCCGGTTGTTTTCCAAAAAAAATGAAAATTGCGAAAGTAATACCACTATATAAAAGTAATGACAAACACAGTTTTACCAATTATAGGCCTATTTCTCTACTGCCTCAATTCTCAAAAATTCTAGAAAAACTTTTTAATTCAAGATTAGAAAAATTCCTTGAAAAACATCAAATAATAAATGTTGGTCAGTATGGTTTCAGAACGCAAAGAACCACTTCAATGGCGATAATTGAGGCAGTAGAAGAAATTACTGATACACTGGATAAAAATAAATATGCAGTTGGTATTTTTGTTGACCTCAAAAAGGCCTTCGACACAATCAATCACTCAATTTTACTGGATAAATTGGAAAGATATGGTATTCGAGGGAAAGCTGGTAACTGGTTAAAAAGTTACCTAACAGGTCGGGAACAATATGTTAGCATAGGGCATTACCATTCAGAGAAACTTGGTATTACATGTGGTGTTCCCCAAGGGTCAGTGTTGGGACCAAAACTTTTCAATGTATACATAAATGATATTTTTGATGTTTCTCAAGTACTTAAACTCATACTGTTCGCAGATGACACCAACATATTTTTCAGTAGCGATGATTATACTGATCTTGTAATGACTGTAAACAGGGAGCTAAAATTAATAAAAAAATGGATGGACATAAATAAATTATCATTAAATATAAATAAAACTAAAGCAATGTTTTTTGGTAATTTAAAATATAATATAGAATTACCAATTATCATTGAAGGTGTACCAATTGATAATGTGAGTGAAAACAAATTTTTGGGAGTTATAATTGATAACAAAATTTCATGGAAACCCCACGTCAGACACATAAAAACCAAAATTTCCAGAAGCCTCGCAGTTTTGAACAAAGTGAAACAATTCCTTGATAAAGATGCACTTCGTACTCTGTACTGTACCCTGGTTCTTCCATATCTTACATATTGTGTGGAAGTGTGGGGAAATACATATAAAAATACAACTAATCCATTAGTCACAGTACAGAAACGAGCACTGCGTATTATTCACAAGGCTGGTTATCTAGATCATACTCACAAATTCTTTCTTCAGGCAAAGTTACTTAAATTCCAGGATCTGGTTAATTACAATACATCCATAATTTTGTATAAAGCTTTTACTAAACTTTTACCGGCAAATTTACAAACTAGATTTGAAATTCGAGAAAAGGTTTATAATGTGAGAGGCTTTGGAGAATTCAAATTACCCAGAACTCGAACAACCCGTAAAGGTTTTTGTGTGTCTGTATGTGGTGTGAAAATCTGGAACAGTCTGAGTTTACAATTGAAACAATGCAAAAATATTCATAGATTTAAATTTCTCTACAAACAGTTGTTCTGGTCACAGTATACTCAATGATGGGTTTTAGTGTGCTCTGTAATGTCTGTCCTCTTACCATTGCTGGTATGGATTCCAAAATAAAAAATAAAAAATAAAGTGTGCGTATGTATGTACATATATGTACTTGTGTGTGTAGATATATATGTATGTATATGTATGTGTGTCTGTTACTTGTAGTTATTACTGCCTGTTACCTGTGGTAATGCAATTTATAATTTATATATTCTGTATTCAGTTATGAAGGCTCTAATTGTTGGTTGCGAGCTGCCGCTGAGATGCTTGTATCTGCCCGGGGCTGTTGATGGGTCTGTATGCAATGATGGGCGTAGCTGCGGGAAGTTTATTGTTTTTTTTTTGTTGATGAGTGAGTATAGGGGTGGGATTTAATAAGTTTTCTTCGTCCCACTCCTTTTTCAGGCAAGTTTTGTTTTTTGTTTTGTGTATTTTATGTTCAATATAGGTATTTGTTGTGCCTGAAAATGAATAAATAAATGAAATGAATGAATGAAATGAAATGAACATCATATCTTGAGGATCTGAGTGTATATGCCTATAGTCTGACCACTTTCTCATCATCTCATCGCTGAATTTCAGAAACTTGATGGAAAAATCATCTGCTGTATTCTGCGAGATGTTTCCTGGCTTAAAATAGTTCATTTAACAGCTCAGAAACTGCTGCGAATGCCTTGAAGTTTACAGATCTACAACATATGCTCAGATTCAAGAAACTTCAGCAACACTGGAGTCCCTGTCTGAAGCCCTCATGCAAAAAACAACCCAGTTTCTCCAATGTTTCTCGGGTTTGTTGGGTTTTTCTGTATCTATGAAGCGCCTTGAGGCGACTTTTGTTGTGATTTGGTGCTATATAAATAGTGTTTATATAAAGGAGTTATACAGGAGGAATAAAAAAGAAAAGTCATGTCATGAATATCAGTAGAACAGTACAATTAATCTTGTCCTCAGCTTTACTGTTTTATTTATTTGATATACAGAATACAGTGTATAAATATAATATATATGAATACAAACATTTTACACACACACACACAAAATACACACATATCATTACAAAACATAAATACAAATAAAATAAAACAAACAGTAAAAAAAACAATTAATATTCGACTTCTAAGCTCTGTTAATAAAAGAATACAATATTTGGTGCTAGGGCTGCCACAAGCGATTATTTTGATAGTCGACTGGTCACCGATTTTTTTTGCGATTAGTCGACTAATCAGATCATGCATCCGTTGGACGTAAAATGTACAGCTTAAAACACCAGCATGCATCTGCTCTTATCTATCATTAGCTTACAGCTTTAAATTTTTAAGGTATGCTCCAACTAAAAATAAAGACAAGATGATAGTTTATTAAATTTTAATGAAATTTGCAGATTGTTTCAGTGGAGTTTAATAAACTCAGCCATCTGCACCTTGCTATCTAAAATATAACAGGACACTGGAGTATATTCTCGAGCATCTCATACTTCTGATAATCAGTTGTCTGCTTGACATTTATTCAGCGGTATAAAAACTATAACTTTAATCTCAGCCAAACCGATTTACTCAGGAACAAATAAAATACTGAAAAAAGCCAAACAATAACATTTTTAAGTTATCTAAGTGACTTATATATGTTTAACCTGAGTAGTGAAAGACGGCGGTGGGTTTGAAAACGATTTGCCGGGAGTCCGGTGTTCTCACGGCTCTAGTGAGCCTTGAACCCCGGCTAGCTATCGAGCTAGTGGGTAACAGACGTCTCTGAAAACATCGGAGCGCTTTTGAAAATACGTGGTGTCTTGATAAACTGAGCAGATATTTGAAGTTTACACAGCTACATTCTCACCTGAAAATATGTTAAACGTTTATTTTGTGACCCAGAAAGAATAATAAGAGTAATATTAAAACTAACTAGCTGCCGCCATTGTTGGAAACTGAGCAGGGCCGTGCTATGAATTCTGGGATAGGTTGGGCCATGAAGTATACACCCGACCCATCCTTCAAATCTGGGGAAATGAAGGACGCATTTCTCGGCCGCATTTGTCGGAGTCTTCGAATTTGTACAGGCTTCGTCGTGTTGCTGTAACGTAATCGGCCTACAAATGCGTTCACAGGAGGATGCGCTTACTGAATTCGGACACAGCTACGATACCGGACACTGCTTCTTCTTCTTCAGGGTTTAACGGCAGCTGGCATCCTTGTACATGCAGTGCTGCCATCTTCTGTTTCAGTCCATTATTACACTCTTAAATCCTACTACTTATTCCTGCGTCTTTTGGGATCTTACAAAGCTTCAAACGACGCGTCGACTATTAAATTAGTCATCGACGATTTTGAAAGTCAACGTAATCGTGACTAGTCGACTAATTGTGGCAGCCCTATTTGGTGCACAAATGAGTCTGCTGTGAGGAATGACACCTGTTATTTTAGCTTTAAGTGACAGGTTATCTTTTTCTCCAACTGTCGGTAGTGTTGCTGCATGTAGCAAGAGACTCCCAGCAGTTAACAGACATTTATGAAACTTGGTTAGCTAGCATTACCCAACATTCTGTTCTGTGGCATACAGTTAAAAACAGTTTCTCAAATTATGTTTATTATTATGCTATGATGTCTGCCCTTTTTAAGATGGTTTGTTGCGGGTTTTTAACTATGTTATTTTTTTTGCATCACATGATTAGAACATGAGTAAGAAGGGCACACATTATAATAGAGATCTCATCCAAATACACTCCACAGCACTCCTAATAGCCAAAAATACATTAAATATAAACCTGCACATAAGTCACAGTAGGCATTTTGTCTGTTCACTGGTGTTGTGGTACTTTTACTTTTCTTCAATCCCCCTCAAGTCTCCATTTTAACTGCATCTCAACCATTTAATCTCCAATGTATTATAGTGGCGTAAAAAGCCTAACTTCATGAAAATGATGTCACTGCACAAATATTTACAGCCCCAACCATATATTTCACTACTACATAGTTGTTCTATCCTGTGCATTAATGAGGAATAACCTTTCAGACATGGCTTAATGAGGGTGCTGAAAACTATAAATCTGCGCAGATATTACTTCTGGAAAAACAATTTAATAAGACCACAGTCATCCTGAATTCCCATCCTGAGATAAGCGCAGGCAATTCCAAGTTTACAATCATGTTGCCCAACTCTGACATATCATTGCGACAGATCACATCCATATTCTGAAGCTGGTGAGCACAATTACACACACACAGTGGCAATGGGTGGGGAAGCAGTCATGTGATCAATTGCAGGAAAGATAATAATTTGTTTCATTCAGTAGCGCCCTAACCGCTGTGCTTGGAAACCAGTCTCCAGGGCCATTACATAATGGGCTAAGCTGTAGTTAGCCATAAAACTGTCGAGTGGTTACACATCACAACGATGCCAGGCCAAAGAGCTGCACACAGCTTTTAACCGCTACAATAGCAGAGCATATTGTAAGCCAGTAACACTATGTCTTTTAAAAAGTGATGACAGAGAATTAAAACTCAAAGTACGATGTGTTTGGGGAAAGTGCGTCCACCTGCTTGTGATTAAATTGATGCTAATAATAGGAATGCAGAGTAAGTCACAAAAAAAAAACTTGGAGAATAAAAGCCAAGAAACACTACAGTAAAGGTCCAGAAATCTAACTAACTAGTAAAATGAAAGCCAAACAAATGCAAATAAATATATATCTTTTGTATGAGCAAACCAGATTGAGCTAAAGGAAACGCAGCACCTGAAAAATCCAAAGGCAAACACAGCAACAATCCCAAATGAACACAACTGTATGATCTACTTTCAGTTTAAAAGCTTGTTTCTGTTTCACAGTGGGGTCTTTGATACAACAGTCTGTTTAACCCTACACCCAAACAATACATAACTGTGCTGCTGCTGGAAGCTGCTGAGGGCGGTTTTGATGTCTAGGACACAGCTTCTTATGACGGAAACCTATACTGATGGTGTGACTCCTAGCCTGGGGGAGGGTCATCTCAGGAGGAGGAAGAGGGAGATGTGGAAAGGGGAGGGGGATTAAAGAGAGGAAATAAAGACATGAGGGGCGAGAAGAAAATTGTCCTGTAGCCTGCAAGCCTTTCAGTCCTGCTGCCTCCAGTAAATGATGTGCCTTAATCTCAATCAGTTTTTTTTAGGATGTCTTTCCACCACCAAAGGGCATATGAGGGTGAGTTGAAAGGAGTCACTTACTTACCCATTATGTTTGAGTTCATAAAAGGTGTTGGGGACAATCCTTCATGGGACACTAATCGACTGTCACTCAAATGATCGCTGTAATGAGGGCTGTCTGCGAAGCCCTGAGGGAAGAGATCAGAATATTAAGCACATTAGTAGGCAACTTTGATAATTGTGTGCTATAGCGTACTCCTAATTAGCAAGGCGAGAACACAATTGATGCCAATAAAATCTGCAAGAGAAGCCCAAAAATTTGAAAAGAAAGATGGTTCACATTAATAACACTGGTTCATATTTAAACCCCCAGTATCTGCCATAAAAAATACAAGAACTCTATAGATGTTTTAGTAACCTCTCATAACAAGCTGCTATGTGCATTGCATTTTGTGATCTACTGGAAATTACCATAGTAAGGAAGGCTACACGAAATCGGTCAAGAAGAGGATGTTTTAGTAGCTAGCAGAAAACTACTAGCTAAGTGGTAGTGAAACTGTAAAAAGTATCAAGTAAATTGGAAAAGTAGAACTTCTGAAGTAAAAACTGTATTACCTCTCAACAAATAGTTGGCATCCTCCATGTAAACTACATGCACCATTCAAATGCTACTGACCAAAGCAATCACAACAAGGCCTTTGGTCCAGCATCGCGTACTTCTTTACAACCAGTCTCACTTAACGACAAGTCTGGCACACATTTTTCCACTAGCAACCAGTGACAACCAAAAGGTCCCTGTAAGACTGAGGCCTTACTGGTCCTGGGCCATCAGGCTGTTATATTAACCCAAGAGATTTTATCATGTTTTACCATTATTTTATGTACAGGGTGGGCCATTTATATGGATACACCGTACTAACATGGGAATGGTTGGTGATATTAAAGTCCTGTTTGTGGCACATTAGTATATGTGAGGGGGCAAACTCCTCAAGATGGGTGGTGACCATGGTGGCCATTTAGAAGTCGGCCATCTTGGATACAACTTTTGTTTTTTCAATAGGAAGAGGGCCATGTAACACATCAAACTTATTGGTAATGTCACAAGAAAAACAATGGTGTGCTTGGTTTCAACATACCTTTATTCTTTCATGAGTTATTTACAAGTTTCTCTTTGTTCACAGCCATTGACATGTCGAAGAGGTTAACACGTGAGAAGCGGATCGAAAGTGTGTTGATATCTGGTGAACGCAGTAACCGGGTCATTGCAGCAGATTTCAATGCAAAACACCCTACGAGACCACCCATCTCCCATGCTACAGTTAGCAAACTGCTTGCTAAGTTTCATGAAACTGGTTCAGTGTTGGATTTGCCAAAATGTGGACACAAGAAAACTGTCACTAATGAAGAAACATCAGTGGCTGTCCTAGCTTCATTCAGCAAGAGCCCACAGCGTAGCACTCGCCGCATGTCACTGGAGAGTGGCATTAGTCGAACATCCCTTCGGCGGATATTAGCTACTCACAAATGGCACCCTTACAAACTCCAGCTACTGCAGCATCTCAACGAGGATGACCCAGATTGGCGCACAGAATTTGCAGAATGGGCAAAAAATTTGAACAGGACCCTCAGTTCACGCAGAAGATTTTCTTCAGTGATGAGGCAAACTTTTATGTGAATGGTGAAGTTAACAAACAAAACCACAGCTATTGGTCTGACACTAACCCACATTGGATGGATCCCTCCAAGACTGCTGGAACAACAAAAGTGATGGTTTGGTGTGGTATATGGGCTACAACGATAGTGGGTCCATTCTTCATCAATGGAAACCTCAAGGCCACTGGATATTTGAAATTGCTACATGATGATGTGTTTCCCTCTTTATGCACTGAAGCTGGCACGTTCCCTGAGTTTTTCCAGCAAGATGGTGCACTACCACATTATGGGTGCCAGGTCCGAGCTAGATGAACAGTTTCCTGGAAAGTGGATTGGTCATCGTGGGCCAGTTGAATGGCCCCCAAGGTCTCCCGATCTGACCCCCTTAGACTTTTATCTTTGGGGTCATCTGAAGGCAATTGTCTATGGTGTGAAGATACGAGATGTGCAGCACCTAAAACTACGGATAGTGGATGCCTGTGCTAGCATTTCTCCTGCAGTGTTGCTATCAGTGTGTGAAGAGTGGGAGAAGAGGGTTGCATTGACAATCCAACACAATGGGCAACACATTGAACACATTTTATAAGTGGTCAGAAACTTGTAAATAACTCATGAAAGAATAAAGTTACGTTGAAACCAAGCACACTACTGTTTTTCTTGTGACATTACCAATAAGTTTGATGTGTCACATGGCCCTCTTTCTATTGAAAAAACAAAAGTTGTATCCAAGATGGCCGACTTCTAAATGGCCACCATGGTCACCACCCATCTTGAGGAGTTTGCCCCCTCACATATACTAATGTGCCACAAACAGGACTTTGATATCACCAACCATTCCCATGTTATTATGGTGTATTCATATAAATGGCCCACCCTGTACAATAAAATATATCATGCAAACGGAATTCAAAACCAAACTCTTTAACCCTCTAACACCAAGTGTGTCATATATGATACATACTTTTTTTCCCCTCGCCTAAAAATAAGAAAACATAAGAATTTGCACAATAAATTTTTAAGCAATAAATTGCACATAAATGTCAGATATAGCAAAAATTATACAAATGAAAATTCATACATGGAACTTCATATTTCCTCTCTTGTCTTTTTATTTGATTCAAGTTTCAATAAATACTCCAGTGTTGATGGGGGGGGGGTTGGCAATTATTTCTTAGTTCAGGCTTTACATGGTTAAAACAGGTCTCCAAATTCCACAAACAGGCCACCGACTTTCTCAGTATAAGAATTCTGTGCTGTCATCTTAAACCCAACAACTCTTTACCTTAAATGTATCTATAGTTCTATAAAATCAAAACGTATAAATCCAGTTTCTTAAAGTATTCTGTCTTATTCAGTCGTTTTGTGCAAGTCATAAAAGGTCTGTATACCATTTCATGCTTGCAGATGGTGTTGTTTAACAGAAGAGGAAGAAACACAGAGATGCAATCCTTCACCATTTCCAGGTACCTGCAGCTTAAAAAAATTGCCTTTTTTTCTCCTGCAGCTTAACAGTGCCTTTTCATGACAGTTATCAGCTTCAGGAGCTCAGGTCTAAATATCGGTCACAGTATGGTTTTTGAAAACTTGGGGTCCCATGTAATAAAAGATGCTTCGTTACAGTGCTAATCCCAAGTCCTGTGAAAATCCTCCTGTGCTCCAGTAAAATACATCTTCCCAAACTACATTAACTCCCACCAGAGGGACCGAGCAGCAGTGGGCTTGCATTTGTATGGAGCTATTTTCACCAACTCATACCCATTGCATTCAACATACAGTTTAAAAAAAAAAAAAGAAGTAAATCTTATTATCCATCTTTTCTTGTGAGTGGATGGTGATGGAGTAATTTCAAAGGCAGTGGAGTGTTGTGCTGTGTCGAGGGAATCCTCAGAGATTCCCTATTGTGCTCCTGCCAGGCCGCGCTCACTGTTAATCACACCATGAACCGACTCAATAACAACAACAGCCCTGTGAGAAGCTCTAGCACACATACACAGACTTACACATACGGAAAGCATTCCTTCTCATATACAAGTAAAAAGCATCAACCTGACCACTCTCTGCAAGGTTGCTGACCAAACTATGAAATACTGAGCTATGGTCAGCAGACAGTGAAAACAATGGTTAAACAACAAAAATAGATTCTAATCATAAACATAAACATAAAACCATATGAAAAGCTCTACTTTTTTCTTCCTTTTTAAAATTTGTGCAAATATCAAGAAGAAGAAAAAATGTGTGGTTTCACAGAGACTTATAGGTTGAACTATTTCTTGGCTGGGAACACACCAACTTTCAACAGTCTCTGCTTGTTGCCTGGCAAAAACTGCTCATGGCCAGAAAACAATCTGACAAAAGTTGATATCAGACCAAATTGCCAGCTCGTTAAAATTGTTTTCATCCTCAGTCTTACTGCATCTACTCCAAACAGTTTCCAGGGGAGAGGGGATTTGGTTTTCCCTCGTTGATCACTAGAGACCAATATATCTGCCTGAATCTAACATGAGGTTAAGTCACTATGCCAACATACTAGTTTAGCCAGGACTTTAAAAGTGTGGCAAAGAAAAAAACAGTTCAGTAGCCATGCCTCATGGGTGAAGAAAATAAGTGAGCACTGGCAATTTAAAATTTCACTTCACGAGCACTTAGCTTGGCAACAAGTAGCAAATTGTACTTCCACTAATGGCCATTTGAGGCTGGCTTCAAAAGCGAGCTATTCCCCACAGACTCTCTGACTAAAATGCCAAACTTCAGCTATGAAACAAACACGTTTAGAGCCTGATACAAACAAATAAGTTTTAAGGTTTTAAGGATAGATTCCCCCCTTCGTAACAACTGCAACAAATCCATTTGGATTTTATGAAGAAGTGAAGTTAATGAAGACATTATGATGTCCAATATTTGGAATCACTGAGCTGGACCTCTCACTAACGCCTGCCTTGTTGGCGTCTTTTTAATTTAATTAAAAAGACAAACAATAAGGCCAGCTGTGAGGCACAGCATAAGCAAGAAGTTTATGCTCGAGTTTTGCTGAATGAAATTCTAGTTTGTTTTTGTTTGTAAGTTATATGAATGCAAGGTGCACCCATAAACAACTCCAGGAGGGGCCAGTGGATGATGACAGGACTACATCCATATTTTATATACATTCTATGACTGACAGTAGTGTTAATCCTGCCCATGATGCTGACTGGGAATTTGTTGCTTACTTTTCCACTGAAAACTTGCAGTTTTATGTCCAACCACCTAAGGAATGAGTCTCATGGAGCAGATGGATTTAAAGGTCTGAAGCCAAGCCAAACCTGACACAAAATTTAATGTAAAATTTCAATTTTTTTGTTGTTAAAATTCACAACATTTTACTAAACTTTAGAGCAATATCCCCCTGTTTTCACCCTTAAAGGTGAAAAGATATCTTTAACATACAGTGTTGTACAAACCTTTGCATTCAACTCCATACAGTGTATATATGTATATACATTTAAAAAATATTCATGTATGTATGTATGTATGTAGGTATATAGGTAGGTAGGTAGGTAGGTAGGTAGGTAGGTAGGTAGGTAGAGAGAGAGTTATATATTTATATATATTTGACTCTACACAGGAAAGTTAAGCAAAATATCAAACTGAAAAGCACTTCCTTTCAGTTTTATAATTGCAAAGCAGGAAGAGACCATCAGGGTCAGTCAGCAGTGCAGGAAAAAGAAGTAGGAGGGTAACGGTCAATCCAAGCTTAGTGCATGTTTCTACATTCATCTGCGTGTTCACACTGGGACTGTTAGATCGTCAATCAAAGGTCCCTCATCATTCCCAAACACTGGTGGCCTACATCCATCCAAGACACTAACACACGCTGTCATTGTGCCACAGGGCCACGTTAGCACTGGTGGCTAAATAACTGTCAGATCACTGTGGCAGCGTACAGGCCGGAGCCCATGCCTCATTCCCCAGTCGCTCGCCACAGCGTTTAAAGAGTCATCTCTTCCACACTCTGTGTTGCATCCCAGGTGAACATGTGGCTGCATGTGGCAGCTTGGGAAGTAATGATATGGTCATGATGGATGCGTGTGGGGTCGAGTATCAAGTTGGGGCAGGGCACTAGGGAAGTGGGGGTTGTTGTGTAGTGGCGGTGGGCACAGCCCTGCCTGTCAGACCGCCAGCCTACAGCCACAGCTGCCCAGGATACATCGAATGGCTGGGAGCCAAGGTCAGCACGCCAGGGCTCGGGACTGTTCACAGTCGACTGGTCACACACTCGTAGCAGCAGCTCAAACAAGCTCAGGGACAACACTGAATTCCCTTTGTAACACACTGAAAGATGAAGCACTCAGATTTTTTTCCACGAGCCTTGGACAGATACAATGAACAGAGAAAAACTGGGAAATCTTAGAAAGTAAGTCTTGTTTTTAATTTAGTTATTTGATACTAATTTAATAAGTTCTATAAATTACACTGAATCAAATCTCCAAAGTTTCACCTGAGATAAGAACAATCCAAGAGTCTGTTCTACTGTTCTGTCTCTGCCTAAAAAAATTCAGGAAAAAGGGGAAAACAGCAAGATTTCTGCAGCTCAATTTAAAAATCTCATCTTCTGTAAAGATGCAGAAATATATAAATGATGGTTTAATTGCAAATAGATTTTTAAAAGTTTATCTTAGTGGAACAGCTTCTATAAATTGCCTATGCAAATGTCAGGCTCTTGCTGGGATAGGTGATTCAGCAAATGGAACTCCGTAAACAGATGTATTTGAATTATATTATCCAGAAATCTCAGTCTTTACACAATATCTTTCACTAGATGGTTTGTAAATGCAAAGTTGGCAATCACAGAAATCCGAGTTACTCTAACTTTTACTGGCACCACCTGATTTTAATATCGGCCTGTTTTGGTTATGGTCTGTCCTGAGTGCTCAGGTTCAAGAAAAGACATTGACAAGTTAGTAATTCCCATCATCACAACAATACTCCCTTACTAATGCTTATAATTAATGATTACAATTAGGTTAAATTAGCCAAGATTATTCACTTTGTCTGTCTCTTGTGTGCAAATTTATATTAAGTTAAAAAACAAGGCTAGAAAATTGGTTACAGGAAACGTAAGACAGATTAGTTCTAAATGGAAAAATGGATCTGAAACAAACAAATTAAATGTTCCATTTATGAAAATAACAATGTTAATATTTAGCCTGTCTACAAATTTGCATCATACATCATATCCATTTCCACTGCAGGTGCCTCATTATTTTAAAGCTTTCATTTAGGTAAATTTAAGCAAAACACTATGCTAATCAATCATTATTTAGCTGTTATCGATTACAAAGCACATGAACACTATGGCTTCTTCAGTGAGTTCAGTACTGCCACACACAGTCATTTATTTAGTAGTGCTGGGGTTATTACTTCAGCCATGCTGTGTTCAGACTTTGGTTGCTGTGGTTTCCTTTGCCTGCCTGGCCAAGAACAGTGTTATGGTTTACCTACTAACAGCCCACCATTACTGAGACTCCTGTAGTGACGTCTGGTAAGGGCTTGTGGTCAGGGCTGCTGTTTAAAATGTAAATTAAAGCAGTGTTCTCGTAGCTATGCCGTGCAACAAGCACATATATCATGACATGAGGAGATTTTGCTGTGATATTAATATTTAGTGCAGTTATGCCTCAAAGTGGACCGTTATGCTCATGTGTGCCCCTATATTTTTATTCTTTCATTCTACTACAGTAGCTTTCCATGATTTCAAGTTTAAAATATTCCCTATTTTACCTTATAATTTTTCTTTGCTGCACCTGTTTAGTTCATTCACTGTCTGAAACAAGCTTTTTTAGTTCAACACTCTTTAAGCCAACATTGTGCTGCACCTTGTTAACATTAAGTTTCAATAGCAGCCTTTGGTGCCTGAGATGACCATGATATGGTTCAGTCATTCAACAGTAAAAACCTACAGCAACCTCCTTGTGACAGGAAAAATCAGTTGGCTGCCCTGTGACCGCACTGAATGCTTACTGCACATGCAACACCCTTAACCTCAGGGTGACCACTTTTGATCACAAAGTGATTGCACAATACGTAGCAAAGTGTCTCCAAAAAGTCATGGTCTGACTTGGACTGCACGCAATCACTCACAGATGAGTGGCGCTTTATAAGTAACCACTGTCTAATTTATAAACATAGATGGACTGCCAGCACACTGTAATCAATCTTAGTCAGTCTGTGCCAGTGAGCTTAAGTCATCTGCAATGAATCTCTTTGCAGTGGGGACCCAACTCAACTGGTTGGCAACTGGTTGAAAGGTTATGTTCTCTATTCTATATGAGGTTCTAACAGGACCAGAAGTGGTTAATAATTGAATCTCTTTTTAATGTGAATTTCTGGGAATATAGACAGCAGGCATCAGTCTTGTCGTGTCTTGATGTACCAAAATCAATGAAAGACAGCAACAGACACCTCTCTTTACTCACCATTTCTTTATATAGCACTCTGCATTTAATCATTAGTTAGTGTTGATCATTTCCCTAAATCCCTCGTTTTGCACAGTGTTGATGGGAGCCATATCTTTGGTCAGGTGATAAGTGATAGCCTCCGTAATTTCTTTGTGCCTGCGGGAGTTCGACGGGTATAGGGAAGCGCTGCATAAGGTTCCCGTTATTGGTGTTTGGGTGGTTGACCGGGACGGATTTTCTCCTGTCACTTTCTCGTCATCCCTGACGTGCTCTCCGTTGTTTTTTCCCTGCTAATTTTAGCATCACACGGCACAGCTTCTGTATCACGTGGTATAAGGCTCCGCCCTTGTCATTTGTTGAGCAGGAAGAGTGAGCGCTTGTTTTCATGCAGATTACGTCCCGGATCAAAATGCGGTACAATCGTCGTCGTCTTTTTTTTCTTTTTTTTTTTAAATCGTTGTCATTTGGAAATGAGATCGCACATAAGTATGAATCGAGATCGCGATTTTCTAACGATTAAACGTGCAGCCCTAACTGATGATGTATTTATTATTTTCTTTAGGCTTTGGTTTTGTGAAATTTTTTGTTATTCGTTTTTAATTCAGTTCTTTCCTTTTATTTAGTTATTTCATGAGTATTTTTCTTGCGGTAAATAATAATAACAAAAAAACTTTTTTTTTAAATATGCAGCTTTTCTTTGAATCTAATTAGGTCACCTTTCAGATGGTCAACAATGTTTGCGAGCAGACATCAAAACTATGTGAACTGTATTAAAAAAAAATCTCAAAATACATTATTCATTGAAAAACCTGAAACTGTCTGGACAGATTACTATAGTCTATTGAGCTTTACAAGAAAAGCCACTTCTTTCCTAAACCAGCATATGCGGGATATAATATTCTATAGGGTATATAAATCAAATCTGTAAGGTACGTACGCAGCTGTGTGTGAGTGTTGACATGCACGCCTTATGGAGGTGCAAACAGCTGTCTGCTGGCTGATGGTGTGCCTTGTAATGTCAGAATCACTCATTTATATGCACCTGGAGCAAAGATATCTCAAGCGTCTCAGTCTTATAATTCAAATCAAGCTGCCTATGTTACCATAGCCTGTAGATGTTCATTCGGGAAGGGCACAGAGAAATAAACAAGGTAACGCAGCTCGAGTGGCTCTGACATTTAACTGAATTCTAATAGAAAGTGACAGGAGATTGACATTAAATGAAATTCATACAGGGCATCTAGAACAACCAATGTGTGAGGGACAAACAAACGGGAAGAGCTGTTCACACTTGCTCACACAAACAGTGAGATGTTCTCACTTAAACAAAGAGATACAGTTTCACATGGAAATGAACATGCACACATCTTGTTCATTATTTTACAAATGAACTACACTTGAGAATATTTTGAAGATACGATTTACAGTGGATTAGGTCATCACAAATAAAGCTACATGACCTTTAAAATTTTTTAATTCCATGACATATCATGTTAATTTACACTCCTTAAAGTGACAAATTTAAACAAATTTCTCATTTCTACTTCACACAGGCCTGAGATCATAGGCTAAATTGTACTGAACTAACTGTGCATAGTGCAGGGTAGCAGAGTGCTGGATATCAGCAGATATTAGTTATGGACAGAATGAAGAAAATAACTAAAAATATTGTTTTCTGTAAATATCTTCGGATATGCATCCATGAATAAGTTGATCCTTTAATTTTAAAGTCCACCATTTGCCATGATTTAAAAAAGGACTAACATTAAACATTTACATTTACAGACAGGCTGATTGGCCTGCGGAGATGATCACAAACCATATTTTCCTGCAATGCAGCTTATAACATAATAAACATAATATTGTCTTGTTTTCATGGAGAGTAAAGTTTTTAAATGTACGGCAAAAAGCACCTGCTTATTCTGAAGCTCAGTTTTCTGACTGAATCAGTGGATCAACAGATAAAAATCTTGCAACTATTTTGGTAACAGATTAATCCTTGGCATTTTACATTCTCAAATTAGATTATTTTGCCTGCATTTCTCTGTTTTATATGATTTAAAAATAAGTATATTTTGTTCAATTAACCAACAAAAGGAGAAACAAACCCATATTTAATTTAACATGCGGATATTTTCACTACTCTCAGTATTAGACACTCAAACTGCCGATTTAGTTTTGCAAAATCGTGACAGGGTATTTTTTTTAATCTTTCATTTATATCTTTAATTTAGTCATCTACTTTCTGACAGGGATTGGATTATTTTATCAATCCCTTTATCAAAAAGACCTTGCCTCATTGTGGAAATGAATAACAAGCACCATTTAAATATAGCCTGAACTGAAATATTTTTTAAACTAAAAGGAAGCTCAAGAATAACACCAGATTCCAGTGTTTTCTAACCTTTGCTGGTCCCGTCTGTCACACAAATACATGTCTATCATAGGTCCAACAGCAACAATGGTGCTGGGATAAGGTCTTTGTTATAGTAAGTGTTAAACGATGTGCTGTGGAGCAGAAAGGTCACTCAGGAGCATTATCGTGTGGGTCATCTTACCCGTGAGGACTCATAAGAAGGACTGGACTCATAGGAAGGACTGGACTCGCCACCTGGGGTCCAAGATGCTTGGGTGGTCCGCTCATCCATACCTGTCAGAAACAGAGAGCACAACTCAGTCAGAAAGTCACGATTACCCTCACAGTTCAGTGTACCCGTACCACATGTACCTGTGTCTTCACTCAAACAACACCGGTTTATTTAGTGTCCCTGTGGTTGTGTTTAACACGACATCTTCTGTTTATAACTCACTGTATATAATGACCCTTATATTTATATTTGCTTTTGTAATCTTTTTAACTATAAAAAAATGTTTCTTACACATCTGTTCTGGCATGGCTAGAACATTGGAAATGTGTGGAAAATATATGAACCTTTTTTTAACATTAAAGGCTTTGATTTCTTACAGATTTGCTGGCAAATTTTTTTTCATAATTACGAATCTGTTTTTGGGAATTTTCAGACATTTCAATTATGTAAAGAGTTTGTGTGTTTCCGCACGGAATATTTATTTTGTAAGTAGCAAAAGACAAGCACGAGAACAATCTATATAAATCTGTGTTTGTCCAATTTACGTTTCTAACTTTTTTTTTGGTATAAAAGTTATTATAATCCATAATGAATTAGATTACATTAGAATATGTTTTACAGATAAAGGAAAGAGTTCACGTGTGAACTAATAATATATCCAACTAATCGTACTATAACAAATTAAATTTCTGTGTCTCTGTTTGCCTGTGAATTCCTTCCACAAGATTGACACCTAATGAACCAAATTTGGCACATAGGTACATCACACAGATATAACTTTTATCCATGTGACATGATGCTATCATGTTGCCTGGCAACCACCTACCAGGACTAAAATGACCCATGTGCAGCGTTCATGCACTTACAACACCTTATAAAAGCATTGTATAATTTTTATTTCACAACAATAATATCCTACTCAGCAAATATCGAATGTAACTGTTTTTCACATTTTCCAATGGCAATGTTTAAATCATTAACATTACAGTATAACATCTGACAATTAAATACATTATACTATATATCCATCCATCCATTCGCTTCCGCTTATCCTTTTCAGGGTCGCAGGGGGCGCTGGAGCCCATCCCAGCTGTCATAGGACGAGAGGCAGGGTACACCCTGGACAGGTCGCCAGTCTGTCGCAGGGCCAACACACAGGGACAGACAACCATTCACACTCACATTCATTCGCACATTCACACCTAGTGACAATTTGGATTATCCAATTAACCTATCCCCACAAGCTGCATGTCTTTGGACGGTGGGAGGAAGCCGGAGTACCCGGAGAGAACCCACGCAAACACGGGGAGAACATGCAAACTCCACACAGAAAGACCCCGGCCTGATGTTGGAATTGAACTCAGGACCTTCTTGCTGTGCGGCAACAGTGCTAACCACCGTGCCATCGTGCTGCCCTATATTATATATAATATACTATATATAAAATATATAATATATATAATATAGTATGACTCCTATATCTACCTATTTCTTTGTCAAAACAAATCTACCACCCATATTTTTTTTAATTTTCTCAACGTGATTAAGTTTACCAGTTTGACAACAGCACAATAATAATAATGAAAAAAAATGCACTTCTCTTTTATTCTGGCTTTTCCAGCTTGAAATGTTTTCTGTGGGGTTTTTTTTCCTTTTTCAATTTTCATTATTAAGAAATATATCTGAGTTTCGGGTGGTTGTCTGAACAAAACAAGATATTTGCATATGCTGTTCATTTTCTAATATTTTATTCAGGAAAAAAAATCTGGAGGAAAATAATTCACAGATTTACTGATGACAGTAATTAGTGAAATTAGTTCTGAGCTGCAACACTTAATGTCCGCCAAAAAACATCTTCAGCCAGCAGCTTTGGATATAACAATGACCACAAATGAGCAAAAAAGAAAAAACAAAAAGAAAAACTTAATAACCTGGGTGGGTCACATAAACAGACTCTTGTCTTGCTTACAAGTTGGAAATGCTATTTAATTACAGGTGCAAGCCTTTGGTCTGATTAACACCCAGACTGCCATGACAGCAGTGTGATTTTTACAACAAAACAAAAAGAAAAGTGACTAACTGATATCTTTAAATGTGACACATAAATATATTTTTCCTTCAAATTCTCCTCATGTACCACAAAGCAACCAGAAACTTGGTAATCCGATGTATGGCAGGCTAAACAGCTGAGCACTGAAACGTGATAAAACTCATTTTCTAAATTAAAGAAAACCTGAATGTTTCAAAACTCAAACTGATAAACAAATAAAATCAATAACGCCAACCAATCTGCAAAGCTAGAGCATCTGGCACAGCTTGAAAAACACAATATCTGATTTTTACAATCTAATTTATGTGATATAGTCAGTAACAAATATTTGATGCCTCGATTGAACATTATTGTGCTCCTGTAATAGCCAAAGTCACCACAAAGAAAACATAACTGCAACGCGGGTAAAGCATCAATATTCTCGAAGTTATTGATTGTCCCTGTTGTAATAATATCTGTCCCAGTAAAATGCAATCCCATTTGTTCATTTCCAACTTCAAATAAAGAATATCAGATTTTATAAATATTGGGTATGCTCAGAAAAAATAATACAACAAACAAAAAAAACTTTTTTTTTACACTTTAACAGGTTTAACAAATTTAACAGATGATATGCAGCAAAGTTGGTCTAATAATCAAAAAAGCTGAATTTTTCCAAGTGAAACTAACAAACAACAAGTAAAAAGCAAAAGTTAATTATGCACAGCTAAAAACAAACCTATAATCACTGATCAAAACGTGTTTGGTGGTGGTCCTCTGATTCACCAACATCTAAATACAGCTCTGCAGCCCTACATATAATGTTCAGTTTCACCTAATGAGGTTCAGTGCAGCTTACATGGAACTTTTTATGCGTCACTAAAGCTAATAATCACAAACAAAGCCCTTTGGTGTTATCGGAAATTGATGAGGATGTGGAACAATGATTACAAGATACGGAAAAAATACCCAATCTGAAATGATACTGCAGTTAGATTTTTTTTTTTTAATTTTTAGTGTCAATACTACAATTTCAGCCTCCATTCTGCCAAGAACTTCTTAGTCAGAAACCTGTTTGTCTAATTATACATTTTACCCGAAAGTCAGTGACATTTCTGTAACCAGAAATCACGCACCAGTGAGCAGCGCAACAAATAAGTTTCATCCTGACAGACATGGTGCTTTGCTGCTTGCACGGAGTAGATTCATTTCCTCTTCTTCAGTGGGCAAACTATAAAGTTAATTTGTCTCGCTTTTGTGATTTGTCGGTTTTGTCATCCACATTTGAGGCCGTGATACTCGTGTTACTAATTGAACTACTAGTGTTGGTAGTGTGATGACACGATGGTGACATGCTGTCGCCCAGCTGAGGCATTTTACACTGTGAATGTAACAATGGTCAGTGTTTGCAGTCTGGGCCACTGGTTGTCATCTTGTCTGATTACCATCTCCAAAAGGGCTCTAGGGTTCCCTCTCTTCTCGGTACACAGACAGCCACCACAATGAGATTACTCACTGATACAAGAGGATAAAGAAAACACGCAAATACACTGGCTGGCTGCAATGTAAGCATAATGAAACATGGAGAATCAGGTTCACATTCATCATTTTTTTAAGAAATGTTTGGTCTCCGAGTGTGTCTCAGGGTGTTTTCCACTATGTTAGACTAGAAGTTCTTTACACTGATAGAAAGGGGAGTTTAACTGGTCCACCCGACTTGAGCTAAAAGTGGGCTTTATGTGGCCCGCAGTGTCCAATGACTTTGACGTCCCTGCATTAGACTGAGCTCTTTTTTTTTTTCTGTTCTATGACTTTAAGACCTGTCCACCTCATCTGATTTTTGTTCTCCAGCTTAATTGACCAGCAAATTTGTAGGAACATCCCTAATATTCAGTATGTAGTCCATCAAACCATTATCAACAACATGTTTTCAGTAGAAGGCTCTGGGTGAAAAAGCAAGCAGTGTGGTTGTAGTGGTTGTGTTTGTAATAACATGCTGACTCCTCCTTTCTTACCATCTCTACGGCATCATTCATGAACAGCTTGCACCAAACCTAGATTCAGTTAAAAGCCAGCCAATAAAATTATTTGTGCACTTTTTGTACAAATGAAAAGATTTGAGCATTAAGTTCAATATTACTGATGCAAGAAAATTCAACAAGGCTGTGAAAGTGTCTGCTCAGCAAACTGCAGGAAAAAAATAGCCAAGCATTACAGTTTGTATTTAGAATTTCACTACTAGTGACATTTGCTGAGATAGGAATCTATATCATCTTACTCACTTGGAGAATGAATACTTTTCATCACTTGAAAACAGTTGGCAGCACAACCACACGCCAAATGTTATGCATTTATTTTACAAAAAAGAGCATTTGGTCCTGGCAGTATCTGAAATACACTTAACATAACACATGGGGCCCATAATACATAAATTGCTCCTATGGGCAAAGACAGTGACACATTTTGTATACAGTGGTCCCTCGCTATATGTTTTGCGGATTTTTTTGTGCAATTTTGCATGCTTTTTTTTTTTTGCAGTGCAATCAATCAATCTCGTACCGTGTCTCCTGTACAGTACAGAATGCATTCAGCTTGTCAAATTTACATAAATCTTCGATCGCTAGCAGTGTGACTCTGAAGTGCTGTACTGTATGTTTGTAAGTTTTCTACCCAACAAACGCACCAATGCTGACAAAACTTTTATACACCATCAAAGGCACCTGCGGGTGAAAAGTGTGAAAATTTTCATGCCTGTCTGAGAAAAGTGTATAAAATGTGTAGCCTTAAAAAAACCTATAATAGCCTTAAGCCTTAAAATCTATAATAATTGTCAAAAAATTAAGTTGGCTACTTTACGGATTTCACATATCGCAGGTTATTTTTAGAACGTATACATATATATATATGTATACACACACACACATATATATATATATATATATATATATATATATATATATATATATATATATATATATATATATATATATATATATATATATATATATATATATATATATACGTATGTATGTATGTGTGTGTGTGTGTGTGTTACCAGTCATTTGGGAAACCTCAAGAGCTGTAGAGTAAGTTTGAAACAGTTATGCATGTACTTTCTCATACATTCTCATATTGGGTTCTCAGTTTTGGACCCTTGGGCTATATCTATTTCCATGTGTGCATCACGGCGTTACATGAAGAGCGTTGGCAGAGGAACAGAAAAAAAAATCTAAATCAAGATGGAAAAAGCCTGCAGTAAAACTGATGGCCAACTAATAATGAGTTGCAGCTACTATATGGAAGTACACAACTGTACTAAACTGCAGGATTACAATTTGCAAAAGAACATGAAAAGAAGCTTGATGAATACTGGGTGTATAATCTTTGTCTATATGAGGCCGAGATAAATCTGTTTGACTCAGATGAGGTGTGTGGCATGAAAGTGGGCCGGACGACCACAGTAAATGAGATGCAAACAGTAACACACAAAAAGGACTGTGATGACCTGTGGCTTGTGTTTGTGTATTTGTCGAGTTATATTTTATTTCTTTGTACAGTTTTGCTTCTTATTTGGGGGGGGGGGGGGGGGGGGGGGTAAGTACATTGAACTTGTGTGTAATAAAATCTTCTATATAACAAAACACTAGCTGGAAACATTATTTCCTGTCTCCAGACACAAGGTACTAGAGACTAGACGAATCTCCCATAAGTGCCCAAAGGAGACAGACAAGGTTCTGACAAAGATCTGGCCAGGTACACTCAAAAAACCAGAGCAACGCAAACATATCTTGAGCATTTCTTCAGATATTGGTGCAACACTATTATCCCACTATCCCAGTAATAAAAAGGTTGACTAACGCTCATTACGCTTCTACCATGGGGCCTTTAATGCAGTAAATGAGGGCTGTGGATCATTTGATAATCAGATCTATTTTCCAAAGGGATGTATTCACTTCTGGCAAATAGTGCAGCGTGATATAGTTTCCATGTCTGTTAGAGTAATGCTAGGGTTCACACAGGTCCGAGTGACGTAAATTTCTACATCGCAAAGATGATGAATGTGAGGCTCTGTGCAGACGTCCACATGCCTGCCAATTTTTTTGTGACCACACAGACTTGTCCATGAAGACACTACTCCACAATACACAAGTACACATGGGGCCCCTCAGGGAGAAGGTTTTTGGGCTTGATGTCTAATTGATGGTTTCTTGTATAAATGATCTTAGAGCAGCCCAGTCAAAACTATGACTGTGCCAAATGTTTTCACGCAAATCACAATAATGTGAAATAGCAACTGAAATCAGACAAATCCAACTGATTCCAACAGGGATACACAGGGTTAACATCAACCCTCCATTACTCCATATAAGCTACACTTACACCACACCTTTTTATTTACCACAATCTTTTGCACTAGCTACAAACACTGGCTACAAAACAAACATGTCCATGATTACAGCTAGAAACAGTGAATTTCAAACACGCTGTTTCCTGACATAATCGACAATCTCAAACACTATATTTCAACAAATTTAAATTAAGACCTGTTAGCCCAAAATTAGGGATGCATCTAATCGGGACAGAAATGTTGATAATATGAGGTGTGATCAAGAGGCATGAAGCACAGTTCAGGCTGTTTGCTCTGAATGTTCTCCCTCAGAAACTTCAGACTGACCCCAGAGGAAAAGAAATTCTTATGCACGACCGTGTGACTATCAAGAAAAACAAACGGCACACTCGTGGATGTGCTCCTGACCTCACTTGCCACTTTTGTTCATTGACACTGACAATTCTTTAACTGAAACATGCTCATTTGTAGATGGACACAGATTGAAAGAGAAGTTTAGGATTGCTCTCTGCACAAGTTCAAGGGTGTGTGCAGAAATCACAGAGCACACAGTGCAAGTGGTCATAGCGGGACATGCAGGAAGGAAAAATAAAAGTGGGGCTGAAAATGGTCAAGAGATGCACGTGAAGATAATCTTAAAGGGAGAGATCGGGTAAACTCAAATCAGATACGGTTTTTGATTTTCATGATCTGGTTTCCAGAACATTTTGATTACACCTCATAACATTCAGCCTTTACTCCTCCCTTTCTCGCAGGGAAAGATTACTTTTCTCTAGAACTTCTGCTCTACATCACACTGCCCTGATTCATTTGGCCAGAAAAATATTAACCACTGCAAATGTCTTATTTGGCATCTATATTAGATATGAGAGGAGCTGGAGCCTATTCATGAGGTGCAAGTCTGTCTATCACAGGGCCAACACAAAAAGACAGACAACCAAGTTATGGTTTCTCCAATTCTGCTATCAGAGATCAGCCAAACAAATATATTAAGGACTTCAAGCATCCACCGATCTAAGATAACCTGAGCCACACTCCAGCGAGTCCACATTCACAGAGCCACATCACCAGCCTTACCTTTATATTGAGAAACCTAATGATAGTAGGGACCTGATTTGTTTTGCATAATTCCTTTTAAGAAGTTTATCTGTCCCCTGGATTTTTATTTCTTTTTCAGGCGAATCTGAGATGCGGTCAGGTGTAACGGAGGTGAAGAACTGACATGGAATTACCCCCATTACAAACTAATATTTTATTTTTAGAAACAAACACGGTTATTTAACAGCAAATAAAAGATGTAGTGTTACCATAAAACAATAATTAGAGTTATTATAGTTCCAATTTAAAACTATGTGTGGAAAAACTGTTTAATTATCACACTCATATTCACACAAACAGCCAATTCAGAATCACCACTTCACCCAACACACATGTCTTTGGGCTGCGGGAGAAAGCCAGGGTACATGAAATGAACTCACACAGGGAGACTTGAGCCAGCCAGTGTATTCAAACCTAGGAGCCTTCCTGCGAGGTGACACCCTGCAGGGTATCATTCCTTCATACACGGTTGAACAATTTTAACTGGCATATGCTTACATCCTTCATGTATCTTCTCTGTAATGCATTTCTAAATCATTGAAAACCATCTTGACTTTACAGGCAAGAGTATTTATTTTTGTTAGGTGACATCAATCTGATAATTAATAACCAAATCTGATGCTTTGCACACAAAACTGACCTCAAAGTGAGGCAGCAGCAGTGACGCTCTCTTTGTAGCTACGACCGGCAATGAGACATTTCATTTTGGGATCCATCTGACTGACAAACCAACCTACAACAGCTGCTGGTCACAGTCAACAAATGTACCACTACATACCCACTAAATGAAAATTACCCATTTCACAGCAGCCCCACTCCACTGAAGAGTCAATGGCCTCATCAGATTTGCATCATCAACACAGCTGGAGGAGAGAAATGATGAATCTCCGTTAGAGCCACTTTGGCTATTTTTTCCAATCCATCTTTCTCTGACACACTTTTGAAGGGTCCTGCATGTCCCACTCTGCCTCAATTATCTGGCTATGCCCAGCTGAGATGCAATAATCCAAACCCTCATTCCCTGCAATTTCCACACTCATGACTGCACACTCACTTGCCTTAAGTTCACAATCACTTATGTAGGTGCTTCTTCCCCTACCTTGAGGATCAGAGAGACATGAGCTCTGGCTGTAGGCTAAAGGGAAGAGGGATTTACCCGCTATAGGTGTCAGTGCTGGAATATTTAAATTAGAACGTATACATGCATACATATGCAAACTAAATTTAGCCTCCTGAAATTACAATCCACTGCAGAGTCAAAGTTGTGCGGATGCTTGTTTGTTGGAAAAAAGTGGTATAGCTCATACGAGCAGTTTTTGCTACAAAAACACAAAATACTAAAGCAGACAATAAATTCCCTCTCGCTATTTAGATGTAAGACACTTTTAGTGGCTCATCTTCTCCATGATACTGCAGCGTGATATAGTTTCAGTAGTGAATTTTGCTGAAGTTCCACAGGAAATATTTAAGATGTGACTTAACAAAATACCAAACATTCAGAAATTTGAAACTAAAAAACAGAAAAGCTAAAAAGCTATGGAAATCTTTCCAGAGTGTGTCTCTTACAGCAAAATATATCCTGTGACACGAAACCATAAATGGATGTAGAAATATCATGCAACTCAAAAACACTTGAGTGTAATCTCTCTGTCCTACATCTAATTATTTATCAATCAAGTTATATATCTATATAGATATATAATTTTTTAAAAACACAGTGGATCATTCAATCTCAATTCATCCAATTAAAAAAAACCACCATGACATATTTTGAGTATAATATTAACAGAAAGGTGCTCTTTGTAAAATAGTTAATTTAGATTTAGTATATGGTGTCATACCTCAGAAATATCACAGTGAAGAAATATCAGTCCCCTACCTGCAAAGTTATGGTTTCTCCAATTCTGCTATCAGAGATCAGCCAAACAAATATATTAAGGACTTCAATCCACCGATCTAAGATAACCTGAGCCACACTCCAGCGAGTCCACATTCACAGAGCCACATCACCAGCCTTACCTTTATATTGAGAAACCTAATGATTGTAGGGACCTGATTTGTTTTGCATAATTCCTTTTAAGAAGTTTATCTGTCCCCTGGATTTTTATTTCTTTTTCAGGCGAATCTGAGATGCGGTCAGGTGTAACGGAGGTGAAGAACTGACATGGAATTACCCCCATTACAAACTAATATTTTATTTTTAGAAACAAACACGGTTATTTAACAGCAAACAAAGATGTATTGCAAATTAAAGAACAAAAACATCTGAAGTGTTACCATAAAACAATAATTAGAGTTATTATAGCTCCAATTTAAAACTATGTGTGGAAAAACTATTTAATTATCTAACACAAACAGTCAAACCTAGACTGTAGGGGGAATAAAAGAACTGAAACAAAGCTGCCTATTTATAAATCTGTACTTAGATAGAAATAAGCAAAAGGAGACATTAATACCTAATCTGAGCTCTTTAAATCTGCTCTAAACATAGTTCATGTCATAATAATAAAAATATCTGCAGATAGTATGTTTCTCACAAAATATTACATTTACAAATTGCAAATAAAATCTACAAAACATCTTGTAATTACACAGTCACGCCCACATAATTTTTATCATTTTTGTTTTTAACCAACAGCCCAGGTGTAGCCTTAGTTCAGTTTTGAAGAAAAAACTTGGTTACCAGAAGACACACACCGGTGCCAATGAGCTTTGAACTGTAACTTACAATACTCCACAGAAAAAGCACCAGGCTGGCCACAGTGTATTTAAGAGCACCTTCCTACAATAAACCACAACAGCACATAGTTATGCCTTACAGTGCACTGCATGGACAACACCAATGTTTAGTCATCCTAGTAAAAATGCTTGTTTTGCAGATAAATCAACATTAAAGAAACCTGTTTCATTTTTTGTCATCAGCTTGCTGCAGCAATGACAAAACAACCCGGCTGCTGAAAACATCCACAATTAGAGAAACATTCACTGAGGTTTCCACCTGTGTAATCTGACACAATCAAGTGAAAAAGCTCTGCAATACATTTCCTGTCTGGCACTCCTGTAACTTGTTTCAAATCGGCTCTGACTTCTCAGGGAGCAGATAGTAGTGGTGGCGGCATGCTCAGATTTATTATTTTTTATAAAGGTATACCTAAAACACTGTCACATGAAAACCTTCAAAAATATTGACAACGCTGTTGTCAATGTGAAACTTTGTGTTATTATTACATTACATGAACATATGCGTGGGAAGCTTACCAGAAAGGTGCGACTATTTGAAAATTCTCAGAGCAATTTCACTAGAATTTCTTGCCATTTGTTTTACTGAAGAGACCACACACACACACACACACACACACACACACACACACACACACACACACACACACACACACACACACACACACAGCATCATCGTTACTTGAATGATTAGGTATTATAAAAGTCAGCCCCGCAGTTCATGTGTGACAGCTCTGTTCTTGTTTCTTTGTCATTTCTCCTCAGTGTGTGTCTTTCGTTTCGCAGATAACCGATGACAACGAGGCTTTGTGGATGCACACAAGACATGCTTTCACAATACATAAAGCTCGATTGTTGACTTTCTCTAGTGGCACATCAGACAATAGATGTGCTTCGGATTCATGTCCTGTAGCGTTTATAGATATAGGAAGCGATCCAGAAGCAGAAAAGCTTAACGCTAGTTATTACGACCAAACCACCTACTAACCCTAACCCAAAGAGACCAGAAATTCATGGAAAACACACTTAAATGTATGCGTATATTTGAGGGGCATCATCAATATGCTCCTGTAATCTTGCTCAATAAGAAAATGTCACACAATCCCACTAGGGATATTAACAGCATTTTCCTGAAGGAAACCTTACAGCGAATCCTTAACCACAAGCTGACAAAAGAACTGCCTAATTAAAGCATCTGACAATGCGATGAAAAAATGAATAACACTCACATTAGATCAATAAAACATTTACACCCGTCTGTGTCCTAAACCAAGCTTTGTTCTACATCTTTACTACAGCACTGCACTACAATTCCAGGTGGAGGGCTCATGTTTCAAGCACCAGATGTGAAAAGCACACACACACAGAGGAGAGAGAAGAATCACATGCAATGCTGAAAACTAAGACAGTTTTCTTCCAGTCTCCATTTATATAAATAAGTCCAAACAGAACTCAAACAAATCAGAATCAGGTAAACAACCGATCTTCAAGTGCAGAATTATGAGTCATGCGAGCAGGGATAAAGAGAGACTACGTATCAGAGGGTTTACAGAGAGGTCTTTGGGACCAGGTCCTACCTGATGCACTGAACTGACTGCTTCCAAGTGTGGTAGGCCTATTTTTCCCTCCGCTTACAGGTGGAGAGAACATCTGAAAGGAGAAACACAGAAATGCATACCTACAATTAGAGCAAGTCAGATGTGCAAAAGCAACCATTCACATAATCCAGTGCCATGACACTAAATCAAGGTTAGCCTGTGAAATCATACTACTCGACATACTAACAGGAATTGATCAATTAGTCATTATTAAGCCTGTTTAATCATCACATGTCTTGGAGCTGCATGGCAAAGCGTTTAAAAAAAACCCAACCTACCGCACTAAAGTCCAGCAGGTCACTTAGTTCCTTGTCAGTTCCGAGAGCGGCAATCCGCTGCTGGGGGTTCATCCTGGCGATCTAGAAAGCTGGAGAAGACAAAGTCCATCAGATTACATCTTTGCTGGTTTATTGAGCAGAGGGGACTAGTACCACATGAAATGACTGCCGCGGGAGGTATTTGTTATGGATGAAGAATAAAGACCATCACTGTGAAGTAAAGTTGACTATGGCTTTAACCTTCATGTGGCAAACACGGACAGAACGGGCGTATAATCACTGATGAAAGTGTGCAGAAATGTTTCTCTTTACTTGTTTTCTCTCACTGCGCTGATTAAGAGAGATGAGACCGTTAGTAGGAGCGCTCTGAATGGATGGCTCTGCTTGTTAAAGCCAGGACCTGCAGCATCGCGTTAGAGCGCCGTCAACGTGCCTCTGTTATCACTCCGAGACGTTTAAACGACCCTCTGCCCGGGCTGTCACTAACCGTGTTAATGTCAGTGGTCTGTGCGGCTTATTTTCCACGTATAACGATGGTTATCGCCTACTGTTCGCGGAGGCACCTAACGTCGCTTAGCTAAGCGGCTAACACTAGCTGCAGTCCCTAGTTCATATGGGTTGAAAATAGCTAGCGAGCTGCAGGCAGCTGCAGCGTTTTTAGTCCGTGTAGACAGCAGTACGGAGAAGACAATGCCCTCCGATAGACCGAAACGTAAATTACAGACCACTTCAAGACAGGCAACACAGATAAACAAATACTGTAAATGATAATCTCAATTTCCAGCTCCGGAATACAAAACGCAGTGATGGTCTTTCTCAACTCCCAACTTCTTTCACGGGTCCGAAAGCTTTTTGGCAAACTCCTTCTGATATTTTACCTGTTTTCCGATTAAAATCCCGACTAGGGTGATCTGGTGAAGAGTCGTTTTCTGAAAAGACGCCTCAGAACAGCGAAATGTGGGTTTAAACAGCAATTACTGGGGGAATATCCTCTATATATATCAGTTACGAGTTTCCCTTAGGCAGACATTTTTGCTTTGCAAAAGCCTCAGCACCACGATGACATTGGTTACTGTATCCCTCCGCCGAGCTCAGTGACATGATGGTCCCGCACAGGGGGAGATGCTGCGGGAGTCAGCGCGAGCTGCTGTCCTGGGTCGCGCTGATGCACGACAGGTTTATCTGTGCGTTATTATCACTGACTGCTAATGCGAGTTTTAGCAGACTGTGGAGTAACACTGTTCCTCAAAATTCAGAAATAAGGGCAATGAAATGATGGGAGTCTGATTTCCCAGTTTAAATAGGTTTTTATTAAAGATTAGCCATAATTGCCATATCAGAATCAGAATACTTTATTGATCCCTGGGGGAAATTATTTATATACTCCCTCGTTATGTTGTATCCAGTTTAATCACTGTCTGTTGTCTCTGCTTGTTTGAAAATTTACCTTTAAGGATGGATGGCTTACCTACTGCAAATCAACTGTACCTACTGGGTACAAATAACCTGAACCTGAACCTTTTATCTTTATCTTTCCTGCATAAACGTAGTACATACTAGAGCATCCCACACTTCCAGATTAAAAAAAAAAACCTTCATGTTCACTGCATGTAAGATATGGTCATTTTATTTGTTATAAATTTGTAAGACAGTCTAAACCAGTGATTAAAGTAAATCAGCAGCAGAGTGGATCCTGTATTATCTGCGTTGTGTGGTAAATGATACCTTTATTTAAAATCTGTTTACCCCAATCTTTAGTTTCTAAGTAAAGTATGCCCCTGTTTTAAAGTCACTTTATTCAAAGAGCAGGACTGCAGAGGTTTCACCTCAAAATTTCTGCTTTAATCAAGTTCTCATTTTTATAGATGTTTTCGGGGACTTCACTCCTTTATTTCTCAGTTAAGAGGCAGATTTATGTTTTGTTAATGCAATTAGATAAAGGTATCTGCATTTCGTGAATTACTCTTGGGTCTGCTTTTCTTTCACAGATTTAATAAGCGGATCAAAAGGTGTGTGTGTGTGTGTGTGTGTGTGTGTGTGTGTGTGCGTGTGTGTGTGTGTGTGTGTGTGTGTGTGTGTGTGTGTCTGATTCAGTTCTTTCCAAGAGAGAGAGTAGATGTTGACTTTTGTTTGATTTCTGAAAACTGTTACAATTGTTGTTTAAAATGTTCTTTATGTAACCTAATTATGCCAAAGCAGAACATTTTCATAAAAGTATTACTCCTTAAAATTTGTGTGTATTCTATATGTCTGAAATGATTAAAAAAATATTTCACTGGAATAACTTTTAGTAGAAGTTTGGAAAACATACATTACTTTTAAAACAAATGTGGCTGCTACATTAAAGGAAATAATTCCACGCTAATGACACATAACCAATAACAGTAATATTAGCCGTGTTCCTGTGAATTCTTTTCCAATGATCATCATGATGTAAAAATCTAGCAGACCTGTTCTGAACAACAGTCTGGGACTTTGTGACAGTTCCTTAGACCTTTCCTTTTAATGGACAGCAGGGAGCGACTCCTGTTGTTGCAACATGACTTCAGTTTGTGTAGAAGTCAGGGCTAAAACGGCCCCAGAGTTTCTTGCTCTATGACCTCTGAAAGCCTTTTCCTAATGAGTTTACGGGCTTAGTCACAGTTTCAGATCACAGTGAACAAAACATGAAGTCAGTTTTGTAAATGGTGGTCATTCTAACAATTAGAAAGGAGAATTATCCAGGGTATGTAGGGTATACTCAACACAAGTCTTCGTGGTTGGACTTTACCAACCATCTTGGTGGCTATGTCCACATATGAGGTGGGCCGGCATTGTTCATCTTCATGCTTGGGCTTGCTGATTACTTCTCCAATCACTTGATGGTAGCACACTCCAATCAGGGCTGTTTGTGTTTTCATGTTGAATTTGCAGCAAATTTTCACAAATGAATGATCATATATATTATTTAGAACAAGAAAGAGCAGCAACCCTCAAAATAAAAAACAAAGTGAAACAAAACTGAGGCAGGCTACAAGAGAAAACAAGTACAAAACACAGATCTGGTCTCTTCTAGATGTTTCCAGTTGGATAGGCAATTGAGCTTAAACTCTGAGATAATTTTGTAAGTGGGACCTGATGGGCACCGATTCTCCGTCACACTTGGGAAAGTGGTGGGTCTTTAACTGATTGACTGAGGCCACTGAATCCTACACACTGGTCCTTTAACACAAAATTAGCACCTCTTTAACCTGAACTCAAAGAGCAGATGTTTAAATCAAGAGTTAGCATTGTTTCTGTTTGACAGGTTGAGTTTGAGTGAGAAGGCAGTTAGGTGTGGGTGTTCACGGTTGATTGAAACTGTTATGACTGAAAAGGGAACAAGTTTGCAACAGAATTTTCATAGAGTGCAAAGCCGTGCAAGGGTGAGATCCCACACTCGCCCCTGCGTGTGGTGTACCTAAATCTGTCTCATTCAGCCAGAATCAAAGCTCTACAAGAGACATGCTCCTAGTTGCCTAAACAAGAACAAAATCTCCCAACTCAACATTAGTTTTTAAAGTTTAAGCACTTCATCTCGCAAACCGTAAACTTAAAAGCAGTATGTAAACAGCTACAAATCACCAACGGAACGAGGTGTCATAAAAGCCATGTGTGAACCTCATGAGGAGCAAAGAGGGGTGTGCATCACCAGGGCTTTCCCCTCCCATCTTATCCAGATGTTTTATTGAATGGGGCCTGTTCCACCTAAACTTCAGCTTCAGTAAACTTTGTCCCAGAACCACCCACACACTTCTGGCACTGTTCTCACTGATTCATGTAAAAAACTAAATAGACATGAGAGGCTGGGAAAGGAGGCCCACCAGGATATGGGAGGACAAATGTTTATTCCTTTGTTGCTGTGATTGTGCAGACTCCCTTTGGCTACATTCCGCACTGATATCTTGTGTTGCAAATTAAAATTAATATCTAGTCTTTATATCAGTGTTTATAATTTAAGTTTTAAGACTGTTTATTTGTTCTAGGGAAATAAAAACAGAGATACAAACTTCTCTTTAGACAGTAATCTGGCTGCTTCTTTTCTTTGAGAGATGTGAGTGGTCGTGTGCGGCATGACTTGCTGTGACACATAAAAGCTCAGTGTTGGTGCTGTGGGTTTCTAATTTCTACTCATTCTTATAAGAGGTTTTAAATGTGTGGGAAGGAGAGAAGCAGTCGACCTCCAAAGCAAGCTCATTTAAAAGCCACACACATAGGTGTGTTTTTTCTATATAGCACACGTGATGCACCGTAGCGCATACAATGTAAATATGTAAGTTTTAGTGCATCATCTGAGCAGTACTGCTTTAGATTAGGACATAACATTGCAGCTGCAATAGCATGCACAAGTTTTTTTTAGATTGTAGAGCGTAGAGAGCTACCATCAGGGAAAAGAAGAGCAATGGAACAGATGTCATGGCTCCTGTAGAGCCCTGATCCCAACATCATAAAGTTAAGCTAAGATTAAGATGCTGACAGCCAGTTTCCCAGATATAGATTAAGTCTAGTCCTAAACTCAAAGAAAATGTCAATGAAGTTTTGGAAAGAATGTGTGCAGGTGCAGGCTCGAGGTCTTCATTTTTTCTGTCAAATCAGCCTCATTTTAGTCGTGGTGCCTAAAACATTTGCGCTGAACTGTTTAAGGGTGCATCCCAGCAAACAAAAACATCTCAATACTGCTGCATGTGAACACTGGTGAAGGCTGCACATTTATTCTGAAGTCACATCTGGCACCAGCTTAGACAGGGTGACTTATGGGGTGCAGTGTAATGATAAATATTAGAGGCTTCACATTCTTCATCACTTGCTGACAAGTGGCCGACAACAAGCTGACCCCCGTGTTCACTGGATCGCTTTGATAAAGAGAAAGACCCGTATTTTTGCTCATTTCTAATCAGCACTAAACCTGTACCGTGGATTCCCTCGTCTCTCACTCTGAGACAGATTTTGACAAACCGCAATATGAATGTAAAGCCTGCGACACAACGATCTTAAAATGATAAAACACAGTCACTGATGTGACAGCAGGGCAGTTATTATTCTTATTAAACACACGTATTACAAGCTAATTAACAAAAATATGTCAAGTCATTACATGTTTAGACCAAGTGAACCATTTGTTACATCTGGCACAGGCTGCTGATCATTACACGGGTACAGGGCTGAGTTTTTTTATGAAGCCCCCCTGAATTAATTTGAGAACATCCACACTGTGTCAGTCACCTGCTTCACTGCCATTCATTTTCTACTCAGTTACCCCATTAAAGTAAGTAGATTTATTGATAAGCAATTGGACATAAAGGATCCAAGCAAACAGAGCACAATGAACTCAGAAGATTGTAGACGAGAGATGATTTCCACATTGTGTAACTGAACATAGTGCCTCATATGATTTATTACCACCTGAAACACCGCTGAACCTACTTAATGATGGAAACTGCAGGGCTAAATTATCAACTTGTTGAAAAAAAAAATACTTTATTTGAATATAAATGTATATTGAAGTAAAACCAAAATGTCTAGAAAACATGAGTTAAAAACATGAGTTAAAAACATGTTTTCTCATTGAGGATCCACTGAGAGCGCTCCTACCTTACATTATTAATTGCAGGCTGCCACCTGTTGGACAAACACAGATCACCCTGAACTTCCGATACAATTTTATTTATAAAGCACATTTAAAACAACATTTACCAAAGTGCTGTACTTTAACACAGACACCACAGACGCATGCACAGATACAATAACAATCAAAAAATAAAATGTCTGAAATGCTGTCATTTTGTTAAAATGTAAAGTGTTACATTTTAACCGGGCAAGTAAAATGTACTTGATTGGTGCACATTCGGTTTATACCAAGGATATTTTTCTTAATGATTAACTATTTACATAAATAAACAAATTATTATTCTTTGTTTATTGAAGGCAAAGAATCACAGTTTTGAGAGCAGCCACACAATAATAAACATAGCTAAAAGCCTAAATATCTACAACTCTCGCTCAGGGTTCAAGCCAAGCAATGAAACTGAGGCGTACTTTACAAATCTGCAAGAAGGGGGAAGTGGAACTCAATCCACAGTTTACAGGGCTCGTCCTGAGAAAGTTCAGTCCCTTCGATTCTTCAGTCTAGTCTTCAGGACAGAGGGGAGTTACTGGTTAGCAGATGTCAGTGACCTCTAATGAACATAGTCAAAGGAGCTTGGAAGGAAAGCGTCTGGACTTCTTTAAGTTGCTTGAAGAAGTTTCACCTCTCATCTGAGAAGCTTCTTCAGTTCTAAGGTCAAATGGTGGAGAGTCCCAGATATAAACCCAGTTTCACACCTTGGCTCAGGCGATTAGAGGATCATCAGGGGGTCCTTTTGTCCCTCTGTGGGGGGTCACTCCCACTAGGTTTATATCTGGGACTCTCCACCATTTGACCTTAGAACTGAAGAAGCTTCTCGGATGAGAGGTGAAACGTCTTCAAGCAACTTAAAGAAGTCCAGACGCTTTCCTTGCAAGCTCCTTTGACTACGATGACCTGGATGACTGAGAACCTTCACAGACATCTAATGAACATAAGGTGTTGAGAGGTCAGAAGGCTTTAAAAACATGCAATAAAATCCTGAAGGCAAGAGTGAAGGCAGGCCAGGAAAGGGGCGATACGCTCCAAGTTACAGGTTCTAGTAAGCAGACAAGCAGCAGCATTTTGACCCAATTCGAGGAGTGAAAGTTAGCATAACTCACACAAACATAAAGGGCATTACAGTAGTCAAGGGGAATTGCAATAAAACCATGTATAACATTCTCAAAATTACAATAAGAGTAGAAGGACTTGACCTTAGAAAGATGCCTCATTTGCTAAAAACCTTAATACAGGATTAATCTGTTTATTTTCACACCGAGGTTATTTTTGAGCACTACTAGGTCATGACCTCAGTCCTGCTTTTCATTAAAGCTTAAAATAATTTAAGGGCATCCAGGCTATGATGTCACCGCCTATAACCTAAGTACCTCACCCAACAGGAGAAAGGTTCACAAGATAAGGTGATAAAATATTGTTTTGTTTTTAATTTCAAATATGTCGCAACCATTTAAAGCAAACATCAAATAAGTTAAAAGAATTTACCATTATCGTTATAGAGATATTTCAGGCATTGTGAGCAAACGTGCTCATATGGCATTTTTGTGCCATCTTAAACACATAGTGCATGTACACGAGGGTACGATATATCACAGGGCTCTTGCTAGTGTTAGGTCAGTGTAACAATAAAACTCAAAGGAAGGTTTCAGTTCAGTTCTTTTTTATTTCAAACATATACATTCACCAACGTTTCATAAAATCATTCCATACAGTTGTTTGAAAAGGAGTAGGCAGAAGTATATACTTATTTAGCCCTACCCCCTCAGGTTTACATCCTCATCATCTAAATTTGAACAACAAAAACGTATACAATGCCTTCAACTTAGAACATAACATCTCAAAACAATATTTTCACATCCCTCCAATTCCTTCCTACATGATCTAACCTAGCTGAGGCAAATGCATGCCTGTTTATCTGAACACATCGTAGAAGCATGTTAGAGGCTGATGTCACTGTTTTGCTATGTGCTACTGCCAGAAAAACCCCACCCCTGTTCTCTGCTGTCCCCATTTTGTTGGTTTTGAAAACACGAGGGCACACATGAGAAGACAAAGTAACCTTCTAGCTTTACTGAGGCCAGAAGACAGTCACTGAACAAGCTTGTGTCAAGCTAATTGGCAGGATCAGAGGAAAGGATTTGTTATCATCGAGGGTATCTGATCAGAATGAAAGAGAATACAGCTATCAACACTAAAAGGCAAACAAAAACACTATTAGGCTTCAAGTCTTTAACTTCCAACTTAGTTAAGGATAAATAAAGTTATTAGTTAAACCAACTTAATCTGTAGAAGTGGAAAGAGTGGGAAAGAGCCGAGTTCCTAAATAATGGAAATGAATGTGTTTATACAGTATTATTGTCTTTGACTTGAGTGTTGAGTATGAGGGGTTATGGATTTCTGTTTTAGTTTGTTTTTTGTTTTTCACGATTGTTCTTTTCCTTTAGCATTTATTACATCCTCTGCATATCCACTAGTTCATGTTCCTAGGTTATATTGTAGTCGAGTCCATGTGCCTTGGTTATGTAATATTTATTTGTCATCTTTTGCGATCCCTTTCCGTTTCCCCATTCATGTCGCTGTTTCTGTCTGGTCTCTCTGTACAGTCTCCATGGTTTCATCCAAGTCTCCATCTTGATGTTTGGTGTTCTCATGTTTTGATTACTCCCCGTTTTATTTTGATTGCCCCTCGTCTCTTGTGCACTGTGTTAAGTCTTCTTCCTTTGTCTTGTTTTACTCCAATTAGTTTCAGCTGTGTTCCCATCTGTCCAATAATCTGGTTGGTGTGTATGTATTGTCTGAGTGTTCCTCTGACCTTTGTTACTTCTTCCGTCATGCCTTGTGCTCTCTCACCTTGCTTCATGTTTAATGAGGTTGAATCTTTCCGTCTTTATTTGAACCTGCACAGCATTTCTATTCCTTGTCCCCTATCTCAAATATCCCAATATGTGGTCTACAGAGTGGTCAGCGCTGTGAGGTCTACGCAAGTCTTCTACTCTGTACAACAGACCTGAAGAGATGCAGAAAGTGGTTAAAGCTCATTCACGACCTCAAATTTGATGAAAGGTGGTATTTCATAATTTCCCCACTTGAACTATTCCCTTTAAAATTCTCAAGTCTATTTTGATATTGTCTTCCTTATTTGGGAGAGCAAGAACACCCGAACACATCTGAGTCAGAAGGTGGCACGTGCATGTGGGATGCTAAGGTAAATAAATGCATTTGGAGGCTTCAGAAATTGCAAAATAAATAAATAAAAATAGAAGTGTTGTGTGCTATGATTGGTGCAAACCAGTTATCAATACTTCAGACCCTGAAAAAGTCAGTTTTCAAAGAAATTTTTTATGAATATATATGAAGACGTTAAGGATTGTCACCCGTATTCTACTCATTCACTTTCAGAAAAGTTCATATTAATTTAAGCAACTTTTGAATTTCTACCTTGTCAAGTTTAATAGTGTAAAAGTTCAGAGAGAGCTGAATACCAGCAAGCATTCTCCAAATACCTCCAGTGATTAGTCCTGTTAAACGATCTTGCAGGTTTTGTGAACTGCTGTGGAAGATGTCAGCTATGATGTCATCATGTTAAACATTATAGCCAAAGAGCCAGATGAGTATTGGAGGGGGATAAAAGAATATTTGTTTTAATAGTTTTTATTGCACCAGTCCTTAAGGCACATCACACTGTAAGGTAAATCCCCAGCAGTTTTTTCACTTCCTACACTATTTGTCATTCAGAAAATAATTGTATTAAACATACCTTTCTAACCTACTGCCCTGAATGAGCCTGATAATTCAGGTTAAGCTTTAAATATACTAAGAGTCATTAAAAGCTTAAGTACTCCGGTAACATTTTTCATACACAAAAATAAATATAACAGAACAATTAAGTAATGAAAAAGGGTTTAAAAGCTTTTTTTCACGTGAGTAGTCTTGCAAGACCAAGTTGTCGGGTCTATATGGTGCTATGCTAATCCTAACCTTAATGCCACAGGCAAGCAGGGATCACGTGACTGGCATGCTGACTTACAATGAATGCTGCTGTGTGTGTGTGTGTGATGTGATTGATATCCATGCTTGTAACTGCTACATTTAAACTTAACCTGAATTAGACTTCTTAGACCAGAGTTCTCCTGGGCAGTGGGTCTCAAAAATGAAAAATATTGAAAGAAGGTAGGTCAACAAAAGCTTTTTCAAAGGAATATATCTTGAAAAGTGAAGCTAAAACCTCAGAGAGAGGACTATGTTTTTCCAAACTATGAACCATTCAATTTTGAGGCAAACTGGGGACCCACATTGATTTAGGATGGAGTGACCCACAGGCCCATGAATGCCACCTCTGGGAGACGTTTCCTGGAATCATCCTTCTTACAACTCTTTCCATTCCTTGTTTTTTGGAGGCATCTTTACACACTTCTTAAAATAGGCTGAACATCTGGACCTCCATTTCATGGAGGATAAAACTTCTCTTGAAGTTCAAGAGGTATGCCTGCACCTGAAACAAAGAAAATAACTGTTTTTAATTGCTTTATAAAAACAAAACAAAAACAAAAAACCCAACAACTGTACTTTAAACTCTGACTGCCTCCACTCTAAATTAATGATAATATATACAGATGCAATAGAAATGCTCTAATAATGGTATTAGGCTCAGTCTAACAGTTTAAAGTCAGCTGCCTTAATATCCAGAAATGGAAAAGTTGGGCTACTTTTTCCTTTTCTAAGTAATTTGCTTCTGGAAGGTTAGTAGTTCTAGTTCTTGTTTGTCTTTCCTGCCGGGTCATCACCAGTGTAAATTATCTGCCTCCATCTAACCCCTCCTTTGCCTTCTCCTCTGCAACAACAACCCTCTACATGTCCTCCTTCATCCATGAACATTCTCTATGGTCTTCCTCTTTTCCTCCTACCTGGCAGCGCCATCTTCACCGTCCAACATTTTCACCATCCCTCCTCTGCACATGTTTAGACCTCTGTCCCTCTGCTACACTCATTTCTAATGCTGTCCATCTTGGTTACTCACAATAAAACTCTTAAAATCTTTAACTCTGTACGATCCTGTCTGACACTCTTCACCCCCAGAACACCTTTGACGTACTCATCCACCCAGCCTCTACACCAGAGAATGGTTAGTTGTTTGCAGATCCAAATGGAGAATGCAGGAGGGGGAAGGTTAAGAAAGCAACGATAGAAAAAATAAAACATTAAGGCAGAATCATGAAAATAAGCAGAAACTGACACTAAAGCTTAAACTTTTTAAAATGTGGCAAACAAGAAAAAAACAATAACAAGCAAACAGAATATGAAATAATAGCAAGAATTCAAAGTTTATAACAGAAAACCCAAGGACTGTGACTTTACCTTACAGCATGGTAGAACAGTCAAGTCCACATCCCAACACTCTTCACCTTGCTTCCCTTCCGCCTGGTCTCCTGCAGAAACAATATATCTGCCTTCCTCCTGTCCATCATATCAGCTAGCTAATTTTAAACACCCTACTCTCACCTCCGTATACCTACCTTTCCTTCTCTCTTGTTGCCTCTTCCCCATAGCTTATGTGGTTAGAAAAATACATGGAGTACACCAAAGGTGGAGGATTCTTTGTGATGTAGAAGCAAATTTTATTTTGGGTCTGCATTTTCAGAGGCAAGATATGAAGACTCATATGTACATTTAATATATTGGTACTCCTTCACCAAAGGAGTAAAAACGAGAACGAACAACACAACGCCACCAAAATAAGAGTAAACACCAGCACAGTAGCCCTTCCCACATTCAAGGGTTGCAGAGAAAAAAGTTTTAAGAGCGATGCTGAAGTTGCCTGCTTTCTGCTTGAAAGCTAAGTTAACAAGTCAGTGCAAGTGTTGTAGCAGATATGAAGTTTAATGGGTAATTTCTCAAAACAAAAAAAAAAAGTCTTACAGCCATACAACAATGTGGGGGAGAAAGGGACCATCAGGTTATGCCAAAGAAAAACAACAAGAAAACATCGAAGAAGAAAAAAAAGTCTTAGTCCTCAGCTTACAAAATAAGCTCAAACATTACATGGGTGGCAACAACCTTCTTACCTGGTGTGTTTAACAGAAAACAGCCTACATGAGGAAATGTACAGGGTCCCCCAGACTTTAGACAAACAAAAGAAATGCACCAGAGCAGCTCAACACATGTGCCAAGCAACCCTAACCAAGGAGAAAAGAGCCCCCTCTAGCCACAGGTGAGTTTCCTTTTATAAGGGTGTCCTCACTCCCGGTTGGTCCATTCAAAGCCTCCTCCCTCTAATTAGGTGGAGATTCCCAAAATGACACCAGCCTGCAGTCTACCTTGGGAAATGGCTAGCAAAAGGAGAGGGAGAAAACAGGCAGTCTGCAGACACGTAACAGTTTTTTAAACATCTTTCATCCTGTGATGCTAGGATTCTGCGGGAGGGGTAAGAAAATAGAATTCAGTTGTTTGCAATCTCCTTACATTTGGCAGTAAGATTTTCCACAGTGTACCTTTAAAATTTTTGTAAAGTTTGTAATGAAGACCAACATGGATCAGTTATTTATATCATTAACCTTTTCCTTGCCCCTACTAATATACTAATCACAGATGAACACAGACATTTCCCTGCTGCAGTAGTTTTACTTACTACGTACTCTATTCATTATAATCAGAGACACTTTCATTCTCTGGGCTCTGTATTCTGGACAGGTGGGAGATGGATTTAACTGAGCCAGAGCAAATTTAATTGTACGTAGAATTCAGTTTTATTTATACTCTGCCAAATTACAGTATAAGTCATCAGAGGACAGCTTACAGTGCTACAGAGAGAAACTGAAGAAGTCCCTTGAGCTGTGGTGAGGGGAGAGCAAAGACTGAAATGAGGACCTTGATCTGAGAGTAGAATCTGCTGCCATGATGATAAATCTGCATCCCCTGATTTGAAAAGTGACACACAAGAGATTAGCACTGATGATCCCCAGTGGATATTGTCTACATTAAATTAAAATAAATGCTAAAAAATAAGAGGAATATAAATGTAAATGTGAACAGTTGTGTTTTCTGTCATTTCTGTCATTTCTGGATTCTCACAATGGTGGATATGAATATTAAACACGGCTGTAGTTTCAGATAACGAGGTCAGTACATGTATGAGTAATCCTTATGAGCCAAACACTTCAGTCTGTTCCAAACACTCAGATCCTGACGTTTTTTTTGTTCTTGTTGTTGTTGTTGTTTCCCCAAATCTTGGCTCTGTAAAACGTCACAGAAGGCATAACCATAATATGGTCAGGATCACGGAAGCCCCTCCCAGTTGCTGATGAAAGAGGTAGCCAATCAGAAGAAAGTTTCTTTAAGGGAAAAGCATTAAAAGGCCTTATTTCCGACGGTACATGAACAGAAGGTCTGCATCTAGACCCAGCGTGAGATAAATAAGTAACAATATAAACTGCGAGTCATGCAAAGTATCCGTATTCAGTACCTAACTGTCTGGACAGCCTCTGCCTGTTGGCTAAGATCTGATCGGCGCAGCTGTTTCAGAATGATGTAACTGGCTATAAATTGGAAAATGCGGTGTTTTATTGATCATTTGCTTTCCCTGCTGCACCTACAAGATCTGTAATATCTCAAAGAGTCGACATGTGTCATTTTGTGTCATCACTGTATTTTATCATTTGCAGTTTTGAGCAGATGGAGATCACAGTGGATAAGAATATATTAAAGAGCTTTCTTGACTTGACTTGACTTGACTTGACTTGATAAACAGAGCGTTATTTTATGCTTTATTATGCTGTGTGCATCATGCATCACTTGATTCTATCAGCAGATCTGTTTTTAATCTAACGATCTGAAACAACTGCAGTGAGAGCTGCAGGAGCAGATGGCAGGTGTGGTGCAGTCTATGTACCATTAATTACTCAGAGGTAATTCAGGGCTTGTCAAAAAATGTTTCTTCAGGTAATAACGGGTAATCTTGTTTGTTTCTGTGAATTATTTTGATGAATAATTACTTTTCCATTACAAAACAGCTTTAAAGACAGCTTGTTATTAACCTGCAGTTAAATACACTTACAGATGTCATTAGAAGTTTGTATGCACTTATTTCTAATGCCACTAACAAGAAGTTAATAGGTCTCGGCCTTGCCAAGATAAAAGACGCAGAACCTTCAGCACCACCTATTAACAGATTTAAGGGAGTTTGTGTATATATTTAAGTTTGTATGTAAACTTTTGAACATATAAATTAGAGAAAATACGAGTGTGACTGTTCCTCTCCTTCCCATCACAGCAGCTGCACCATGAGCTGCAAAGTCAATAAACTGACAACTAAAGTATGTAGAATAGCATTTTTAAATGCACAACATGTCAAACCTTGAAGCAGATGGGTCACGGCAGCAGAAGACCACACCGAGTGCCACTCCTACCAGGTAAAAACAGTTAACTGAGACAGTTCACATGGGCTCACCAAAACTGCACAATAGAAGATTAGAAAAATGGTGCCTGGTCCATTGAGACTCCATTTCCACTGCGATATTCAGATGGTGTAAATAGTATGAATCCTTATTGCCTTGATCAGTGGTTCAGGCTGTTGATGGTGGTGTAACCATGTGAGGGATATTTTCTTACCACACATTGGGAAACTTAGCTACAGCTGAGCATTGCTTAATCCCACAGCCTGCTTGAGTATAGTTGCTGACCATGTCCATGTACCGATTTTTTGACGGCTGCTTCCAGGAGGATAACACGCCAATATGGACCACAATCACTGAGGAATGTTTCCTGCACCTTGTTGACCTCATGGCACGAAGATTTAAGGGTCTTTTAATGTCATCTGACATCATTTACTGTGTATATTTTTTACTTTAGTTTTTACCTCATTAAGATATTTGTCTTGTCATGTTGCATAGGAATTTCCTAAATGTGAGACAAAGTATATGTTGTTTTATTTTAATTATCTACACATCCCTTGATTACTTAGAAATATATCTAAAAGTAATGACTGAATAAAAATGCAGACCTAAACAAATGTTTATTTAATGTGTGCAAATGTGTCTTGCTGAGCTGGTTATTCCTTTGCAGGTGGAGAGAACTGATGGCGAGACCAGGAAGCAGTACATCACTGAAAGGAAGTTCCCAGCGAGGAGCACCGGGTATTGGTCCGCACACGCCGAGCTTTTCCGCCGCCTTTGGGCAGCGATACATCCTTGGTGTGTGTGATGTGCACCCGCTCTTTCTGAAATCCGCCGTCCTCAGCTCAAGGACTGTGCCGAAACTGGTATGTAGACACAGCTTTTCCCCTAAACTGCGAGCTGGCAGTGAAAGAGTTGTGTTTAAGCACACGTCCTACCGGTGCAGGCTTTGTCCCAGAAAATGTGTGCATGCTAACCGATTCTGGCTAATGTTATGAGGCTTTGCTCGATGACCGGTTACTCTTGCAAAATAATGATACAATGATCTGACAGTACACTGTGCCGCAGCTCTAAAATCTGATTTTGCATTTAATGCTCTAATATTGTGGCAGACTGCAGCGGCCGAAGAGCAGGAGCAGCACTAGAAAACTGGACCTTAGCATTAGCTCTGCCGCTAGTGAAAAGAGACATTAACGTCAAACAGCGCTGCTCGCTATGAGGGAGCTAGGCTAACATGACGTTAGCTGTTCTGTTGTTGAATGTAGCACACAATAATGTCTTCATTTACTCTACCTGTTTTCATGTGTTTATGAAATGTGCACTGAGGTGAGCTCGCTTAAAATTAAAGACCTTTGTGCATTTGTGCATGCAATTTCAGTTAGTTGTTTGTCGCTATAAAAGCGTTCAGGCCCAAATAAGTAATGCATTAAAACGCGAGGCATTAGTATGACTATTATACAATAGAAACTGAGCACAGCTACACCAGCAGGCAGTGTTGTCACCGCCTTAACGTCAATTACACAGCTTTGTAAAACCTTCAGTTTATAAAAGCTCCTTTTAGGGTCTCCACAACACAAAAAACCAAAGCACTGAGACCCAGTTTAAATCCTGTTCACCAATAATCACTGTAAATAATCAGGGGTTTGTACTGTAGGGTAAAAAAACGGTAATGGTACCCACTAATGAGATTTTTCCAGATTGAAAATAACCTGAAGCATGTTTAAAATTAGTTTTTTTTTGTTGTTTTTTTAAAGTCATGTATTCAAAGCAAAAATAAATAAATAAAAATCTAAACAAACTGGCCAAACATTGTGCGCCATGAAGTGAAAGTGATGCCATTAGGGCTGCAGCTATTGATTACTTTCAGAATGGAGTAGTATATCGATTATTCCATCAATTAATCAAGTAATCGAATAAGAAATACTTTTGTATTATTAATGAGAAATAATAAATATCAAAAAGATAAAAAAAAATAATTCACGTCTTACCTTTACTCTGTCTTCTTAGAAGGCTTTCTAAAATTAATCGGAGGCAAGTTTTATTGCAGCTGAAAAAAGACACGATGTTGCAGATGTTAATTCATATTAATAATAATTCTGTGTCTGACCTAACAACCCTCAGGTCAGTGGCTCAGAGTTTAATGGCCCTTTTACATTTTAATTGGCTTGTGAAGAAAGCTTTTATTTTTAAACATTAATGCAATTTAATGAATAAAATATTTTATATTATTTCACTTTTAGTCTGAAAAATGTTATGAAAGCCTTGGAATAAGTATGGTCTCGTGCACCCCATACCCCCCTTTAGACTCACCCCTGTTTGCTGCAGGTATTGTTTCCATGTTAAAAAAAAAAAGGAAAAAAAAGCTGTATAATTTAACCAGTCTTGTATCAGACTAACTAAGTCACTAAGTTAACAGTTTATCTGCATATTTTAATACTTCTGGAGATTTATTGTAGAAATAAGCGGCGGTGGATGGATAAGCTACAAAGTTTGCTTTTCTTCACGTCCGGTGTCAAATGACTAATCACATACTGTATAATATTTAGGTACCTGTGTTTATGCGCCAGTGGCTGGTTCAAATTATGGCATCGGCCCCTTATTGTGGCACCCTCAGATGCAATGAAATGCCATGCAATTTGAGGGCTGGATCAAATTGTGGCATCAGCCTCTAACTGTGGCACCCATGGTGGAGGCTTACCATGTCATTTAGGGGTGATGCCATGGCTGCTTAGACTAATACCTCAATCTGTTGCGGCGTTTGGGGTGATGCTGTAGCATATGGAGATGATTCCGTGGCATTTTGGGGTGGTGCCGCACACTGCCAAGGCATTTGGAGAGGATAAGTCAGAATTGTTTAAAACCAAACCAGATGAAGTCATTTGTCTGAACTATGTTATTTTCTTTGATTCGTGATTTGGGTGTTTTCTTAGCTTTTTGTTTGATTGGTGTTAAATTGAAGTATTGAGCTAGTTTGTTGATCAGGTCCTTACGAAAGAGGATTAGGGCCACTGGGGGGGAAAAAAGTGGGCACGTCTTTTCTTTTTTTTTTCTTCTTTTTCTTCTTTTCCTGAATTCGGTGAAAAAAGTCAGAATTCTGACTTTAATCTCAGAATTCTGACTTTTCTGACTCATTCCAAACCATGGCCAACCTAAAAACATTTCCAGACAACCACTATACATTGTGACATTCCAGTATTTCAAAAAAGCCACAGTAAAGACATTATTAAAAAAACACACACACCCACAACCACACAGCTGTGGCAGCTCAGCTGTTTGGACGAGGTATGTAATGGCACCGTCTCAAAAAGCCGGGATAGGTCGTGGCATCACCCTTAAAACGCTGTGGCATAACCCCAAGATGCCATGTCAAATGGTAGCATCTGAGTATACCACCAGTTTATAATCAATTTCTAATCTAAATTCAAGGAAATCCGTTTGAATACACAAAGTCTCTTCTTATTAAGTTTAAGAAATCTAGCTACTTAACATGTTGAGTAATCGATTATCAGTTCTACTAAAAGCAGCCCCACTCCAGCTAGTAAAGCCCTCATCAGGGGTCATTTATTTTATGCTCAGCTTGTTTATTCTTGTAGAACCGAGTGCTGACCAGCTGTATGCCAAATGCAGATTTTGCAGTTTTTTTGGTGCAGACTCAGGCACCGGATGCTCAGATTGCACACCTGAATCGAATTTCTCCCAGTAACCCGTTTTCCATGCATTTGCTGCAGCGATTCTTATCGTTACTTTTTTAATAGGCATAATCAGAAAAAGTAATCACAGGTAAAGATCAAATGCCTGTTTCGACAGTTTATCATGAAATACTTTGGGAACACCATTTTTGTTTGTTTTTTTTCTTTCAATAATTAGATCATCCAAGGATCTGTACCTAAGTGGGCCACCATCAGTGATATCTGTGTTTCTTATTTCATCTCAAAGTGGCTGATGGGAGATACGTGTGTTGTTTGCTGAAGCAGTAACTTTAATGTTTTTCTGTTGTAGGTCCACAATGTCCGAACTTTTTATGGAGTGTGTAGAGGAGGAGCTGGAGCCGTGGCAGAAACAAGTTCCTGAAGTTCACTTGATAGAAGATGATGACGATGAGCCCATCTTTGTTGGAGTGCTCTGTATGTTACACCACATTTTTAGAAATATAAAAACGTCTTATTTTATTGTTTAAACTTTAATGGCACCAATGAATGTATGATAATACAAAAACAGACTGGATTCCTCCACCAAAGCTGAAATTTACCTGGAGAGCTTCCCTGTGCCCAGATCCAGATTAGTTTGTTAAATATTCGGGAACATCCGCACAGTATCGCCCAGTTCTTAATATGCACTTGTAAATATAGGATAACTAAATGTCCACTTTTAACCATTTGGAGACAGGATAAAAGTCCTTTCAAAGAAATTTCTGGCACCAGATCAAATATTGTCTCTGACATGTAGAGCTGTTTGTCCTGCTAGATTGTTTTAGTTTACTCTATAGTACTCATTTATGCCATCAGGCATACAAGATTCATAGTTTTTTTTTTAAATAATTGGGTCGTGTTTTCTGGAAGGAGACGGTGACAATGTCTGTAAATTTTTGCCTCAGTACGCCACCCTGTACACCATCTAGTGAAGTTATGAGGAAGTAAATGTGTCATTGACAAAGCCTACAATGGGAAAAAAAGCTGTCACGAATAGATGCAGTTCTTTGACTCGTGATCTGAAGCATATCACATCATCTGTCAAACATGATGGTGGTAATGTTATGGCTGCCACGTATGACTGCCAGTAGAACTGAGTCGATGGGGTTTGTTGATGATGTTACTGCAGATTGAAGTAGCAGGATAAATTGTTGAACTGTGTACTCTCTGCTCAGATTCACCCACATACTGCGGAACTGATTGGATAGTGCATTATAAACTGTAGGCAGAGAAACCCACAAACTGCAAGTTGTACCAAACACAGTTCGGACGTATAAATGTCCCTATATTGTCCCAGCATCCAGAGGAGAAATAGTGTACATTTAATTTTCTGTAACTCACTATTTTTAGTCAATTGCAGCTCATTACAGAAGTTGTTTTTCTAGGGTTTTTACTTGTTGTCCAGCAAGTTGCACATATTGCCTGCTAAAATTCTAAGTTTTCAATGCTTTGACTTTGTTTCTGGTTGTTGTTGTTGAATTGCCTATTTTTGCCCCCCTTAATGTTCTCACAGCGAATAACCAGAAGGATGGAAAGCCTTCTAACCCTCCGACTCCTCAAAGGAAAAGTGCAGCGAAACAAGAAGTAAAGTGCCCCCCTCCTCAGCCTGCTGTGGTCCCCTCACCAATAGTGCTGCCATTGAATATACCTGGGAAAACAAAGAGTATTGTACCAACCAGTCTGACAACAGTAACTCCACAGCCTGTTATTGTCAATAATCAGGTATTTTTGCATTTAAGTGTTTCTAAATACCAAAAAACTAAATGATAAGAGCAGGCAGAAGGAACAGAAGCTGATAAGGGTGATTTTTGTTTGTTTTTTCAGGGCTTTATTGTCACTTCTCCACAGTTAACAAATAGCAGTGACTTTATTGCCTCTTTTGGGGCCGCGTATCCCCCAAGACCATCAATTACAATCATTCCAGGTAAATCTCAGTTTAATATAGTAATCCTTTTGTGAGTAAATCTTCATTGCACTATATTTTGTTTGTTTATTTTCTTTAGTTTGAGTCTTGCAATGCCAAGTGCGTATCCTGTTGCTTACAGCTGGTCAGCAGCAGATTTTTCAGCAGGTCTCTCCAGCCACAGTCATACCTGGCGCTGTCCACAGGCCACAGGTGCAACAAATTAGCAACAATGTTGTGACACTGTCAAATGTCCAGAGTCCTGCTGTATACTCAACACAGCCTAGTCAGCTTCAACCAAACAGATCCACCTCACAACCTCTTCAGACCTTTTCTATGTCTGCAAAGGACACCAATAGCAGAGGTAACGCTCTAAAAGTTAGCTATTTTGCTTTTCCTGATTTTTTTTTTTTTTTCTGCCACGTGTACATGTTTTGTAGTGGTGGTTCCTCATATTAAACACAGCCAAAGTTTCAGATAATGAGGTCCGTATTTGTGCAAATAGTCTTTATTAGTCAAAAGCTCTAGCTCACACCTTAATGAAGAGCAGTGAAATAGAAAAAAGTCAACTTTAAGGGGGGAGGAGATTAAAATGTATTGGTTCAGAAAGCGCAGGAATTGTTGGATTATTTTGATCTATGAATCATGTGAAGCTACTCTTGTAGAACTTAGAACATATAACTTTTATTGTCAGTATACAGTTGCTTGCACAGTGAAATTAAGTAGCAAGACCACAAAGATGAAAAAGTAAAGAAAACAATATACCTCTTCACAACCTCTTGCTGTGTATACCTCTAGTGTATGTTTATTGTAGAGTCTAGGGATAAAAATGTGGAACTGTGACAAAAAAAAAACAACTGTGTTTTTAGCCTCAGGCAGCTCAATTATCTCAATTGTCAATTGTTTTACATTTCGGTACAGATCAGAGCTTACTGAAACGAGGACTGGCACCACAGGAAATGGACAACGTAGCAAAAAAATCAAAGCCTGACTTGTGTAAGTTTTATTGACATTTTTTTTTTTTTTAAACTCAAAAAGATTCTAATCCAAGTTCCTGCTGTATTTTATTAAGTTTAACCTTCAGTTCCTTTTCTGTAGCACCACAAAAAGTAGTCATCAGAGTGGAAAATGGCATGGTAAAGAGAAAGTGTCCCAATTGTCAAGAAGAAATTCTCACAGAGGAAGCTCTAAAATATCACATGATGGTGAGTAAAACTCTGGTAAGAATATGTTATTGTCAAATGGGATTATATGAAATAATTATATAAAATAATGTTTTTAAAAGCCCGTCAGTTTTAGCAAACAATCATTCGTGTGTTGGTTTCCATGAAACATTAATATGTTTAATCCGTTTATGTCAGAACTGCCGTGCCAACGGAGGAAGCACAGCTCCAGCGGCCCTGAACACGAACTCAAACAAGCGCATCATGCTGGTCGCAGATTTCTATTACGGTAACTTTGAGGGAGACGTGCAAAAGAAGGAGGCACAGAAGACCAACACCACCTTTAAGTGCCAGAGCTGCTTAAAAGTTCTCAAGAATAATATCAGGTAGGAAAATTTGCTTTCATTCTTAAGTAGATAGCCATAATTTTTCTTTATGAATTGTCATTTTTCCCACAAAGAGTGCAGACTTCTTGCTGATTTCAGCATTTTGCCTTTGTAAGTTTGAATTATTTACATTATTTTATTGGTTCCTATTGGCTGGCACCACATGTAAAACAACAGGACGCAAATACACAGTAATTAAAGCATAATGAATGGTGCACATCCATAAATGTCAGCAATGACTTCGGCCACTTGCGCAAGTTACATGAAAAGCTCTACAAAGATTCCCCAAAAGTCTAAATCAGACCTTACTCCTTGATTGGTACATATGCCACTATATTAATATGCATAATATCCTCCTGAGAACTGAGGAAATTGATTTTATGATTTCCTGCCTCTTTGGAGCTTAAAGAAGCCACCCAAACATATGAGATATCATTGGAAGGGCCAGCATGTCCTCTGTGAGCACATCGGCACCTAGTAAGGGTAGCTCAAACAAGTCATAAGATATAGAAAGAAAACAAATGTCCAAAATAGAGGAAAAAATGAATAGGCTGGGTCTCAGGAGGATATAATGTACTATACATTTACAAATATTGGTTTGTTTTTATGTGTGTTTCCTTGTCACTAAATAGAAATTAACCAGCATATATTTGCTCCAAATATCCATTAGATTGGGTTGTCGTGTTATTGTTTTATAGTAGTAATTGGGCTTCCTGCTTTAAGGAAGTCTGAGCAGCTCGGCTTACAGGTGGCTGCTCACCTCATAACCAGGCTAATCGCTTTCTGCTGGGGAACATCTGATTGTATTACAGTAATAAATAGGCAGGTTGGTCTAGTAGTAATTATTCAACTTTAGTATTCTGTTTTGCTCAGTAATAGGAAGGCATACGGATACTGATCTAAACTCCAATGGTATTGTTAATTTGTGGGAATTATATTTTGAAATCAACATTCCCTTTATGAAGGGGAGTAAAGGCAAAACCATCTGCCTTTTCCAACTCTAACATGGATTTGAATAAAGTATTAGTGAATATTTATGGTGTTTATAGACAGTGCTGTAGTGTTTGGCTTGTTTTGTCTACACACATAATGTTCAAAAACCAAACTGAGTTTTCAAGGACTTTGTGTCCAGTGCCAATAAAACAAAAGAGAGGATGGGGAGGGAGGTTATCTGCCTCTGCCCTAACTGCAGCTTTTGTCTCAGATGGATGACAGTATCTGACCATTTTCCCTCATGGGTGTAGAGATGAAAAATGACTGCTAGTTTAGGTGGCGTAAGAAGTGCTCCTTTGATTAAATAACTTTGCTTCAGAACAGTGGGGCAAAAAAAGCTTCTGTAAGCTGCTTTTAATGGGAGAACACATTTGTACTGCAACCACACTCTCACAGCGGAGGTCAGAGATCAGCCACATAAAAATTTCTATTAGGGGAGCTGAGGTAGCAGAATGTGCAGGCTGAAAAATGGGCCATGCCTCGTCAGGGCAGCAGTGGCAGGTAGCTGAGGTGCTGCTCAGTGCAGCCGTGGGGCACTGTATCATTAAGCAAAACAAAAATCTTTGTGTAATTGCTGATATTATAGCAGCCATTATACATGCTTAGAAAGTGAAGCGTGAGCAGAGCGCTTCATTCATCTTAAAAACCTTTGGGACCTGGATCCGGTGCATGTACACAGGCCATGAATATTTAATTTTTCCCCCACAAAGCTAAAGTTGATGCTGTTTTAGTGCACCTATTTTCTCTTTAAAGATAAATCGTGATCAAATTTGTTCAAGTCCGCACTTGTGTATTTATTTATTCAACCTTGAGCTGTTTGTACTGACCAAACGCAAACATTGTTATGATGAATGAATGGAAGGGCTGTGTGGAAAATACACTTAAATGTAAAGTAATAGCTCACCTAATAGTTTCTGGCTTATAAATTAATTCTTTAATGTAGCAGCTTTGAAAATGTAGGGCTTAGACAACCAGCAGTATACAGATGTGGAGTAAGTTCAGTTAGCATGCACTGTAGCTGATCTCAACAGGTTTAAGCTGATCTTTAACTATTCAACAAATATATAAGTGGCCTGCCAAAATTTTCAATCAGTAGTACCAACACTAATATCTTGAAAATATATTTTTGTTATGGGTTAAATTTAACCAATTTAAATACATTTAAAACAGGGTTAATAATGAGCAAAAACTGAACTGTAAAGTCAGAACACCTGTTCATCATATAAAGTATATTTGTGAACAATTATAGAAACTCTTCCTTTCGTTTATAACCTGAAATGAACTTTTTTTAAATTAATTAAAAAAAAATGTTACTCTTAGTTTACTCACTCCACCTTTTGTTTCTTAGGATTCAGGATTCAATATTACAGGTGCAACAAATATAATAAGACATGAATGGGGGGGGAAAAAGTTTGACTAATGTTTTCATATAATTTAAAGTATGAAAAGCAATTATTAAGATTAATTTTGCATTCCAGCAGCAGGTGGTCTGGGCTAGAATGAATAAATACGGGTAAATGCATCCATTTCATACTTTCTAAGGTTTCAATCACACAGGGCTAGAGACCAGTTGGCAACCTCCAGTAACTTGGTAACAACTGGATGATGAGTGGTTGCTGGCTGTTGCTAGGGGATATCAGTTGTAATGATATGATGCTACATGAAAGCCTCATTGTGATTTCTTTGGTAATGAGCAGATTAACAAAAGTCGCAAAAGTCATGTCTGCAAACACTCAGCAACTACTCACTGATCTGTAACAAAGATGAAAACACGATGAAAACCAGAAACGGCCGTTTGCCTTATGAGCACAGTTGTGCCTCGACGCTAAAACCAAAAGGTTTCAAAACTTTTTCGATGAAGGCGATTGCTCTTTCTAGCCTGCTTCATGCTTTTCACAGGTTCAGTTCCACTCTGCAAATAATTAGTGTTTGCAGACAAGCTAGCATCTTTTATGGGCAAGCGATGCTAGCAACCAAAGCAATCACTAAGAATACATCTTTGTGACCAACTATTTGCGAACCAGTTGGGAACACCGATTTTTCTTAGCAACCTGTTCTGAGTGGTCTCTAGGTCTTTACTGAGGCCTGAATCGTCAGTTCAAATAAACGTCAGCAGTCTGTTCTTGATAACAGTTAAAAGCTGGCTAATTGTTCAAAGGCTGCCACATGCTAACGAGTTGGTTGACATTTCCGTGCTCTGTGTGTTTCCATTCTTCGCTGCAGGTTCATGAACCATATGAAACACCACTTGGAGCTGGAAAAGCAGAACAGCGAGAGCTGGGAAAGCCACACAACCTGCCACCACTGCTACCGACAGTACATGACCCCGTTCCAGCTGCAGTGCCACATTGAGAGTGCTCACAGCCCAATTGAATCCTCAAGTATAACACGATGATTCATGAAGCTCATTCTGGCTTTTTGGTTAGAAATTTATTTTCCATATCTGATTTTATTCTATTTTTTTCCCTTTTAGCCAATTGCAAGATATGTGAGCTGGCGTTTGAATCAGAGCAGGTGCTTCTGGAGCACATGAAGGGAAACCACAAACCTGGGGAAATGCCTTATGTGTGCCAGGTCTGCATTCGTCTTAGGGTTACAGTTTCTTTTAATGTGTGCAGAGAATCGGTGGCCAGTACTGAATTTGTGGTTTTACTGCTTCCACAGGTTTGCAATTACAGGTCTTCCTTCTTCTCTGATTTGGAGACACATTTCAGGAGCGTCCACGAAAACACAAAAGACCTGCTGTGTCCCTTCTGTCTCAAAGTTCTTAGAACTAGTCATATATACATGCAGCACTACATGAAACATCAGGTATGAAGCTAAGTTCACCCTCGGTTTGAGCGCCTTTCAGAAACAGATGTCAGTTTTAACTGCCGCAGTGCAAAATACAGTTTAGTGAATTCAGATTTTCTCCAGGAAATTTTAAACATTTACAGGCTTGGAGTTGTTTTTGGTTCCTGCCATTACCTCCAAGTTTGAATTGATTTAGGTGTCTGCCGAGCACACAAGTGTAATACATAAAAGCTTCCACAATAAAACCTGCTTCTCTTGCCCTACAAAGCAATAAATTTGGTTGAATTAGAACCAAAAAAAATTAATTGCCACTCTTTTAATAGAAGTGAAATTAGTCTGTTTCGTACTTGTTAGACTCTTTCAGCGAATCCAAATGAAACATATCAGCTATTAGCCTCCCATAGAACCACTTATTAATCACATTTTTTTGTGTTTCTGCCCCCCCCCCCCCCCCCATTTCAGAAAAAAAAGATCCATCGCTGTGGAAAATGTAGACTGAATTTTCTCACCTACAAGGAGAAAGTGGAGCACAGGACTCATGTCCACAAGACTTTTAGGAAGCCTAAAGCCCTGGAGGGCCTTCCTCCTGGTACAAAGGTCTGAGGCAGTCATAATAAGATCTGTGCTATTATGTTAAATGTTAAAGAAATATAAATTTGATCCAGTGTTGTGTTCTCACTGCAGGTGACCATTAGAGCTTCCCTCACAGGAAAGTCACCTGCACTGCCAGTGTCCCCTAAGCAACCTGGTTTTGTCGTCAGTACAGAAAGTCTGAGTGTGAATCATCCAATAAAACCTCATGTTACTGTATCTAAGTCTAAACCAACCACCTCAGAAACAGGAAAGGCAAAGATGCCTCAGAGCAAGAAGCAAAACCCTCAGTCCAAGCACAACCTGGCACTCAGGAATCTCAGGTTGGCAACTTTTTCACACAGCACTCAGGAGCAGACTCTAAAGATGTGCAGCATGTAAACATCAGTGAAGATCAATTTAGATTTCAGAGTGTTCTTTTTCAAAACTTCACTTGGTATGATAACATTAGAACTGCCACGAAGGTTCAGCCATTTCTTCATATCTGAAACTCGAGCTATTCAGGTCCTCTGGATTTCACTCTTTGTTTGCTTGGATTAGTTCACACTCTGGACTCTTGGCTCATTTCAGCTTCAGCTACGCTGCTTCGCACAGCCAACAGCCTGATCAATATCTCAGCAGTCCTTATTATAAAACTTTTCACAGACAAAGCCATCACAGACTTTCTTATTTCAGGATTTAATGTGACCCATGTCTACCTGTTGTAGCTGTGTTGTCGTCACCAGGGGGCGGTGTCAGATGTGTAAAAAAAAAAAAAAAAAAAAAAAAAAAACATCTGCTAATGTTGGCTGTTGTTCCTCCTCTGCTTGTGGACTGCTATTCGTTTTCTTGTTAAAGACAGCTTTTTCCAACCAATCAGTTTTTGACATTTTCATGGCATCATTGCATCATTGCATCAATCGCTCTAGTTGTAGTTGTCTCTTGTTGGATTACTTGTTCCTGCGTTCCACTGTAGGTGGTGTAAATAAATACATTTGGACTCTTTTAAACTATTGTGAAGTCGCAAACGTTGAGCCCTTAATACAATTTGAGCTGATGCAAATTTATTAAGAAGTTAAATATCAAGACCCTTTAAAATGACTGTAGTCTTTAAATAAATTAAATGTTTACACTGCAGTCTTCACTAAAGTGCAGATCATTTATCTTAATGACACAATGGGTCTTTTGCATGTGGTTAAAATTGCACCACAACCACTAACATGGAGCCCCACCTCTTGGGTATCCAAGGCAGGGTGGGAGCAAATTAATGGAGGTTATTAAAGCCCCGCAGTACACAAAATAAATGACTGTATTTCCAATTAATTTTCTGGACACTCTTCATTAGGCTGAGTAAAAATAACATGGAGTATAGCAGGATTTCTGTCTTTAAAAAAAATTAATGTGTGTGTGTGTGTGATATTTGGCTAATTAGGCTCAGTAATCAACAGCGATTTGCTGGCTTCAGTCACATTATTTGGGCTTTTAAGCAGATCAGACATAAGATGATGTAGTGGTACAACAAGTCGGACTGTACAATTAGAAAGCTACAGACCTCTCAGCAGACAATGCATCATACTAATGAGAAATTCAAATCATCATTAACAGTATCTTAAAGTGTTACATTTTGTGCTTTCAGTGCTAGCGGAGGGATTTACACATGCATCGAATGCAACGCACACGTGGACGACTTTTTCTCTCATTTCCCAATGGTTTCCAGTTGCGGCGCATGCAAATATCGCACAAGTTGCAAAGTTTCTATCGGGAATCATATGATAAGGTCAGCAAGACCCTGATTTCCATTGATATTTGAGTGACTTTTAGCATCTGCTGACTTTTTTTATGACAAAACTTTCTTTCTTTTTTAAAAAAAAAAAAAAATCAGATTTCACAGCACCATCACCAAGAACAGATTTTTGAAAATGGATCACAAGAAAAATTCATTGGCCTCAAAGTAAGAGTACTTCTCAAGTTATACTTTCACTTGGCAGTAAATCTGAGTTAAAATAGTAATAAAATTTCTTCTTCTGTTTTCAGGTTCACGTTGGTTTGTCTCAACTGTGACCTTCTCGTCGATGCATCACGTGGCGACCTGATGACCAAACATTTAAACGATCGGCCGAATCACGTATGCAAAGTCATAGCTGAGAAAGGTTTGTGTTTGTCTTTCACTACCGCTGGAGTCATGGCCAGTGTTTAGTTTCACACGTTGCTTGAAAAAGTTGTTTCTTGTTTTTAACCCAGCAGATATGAAAGCCAAAGATCGTGTGTGAGTAGAAACCGCTCCCAACATTTACATGTTGTGATTTGTAGTGAATCTCTGAAACACACTGAAGACCTAAAGAAAATGCACTAAATACTTAAAGGGGCACTCTTTTCAATTTATAGTTTGCTTTCATGAAGTTGAACAACTTGCAACAGACTTTAACAGATTAAAATATAGTCAAAATAGAGACATAACAGAGATTGAGATATCTGTATATCATACACCTCGATTAACTCCAGCGTCTGCAAAGGTAGAATCTCTTATATTCTGTTATTCAGTCCTGTTATACTTTATACAAAACTGAAATAACCTCACAATTACATGAATCGTGGACAATAGTAACTGACTTGCTGTGGAGAATAATTCAGGGCTGAATATGTGTCTGTGTAGATGTTATCAAAGAGGTTAGGGGAAAAAGAGGTTTGTTAGAACTTTTTACCGTCATAAACGACATCAATTCATCCAGATTTGTGAATGTGATAACTTCAGAACAAAGTGATGTAGGATCTTCAAATTGATACCACAGGTGTAGTTACTAAAACTCTCAGACAACTTTGAATCTCTTTAAACTCATAGTTAGGGTCAGAGGTCAAATTTTCTGAAACTCTTGCAAATACGATGCGATAATCTGCTAGGAGGCAGAGGGATACCACTGGCCACCATCAGCATTTTTTATTGTGTCTGCAGTATTTGGCCTGCATGTGGTCATTTTATTTGAGACAATAACCTTCAGTAACCTTACAGTGTTATAACTGGTTACATTGCAGCTTATGTAATATCCCTCTCAACTAGTTGCATCAGATGGTTGAGTTTGGTTCATTCAGACGTTTCTTCCTGTCATCAAGTACTTCCTCAAAATAGGTCTTTTGACTGCTAAATTTTATAGTTAACATTTTAATATTTACACTGGACCTTAATTTGATACATTTTGTATTTACTGTCTTTTGCTTCTGAAGTTACATTGTGTGTGAAATGGAGTCTACACACACAATCCACGCTCTCTATAGTGAATGTTTGCAGGTGCATCTTTGAGGATGGAATTAGCAGAAAGATATACGATACAAATGCATTGGATTTTTTTTGATTTTTGTGAGATAGATAAAATATGTGAAGTTTAAAATTTATAAATTACTTATTTGGAAGTGTGTGTAAGTAATTTTCAAATAATCAAAACTTGACACATGATACTCATTAAAACCAAAAACTACTGTTTGTGAGGACTGTATACATGACTCTGACTCTTTTCACAGCATTAGTCTTTTTTTCCCCAAACCTGAAAAAACTTGGTGGATGCAGCAATTTAAAAAAATAAAATAAAATCCTGCAATTTACACTTCTTCCACTAATGCACAAAGCTGCAAACATTGCAGCTTTATTTACAGCTCAGTCCAGAGCGGCTGTTTCATGGGACCGACAGGCGTTACTGAGGTCTTACAGTAGGCCAGGTCACTGATGAGGACAGTGTAGCAAATTAAGGCCTAAAACCGAACCAACATGCTCCGTCTTGTGATTTGTGACTAATAAACATGTGGACGTAGGAGTGCCCCTTTAAGATGACTTAGTAAAACATTAAGAGGCAAATTTATTATTAATAAGTGTGTCATATCTATAGATAATAGGGGTGCAACAATACTCGTATCGACATTGAACCGTTCAATACAGTGCTTTCGGTTCGGTACACATACAGTGGGGCAAAAAAGTATTTAGTCAGCCACCGATTGTGCAAGTTCCCCCACCTAAAATGATGACAGAGGTCAGTAATTTGCACCAGAGGTACACTTCAACTGTGAGAGACAGAATGTGAAAAAAAAATCCATGAATTCACATGGTAGGATTTGTAAAGAATTTATTCGTAAATTAGGGTGGAAAATAAGTATTTGGTCACCTCAAACAAGGAAAATCTCTGGCTCTCACAGACCTGTAACGTCTTCTGTAAGAAGCTTTTCTGTCCCCCACTCGTTACCTGTATGAATGGCACCTGTTTGAACTCATCATCTGTATAAAAGACACCTGTCCACAGCCTCAAACAGTCAGACTCCAAACTCCGCCATGACCAAGACCAAAGAGCTTTCGAAGGACACCAGGAAAAGTATTGTAGACCTGCACCAGACTGGGAAGAGTGAATCTACAATAGGCAAGCAGCTTGGTGTGAAAAAATCAACTGTGGGAGCAATCATCAGAAAATGGAAGACATACAAGACCACTGATAATCTCCCTCGATCTGGGGCTCCACGCAAGATCTCATCCCGTGGGGTCAAAATGATCATGAGAACGGTGAGCAAAGATCCCAGAACCACACGGGGGGACCTGGTGAATGACCTGCAGAGAGCTGGGACCAAAGTAACAAAGGTCACCATCAGTAACACACTACAACGGCAGGGAATCAAATCCCGCAGTGCCAGACGTGTTCCGCTGCTGAAGCCAGTGCATGTCCAGGCCCGTCTGAAGTTTGCCAGAGAGCACATGGATGATACAGCAGAGGATTGGGAGAATGTCATGTGGTCAGATGAAACCAAAGTAGAACTTTTTGGTATAAACTCAACTCGTCGTGTTTGGAGGAAGAAGAATACTGAGTTGCATCCCAAGAACACCATACCTACTGTGAAGCATGGGGGTGGAAACATCATGCTATGGGGCTGTTTTTCTGCCAAGGGGACAGGACGACTGATCCGCGTTAAGGACAGAATGCATGGGGCCATGTATCGTGAGATTTTGAGCCAAAACCTCCTTCCATCAGTGAGAACTTTGAAGATGAAATGAGGCTGGGTCTTCCAACATGACAATGATCCAAAACACACCGCCCGGGCAACAAAGGAGTGGCTCCGTAAGAAGCATTTGAAAGTCCTGGAGTGGCCTAGCCAGTCTCCAGACCTCAACCCCATAGAAAATCTGTGGCGGGAGTTGAAAGTCCGTGTTGCTCGGCGACAGCCCCAAAACATCACTGCTCTCGAGAAGATCTGCATGGAGGAATGGGCCAAAATACCAGCTACTGTGTGTGCAAACCTGGTAAAGACCTATAGTAAACGTTTGACCTCTGTTATTGCCAACAAAGGTTATGTTACAAAGTATTGAGTTGTAGTTTTGTTATTGACCAAATACTTATTTTCCACCCTGATTTACGAATAAATTCTTTACAAATCCTACCATGTGGATTCATGGATTTTTTTTCACATTCTGTCTCTCACAGTTGAAGTGTACCTCTGGTGCAAATTACTGACCTCTGTCATCATTTTAGGTGGGGGAACTTGCACAATCGGTGGCTGACTAAATACTTTTTTGCCCCACTGTATGTATCGAACAATACAAAATCTTTTATTTATTTTATCAACTTTTCTTCTGACGATGCTGTCTGTGTTGAGCGCTCAGTGGATCTGCGTTCGACTACTGAGCAAGCTAGCAAGACAGAAGCTAAGTTCGTTGCAACATGGCAAATTGAACCTCCCCCACCCTCATTCAGATCTGGCGTTTGGAACTATCTTGGTTTTCATGTGAAGCATGACCCTGATGGACAAAAGTCATGGACAAAAGTAAAACAGTGTGTCGGATGTGCCACGCAATCAGGGCTGGACTGGGACAAAAAAATACCTGACTTCTTACCTGAAGTTCAGTTCCTCTGCCACTATGACCGGTGGCCGCCTCGGGTCTCTCCTCCTCTTGCCTCCCCTTTCCCTTATCCACCTGCTGGCCTCCACCACTTGCTGATGTTGCTAAATCTGTGGAAGCTATGCCATAGCTACCGCCAAACAATTCAGTTATTTTTACACATTTGGCAGCGTCTGCCTGAAGGGCTTGTTTCTTTTTGGCCCTAATTTTTTTCTGCACCTCCTTTCCTTTTTTTGTTCTCCATTTTCTTTAGTTCGTCTATAAGATTGCTAAACAAGGGGGAGGGTGCATCCGACCTCCTCGGCTGTAATTGGTCCAGCCCAGAGTCGATCATGACCAATTGGCCGATCCAACACCTTTCATTATTTATACCCTTCCAAAAAAAAAAAAAAATCGATCGGCCCATAAAAACAAAAAATCGCCAGCCCGATGGCCAGTCCAGCTATGCACGCAATGCTCAATTGGTGGGAACTAGTGCGTTAGCGCAGTTAGCTTGTTGACGCTGTCCAGCCTTGCGCATGGGGCGATCTGCGGTAACTTGTTAAGGGAGATTTGCCGCGTTATGGCGTTAATGTCATTTTAACGACATTAACGCTGACAGCACTAGTGGGAACACAACGAATATGACTGCACATTTACGCCAACATCATCTTAGTGCAAAGACAAGTGGAAGCAGACAAAAACAACAAGCACGCATGCTACAAACTTTACCCGAGTCATTTAGACAGCCGTTAGCACATGATTCTCCTTATGGGGACCTGATATGTTTAATACGCTGCTGAGAATAAACCCCAGAAGAAGCGTATAGTATAGCTTTTATTTTGGAAAGAGCCATTTCTCTGTAATAAACTCTCTTTGCCAAAGATGAGTGATTTCTTGATCAGATAGATTTTGATTATTATTTTGTTGTTTCAGCAACATTAAATTTAAAAACTGTGCTTTTGAGTTAAAATATATATTTATAATTTTAATAAATGACAAATTAAAAAGGCATGAACTTTTTTTTTTTTTGTATCGAACCGAACCGTGAATTTTGTGTATCGTTGCACCCCTAATATATAACTGTTCATGAGTAGGTTCATATTTTTTTAAATTGTTGGTAGAAAATGCATGTTAGCTGAACGTCAATCTGAAGTACGTCGTTATAATGCCGTCTTCTTCCCTTCACACAGGCAGCTCATCGTGGGGCAGCCAGCCAAAGTCCAAGTGTACGTCTTGACAGCCTCACCTGCTCAAAAACCAAAGGAAACGGACCCAAAACAAGCTGAATGTGTCTCATCTGGAGGTGCAGCCATCGGCACTGTTGACAAACCAGAATTAGAGTCGCCGTTACCAGCAGGAGATCAGAAGGAGATTTCCACAGGAACAAGTGTTATCCAGGCTTCCTCTGAAGATGACTCAAAGACGTCGGTGCTGCCCGCTTTACCATCTTCCAGCACACCTGACCTCTGTGACGAGATCTCAGAGAGCAGAGATGAGGAAGATCAGCGTCCCGACTCTGTGTCTGCGGCAGAGAGTGCGACTGTGGACCAGCAGCCTCAGTCAGATTAAACCTGTACAGACTAACTAAACAATGACTTCCCGTTATTCAGAAAACACCTCACCAGTGTACTAGATGTAAAACGTCTTTATATTTGTGAATAAAAAAAAAAAAAAGTAGATCCAGTAAAGTTTTATTTACCCTGCAAAGTTGATCAGGAGTATTCCCACTAAATATTTTTGATTCTTTTGTAAGATCCTCCCAACACACAAAGTGTCTGGCGCCCTGCCGGCCTAAAGAGGGCAGTGATTGTCAAAAAATGTTGACATAAATTTGTCAAGACCACCAGATTTCCTTAAAAAGAAATCCCACTTCCCGGCACAGAATGCTCAAATTACTTATACCTAAATTCTGCATGTAGTCCTCCTAAAAAATTTGCCTGCAAAAATATTGTAATTACTGAATGTTTAAGCAGCTTGGGCCCATCCATAGGTTTTCCTGGTGTTTTGTATTAATTAGGATAGGAGGAAGAGGATCAAGGAAGTGAGAGGCAGTCAAAGTGTTTTGGGTTTTTAATGTGTGGTTGCTACTATTGTGTATGTGCTTTTTATTTCCTTTCATTTTTTATTTGTAATGAACCTCAAAGCTGCTCCCTTTATATAGAGTCAGGTTGCTGTGCAGCAAGTGTAAAAATGTTAAAGTGATGTAGCACATATTTACCTTGATCACCTGCTGGTTTTAAGTAAGTTTATCAACACTAAGACATCTGATTTAAACCATTAGGAAAATACGTGGAATGTTTTTTTTTTTTTGGGGGGGGGGGTTCCCTCCCCACATGGAAAGTGATCTCAGCTCTGAAAGGTTTGCGTTTTAAAGGTGAACATAACCTGAATATTTTAGCATTGAGTGAAAGATTAGGTAGATTTCACTGTGTTAACAGAGTTGACAGATCCAGCTTATAAAATAAATACCTTTTGGATTAGGTACTAGATGGGTTTTGATTTACAATTACTGGGGGGGGGGATCTGGAAATATTTTTTACAATACTGTGTGTTTGTTTTACTTGGCTTGAAATGTCAGAAGGTTTGTTTAAAAAACAAAAAAACAAAAAAAAGATCTTTCACTTGTACAGTACAGCAAGTTTGTAAATGCATCTATGTCTATTAAGGCGCTATAAATGTACCCCCATCCAACCTGTTTTTAATACATTCCTATAAAACTATGGTTCCCCTTAGAACACATTTTCCTCTGATCAACATTCTTGGCTTAGATCCAAGTGTTCCTCTTCTTTGTTATGTAAATAAATCTTTAATACAAGCCAGTTTGAGTGTGATTTGTTTGTTGGCCACATACACCTCTTTTAATCAAGGAAATATTTTGATCTTGAAGCTAGTGGTGAGATTTCTTTAGGAGGAAAACTAAAAAGCCATACTTGGAAAAAACATTTGTAGTCACTTTGGTCAGACTTGTTACTATGAGCAGGGCTGGACTGAGACAAAAAATTGGCCCTGGCATTTATGGTTCTCATCTCTTCCTCACTTCTCTACAGCTAGTGCTTGCAGCAGCAGCCCCCTGTGGTAATGAGACCTCGCTACTAGTTGTTGTTGGTACTACCGTTCACAGAGTTCCGAGACCTAATCAAAAATTAATGAAACTAAATAAAAATATTAGAAGCTAAAATGGAAAAAGCAATGCATCTCCTAAAGCTAACCTCAGGTGAAAACAACTGAAAACTAAAACTCTAAACTGATAGCAAAAGTATTCCTATATCAAATATTAACGTGGAATCTATTGTTATTTTCTTCTGACAATTTATTAGACACATTGTTAACACTGTGATAAACATTCACCTGCCTTCAGAAGTGCGTCAGTTATTCATGGCGTGTATCCTAGAAACAATCCTCCATCCTGAAACCGGTTTGAGTTTCCCGGGCCTGACGTCACTGCCAACGCTCACTCATTGGCCCAGTTTAGGAAGACCAAGCGTTCCCAGGACAACAAAACGCTAAACAACTGACCGAGGTAACCTGCGGCAGCTACTGACCCGCTCAGAAACACCGAGGATTAACATTCGCTTCAGTACATTCGAAGTTTTCTGCGTTAAAGAAAGTTAAAGGCTTGAGTTGAGAAAGCGGGAATCCAGGAGAAGAACCTCAAACATGGTAAATCCTAGAAGCGAATTTAACGTTAGCTTGGCTGCTAGTTCACGACCTCAAAGTTAACATAACGCCGGTTTCTGGTCACGTGTTTTCCCCTCCCGTGTTATTGTTGTGGACACAGAGTGGTAACAGGATGTACAGCCACCAGCAGAGGTTAATGGCTCAGCGGCGGGTCCAGGAGCAGCACCGGCAGCAGGAGGCCCAGCGGGTGGACAGAGAGCGGCAGGTCCAGGCCAGCCTGAGGGAGGAGGAGGGCTTCGAGAGGAGGAGGTACCTGCGACAGGTGCAGCAGGAGCTCAAGGAGAAGCAGATAGAGAGCGCACTGCTCAAGGTTTGTGTGTCTGTTTCGGGGGTGACAATTGACATTTAAGCACGCTCTATTCGGTTTTATTTTTCTGAATATATTGGTTTTCACTTTTACAGGTGAGAGATGGATCCATTCTGAAATCTGGTGAAATTTTTAATCAGAAAAATCCTTTCAGCATAATAGCAAATACTTCAAATGAAAAACTAAATAAAATTCTTCTGGAATTAATTAAAATGCATGTAAAGTATCCAAATGAAACTAAATAAAGCAGTAGTTGTTTTTCCTTGCAGCATAAATAAAGTAATGGAATACATCTAGTATAAAGGCATAGAATAAGAGATTTTGAGACCATCTCCATTTACATATATAATCTTCTTCTTTCACTGTTCCCATCACCACAGTGGATCAACTCCTATCTCACCATAGCACCAACCCTCCGTCCTTAATTATAGCCATGAATTCCCCCTAAGATCTTCCTCTTTTCCTCCTTCTTAGCAGCTCCATCTTCAACATCCTTTGTCCAGTATATCCAATGTCCCTCCGCTGCACCTGTCCAGACCATCTCAGCCTCACCTATTGGAATTTGTCTCCAATTTCAGATCTAATATATTTTCCATTTCTGATTTTACATCAGACCAGTATCTTTGCAGCTAAACTCTTTACAGTCCAAAATAAGACATGCTTTTTAAAGTATTGACCAAGTCTTGATCGGATTAAGATGTGAGGAGTTTACTGTCCATGGATCCAAAATGTTAATTCAACTAAAAATGTTAATTTTAATGCCTTGTGACTTGATACTTCGCCATACTGGAAAATTCAAAGGTTGTTCCCAGATTTCTGCTTGATTACTAGAAGAACTTGTTCTTTTAGTTTGTTTTTAGTATAGTTAATCCTTAAAAAGCCAATACTGACAGTGCTGACAGGAACAGTGCCTATTGGGCACAGACTCAAGCCCCTAGAGCATCAGGCGGCACTTTGTCTTATCCTTGAGTTAAAATTATATGATATTTACCCCCTAAGAACAAAAAAAGAACAAAAGATCACAGAGAGACAGCAGCACATGTTTGTGGCCAGGAGTTATTTTGTTTCATAATCAGTAACTGACTACAGATTTTAGATCCAAACTTTGAAAAAATATCCCTCTGACACTTTTCTCTTATCTGAGCTTTAAATGTGATAAATAAATGTGATTTGCAGGCAGAGGAGGATCGAGTTAACCGGGAAAAGCAGCTTGAACAGGAAGAGAGAATGGCCAGGGAGCTGGCCCGCATCAACCACGATAAGCAGAAAGAGGAGAAAATGAGGCAGTATATCAAAGAGAACAGGTACACACACACACTGACCTCGTTACCCTGACTTACTGGAGGCTCTGGGTCAGTAAACAAACACATTTGACATTTGTCACTTTCTGCCTGTTAAATATTTTCTCTGTGTATTTTTCAGCACGGAGCTTCGAGAGCTGGAGTTGAAGCTGAAGTCTGCGTACCTGAACAAGGACAGAGCCGCACAGATTGCTGAGCAGGAGGCCATGAGGTTTGAGACAATGGTGAGTCCTGAGGGCAGACTTTCTTTGAATATAACAAATACTCTTGAAGTGTGGAAATTTTAACAGAAAACACCCAAAACTCTCCCCACCCAAAACTACTACTTTTGGGTAAGTACAAAGAATACAAAGGCTGCTCTGAAGTCTGTAGGTTGTATAAATATGATGTGTCTTTTAGCGGGAAGAGGCAGACTACGCTCGCAAGATGAGGAGCGACCGGGAGCGGGTAGCCGTTGAGCAGCAGAAGCTGCAGCAGAAGCGCCAGGAGGAGATGGTGCAGTATCAGAAAGAGCTGGAGCAGCAGCTCATGGAGAGGGAGCGCAGGAGACAGGAAGCGTATGAGGAATTCCTCAAAGAGAAGCTCATGGTGGACGAGATCGTCAGGAAGATTTACGAGGAGGATCAGACGTGAGTCGCTACTAATTCATAATCTCTTCATGGTTAGTTAAAAAAATACCTGCAAAAAACAATAGCAAGTGTCTCAGACAACAGCTTCCTTCTAAACGGGATGCAGAGGTAGCACAGGATGAGTGACTTTTTGAAATGTTTTCCTGAAAGGGAGCGGCAGCTGAAACTGGAGAAAGTCCGAGCCACTCAGCAGCATATCGAAGAGTTCAAGAGACAGCAGGCCGAGTGGAGGCGCATGGAGCGAGAAAGGATGGAGGCCGAGAACCGGCGCATCATGGAGTTTGCCATGCAGCAGCAGCACATGGAGAAGGACAGGATAGCCAAGCTCAAAGAGAGAGAAGAGGCGAAGGAGCATCTTCATAAATTGGTGAAGACTCTCGGCTTCTTAACTCTTTGGTGACGACGCCGGAGTGCATCTGTAACTAACGTCTCTGTCCTCTGCAGCTCTGCGTGAAGATTGAGGAGGAGCAGCAGCAGCGTGAAGAGATGGAGCGCGTTCGTCAGGAGCTTTATTTGGAAGAGCAAGAAGAGGCTAACAGGCAGAGAGAAATCGTAAGGAGCTTTACTCTGCCCAGCTTCCTTCCACAGGAAAAAGAGTGTGTTATGTTGCGATTTTGAATTGACTGTATGGTGTGAATGCTTGTCTGATTCTCTGTGTGACACTCGCTCTTACTCTTTTGTGTAACAGGAGGAGATGGAGAAGAAAATCAGACAGAGGCTGATGATGCAACAGACCTTCCAGGAGCAGCTGGCTTTCAAAGAGATGCGGAGGCAGGCTGAGAAAGAGGAAGAGGAGGCCTTCAGGAAGATGATGATGGCCAAGTTCGCAGAGGACGACCGTATAGAGCAGATGAACGCCCAGAAACGACGCATGAAGCAGCTTGAACACAAACGTGAGGTGGAGAAACTAATAGAGGACAGAAGACGACAGCAGGAGGCCGACATGGTGCAAATTACTCTCTTTGATCATTTTTTTTATCTTAATGTATACTTTTAATGATGTGCTTTGTGATATTTTGATTGCTCTTCCAGGAGCTGGAGGCTAAAGAGAGAGCGATTGAGGAGCAGAAAGAGGCATTGCGGAGACAGATCGTTGAAGAAGAGAGGCAGAGGCTTCTGAAGCGTCATGCGACACAACTCCTTGGATACTTGCCTAAGGTGTGAGGCGGTACACGAGTCACAAATAATTTTACGCAGCTTCAGATCAAACACATGTATGACCGCTTGTGTTTTGTTTCCAGGGCTTGCTGCGGGAGGATGACCTGGAACACTTAGACGAAGACTTCAGAAAACACTTTAAAACACGTCAGGCTGATGCGTTCTCTGATGATGGCTGGGAGGCCAACGATTAGATGCTTCTCCTCCAATCTGCCACTAGAGGGCAGTGTAGAGTTACAGAAGTATAGATACAAGGGACCGATTCAGGGACATATTTTTATTAAGAGGTGCTGACAGGCACTGAGTTAACATCATTCCAAACAGACGTGGCAACTCAGTCTGCCAATGTTTAACTGAAGAGACAAACCAAATCTACTTATCATTTTTTCTGACAATGTTCTGAGAGACAACTGAGGCCTACAACACAAAGAAGTATCCTAAAATAACAGTGACCACTGTTAAGCTTTTTAGCTTTTAAAAAATAGAAGTGGAGACATTCAGTGGTTATTACTTCCCCCAGTCTAGAGCCTTCATGAATTCTTCTTCTGTGAAGCTCAGCAGCTTAGCAGCTTCAAAATGCATCTGCACACACACAAAAAAAAACCCTTAAGATTAAAAACTAAGCACAGTATCCACTAACAGAGTAACATGATGACTCGTACCTTTTGCCTTTTGAGAATGTCGATTAGCTTCAGTTGTTTCTTGAAGGCCATGATGAGTTCAGCTTTCTGCTTTTTTAGCATTTTGTTTTCAGCCAGCAAATTTTCTTTACTCTGATGTTCCTCAGTTATTTTGTCCTTATTTATAAAAGAAGGCAAAAAGCAGAAATTAGTGCAGGCTCAGCAGGACCTCACCTTGTTTGTGCAATCGGAAGTTGTCAGAGCAGATATTTTAGTGTGCGGCTTAAAATTCAGTTCTATGTACATGTGAAAGTTCTTCAAAATAAGATGTTGGTGTGAGGGACATAATAGCATTACCTTAACTCATATTTTTTCTCTGTATCTTTAACTACACCTATGAATTCATGTCTATAAAAGTTTTTCTGCTATGCCTCTTTAATTAGAATAGCTGATATACAAATAAATATAAGACACTTTGTGGCTGTTGTGTCTCTATAACAAGATTTAATGATTACATATTGGAATTTTGTTTTTGTTATCGGTTTTAAACCTCTGTATTTTAAACAAATGTTTTATTTTGATGGTAGTGTTTATACCTGCAATGGAAGTCTGCTTTTTAATAGGACTGGACTGGAAAAAAAAAATCTGTCCTGGCATTTTTGATCCAGGCGGCCCAACATGACCACTCGAAAAAAACAAAAATCATTATATATCCTGCATACACATTATATATATATATATTCCATTTTACTTGATTATAGATATTGAAGCAGATAATATAAGACTATAAAACAATAATTAGACCCAAAACTAAAATCATAAACACTGATCTCAATCACTGTCAGAGCGACATTAGGGGCTTCTCTCTTTTCCCGTTTGTCTCTTACCCTGAACAAACAGCCCTTTTTATACCTACTGCTTCATTGAAATGGTCATTCAGATAGAAATGTACAGACACGCAAGTCATATAAGACCAACTCAGTGTAGTTGGTGACTTGCAGAGTACACATCACAAGTTTGCAGCATGCAAATGGCATGCAAAATTAAGAAGAGTTATAAAAAGCAAAGCTCTGGATAATTTCTTTGAGGACATAAAACAGCACAGCAATATGGATGACCCTCTTTCTGAGGAGGAGGATAATATAGATTATCAAGCAGAGGACAAAAACAGATCTGATGAGGTCGTCACAGGTGCGAACCTGCTCGTGTTTTGATTTGTTCATGCCATTGTCACTAAAAAAAGTCATCATGGCTATCACAGCCCTTGAAGGAAAAAAAGTCCACGGTGACATTTGGAATGACAGTGATGAGGAATACCTGAATGCTTATAATGGTGCCCTTCTTGCTGCAGTGTACAGATGAAGCAGCGAGACCAAGCATCGACAGGCAGAACTATTTTTCAGGCAACAATGTTGCTTCAGACCTTTATAGTCCTTAGATTTTACAGCAGACATACTAGAGCAACATCTGATATACTTGCTCCCATCAAGGATGTATAGGAGAGATGGGTGCAGCTCCTTCCACTGAGGTTCAACCCAGGGCCACAGGTGACCGCTAAAGAATATTTTGTTCCTTTCCATATAAAAGTGTTACTATAGGCAATAACACTTCTCAGTAATAGTAGGTAATATAACCTTTTTTTTCTAAATTCTCTTGAGGTTTGATTTACAATTTTTTTTAGATAGAAACAAAAGGTATGCTGAGGAGAGAAAGGACCTGAAAGGCCATGCCAAAAAAATTAAAACCAATATTGTCAGACATAAGGCAGCCTAACAAGGTAACTGATAGGCAACAAACACACTGGATGATTAACCCTTGGAGGGTCCTTAAAAAGACATCCACCTTTGTGCCTAAGGACAATAAATGTCCTTAAGACCCTCCAAGGGTTAAACACTGTTCTGAGGCTATTTTCTTTGGCTGATTTAAGACACGGGTCAAAACTGACCTGTTAACTTTAGAGATAGTTACAGAAGCTATCACAAGATGAAGGTTAAAGTAGCGTTATTCAGTACAGACACTGGAAAATCACCACTGTCACTCCATAGACCTGTACACAAAGCAAATTGGTAAGAGAGTTGTTTTATATTGAATTGAATTCATACAAATCCTCCCTTTATTATGCAGACTCAGAGCAGAGCCCTCAGATAAGATGAAGAGGTAAAAAATGTCAGCAGCCTCCACCTGTAAAACTATTACTGTCTTGGGCTGTTGTCTCATTGTTCCCTTTCTAGTGCATCTGCTGTTCATTTTATTAACACCAAAGCAGCTGAAACTGATTAACAACCCCCTCTGCTACTTAACTGACCATATCAATATCCCACAAGTTTAACTGACTTGATGCTGTACTCTGATTAAAAAGTATTCCTTTAATTTCTTTGACTAGTGTGTATTTCTGATATAAAGACAAACATAGAAAACACAGACATGTTTATACAGGAATCTTTGTTTTAATGCTGTTACCTTTTTCTCCTGTTTCATTTTGTTCAATTGAGTCTTCAGCCTCTCCACCTCCTCTAGAGCTCGGTTCAGGCGGACCTCTACCGTGCTGTGGACAGCTGCTGCTTGTTTGTGGGATCTATTCAGATTTTCTATCTCCTACACAGAGCACAAAAACAGGTGACACACAACAGCAGCTCAGATGAATTACGCTGTCCAGTTTTACTGCTTGTTTTAAAGAAATTGTTGCAGTAGTAATTTGCTCTGAGCTGTTGGCGACACACACCTTGCTCAAACCAGACACTTCCAGTTGAAGTCCATCACATTTTTTATTGGACTCTGCGGCTAAAGCTCGGTGCTTCTCGATTTGTGTCTGCTGAATGCTCACGGTCTTCTGCAGCCGGGCTCGATCCTCCTCCAGCTCCTTAATCTTTGCGCTAAGCTTTGTGTTTTCATCGTCCTGCAGAGACACAAGTTCAGACACTTCAGTCTGAGCAGTAGAAAAAACAATCCAGATACAATAATACATCCATGCTGTGTTAAACGATCTAAGGATCAGGACAAATAACCCTATATATTTTACCAAAGTAACTTTTGTTTCTCTAATGTAAGGCATCAGCAGCAACATTTCTGTTTATAGTTGTATATATAAATATTTACATTACCTTCTTGTAATATTCACATGAGATCTGGTCCAGTTCCTCTTGCATAATCCGGAGTTTTGCCTTCAGGACTCGTATTTGAGCTTCTGAAACTCCTTAAGCGACAACAATCTGATTTATACGCTTGTGAAAAAATCTATATAAGCATATGAAACTTATCACATGAATTAAATAATCTCAAAGCTCCAGTTTGGCCTTCATTTGGGATTCTCAAGGGGCAAAAATCATCTGACAGAAAAAAGCCTATTCGTGGAAAACTATACATGTTATTTAGTCATTGTTCCCACTGAATAAAAATGTGGTTTATTATTTTTTAAGTGAAATAAGCATTACCTGATCCTACATTGTCTCCAAAGTTAGGTATTTCATCCACAGCATTTTCATGAACTACAGCATTGTTCATTTTCTCCTCCATGCTGTGAATTGTCTTTGCCAAGAATAAATTAGCAGAATCTTCTACAGCTTCAAAATCATCCTCTGAGCTCCTGAAACAATCAAGCACAATTTCGTGAAAACCTGTAAACTGTGATTCCTCCTGGAGAATAAATCTCACAAAAGATTTATGAGCAGAAAGGCTTGAAATGGATTTAGAAATTATATACAAATAAAACTCACCCAGTTTTAAAGTGGGGATCTTTCACTTGTTTTCCACTCAGCATATTTTGTGATCTTGATGCAACAATTCTTTTGGTCGCCTCCTAAAAGAATTACACAAAAATACTGAAGTGACCTTAAAGAACTTACAGCACCTTGTTACCCCAACAGGACACTTCTAAGGTGACCCTGAGAGGTCAAAAACACTGCAACTTAAGAAAACACCAGCAAATAGAAAAATGTGCCACAAAAGCTAAAAAAGCAAATTCACAAAAGAAGTGTATCTGAAGAGACGATAAAGTAATGGAACAGCTGCAGAAGTGCTGGAAACCAAAACATCTGGAGGATTGCACTGAGACATACTTCAAAGAAATGGAGGATTATGTTTTGTGTCGTGGGGTTTCAACAAGATTCATATAATGCTGTCCATCGATGTTTGCTTTTAGCTTTTTACTGTTATCTTATCACTTCTGCTGCTGTTCTTTACTTGTTCATCCATGAAGTTACTGTGTGTTTGACCTCTCAGGGCCGCCGTACACTTCACTCACAGATTGCTTACTTGTTGTTTCCAAGGTATAAAAAAAATAGAAAAAAAAGAAAAAAAAGTGGAATGGGAGGCAGAGCTTTTAGTTATCAGGCCCCTCTCTTGTGGAACCAGCTCCCAGTTTGAGTCCAGCTGACAGTCTCTCTACTTTTGAGATTGGCCTTAAAACCTTACTTTTGAATAAAGCTAATTGGGCTGGCTCACGTGAACCTGAAGCCTCCCTATGCTAAGCTGTTAAGAGCTTTGGTTGAGGGGCGTTTTCTAAGATGCCCAAGCAGTTTTCTTCACTCCCCACTGGCTGCTCCTCCGTGAGGTCTATTCCTGCTAAAAGGGAGTTTTTCCTTACCACAGTAGACAAGTGCTGCTCATATGAGATCATCTGATTGATGGGGTTTCTCTTTAATAGTACTGGGCCTTTTTTCTTCTTTAAATACCAATATAAAAAAACCTTGTTTTCAACTTCTGCTAAAAAAAATAAAACTGAACAGAGCTGAAAACGTCCACAACAATAATACAAACTGCTGAGCAAAATGCCTGAGATACAGACCTTCACACCAGGCTGCTGCACAGCACATGTGTGAGTCTTTGTTATCCTGCAAGTGAAAAGTTAAACAGAGAGATGCAAATGTACATGAATATAAAAAAATATCTTTCTTTTCAAGGAGGTTTTGCTAAAATTATATATCCGAATGATCGGAGATAAGGAAATCAAACCTTTTACCTGGACGTCTCTTCTTCTTCAGTGTCTGTGAGCAGGACATTGGATAAAGGCTTTGAAAGAACTTCACTTTGTTCTCTCTAAAATAAACACAGAGTTTTGACTTTAAAGTAAGCATGCTCCCTTCTTAACTTCTTTCATCTGACTTTTTTAGTGCTACTGCGCTCACAAATTTTTTTTCTTCCAATTATTGAATGCAAACCTGTTAATAACTTACCATAAGTTGCTCAGCCTGTCTAACTAAATCTGCTGTTTTGGCTTCCAGCTCTGCATTAAGGAGTCTGTTGGAAATAAAATAATGAATAAGCAGATTTATATAAACAACTTTTAACAAGTTGAAATTTAGTACTGCAGGATTGTTGGTGATACAAGTGGGTCACTCTATCTGGAGTTACTTTTTTTTATTATTATAGGTAACCAGTACTGGTCAGTGCCCTAAAGAACTACTGATTAAACAAGTGCAAGAAATAGTCCACATATAACTTATTCTGACAGAAATGAGCAACTTAGACTAAAATGCAATGTTAAAATTATCAGAAGGGTTAGTGCAATTACTATATACAAAAATAAAGCAAGCAGGTGTGAGAACAACTCCTACTTATACTCTTCTTCTTTGGCTAAAAGTTCATCTGTGTGCTTCTTTGCCTGACCAGAAGCAGATTTTGACTGTGCCCTTAATTCAACTCTTTTGGACCTTTCAGCCTTACTGGTAGAGGATGGACGTTTCTTGACCTAAGCATCAACAAAAAATGACATAACAGGAGAGTTATCAACAGCTATGAAAAAAAAGTTTTCCTTTGACTTATTATTTTAACATAACTCAAATTTCAAGCTATTTTCTCAGCTTTGAGTTATTTTCTCAGAAGTTTCAGTTAGTGAGTCGAAATAATGTTTTATCAGTGGCACAAACAAGCATCCATACAAAACCCTTTGAAGGACAAATTTCACTTTCCATCTGATACAACAATACCAGCATTTATTTGTTAGATTTATACTCGTTAAGCTCTTATATTCTACTTTTTTCTATTTAACTATTTTCCACCTTTTGTACTTGTTTTTGCTAGTTTACCTGCTTTGTTCTGTACTTAGCTGTTCTAATTTCTTTTTATAAGTGCTGCATTATTTTATATTATCACTATCAGAGGTTATCCAGTTCACTAGAACATGGCTATGCCATATTATAAGGCTCTTTTTTGTAACTTTGATGTGCAACAGTAAGAATGAGACTGTGATGTTATGTTTTGGTGTTTTTTGTTTTGTTTTTTTGTATGTATTTTTTTGCTTTGTCAGTGCTCCTGTTGGCGGAAGCAGAAACGGTTGCCATAGTTACTTCAGTTAGTAAAACATTTTGGTGATGCACAACTAAAAAGCTCAGCTTAATGGTCTGAGAGACATTAACATGAAAAAGTAATGTTACAAACCTGCGAAATGAAGGGCTGGACCTTTTTATCAGCACTTCTTGCCGCCATCGTGTCGCAGACCGAAACGACGCGATAATGGTTGCATAGCAACAGCTGGTACACCGCGGGCACAGTACGGCAACCCATGAAAGACAATTACGGAGATTTTTAAACGATTACAGCAAGTCATTGTTTATCGACGTTGTGCTAAAATACTAAAAATAATGTTTAAAAAAGGGTACTCGGATAGTTGTTGAGTTATTTGTTATATAAAAAACATTTACTCACACTTAATATTCATTTTAATACACATAAAGGAAACCTAGTCATATGTTAACATTTTATTTCATGCAGACTCAATGTGATTACATCAGAGGGTTGAATGACAGAATACGGTCCGTGTCTTTGTAATAACTAAGTATAGAAGCAATATTTTGGCCCAGAGGCTTCCCTTGAAGACATAACTGGTTAGATAGCCACCAACCACACCTAACTCAAAAGTCATTCTGCACTCTGCAATGTCTTTTGCAGTGTTGTCAACTCTTCAGTAAGGATAATCGGTGTCCTAAAAGTCGCTAGAAGTAGCTAAGTGACGTCATCGCCCAATTTGCATAATTGGTCCTGCCTATGTAATTGTAACAGACGCTGTAGGAGAGAAATAACATCGTGGAAGAGACAGAGTGATTTTAAAAAAAACAGCCTAAAAGCATTTGAAATATATTTAGAACTACAAATTATTTTTTTCTTTTCTCTTGTTACTGTTTTCAATAATTCCAACCCTCCTCCTTTATCCGGACTTTGGACCGGCAAAAGTGATCAGAAATAGGCACTCTGGCGGAGTTACTTTTTTTGGTGTGTGTGTGTGTGTCTTTTTAAGTTGTATTAAACCTTGTCATCCACAAAAAGTAACAGTAAAAGAAGAACATTTTTAACCATTAACAATCAAAATGGACATAGCAAGCCTCACCAGACAGCTTCAGTCGAAATCGGATGTACAAGATGGAGTTATGGCTCTGCAAGGACATCCGATTTCTAAGTTTGCAATGATTGGGCTGATGTATTTCACTGCATTGATTTAAGAATCAATAGTTCAATAGTAAAAAAAAATTACAGTGTAAATGTAACAGCATTGTTTATACTTGTAACTTCAAAATAAAAAGCTTACAGTTGCAATTAACAGTAATGTATTACCCTGTAATTAATAATATTTTTATACATTTTACGCATTAACCCTCTGGTCTCTATCCTGGCCATTTGTGGCCACTTCTTTCTCTTTTTTTTTTGTTGACCATTTTTGCTGTGTTTATGCCAATGGAATGAAAGGGTCTAGTTTTTTTCAGCTTTAATAATTTTCAGCTTCTTAAATTCATCAAAAATATATACACTGAACATTGTTCCTCTTGCCTCGATCATGGAAACTTTTGGCCACCCGAAACCCATTATTATGAAATTTTAAAATTCCTTTTTATTGACAGTGCTAAATCATGCAATTTCATCATTTACCCATTTTTGGCCAACAACCAATTTCATGTAATATTCTTAGTTTCATATAGGGGCTTTTGATGACTTACTACACTGCAATGGACCAATAGAATGACACAGGTTTGATCTTAAGGATCTAATAGTTTGTACATGACATTACAATTTGCAAGATACACTGGAATATATTATCATCAAATATTACACAGGCTGCAGTGAATTTCTGTTGATGCAGGTTATTGACCTTTGAGTTTCCCAGTCAAACTTAGCTTTGAAGCACATGCTAAAAACACTTTTACTCTTGTACATTTCATAACAAGATACCATGGCCAAATTTTTAACTCTCCAAAAAAAATAAAAAAATAAAAAAATTCAAAGCTGCAGCTGTAGCACATACAGTAACAAACACTGCTAGTAAATGTGTCCTTTATGCAGGTGCAGAAAGTGCTACTGCTGTAAGTAAGCCTGACAGCTTCCAGATCACTTATTTTTCTAGAAAGATGGCAAGAAGGCCATTGCTGCTCATTTCTACAATCTCCCAGATGTCTTGGAATACAATGCCTTTTTCCCATGAAAACCACTTCACAGTAGGAGTCCTCTAAAACCTACAAATGAAGAGTGATCCTGGAAGAAATGGGGAGCACACTAGTGACCTCAACAATTGCAAGACAGCCTTGTCCCTGATGCTCAACTGAAAAAATTAGAAAGTTTCATCAATTATATGGTGAAAAAAATTAGACCTTTATCCCCTTTTTTCTGAAAGGTTACTGGTAAATGGCCTGCATTTGTATAGCGCTTTTCTAGTCCCTAAGGACCCCAAAGCGCTTCACACTACATTCAGTCATTCACCCCTTCACACACACATTCACACACTGGTGATGGTAATATATAATCTCCGTGGAATTTAAAGGATAAAAAATGAATTTAGATAAATGTCTGGTTTTGGTGACAAGGACTGGTGCTAATTTAAAGACTGAAGTTGGTCAAAGTAGAAAAATGTTTTAATATATCTAAATTTTATAGCATTTTGTGAACGTAAACAAAAGGTGGCCATTTTTGGCAACAAACAAGCTGAGAGGGAGTTTTGTCTATTTTGCTCTCCTTGCACAAAAATAACTGCATAATAATCAATGTGATGTTAATGACAGCTGGGATAGGCTCCAGCGCCCCTGTTATGCAGAAACTGACACTTTTTGCCACAAAAAAGCTGAAGGGATAGTGATTTTTTTGTTTTGTTTTAAAAACAGGATTGAAAAACACTTTATTTCTCAGCAGCATCAATAGTAACAAAAACACAATTTAGTTTTCACTCTCAAAGTCGATTGTTCTTATCTATTTTAAGTAGATTCTATATTTTTAAAACCTTTTATTCCAAAATATTGCAATACAGGATACGTTTTATTCAAACAAGAACTTTATTGAACAAACAATGAGTATAAAACATACAAGCAGATGAAGTATACAAGAGAATAGAACATGAATACAAATAAACAGGGTAAAAAAAATAAAATAGTTATATAAACACTAGGGGTGCAACGATACACAAAATTCATGGTTCGGTTCAATACTTTGGTGTCACAGTTTCGATATTTTTTTGATACAAAAAAATGTTCATGCCTTTTTAATTTGTCATTTATTAAAATTATAAAAATATATTTTAAATCAAAAGTACAGTTTTTAAATTTAATGTTGCTGAAACAACAAAATAATTTTAAAAAAGAATAAATCCATCCGATCGAGAAATCACTCATCTTTGGCAAAGAGAGTTTATTACAGAGAAATGGCTCTTTCCGAAATAAAAGCTACACTATACCCTTCTTCTGGGCTATATTCTCAGCAGCATATTAAACATATCAGGTCCCCATAAGGAGAATCATGTGCTAACAGCTGTCTAAATGACTCGGGTAAAGTTTGTAGCATGCGTGCTTGTTGTTTTTGCCTGCTTCCACTTGTCTTTGCACTAGGATGATGTCAGCGTAAATGTGCAGTCATATTCGTTGTGTTCCCACTAGTGCTGTCAGCGTTAATTTCGTTAAAATGACATTAACGCCATAACGCGGCAAATTTCCGTTAACGAGTTACCGCGGATTGCCCGTACATGGGGCTGGACGGAGTCAACACGTTAACAAGCTAAGTCAAAGGAGCTTGCAAAGAAAAGCGCCTGGACTTCTTTAAGTTGCTTGAAGACGTTTCACCTCTCATCCGAGAAGCTTCTTCAGTTCTAAGGTCAAATGGTGGAGAGTCCCAGATATAAACCTAGTGGGAGTGACCCCCCACAGAGGGACAAAAGGACCCCCTGATGATCCTCTAATCGCCTGAGCCAAGGTGTGAAACTGGGTGTGGGTCCCAATCAGCCAGAGTTTCGGGTGTGTTCATTGTGAAACCTGGCCCCACCTTATCATGCGAATTCCTGAGGTCAGATGGCCCAGGATGTGAGTGGGCGTTAAGGCGTCTGGGAAGGGATCTCAAAACTGGATTATAGATGGCAGAGAGTTGGTGTCGTAAACCCCCGCCTCTGTTCAAAGATGGTCGCTCACAGTGGACATAGATGGCTTCTTTCACTCCTCTTTCAAACCATCTGTCCTCTCTGTCCAAAATGTGAACATTGGCATCCTCGAAAGAGTGTCCTTTGTCCTTAAGATGCAGATGGACTGCTGAGTCTTGTCCTGTGGAGGTGGCTCTTCTGTGTTGTGCCATGCGCTTGTGAAGTGGCTGTTTGGTCTCTCCAATGTAGAGGTCTGAGCATTCCTCGCTGCACTGTACAGCATACACCACATTGTTAAGTTTGTGTTTTGGCGTTTTGTCTTTCGGGTGAACCAGTTTCAATAACCTGCTCAGACAGAAACTGGTTGTCCATAACATACGCCTGCCCATACCAGAACCCCACCGCCACCATGGGCCACTCGATCCACAACGTTGACATCAGCAAACTGCTCACCCACACGACGCCACACACGCTGTCTGCCATCTGCCCTAAACAGTAAAAACTGGGACTGTGAACAGAACGCCTCTTCAATGTGCCAAACGCCATCGAATGTGCGCGTTTGCCCACTCAAGTCGGTTACAACGACGAACTGCAGTCAGGTCCAGACCCCGATGAGGGTGACGAGCATGCAGATGAGCTTCCCTGAGACAGTTTCTGACAGTTTGTGCTGAAATTCTTTGGTTATGCCAACCGATTGTTGCTGCAGCTGTCCGGGTGGCTGGTCTCAGGCGATCCTGGAGGTGAACATGCTGGATGTGAAGGTCCTGGGCTGGTGTGGTTACATGTGGTCTGCAATTGTGAGGCCAGTTGGATGTACTGCCAAATTCTCTGAATCACCTTTGGAGACAGCTTATGGTAGAGAAATGAACATTCATTTCACGGGCAACAGCTCTGGTAGACAGTCCTGCAGTCAGCATGCCAATTGCACGCTCCCTCAAAGGTTGCGACATCTGTGGCATTGTGCTGTTTGATGAAACTGCACATTTCAGTTTCATCAAAAAACAGGCACACCTGTGCAATATTCATGCTGTCTAATCAGCCCCTTGATATGCCACACCTGTGCGGTGGGATGGATTATCTTGGCAAAGGAGAAGTGCTCACTAACACAGATGTAGACAGATTTGTGAACAATATTTGAGAGTCATGGGTCTTTTGTGTATGTAGAAAATTTTTCAGATGTTTGAGTTCATCTCATGAAAAATGGGAGCAAAAACAAAAGTGTTGCGTTCATATTTTTGTTCAGTGTAGTTAGGTTGCTTAATATTTCCACTAAGTACTCTTTAAAATACAAGAATAGGGAGAATGGTGTAGGTTTAAGTTTATTCGACTGATCAGTGTTGCTGAACTATGAAATATTTTGGGTGTAGTGTATTTTTTGCATACAGGTATAACAGAATAGCTTTATTTTTGTTTTGTTTTGTTTTTTTATAAACTTGAGTATGAACTTATACAAAATGCAGCAAAATATTTAAAAAAAATGTTTTATTGATTACAAAATGTGCTATATCAGATTTATATCTGTATCGGCAGATATCCAAATTTATGATATCGTATCAGTATCGGACATAAAAAAGTTATATGTGCCATCTCTATTCATTATAATAATAACATAGAAATGTAAATCACATGGACTTATTTTAGATCAGGGATACAGTGTGGGGATGACAAATTAACCTGACAAGCTTTTTGCAGCAGCAGCTCTCTACAGTTAAACCTTTTATCACCTTTTGTGACTAAGAGTTTTATGAGTTTGTGAGCACTCGCCTTGATTATTGTAATGCACTTTATGTCGGTATTAATCAGGTCTCAATATCATACTTACGAATGGTCCAGAATGCTGCTCTTCGTCTGCTGACAAGGACAAGCAAACATGAGCATATTACTCCTGTTTGTGCTTCTTCACATTCGTTGTCTGTCCATTTTAAATTTTATTGTTTGCTTTTAAAGTTTTAAGTGGCTTGGCTCCCACTGACTTGGCATACTTTGTACAAATACACAAAGGTCTCTCCGATGAGCTGAACAGTCACTCCTTGCTGTCCCCACATCAAAACTGGAACAAGGAAATGAGTTGTCACAACTTCAGGTTTTTAACACCTTTCAACACCTTATCTCCAGGGCACTTTAGGAGAAGTACCAGAGTTAGCTTCAAGTCAGTTTTAGCCAGCTGTTTTGTTCACTTTTTAATCTTTCTTATTTATTGTCCATTTTATTTCTAGTTTTCCATGTTTTACTGTTATATTAAACAAAAAGGAATATTAAATATGGCTTTGTATTTTATCTGTCTTTTAACTGAAAAGTAACTATGTTTTTTGTTACCTTTCTGTATATCAAGGTTCAAAGTCATTTACCCCTCCTAGAGCAAAATAAAATCTGTAGAGGATTTGTTATAATTCTTGTTTTTGATAATAATACTATCCTATTACAACTGCTACTGTTAATAAAGACAATAATGCTATAATAATAATGAAACTAGCACACATGTAAAGCAGGAGTGTGTTTATATAAATGCAGTCTGGCACGGTCAGTGATGTCTTCTGCTTACATTTTGTTTTTAATGCTGAGCCTCTCAATGCGCATGCGCCTGCCAGACAGCTACTACTCACCATGCACATGTAGAGCAATCATAACGTGCGGGGCAGGCGGAGCACACCGGAGGGACTAGCTAGTTGTTTTGCAGCTGTCAGGTTGCCTGTTTACTCTTGCCTTTATTTATATTCATGTGTTGGCCCGTGTTTGACAGCGGCTCGTAGTTCCGCTCCACAGGCGCCAGTACTGACCGGCAGTCCGGGCTCGACGCGAGCGATGTCGGAGGAGCGCAGGGTGGCAGCCACAACAACAACAGGGCGCGCTGCTGTCCCCCTAGCATCGCAACGTCCTCCGGTCCATGTTTAACCCTGCCGGGCGACTACACCTGTCCTCGCCTCCCTACCGGTCCACTCCCGTCCCACAGTGACCTCCAGTGATGGCTGATGAGGACCCCCAGCAGCAGCAGCCGCCGCCGGAGAGCGGGGCGGGGAGCCTGCCCGGCCTACTCCCCGGGCTGCAGGGCGCTGAGGCCAGCGCTCTGCAGCTCAGGATCAAGAACTCCATCTGGTGAGGAGATGTTTACTTCACACACTGTTGTGCTGTGCATACGCACAATTTGATGCTTAAAGGGAAACTCATCACAACATTTTTAAACTGCTCTTATCATGCTTGGACGCAGTCGCATCTTCACTGCTTAAATATAATAGTAAGTAAATAATAACAACCGTAGAAGTCCAGCATGTTAAATGTTAGACACATGCACGAGCTGCAGCGTGTGCTTGTGATAAAACAGCCGGATAAACCTGGTAGAGTAGACACTGTGCAAATGGAAAAATTAAATAACTCAAATAAAGCTTAAGGAACTTGTTTTATGCTTGAGTAACTAATTACTCGACTCCTTGAATAAAGGTATTTCTTTTTACATCCCACCACCGTGTTTATTCCAGTAAAAGTAGCTATATTTAACACAGGTATCACGAGGAAAATGCTCTAGAAATAGCAAAAGTAAAATTACTCTGTATGGCTGACATAATGGTCTCTGTCAGAGCAGCACATTGTATTCTAGTGATTATTGAGTTCTTATTACTCTTACGTGTATGGCAACTTTATTATCATTTTTATTTTGCATTTATTTGTTTTACGCTGTTCATTTATCTGAAGCGCTGTCTTATATTTTAGTTTTATATGTAAAATGGGACAGAAAACAGTGTACACTTAATCAGGAATTTGAAGACTGATTCCTAATGCAAGAGAGGAAGGAGTCATATTTCCCCAATATCTTTCTCTCTTTCTGTAATATACAGTGCTGTAAAAATGATGAAGTTGAATGATGAAGCTGATTTCAATTTCACCAGCAACACTGAGACCTGCTGAATCAAGAAATCAGTACAATAGAACCTGTCTAAAAAAAGTGAAGCAAGCCTAAAGCAACACATCATGCCACAATTTAAGAAAACAATCGAAAAACAAAGTTATTGACATCTATTAGTTTGGAAAGGGCTGAAAAGCCATTTTTAAGGCTTTGTGAACCACCTTAGAGTGATTATCCACAAATGGAGAAAACTTGGAAGAGTGATAAACTTTCTTAGGAGTGGTCAGCCTACGAAAATTACTCCAAGAGCATATCAACGACTCATCCAAGAGGTCATATTAGAACCCAGAATGACATATAAAGAACCGCAGGCCTTATTTGCCTCAGTTAAGTCAGAGTTCATGATTCAACAATAAGAAAGAGACTGGGAAAAAATGGCATCCATGAAAGAGTTCAAGGGAAAAAAACACTGCTGAACAAAAAGACAAAGGCTCACATTTGCCAAAAAAAAAAAAAAACAATCTTCATGATCCCCAAGACTTTTGGGAAAATATTCTGTGGACTGACAAGACAAAAGCTAAACTTTATTGTAAAGTTCAAGTCCTGTTACATCTGCCATAAAGTAGCATAAACACAGCATTTCATAAAAAGAACATCATACAAGGAGTCAAGTGGTGGTGGTAGTGTGATGGTCTGACTGCTTTGCTCTGGCTGGATGACTTTCTGTAATTGAAGGAACCATTAATTCTGCTCTCTACCAAAAAAATCAGTGGTACTTGGGTCAAGCAGCAGGACAACGATCCAAAACACACTAGCAAGTCCACTTCTGAATAGCTCAAAAAAACAAAATAATAAAAAATAAAGAAAAAATAATAACAAATCAAGAAGAGGCAAATCAAATTTATATTTTTAACCAGTTCTCAGTTTGAGAGTCTCTGGCAGACTGGAGCCTCTCTCAGCTGTCATACTGGTAGCCAGTTTGTCACAGCTCTAACACAGACAACCAGTCACACTCACACCTGCAGCCAATAGATTTGAATCCAGGACCTTCTTGCAGTGAGGCAACACTGCTAACCTCTAGGTTCTGCTAGTGAATCCTGAGAAAATACCAGCGCCTTTCTGTGTGGATTTTCCATGTTGTCCTTGTGCCTGTTTGGGTTCCAGCTTGCTCATTTAGAACTATTGATTCTAAATTGGTTATGGCTCGATAAGAGGCTTAATGTGAACAGAGTAAAGGAAAAGACTTGATTTCTTGTAAGGCACGTGTTCTTTTGTGTCTGCTACTTAAGGTCCTGTTCTGACCTTTTTTTCTGAATGAACTTAAGTTCTATCATTTAAATATCAGACAGCAAGAAAATGTCAAGGAGCTGAACAACCGGAAACACAGAAGTTCAGAGTTCAAATCTCTTCAGGAAATACCTCAATAGAAACTTCACGTCACTGTGCTGCTAACAGTTTATCAATAACATGTTAGGATCCTGAACGTTTGCCCAGCTCCATACAGGTTTAACCTTTGAGAGGAGTAGAGCATAAATATTGGCATTCACCTCAGTGACCTGCTTCTGGGTGGCTCTTGGTGAAGTGATACAGTCGTAGTCTGGGTCAACAAGTTCACCTGCAACATACCGTCACTCTGTCTGCACAGGAAGTCTGGACAATCAAAGCACTGATTTTCAAAACCCCACCTTTGATGTTCATGTTAGCTTAATCGAACTCATTTTAATCTGGATTGTTTACTTGCTAATTAAATAAAGAAATTATTAAACATAAATTTCCCCTAAACTGCAGTATGTTACAGGATCTTCTCTTACTGAAATAACTGAAAATAAAGTGCTGAAATGAGTTGCTGTACACCTACCTTTACCTGACATATTTTACCTTACTAAATAAAAGCAGACACAAATCTTTTTATATAACAAAACAAATGTCATGTACTTTCTTAATTTTATAGCTTCACCAGACAACAGGACATTGACCCTTTTATCTTTTTCACTCCTAACTGCTTTGATTGTTTGCTAATACCGAGGCTCTTACAGAGGATACTGACTTATGGCTGGCTTTGTATTGTGGATGGCTTTAGCTTTAGTTGCTTTTCATTTGTTTAAAATGTGCATGTTTACATGTGTCATTGGGTTTGTTGTTACAAACATTTTTGTTTCCCCATTGTGGTTTACTTTAGCAAACTTTTTACCTTACTCACTTCCATGGTAACAGCGTAGCATGTGGCTGTGAGCCACATGTCATTGTGCACATGTTGTGTATTCATAAAAATGAGTGGGCTCGTAATAAATCATATCGAAGGCTGACCAGCCGCTCACCGGTCCAGGCCGAGAACACTGGAAATCATCCAGTTTTGGTCCATAGTCGGTCAATTGGTACATCTCTAATCTACTCTAAAACTATACTATTTAACCCTTCATCCAACAACAAATTTCATCTTTCATCTCTAATTTCATTTCTTTTTTGTTCACTGTAATCTTGCCTTTTAAAATGCTAACTGTAGCAGCTAAATTGTTAGCCGTTTCATCTGTCCATAAATTGTTAGACCACTATGTAAGCCCTTCGTCCATTCAGTTAGTAGTAGCTACTACTCTATATAACAGCTATTCATTTAATCAGATTTCATTAATTTATCCCTAATATTTTGACAATTGTTATATTTCTTCTGTTAATCGACAATTTCAAATATTCATCCTGTAACTTCTAGTAGCTAAATGATTAGCTAGAATTATTGGCTGTCCATAAATAGTGGTTTACTAATTTAAATATTCATCCACTAAATTAGAAGTTACTATTAGAGTCACTAATTTTTGATTTAATTAAACTCGGTGACCAATTTTATGTATTTATCGCTTATGTTTTTGCTGTTTCTTTTGTCCTGTTTTAGGTATTCATTACTTATTAAAGTGATAGTTTTAGCAGTTACCGTAGCTGCTAAAAGCATATAAGCTAAACAACTGACAACCTTTTGTTAATGATAATTCGATATTCTTTTCTTTTCTTTGGTTAGGACTACTTTAATTAGCTGCTTTATCTATTTATTTATTTTAAAGACTTTTGTGATTTGTTTTTTTTCCTGCACCTTATCCACTAAAATTGATCCACTTTCACTGCTCCCTTGTCACATGGGGTTATCACAGCAGGTAGCTCTGCATGTTTGAGTTGACAGATGCTCTTACTGGCACAACCTCAAACTATGGAGCCACTCTGCACCATAGCCACTATGTTTAGTTTACTGTAACTGCTTCTGCTCCAACTTGTTTGTTTGAGGATTTTTAATTTTTATAAGTTGAACAAATTTTTCCATGAACCCCCCCTAACTTCTGTATAAGTACCTACTGGGGTACCTTTAGCCCTAATTAGGAATCACTGGTCTGGGGTTAGGTGTACATCTTGCTGGTTTATCAGCAACATTTGTTTGTCTTGTTTCAGTTCTTTATTTTCAAGGCTTAGGTCTTGTAGAAAGTTGCGTCAGGTGTCGTTCAGTTTATCTGCTAAGTCTGCCTCACAAACGGCTTACTGACGGTCTTTCAGCACTGGGAAATCCTCAGCCCCCTGGTAACAGTCAATTAAAGTGAACTGTTCTTGTCATGGCTTAGAGCGTCTCCTGATTCTGACCTGCCCAGCCCAAGTAATAGTCTTTAAATGTGACCTACCTTCTGCCCCACAGTCATTGACAGCATGCTGCCCTGTCTGTGGATTACACATGAAACCTGGACTTTATTCCTCAGTTTGGTTTTTCTGTCTGCAGGAGTGGACCTAAATAGGAGCGACTAATTGTGATCTTTCCCGCTATCAAAGTCTGTTTGATTGTATGTTAATTTTAGCTGTAGCCTGAGCATCATTCCAGTCACTCTTGGATTTTTGTAGTGATCTTTGATAGTTTTTAGCTGCAGCTCAGCAGTGGCTGTTTATGAGCCTCAATCAAATCTTACACTTCTTCCGGATTGACCTCAGGTTAAAACCTACATCATTAAAAGTCAATCAGGAAGAGAATTTCATGCTTCCGAGGCCTGTGTGAGATGCTAAGGCAAAAAATAGAAGTGACACATGATCATGGTGGGACACAGGGAAGCAGTTACATGTGTTAATATGTTATTTTTGATTAAGTTTTTAATTTAAGTTAGGCTTTCACTAAAATTTGCCAGAACTTTGTATTGTACTGGTAACCTTTCTGTTGAATATAGAATAGGAGTATGAGAATAAAACCTGTAAACACAGAAAAATATTTGGGAAAACTGTTGATAAAAAAGATCTTCTGTCCTAAACAATGTTCATGTCCCTGTTTCTTTTTACATATGACCACATGTGTTTGTGGTGGTGGGATACATGACCTGAGAGATCCTGAGGGGAGGGTCGTCTCATACCAAACATTCCTCTGCTTTATAAATAAATATACTTCAGACACAAGTGCTCATGTTACACCGGCTTCATGCTAATTTGTACTATGTCTCTGTTTTGCAGCAAATCTGTTCAATCAAAAGTGGAAAACATTCTGGTGAGTATTCCTGACATATTTGTGATCTGCAGATAACAACTTTAAGGAGATTTTTCATACTCTCTGTTCAGATATTGTCAGAAGATTATTAGTGTTCCCAATAGGTTGAGCAGAAAAAACATTCCTACCATCCATGTATAGTTTAAAAATAAAAATAGAAGATCCGTTGGTAGCAGTGTTAAGCATTAACCTCCTGAGAACCAGCCTATTCATTTATGGCTTGTGCAATGGACGTTTTTGGATGTTTTTGATCTATATATTTTGACTTATTTGAGCTACCCTAATAAGTCTTGTTGTGCTAAATAGAGGACATCCATTCCATTGATATATCATGCGTTTGGGTGGCCTCTTTTAGCTCCAAAGAGGAAGGAAATCAAAAAGTTCAATCGGAAGAATCTCTTTTCCTCAGTTCTCAGGAGGTTAAGGGTATATCGGAAGGCTGAAACATAGACTGTATAACAAAGATGGTTTCTTTGTCTTATAATATAGTCTGCATTGCATCTATGGGATGTGCAGTCACCTGCTAGTTAATGTGAATTAACGAACAAAGAAAATAATTTCACTACCAAAAACCAGAACACAGACTTCTTGGACAGACTTTATATTCTGTTTATAGCACAGTTAGAATATACAGTTCAGTGTCTAAAATTAGCAGAGGTGAGGCCTTGCTGACAGCTAGCAGCCACACCTCTAAGAATCCCAGTACATCCACCGCATTAGTTGCTTTGCACGCTAGCGGTGACGTCACCACAGCTTTGTTCCATGTACACCAGTGTTTAGGGCATGGGTACCTGCTGCAGTATTCTCCTGAACAATAGGTGTCTCCACTCACACAAAATTCCCACACCAGTGTGGGTATAGGAGGAGAGGAATTCAAAACTAGAAGGAAAGAAACTGGTGAGTTTTTTTTCCCCCTCCACAAAATGTAATCTTTCAAACTGTTGCTGCATCTCACATCCGCCATACGTCACTGTTCAACAGGGTGACAAGGGTAGGCATAATGGATTAACACAGTTTATAATTCAGTCCAATAACATAACCTTTTTAAGTCGTTAAAGACAAATGAACCAGAGCTGTTTCTTCTATAAACTTTAAATCTTTCCACATTTCTTTGTAGCTAGCCTCAAGTGCTCATTTTGATGTGTTGGGGTGGTTCACTTAATTTCTTGTTGATAAAACACTTTTGATTTAAGTGGGAAATTTCTATTCTAATGTGGCTGCTATGTGGTGTTCCACAAGGATCTTGTTGAAATCCCTTTTTATTTTCATTAAATTATATTCTGCAAATGTTTTTGCAGCTTAACACAGACAAGACAGTCTCTAATTATTGCTCTGGGGAGTATTTTCCCCCCGTATTAGACACACCTGGTTCCTTTCTGATCCACTGTGACCAAAATTGAGCCCAATAATCTATTCATTAGCTTTCAGTCTTTAACCTTTGATGCTCACATCAAGTCTTGGACCGGCTCTTGCTTTTTCTATTTAAGAAATATCGCTAAACTCAAGACTGTTGTCTCAAAAGTTAGATTAATCTTGTCCTGCTTAGAATATTATAATGCTCTGTTTTCTTGTCTGTTGTATTAATTGTGTCAGTTTGTCCAAAATGCTTTTGCAAGGCTTCTAACTCCTACTTGCGTTTTCTTATATTACCTCATTGTTAAAGTGTCTGCACTGGCCTCTTGTGAGGTTTAAGGATGAGTTTAAAATCTTCGTTCTTGCTTTTATGGTCTTACGAAGTGAGGCCCCCACTTATGTCATCAGTCTACTCCACCCCTATTCTCCAAACTTTACTCCCTTTCAGCTCTGGCACCCTTGCAAGAGGGTACAAGAGCAGGTAGCATCACATGTTTTAGTTTGCAGATTTTTCAAACTAGGGATCTCGTGCTTCTTAGGTGAATGTGTAAACTATTATACTATAAAAGGGTTGCACAACTACTCCCGAGGCCTACATGTTTATATATGTTTTATGCAACAATTTAGTAATCGTTTGTTTACACTGACACAGTGATCTGACTCTATAAATGCACTCTTAACAAGTCAGCATCAGCTCAGTGGATGGAGTATGAAACGGTGCGAATCAGTAAAGTGTCAGATTAATGTCTGAATATGATTTTTATTCTAGAGCCCCTTTAGCGTACATCAAAACAGGCACTATATAATTTATGCCACAATATTTGCTTTGTTGATTAATGGCCAGTCTTTTATTTTTCAGTGCAGTCTGACAGCAGTTTGTTAAACATTCACAATCCTTAAGCTCTTAAACAGAAAATATCAAACAGAAACTGAGAGTCCAAAACTGAAAACGCTGGGTTCAAAACCCACAACACCCATTATTTTTGTTGGGGGAGGGGAAATCCACATTTGGAGGTTGGAGGGGTTGGTGGTGAAGCTCACACTTCTACTATGCAGAGGGAAACAAGTTCAATACTTGGTGAGGATCAGGCATTACTATTCAATTTAATTTAATTTATAAATAAATATCTATATATCTAATTTATATTATATAAATAGAAATAGAATATATGTATTTATATTTGGTACGGTAATATAAGCAAGCACTTGGTGACGGTGGGAAGGAAAAACTCCCTTTTAACAGGAAAACCTCTGGCAGAACAGGCTGGGAGTGGGACAGCCGTCTCCTATGACTGCTTGGAGGTGAGGGGAGGAAGACAGGATTTCTACTACTGGGTTGGTTATGAAAGCTTTGTCAGTTGCCGTGGTGATGTAGCTTCACTTTGTCTTAATGACACACAGCAGGTGTTTCTGACACGAATGTGCTTCCTATTGAAATACATAGTTTCCTGTTGACTGTTGTGAAAAAAGGCATCAGTTTGTATCTGTGAACATGAACAAGTATATGCTTTTCATGATTGCTTGATGTTTTGTTATGGTCTGTTTAAGGATAAATTGATGAGGGCTGAAATAATTTATTTATTTATAATAAATGTCTTGGTTTGCTTGGAATAGAAGAGAGAGTTATTAATTTGAAGCATTGGTTTTGGTGAAAATCAATTCCAGTGAAAGCACGCTGTTGCTGTTCTTCAGTTACTGATGTAAAATTTACAGCACGTCCTGAGAGTGATGCTAAAATCAGTCCTGCTTAGGCTAAAATGCTGCTTATAGAGCTGTAGCTAACATATTCAATTACTGAGAGATGACATAACACTTTATTAGCGAGTGATGTTTTAACTTAACAGAAGACCCCGCTGTAATGTTTCAGCTTTAAAACGTTAACTGTGCAGCTGAGGCTTGTGCTTTTTTAAGATAAACAAAACAAATCTTTATATTAAGATTGCATCTTGGGTTAGTTTGTTATTTCCACTATGTAGTCTTCTTGAACTTGTAAGTCCTGAATTGTCAAAGAGCCTCTTTTCTCCTTTGACCTGCTCCCTGGCTTAAAGAATAGCACTGCATTCTGTTAATACCTCAAATGATCTGTAACAATTCAAAAAATGTATTTATTATGCTTTTCAGCCTTTAACCTAAGCTCTTGTTTGGGATTCATGGGATGCAACAGGTCTAAGTATGAGTGACTGAAGTGTAATGTGCAGAAAAAAAAAACCCACATGCAATGTCCGCGTGTAAGTATCAGTCTCAGGAGGTTAGAGAGCTTCAGCAGAGATGAGAGGTTGATTTTGTTGCCTTCAGACTGAAACTTTAACTGTTCCCCTGAAACCAGCTGCTGGCTCAGACTGATATGTAACAGACAGAAAAGAGAGCGCTATCAGTGCCATCTGGATGCATGCAGTGGGTGGCCAGGCAGCTCAGCCATGGCTCTGTCATTGTTTCAGTGTTTACTGGAAAGACTGAAGATTTTTCTTGTTGTAAGGATGCTTTGCTTGTTCTGTTTGTTGTCTAAATCGTATTTCAATTCATGCTTAATGCAGACATTTCTATCTGTATAAAAGTGTAAGTAAGAGGAAATCAAGTATGGTTATAGGAGAGGGGTGACACGCAAAGGCTAATGGACTAATAATTAGACATAATATTGTTTTAATAATAATACAAATATTTATTCGTTCAAATAAATATTTGTTCAAAATAAACATAAAATAATATTATGATGATATTTTGAACAAATAAATATTTTCTAGTCTCACCATCTCAAACAATATTTCACATTTTTCTTTTTCTTATGTTGTAATGATTTTATGTTTTATTGATGAGTCCGGCAAAATAAGAACTACGTTATTAGATATTTTAAAATTAAAATAATGACAGAGTAGTTAGTAATGAAAAATAACAGATGAAATGTTGAACTTGTAAATAATGTCCCTTATGAACTATCCTAGTCCTGCTTTCATTAATGCATGTGCTGCAGGTGTGACCGACCTGCTTGTTTAACCATCTTTGACTTTTTGTTTCTACAGCAAGATGTCGAGAAGTTCTCAGACATCGAAAAACTCTACCTCTACCTCAAGTTGCCTTCTGGTCCGAGCAGCAGTGTCGATAAAAGGTGAGGATATACTTGTTTCTAAATGTTTTTATAGAAAACTGGACAAAGGGATAATGCTTACAAGCTTATTGAAACAAAAATGCCTCGATTAGCGTTGGTGTCATTTATCAGGCCTGAGGTGACAGTAAGCACTGCATTGTTTGTCTTCACAAACATCACTGACCCACATCTTTGTGCAGTGACCAGAGCGCCCTGTCATCGAGTCGCACGCAGCAGATGCACGCATTCACCTGGATCCGAAATCATTTAGAGGAGTACCCCGAGACCTCGCTCCCCAAGCAGGAAGTCTACGACGAATACAAGTAGGTGTAAAACAGAAAGGCGGAGTTTAGTTTCACTGCATAAACCCAGTTTTCTTGGAGAAATAAAGTCATTGTTGACGTTCACCTTTTGCATAGATAGCTGCTTCCAATGTTTGAGCCTCTTTCTCCTCCAGTTTACTGCAGGCAGAAGCATCAGTATAAATAGATGCTGCAGGCATGAGAATCACAGAGCCGCATGTGTCGGTAATATTAGAATGGAAAGTCTGAGACAGCCATTGAAATGTTCTGACGCTGTTATACAACTGTCTTTTTAACTCAGCTAGAACAAAAATACAGCGTCCTCCAGAAATATTGGCGCCTTCAGTGCAGACAGGTCAAAAGGCTTTAAACAGACCTAACGTGCTTCATGTTTTTCACAGTCAAACAAGCACATAGGACACAGTCACTGTGTAACTTTGGTGCTCCACCACTGCTCAGGTCTTCATTAGCTAGCTGTTTTAGCAGATGCAGATGTTTCTACTCAGAATAAATGATATGAAATAAAGGTCAGCTGTACCTGCTTATCGAACAGCAAGATGTTAAACTTTAAGTGATTGAGTGGGGTCATATGTGCCATTGACATGTTTTATTTTTCATTAAAAAAATTCTGACTACCATGAATCTGTCTGCTTTTACAACAGGCACATCGGTCTAGCAAAGATAATCAAAAGTTGTGTCATTTATGATCCTGAAAATATATGTATGGGTTTCTTTTGGCATCTTAGGTTATGATTTTTTTTGTAATTTTCCACTTCTACTCATCACATTGTTCTGAAGTAAACCACGGCTAACAGACCTTAAACATGAGAGAGATTCAGACAAGCTTGCTGCTTTCAGGGTTTTGAAGACGTTGCTAGCTCAGTTACCTATATACTATATATATTACTACTATACTTGTCAAGAAAAGAAAGGCAGCTTTATGTCATGAAATAAGTTGTGTTTAATAAGTGTTTTAAATCCTTTGCTATACCTGAAAAATGGCACATGCCTTTCACCATCAGGAACATAGTCAGACACTTCCTTGGGAAGCATTTAGTCCTGATATTTCAACATCTGTGTAACTGTGCTAAACCTCCTCTTTGCTAAAAAAAAATATTAAAATCTCTTAAATTAATCCTGCAAGATTCACAGCTACAAGTAAACAAAAGGTGAACATTTTATTAATTTCAGAAGTCCAGAAAAGTCTAACAGTCCAGAAACAAAGGAGGCAACAGAATTCGAAAACCAGCAGGGAGCTCACAAAGAAGACAAACAGACAATCATTTCGTCGCTAGTTGCTAACTCGTACAGAACTTTGAACATCTATTGTGTCTATCGCACAAAAGCATACATGGCTACAGAAAGTTTTTAGCTCAGACTTGAAAGTCTGCTTGTTGGTTGGCTCGGGTCAAGGTCGATCACATTCACACCATAAACAAAGTGCTCTGGAGTTCATTTTGGAACCACATCGAGACCACCCCCTCCATAGGGTCTCGGTACAGTTGTTTAGGTCCCCACCCTGGTTAGTGTGTTCACATCTGCACCCAGAGACAATGACAGCCTGGCTATGATGCTGACCTGCACTGTGTTCCTAATTAAATAAAATGAATTGTATTAATTCTGTTTCTGTGTTTCAGGAGCTTCTGTGACAATCTTAACTACCACCCACTAAGTGCTGCAGACTTTGGGAAGATGATGAAAAATGTATTCCCGAACATGAAGGCGCGTCGGCTCGGCATGAGGGGAAAATCAAAATATCCTTTACTGGAAAGGAGTGTAGCAGTCTGGCCTCTGTCTCTGGTCACAGACCATCTGCTGCTGCAGTTCATAAGCTCGCTAAATATAGACGTGAAATGAAATAAAGCCCCCCTCTGCCTTCGAAGCAGAAGCATAATAATGCAGAGACCCTCAGGGGAGTCACTGTGATCTTGACCTTCACATAACATTGTGATTTTATTTTTTATATTTTTTCTGTTTAGCTCATGACGTCTAATGGAACATCTTGGTTTATTGTCATGACCTTTATCTGCATTATAGTCTTATTAACTTTCAGGTAAACTGGTCTGCTTAGAACTCAGCTCCTCACGTCAGTCCTTATCTACATAATCTACAAAAACTAATTCTGTGCCAATGTTTGAAAAATGTGAAATTGTTTTAAATTAGAAATTGAAACCGTTAAAATCATCCTACAGACTAATTTTAAATGCAGTGGCTCGCTATGTTGTCACTGAATCCTGTGAAACGAGCAGCTTTGTCATAATGTGTTGAAAGACAGGATCCAAATGCAGACTCCAAGTCCAAACATAAAAAACAAAACAAAAGGTGTGACTGAGACTTTAAATAAGCAGAAGGTAACAGAAGTGGGAGCAGGAGGGAAGCTAAACACAGCTGAAAACAATCAAGGTAATGTACAATGAAGTAAAACTAAATACAATACACAAAAGACCACTAACTATCAAAAGTCAACTACCAAAACAGGAAGTGAGAATTGTAAGTAGACGAGGAAATTGACAATCTTAAACTTGACATGGGGGAAAGACACTTAAGTGAGGCAAAAAGAAAACTAACAAACTGATACCAGCACCAAATTCAAGTAAGCACTAAATGCTAAAAATCTAAGATAAAATGTAAATAATTAACAAACTAAGAACCAAATATTGGATATGTAATGATATAAAATATTTTAAAGTGTATAAACTGAAAAAAAAAACTAGTTCAAAATCCAGGACTATAACATACTTACGTTTACTTTATGCTTAATTTTTTTGTAGTTAGTTTTAAATTAAACTCTAAAAAGGGTGGTGGGCATTTTTTCATACATCTTGTAGAGAATTGTTTCTATTAAGGGTATTGATTAATGGCATGAAAATTTTAATTTAATATTATACAAACTGTCTGAGAAAAAGTAATAAAACATATTAAAATAGGTCAAAAAAGACTGAGAACAAGAATAATATTCAATATGATTCCAATGGAATTATCATAAAAATTTAGAAGTTAAAAGAATAAGATGAAGTTAAACCAGGAATGTCAGAATCACAAAATCTATATATACTAAAGTTTTTTAACACTAGCATCCCCAGGCTTCTACCTTTCTACCTATAAAACCCGAGAGCAGCCAAATGGCTGGTAGGCTTTTAGCTAAGCTTTAGCTTCAGCCAAGTGGAAGCTAAATTGGCTAGTCATTCATATGTATATTAGGTCGTTACCTGGGAATTCTGGAGGGAGGGGAGTGGGGGTGTGTGATTGAGGGCGTGGGGGAGCTGCTAAAAGCTGTGCACTTCCTTTTGTGTTTCATCTTGATGCATTCTCAATCATCCAGGGAAATAAATCTCCAAAAGTCACCAACTTGGAGTGTTTCAGTTTGCCATCTTAGGGAGAAATCAACACACATGGGTGTATGTCCTTTGTTGCTGAGATTTATTGATAAAAACAGTACAAAAAACCAACCATTTGTACACATATTTACAAATAATAATAAAAAGTGAGTGAGTACATTTCAACATTTTCAGCAATCACTCACAATCCTGGCACTGCCATGGTATCTGTAGTCTGCATTTACCACATGTGTATCTGTTGCAGTGAACACATCGCACAGTGGCATGATTGTTCTTGCATTTGTGTGTTTGTGTCCCAAACTTGTCAGGTTTACTTGCAATATACTGCAGGAAACAGCACCGAGTCTTTGATGGGAAAAGCTGTTCATCAACGGTGATATGTAGACCAGGGTTGTAGCACGTGATGCAGTTGGTGACAAATGATCCCCACACACTGGAAATTGCAGCGAACTTTGCTCGATCACTGCGGGTGGACTTGTCATCAAAGCGTAGGTGTTGCATGATGTCTTGGAAGCGGTTTCGTGCCATAGTTCCAATTATCTGTGGGTTTCCCAGGTTTGCTGACCAGCAGTCATTTAGAGATGGAACCCTGGTAACCCCCCGCAAGATGCATGGCCAGACTAGACTGTCAAAAGATACATGCGAAAAATAAAAAGTAATATTAACTGGCACCATAGAAAAATCGTGAACTGGTTCTTGTAGAAAACCGGTACCCAGCATCCAATTTTTTGAATTTGCTAGTCTGCTTGTTTATCCATCCGATTTCAGGTTGTGTGCCAGAGGAGGGAAATGGCATTGCAGTATATAGTGTGGATATGGACATAACTTTTATTTTTATTGCACAACACCGCGATGGTAAAGTGGAGGAATTAATTTTTCTTGGTGTAATTAACATACTGCATTACTTTTAGGGAAACGCATTCAGTGTAATGTGTGTAATAATTACTTTTTCTGAGTAGAGATCCGAACACTGATCACAACAAACATGCAACAACATTGTATCAATGTAATGTCTTTCGTATGCAGCTTAGCAATGGTGGTCATTGTCAAAGTGAATCAATGAGGAATCGAATCAGTAAGTGATATCAATAATAGAATCAGAATTACTAAATTCTTATCCATTCCCATTCCTTGTTCACAGTACTCAAATGGACTCCACAGTCACCAGATCTCAATCCAGTAGAGCACCTTAGATGGGAAATGTGCATCATGGATATTCGCTGACAAATCTACTGCAACTGTGTAATGCTATCATGTCAAGGTCTAAGGAATCTTTCCATCATCTTGCTGAAAATTAAGGCAGTTCTGAAGGCACAAAGCCCGTAAATATGTGTACAAATGGTTGGTTTTTTGTACTGTTTTTATCAATAAATCTCAGCAACAAAGGACCTACACCCATGTGTGTTGATTTCTCCCTAAGATGGCAAACTGAAACACTCCAAGTTGGTGACTTTTGGAGATTTATTTCCCTGGATGATTGAGAATGCATCAAGATGAAACACAAAAGGAAGTGCACAGCTTTTAGCAGCTCCCCCACGCCCTCAATCACACACCCCCACTCCCCTCCCTCCAGAATTCCCAGGTAACGACCTAATATACATATGAATGACTAGCCAATTTAGCTTCCACTTGGCTGAAGCTAAAGCTTAGCTAAAAGCCATTTGGCTGCTCTCCGGGTTTTCCTGGAAAGTGGATTGGTCGTCGTGGGCCAGTTGAATGGCCCCCAAGGTCTCCCGATCTGACCCCCTTAGACTTTTATCTTTGGGGTCATCTGAAGGCAATTGTCTATGGTGTGAAGAAGGAGTTTGCCCCCTCACATATACTAATGTGCCAGGACTTTAATATCACCAACCATTCCCATGTTAGTACGGTGTGTCCATATAAATGGCCCACCCTGTATTGTTCATCTTTGTTTGAATTGGTGACACTGATGCTTGGTTCCCACATACAGTATTTAATTTCTTGACTACAATTATTACCTGACTGGACAAACATGAATATAACGTATAACTTCGCTGACTCTTGGAGGCGTACGATGGCATACCAATAATTCTAGTTATTTGTTCTAGTAACGGCAAAGCTTTCAGCTACAATTAAACAAAGCCTGAGTGTAGTATGAGACATTAAAGTCATCAAAGAGTGTTACTTAAAAGTATAAATCAAGCTTCATCAGAACTGAATCTTTAACAAAAAACATCTGTCCCAGCCAGTGAATACTATAAATACTTTTTTCTGCTGTTTTGCACTGGTCTACTCATCATATATTATCATCGTTTAGAGTAGCAGAGCCAAATGCAGGTGGCTGCAGGCAGAGGATTCAAACAAAAAGTAAGCTCTTTATTTCCAAAAGAAGCATAATCCAAGGAGAAAATCCAGAAAACATAGGGATCAAGAAACAAGAGAATTTGCAAAGAACAAAGGAAAGACACTCAGAGGGTAATTAGGGGAAGTGAAAACAGGAAGGTGACAAGAAAAGGCTGAAAGTAATTAGGATTAATTAACAAAGTAAAACAGGAAATAACTGAACACACAGACAGGATACAGAAAAGCTGTGGACAAACCAAAACACCAGGTCCCTGTACTGCAAAGCCAAATCAACATACCCAAAGTATCCGTTATCTGGATTCGCTTTACCCAACATCATCAAAGGAGCTTGCAAAGAAAAGCGTCTGGACTTCTTTAAGTTACTTGAAGACGTTTCACCTCTCATCCGAGAAGCTTCTTCAGTTCTAAGGTCAAATGGTGGAGAGTCCCAGATATAAACCTAGTGGGAGTGACCCCCCACAGAGGGACAAAAGGACCCCCTGATGATCCTCTAATCGCCTGAGCCAAGGTGTGAAACTGGGCGTGGGTCCCAATCAGCCAGAGTTTCGGGTGAGTTCATTGTGAAACCTGGCCCCACCTTATCATGCGAATTCCTGAGGTCAGATGGCCCAGGATGTGAGTGGGCGTTAAGGCGTCTGGGAAGGGATCTCAAAACTGGATTATAGATGGCAGAGAGTTGGTGTCGTAAACCACCGCCTCTGTTCAAAGATGGTCGCTCACAGTGGACATAGATGGCTTCTTTCACTCCTCTTTCAAACCATCTGTCCTCTCTGTCCAAAATGTGAACATTGGCATCCTCGAAAGAGTGTCCTTTATCCTTAAGATGCAGATGGACTGCTGAGTCTTGTCCTGTGGAGGTGGCTCTTCTGTGTTGTGCCATGCGCTTGTGAAGTGGCTGTTTGGTCTCTCCAATGTAGAGGTCTGGGCATTCCTCGCTGCACTGTACAGCATACACCACATTGTTAAGTCTCTGTTTTGGCGTTTTGTCTTTCGGGTGAACCAGTTTCTGTCTGAGCGTGTTGCTGGATCTGAAATACACTGGGATGTCATGCTTGGAGAAAACTCTCCTGAGTTTCTCTGATACGCCGGCTACATAGGGGATGACAATGTTGTTGCGTCTGTCCTTCTTATCCTCCCTCGCTGGTGTCTGGTCTTCTTTTCTGTGCCTCTTTGCTCACTTTAAGAACGCCCATTTAGGATAGCCGCACGTTTTGAGTGCTTCCTTTACATGTGCGTGTTCCTTCTTTTTTCCTTCAGGCTTAGAGGGAACATGTTCTGCCCGGTGGTGTAGGGTCCTGATTACTCCAAGTTTGTGTTCCAGAGGGTGATGGGAGTCGAACAGGAGGTACTGGTCCGTGTGTGTGGGCTTCCGGTAAACTTCGATGTTGAGGTTGCCGTTCTCTTCAATGTGCACAGCGCAGTCCAGGAAAGGCAAACAGTTGTCCTGAACAAAACCTCTTCTAAGATTGGAGAGGGTAGAAGGATTTCCAGTACCTGCAGGGTCTGGCTGATCTTTACAAGTTTGTGGACAAGGCTCAGCGGGCCCAACACTCTAAAGCAGGGGTCACCAACCTTTTTGAAAGTGAGAGCTACTTCTTGGGTACCGATTAATGTGAAGGGCTACCAGTTTGACACACACTTCTCAAATAACAAATTTCCTCAGTTTAACTTAATTATGTGTTATCATTAATAATTAATGATATTCATCTATGTACGGACACTAATTATGTTAATTATTTTTCACCATAATTATAAAGAATGCAAGTAGGAAACAAGGTAGGAAACATAAATATCAATATGCAATGCTTTATTTCTATATATCTCTGCAAGTATTTACATTTTGAAGTGATCACTTCTACAACATTTTCACTTACCACTAACAAATTTTAACAAATCATGCACTGTTACATACATTATTTTTGTATGTATGTAACATACAAAAAATCAACTTTCAAATTTTACAGAACTTTTCACCAAATTGGCAGCATTTTAAAGCAAATTGTCACATGTTACACTTAACAAACACATTTGTTTTTCAATAATTAAATTCAACTTTGACATGACACTGTAATGTTGCCACCGAGAACATCTAATATGGCTTTCTTTGTCTGTTAGTGGGAAACCTGGCATTGCATGCTGTTCACCAGTGTGTTGTAATCTGGGGTATAACTTGACACTGCAACTCTGAGTGAGTCTTGCAGATGTGCATCGAAGAGTTCTGTGTTTGTTCTTGATGAAGTTCATGTCAGAAAAGGCTGATTCACAAAGATAGGTTGAACCAAACAGGCAACCTTCATAGCTGCTGTGCATACACCACTGTACTTTTCTGTGTCAACAAGGCACCAAAAGTTTGGTGCACCCAGATAGGCTTTGAGGTGGACGTCATTTTGCAATGTTACAATTTCGATTTCCACCTGTCCAGCATCCAAGCTGAACATTGAACTTAGTTGCTCAGCAATGCATGTTGTGTCCACATTCATGAAAGGATTGGAAACAAATGAGACACATGGCTCAAGCTGATCAAGGTCACAAAACCTGTTCTCAAACTCTTGACCAAGTCGGTTTATGACTTGAGTGTACTTTTCTGCAACTTTGTCAAAAGTCTCAGATGCAGAAGCATTGTCTTTCAGCACCATCTGCACAGAGGGAAAGTGCAGCACCTTTTTTCTCTGTAAATGCACAGAGAAAATGTTCATCTGGGCTTTAAATCCATTTAAAGCACTTATCATGTCAGCAACAGTCTTACCTTTGCCTTGCAGCTCACAGTTCAAATGGTTCAGTTTCCCAGTAATGTCTGTTAAAAACGCAAGGTCAAGTGTCCACTCAGTGTCCTCCAGCAGAGATGTGTCTTCCCCTTTGGATTGCATGAACTCCTTGATTTCACCCAAAAGTGACAAAAAACGAAGCAAAATCCGTCCCCTGCTGAGCCATCGGATTTCCGTATGTAGTAGCAGGTCACCATATTCAGCTGACAGCTCCTCCAATAGCACCTTGAATGTTCTGTGCTGTTTAGCTCTGGAGCGGATGCTGTTTATGATCTTCACGACGGGAGTCATGACGTGCTCGAAGCCGATCACCTTTGCGCATAACGCCTGCTGGTGAATGATGCAGTGGTAATGCATGAAGTTCGGGAACTCTGTGTCACCTTTACAGTGAGCGATGAATCCCGTATGTCGGCCGATCATAGCAGGAGCCCCGTCGGTAGTCACTGATACCAGCTTTTCCAACGGTGCCTTTTTCTTCGCGAAAAACTCCTTCACCGCGTTATAGATGTCAACTCCCTTCGTAGTTGTCTTTAGCGGCAGTAGTGTCAGAAGTTCTTCTTTTGTGGAGAAACCATCAAATACCATCCGGATAAAGACCATCAGCTGTGCTGTACTGCTGCTGTCGACGGACTCGTCACACTGGATGCTAAACCAACTGCACTTTGCCAGATCCTGATCCAACCGATCGGCCAAGTTCCCGGACATAGCCGACACTCTTCTAACAATTGTAGTTGCCCCCAGCTGGACATCAGAGAGAGTGGAGATTACATCGTTTCCATATTTCTCGTCTTTAAGCACAGTTTTTGCAATTATCATCATTGCTTCTTTGAAAACCTCCCCGTCTAAAAATGCCTTCTTTTTCTTAATCATGAAATGTGTAGCTCTAAATGAGGCTTCGGTTGCTTTTTGAGAGTTTTTCACCGGTCTCGTGAAAAAAGACTGCTGTTTGCTCAAACTTGCCTTTAATTCGCGGGCCTTTTCCGCTCGCAGTGTGCTGCCCTTTGGGTAGTTAGCATGGTAGCTTGTGTGACACGTTTGGAAATGTCTCTCCACGTTGTGCCGCTTTGCCGTTGCCACAGTTGCCCCGCAAATGAGACACACGCATGAATCTTTCACAGTGGTAAAAAAGAACTCTTCCTCCCATTCACTGTGAAAATTATATGTTTTTTTCCTTTTTTCCGCCATGTTTTCCTCATCTCCTCACCTTTGCCTTTGCTGGTCTTCACGGCAACTGTTTCCGTGGAGACCAGCTAGCACTAACTATTAGATCATGATCTAATATTTAATAATAAACTTTTTTTTTATGTATTATCTCTAACAAATTAACACCAATGCAATTGTGATTAAAAAAAATAGCAAGAAAAAATAAAAATAGATGCAGCTTACTAGTAAGTTGTTATGGTGAGCTATTTTTAGAACAGGCCCGCGGGCGACTCATGTGGTCCTTGCGGGCGACCTGGTGCCCGCGGGCACCGTGTTGGTGACCCCTGCTCTAAAGGAAAAGAAAGACAACGCAGGAAATTTCACACCTTGCTTTCAAAAACACACACTCCTCATCCTGAACCTACACAACCCAGAGAAGAAAACACACCTGATGCCAGTCAGGAGAAATGGGTTAAGAACTTTTCAGACAGGATTCTCACTGAACCTGAAAAGAGAGTATTAGCCAAAGGACTCAATTTTGCCATTTCTCCACAACAGTTGCCCATAGTGGACCTCATCACAGCCACAGAATCTGCCATACGGATTAATAAATTATCACAGACAGAAGCAGAGCAAATCAGGATGAAAGTCTCAGCCACGCTCTCCAGTGCCAAAGTCCCTCCATCCAACCTCACAATACAGGAAAAGAAGGCCGTCGCTTCCCTGAGCAAAGACCACAACATCACTGTTTTACCAGCTGATAAGGGAAGATGCACCGTGGTCCTAAACACTACAGATTACCATACAAAGATCACTACTCTCCTCAGTGACAACAATACCTACGAAGCCTTAAAGCGAGACCCCACAAGCAGCTACAAAAAGAAAGTTATAGCTTGCCTTCAAGACTTTGAAAAGGACAAAATTATTGACCGCCTTACATATCACCGCCTTTACCCAGGGGATGCCATACCCTGCATTTACAGACTTCCTAAAATCCACAAGGAAGCTGTCCCACTCAGACCCATAGTCAGTAGCATAAACTCAGCCACTTACAACATTGCTAAACACCTTGCTACCATCCTCGCGCCTCTCGTGGGGAACACCCCACACCTCATCAAGAACTCCACCGACTTCACCGACAAGGTCCAGAAACTTACCCTGGATCCAGATGAAACCATGGTGTCCTTTGATGTAGTCTCTCTCTTCACTTGCATACCCACCATGGAGGCCGTGGAGACTGTCAGAAAACGACTACAAGAAGACAGCTCCTTGGAGGACAGGACCAACTTCACACCCGATCAGATCTGCACACTGTTAGACCTCTGCCTCACCACTACATATTTCAAGTACAACGAAGGCTTTTACAGACAAAAACATGGCTGTGCCATGGGCTCCCCCGTGTCACCTATTGTAGCCAACCTTTACATGGAGGAAGTGGAAAGGAAGGCTCTTGGCTCTTTCAAAGGAAGAGTACCCAGCCACTGGTACAGATATGTGGACGACACCTGGGTCAAAATCAAGACACAAGAAGTGGAATCCTTCACTGCGCACATCAACGCTGTGGATAAAAACATCAAGTTCACCAGGGAAGACACAAAGGACAACTGTTTGCCTTTCCTGGACTGCGCTGTGCACATTGAAGAGAACGGCAAACTCAACATCGAAGTTTACCAGAAGCCCACACACACGGACCAGTACCTCCTCTTTGACTCCCATCACCCTCTGGAACACAAACTTGGAGTAATCAGGACCCTACACCACCGGGCAGAACATGTTCCCTCTAAGCCTGAAGGAAAAAAGAAGGAACACACACATGTAAAGGAAGCACTCAAAACGTGCGGCTATCCTAAATGGGCGTTCTTAAAGTGAGCAAAGAGGCACAGAAAAGAAGACCAGACACCAGCGAGGGAGGATAAGAAGGACAGACGCAACAACATTGTCATCCCCTATGTAGCCGGCGTATCAGAGAAACTCAGGAGAGTTTTCTCCAAGCATGACATCCCAGTGTATTTCAGACCCAGCAACACGCTCAGACAGAAACTGGTTCACCCGAAAGACAAAACGCCAAAACAGAGACTTAACAATGTGGTGTATGCTGTACAGTGCAGCGAGGAATGCTCAGACCTCTACATTGGAGAGACCAAACAGCCACTTCACAAGCGCATGGCACAACACAGAAGAGCCACCTCCACAGGACAAGACTCAGCAGTCCATCTGCATCTTAAGGATAAAGGACACTCTTTCGAGGATGCCAATGTTCACATTTTGGACAGAGAGGACAGATGGTTTGAAAGAGGAGTGAAAGAAGCCATCTATGTCCACTGTGAGCGACCATCTTTGAACAGAGGCGGTGGTTTACGACACCAACTCTCTGCCATCTATAATCCAGTTTTGAGATCCCTTCCCAGACGCCTTAACGCCCACTCACATCCTGGGCCATCTGATCTCAGGAATTCGCATGATAAGGTGGGGCCAGGTTTCACAATGAACTCACCCGAAACTCTGGCTGATTGGGACCCACACCCAGTTTCACACCTTGGCTCAGGCGATTAGAGGATCATCAGGGGGTCCTTTTGTCCCTCTGTGGGGGGTCACTCCCACTAGGTTTATATCTGGGACTCTCCACCATTTGACCTTAGAACTGAAGAAGCTTCTCGGATGAGAGGTGAAACGTCTTCAAGTAACTTAAAGAAGTCCAGACGCTTTTCTTTGCAAGCTCCTTTGACTACGATGACCTGGATGACTGAGAACCTTCACAGACATTTTACCCAACATCGAAAATCAGGACGAGTGGTCGGGCAAAGCTGGTGATCAACCCAGGCTTTGTCAGTCTACCTTGATAAAGGTAGATTGGAAGGAGGTAGAGCGGGTAATATACTAATCAGAAGGCTGGTAGTTTGCATCTCCAAAGACAGTGCTTGTGTGAACGAGGCAAGTTATATAGAGTGCTCAGTAAGAGTAGAAAAGCTCTATGTAAGGACTTGTAAAGACAAAAGTGTGTCACTGGCAGCATTGAACCAATAACAAATATGAAGTGAACTGGGAACAAAGTGACCAATCCTACACAGGGATATGAAAAGGTTAAGAACATGATACAGAATCAAATCAAAGTGGGGGGGGGGGGAGCTGCCATATTAATAACATTGAACCTGTTTAAAGGCTGGAAGGACAGTTGGCAGAAATGCTGACTGTAGAAAGTAAAAGGCTTATCGTTATCACAGCTCTATCATTAAGATACACGAGAATCTGAAAAATTATAAGCATGTACCTGTTTTAGGATCATGTATTAACTCTTATAGAACAATAAAAAAGTGGAGTGACTTATTTTGCAGCTGACAAGGAAAAAAATTGGGAGTAAAGAAGCGGCTAAGGTTCTATATTTTTAATAAAACAAAAACTTCCGGCCCTCCTACTCCCCGTGCACAGAGGTCCAGATGATCTTATAATGCGTTTGTAACACTGCAGTCGTGGTGATTCCACACCCTTTGATCTCTAATCGGGTATATAACCTCATTAACTGCCGGTTAGGGCTGCGCCAAATGTTACTATAGTGATATGTCCCATTAAAAAGATCCACCTTGGATTTGGCTGGAGAAGCCAAAATCCTGCTTTGTAGTACTGGACTTTGGAACAAAATGAAAAGGAAAACAATAACAACAAGACTTAACAAGAACAGATAAAAAGTAACTCCAATAAGATAACTCAGTAATACTAATGTAAGGCTCAGGTAACACAAAAGATAAATATGGAAATTTGGATGCAGTTTACGAATGAGAATTGGCGCTGCCAGTTTTCTGTTATGACATGGCGTATTGAGCTGCTAATACTACACAGGCTGTGTTTTATTCAGGGTTTCCTCTGTATAGTTGTCATATGTATTCTTCGGAGATCCTTTGAGATTTTTTATCTTAACACTGACTCACATACTGCTATAGTGGCCTAAGGAAGAGACCATTTGTTCAGATGCCGTCTTTACCAACTCTGGACCTCCATAAAACAGGAGATGGAGTAAGCACATTTATTTACACTTATTTTCATATTGATATTAATATTATGTCTTTGGAATATAGCTTTTTTTCCATATATATGTGTCTATATATGAAACTAAATGTCAATTGTTTGCAGCCCCAGTGTGATGTGCTCGACTCCCCGGGCCAGCTGAGCAGTATTAAGGAAGAGGTGCGGTTTGCAGCCTGTGATCTTGTGTGTGAGTGGGCTCAAAAGGTGCTCAAACGCCAGTTTGATGCTGTGGAGGACCTGGCTCGCTTCCTAATCGACAGCCATTACATCAGCAACAAGTCTTTGGCAGCTCTCACCATAATGACCGGCACAGCAGCAGGTAGGACACTTGACAACTTGATGTTCCCAGAGTGCAGAACATAAAGGTCAAGAGTGACTTCTGGTGGCAGCTCGCTGTTAACGCACCTATGGCTTTATCCGTCTATTGAAGTTCTGTCTCTACACCAGATTAATGTTGTTCTTGGACTCTTATGCTCTGGAACATCAAGCAGTCTAACTTGCGAACCTTGCAATAAATCTTTACAGCGATTATAATCTTCAGTTTTACTTTAAAATAAATTAGAGAACTTTTTGTTCAACTGTGTGATCATTTCAGAAAAAAACATGTTTGTGTTTGTTAAATACTCAATTTACAGTAAAACTACTTAAAATAGGTTTTCTTTATAAACCAGAAGCAGTATATAAAACTCATGGGCGATCATTTTTGCCCTGAAGCTTGCATACCAGTGACAAGCTCAAGAAGACAGATTCAGAGGTGTCTCGGGATTTCAGGCTTCCCACTTCAAATGGAGCGTAGCACAATATGCATTTTCCACAGAAGTGTGCAAAGATCTAAGCTGTTCAATATATAATATATTACTTAAACATGTAATTTTGATGAAGAGCATTTTGTGATTGAATCAATGCAAAGAAAAAGAACAAAATAATAATGTCTCTGAATTGTCACATCATTTTAACATAAACTGAACAGCTACCTTCGGCTGCTCCTTTATTCACTAGGGCTCACTTCAGCAGGTAGTTCTGCATTTTTATTTTGGTAGATCAGCTTTTCACTTGTTAGGCTTATTAAACCACTACACAATATATTTGTATACCTCATAAACTGGAAGGTTCAGTGTTGAGATTTAAGTAAAAATAATTGTTTAACAAAGAACCAACAAGAAGCTCCCAGACACTGAAATGTACAGTGAGGATGCAAAGGAAACATGTGGGATATAAGCATGATATAAGCAACTGAGCCAAGAGAACAGCAGGAATCTCTACTGCTGTTCTCTTGCTGTAATGTGCGATGGTTGAAATAAAGGCCCATCATCTCCTGTTAATTTACCCTGAGATTGCACAGTTCTTTGATTCTGTGATTTAATCCCATGTACAAAGGCAGGTGGAGAGGCAGACTGCCAGGTTTTAAGAATAAGTTTCTTGGCAACCCTTCCTAGATGCAGAGCAATGTGGATGTCAGGTGGGAGCTCAAGGGGGACTTTTCTTTTGTTAGTCCTTGTTTTTCATTTTAATGAGCTATTGACTTTTTTGTGTGATGATATCAGGGTTGCACAGGAAAGGGACCCAAATGCACACTGCTAAGTCAAACCTGAGAAACGTAAAACAACCTTTTATTAAGGCAAAACACAAAGTACACATACGGAAAAGTTAAATAAGTGAATAAATCCAAACAGAAATACAGTAAACACATAAGCAAGTATGACTCAACAAAGAATTAAGGCAACCTTTTCAGGTTTTAAATAGACACGTGAAGTAATCAGGGGGCTGGGAAACGCCAGGGTAACAAGACATAGCTGAAGCTAATTAAGACAAAGGAAGTAAAAGTGATGGGAAAGCACAAATGAAACAGGAAGCTACTAAAAGGGGAATCACAAAACAAAGACAAAGCCTTAACAAGATGCAAGAACACACTACAAAGACCAAACTAAAGTAAAAATACGAGGAATCCGATTTATAATAACCTAAACCCAAAAGAAAACCAGAATACGAAACTAAAGAACAAAAGACTAGAAACAGAGTTAGTCAGATGGATAATAATGAAAATAATGATGATGATAATAATAATAATAGAATGCAGGAGTGAATGTGAGTGCGAATGGTTGTCTGTCCCTGTGTGTTGGCCCTGCGACAGACTGGCAGCCTGTCCAGGGTGTACCCCGCCTCTCGCCCTATGACAGCTGGGATAGGCTCCAGCGCCCTGAAAAGGATAAGCGGAAGCGAATGGATGAATGGAATAATAATAATAATAATAATGCATTTTATTTATAGGTTCCTTTAAAGACCCTCAAGGTCACCTTACAATATTACAAAAAATAAGTAAATAAATAAAAACACAAGGTAAACATGGAAAAAACAAGCATGAAAGTATAAAAGCTAAACAAGGTAAAAATCATGATGCAATTTTGAATAGAGTTTTGAATAGTTCGGAGTGAGTGAAGGACAAAGGCGGTTATTGAAAGATGAAAACAGGAAGACCGAGTGATATTATTTATGTGTTGTGAAGGAAAGAGTGCTGTCGAGTATGACATCAAGACTCTTAACCTGAGGGGAAGGTGTGACAACAGAGTTATCAATGGATAATGAAAGACATCTGGTTTAAAGTTTTGATTTGGTGCCTATTAAAATAAATTCAGTTTTAGTGCCATTAAGTTTAAGAAAGTTGTGAGCAAACCAGACCTTGATTTCACTTAAACAATCAGAAATAGATATGGGTGGGAGAGTAGCTGTGGATTTGGAGAGCTGTAGTAGAGCTGAGTGTAATCTGCACAGCAGTGAAATTGGATGTTATATTTCTTGAAAATAAGAAAAAAACGGAAACAAGAAAATATGAACATTTCACTTGCACTGACAGAAACTTAAATACAAAATACAACAACTAAAAGCTGTGAATCCAAATGCTCAACACAGAGTGACTAACAACCTGATACACAATACAGAAACCCACAAATACTAAGGAGTAAGAGAAATAGGTGCATCTACTAAAAGTCTCAGATGAGTTTGAATCTCAGTGATCTTGAACTCAAAGTCAAGGTCAGGGGTCAACTTTCCTGAAAATCACCTTGGATTTTCAAAATTATACCATTGGTACATCCACTAGGAGGCTGGGGTAGCGCTGGTGGCTGCCAGGTTTTAATAATAAGGAATTCCCTTTTGAAACCAGTAGAATTACATCTGAATATATCAGGGAACATGCTGCAAAACACTCTGCTACCTCAAATGTAATTGTTTTTGCAATAACTGAAGATGTACAGTACTAAGTTCCCCTGCATAGTGTTATATATTCTTTTTGTAGGAGCATTTGATGTATACTGAATACAAATTTCTTTTGATTTTCTTCAGAGGTGAAAGGTTCACAGACCGTCTCAGCCTTCGCCCCGGCTGCAGACGCTCACTCCTTCCAGCCTCATGTGACCATGCTGTCCTCTCCGTCTGTCGACGCAAAGCAGCAGCTCCAGAGGAAGATCCAGAGAAAGCAACAGGAACAAAAGCTGACATCTCCTCTACCCGGAGAGGGACAGATTAGGAAGGCAGACGACGGTGTGTCTTGTGGTAGTCCCACCCCTCCGTCGCCTCAACCAACTATAGGCATCGTGGTTGCTGCCGTGCCAAGCCCGATCACGGTGAGAGAGAGAGCTGGATCACACCATCATGTGTCATTTCTTTCCCCACTGAAGGAAAGATTAACTGCACGTCATGAATGTTTAGAACACAATGAACCCACATTAGATAAAAAATATACCCTTTTCTAATCTATTAATTAGCTACAACACGTTGCTGCAGTTACTGTTGATTTACATTCTTATAGATCACTGAATTTTCTTTTCATCAATATAATAGTCAAACTTTCATTTATCTGAGGTCACATCACATTTCTGATCTTATTATTTTGTGTAGTCTGAAGAAAAGATAAGCCAGAAATGATAGTCCACAGAATTCATCAGTAGATATTCCAACACATTTTTGTATCCCTTTTAATGTCACCAAGGCTGCTTTATATATTTAATGCAATATAAAATCAAACACTTGGGATTAAATAGTTGTTTTTTACCAATAAACAAAATATCTACAACATAACTGCATGGATAGCTGTAATTCCAGCTGTTTCTTAAGTGGACTGAAGTGGCAATGTAAAACAAAATAACCATAGTTAAAATCAAAAAGGTGTCAAAACTATCAAAAACAGTAACACCAAGGAGAAAAGTAATAAGGCACAAGGTGAACTCGTCAGGCAATGACAGGGGAGAAGACAACAAACATGCGAGGTAAAAACACAGTAAAAATATCCGTTGAAATAAAGCCTGAAGTAAAAAGAGACGAAGGATATATTCATACAGACGTGCAGGGAGTCCGAAAAGGAATCATTAAAAAAAATGGTACCATAAAGCCCCCTCTATCTCTCTCTGTCAAAGACAGGATCTAAACTTTGATTTCATGATTCCTTTTTTTTCCCCCTGCAGGTTCAGAGGAGTAGGCCGCTGATGTCCCCGAGTCCAGTGGGAACAGTGGAGAGCAAAGTACTGCCCATTAACATCCAGATGGTGACCCAGCCAGTTCAGGGAGTGAAGCAGAGCCCCAAACACCCCCAAAATATTCTGTCCAATCCAGCGGGGGAGCGCGCAGCTCGGCAGCGCTACGCTCAAATCCTCCCTAAACCTTCAGCCACCACTGCCATCGCTTTGCGCTCACCCTCCACCATGATCATCGCTAACAGCCCCATTAAGACTGTTGTAACGCCATGTCATGTCAGCCCAGTCAGTCTGGTCAAAATGGCAGCCATATCGCTCGCACCCAACAGCAGTGAAACTGCCACATCCTTCACAAACGTGCTGCGGCCGGCATCTGCAGACATCAACTTTAAAGCTACAGAAGACGCCAGCTCCAGTCAGAGTGCGAGGAGTTCCTCAACGGTCCCCATTTTGGCCCCGGTGGCCAGGCAAGGGCAGACTTCTAACACTCCAAGCATCGATGTTGAAATGGAAGTTGAAGCTATACATGAAAGCAGCCAAATGCAAAATTTGGGCAGTCAAGTTTTGCCACAAGTGGCAATGACCAATAGAGTCAAAGGGGCTGTACAGAGGGCCGCCAGTGTGCCCATACCGCAAACTAGAGGCTTCTTGGGTCTCGAGGAAACGTCCAGCAATAAATGCAGCAGAGAGTCCTCCTCAAGCACTAATACTGTGGCCACAGGCGACAGCGGCAATAATAGCGCTAAAAATACAAGCACTTTGCACTTAAATCCCTCCACTCAGAATACCAGCACCGTGTCTCTACTGAACACCAGCAGAACATCTTCATGTGGGGAAAACAACCAAACAAAGCAAGGCTTCTTGTCCACTAAGAGCCTCAGAAAACGTTCAGGGCTCAGTCCAGACCTTTCACCAATCAAAAGGGTTTTTATACCCCAGCAGCCAGTAGAGGGTGCTGCTGGTTCAGGGTATGGTATCAGAAACATGACGGGTAATGTATCCAGGCCAGGCGCTCCAGCTAGATCTGAAAGTGCACCAGCCACCAGGGAAGTAGAAGTGAAAATGACCACTCAAGTCCACGCACTTGGCACTTCTCCTTCTTTCAGAGCGAGTGGCTTTTACTCTGTTGCCAAAACACATAGTTCATTGCAGAGGAAAAACATTTCTGCCGTTATGGAAACTGGCACTTCAGTCAGTCACGCATTAATACAGCAACATCAGGGGCACGCAGCAGTTGACGCACATGCTGTGCCCGATAATCCCAGTTTTCCAAAGCATTCAGGTGTGGCTTCAAACTCAAGCCTGGAAGGAGTCCGGCAGCAGCCCTGCTCTCAGTCCAGTCCTGCTACTGAAACCTTAGAGTTTTTGAATCACGCTTCATCATCCGGTCAACTGCCCATGCAGACAGACATGACAGATTACTTTTGCTTTGATGATGATGTGACTCAGGACAGCATAGTGGAGGAGTTGGTGCAGATGGAGGAGCAGATGAAACTTAATAACCTGCAGCAGTTTGGAGATTCTGTCACGCTGCAGGGCCAGCAGGTTGCGATGCCAAACAACATGACGTCCGCTAATAAGAACATGGCTTTCTATCATGCTGCGAACAACAACAGTAACCCAATTCAAACGCCGACACCTACACCCATGTCGGAAATGATGGGAGGAGCCCAGGGACTGACAGGAGAAAGCCCCTGCTCCCACATCGCCTCCACGACCCCGGTGGACAGCTCGCTCGGAAGCAGTCGCCACACCCCGGTTGGGACGCCACACTCCAACTGCAGCAGCAATGTTCCTCCCAGTCCAGTAGAGTGCAGAAACCCGTTCGCGTTCACACCTATTAACTCCAGCATCACTGGTTTCCATGACGGCAGCACCATCTCCAGCAGCCCCGTGAAACCGATGCAGAGACCGATGGCCACCCATCCAGACAAGACCAGGCTGGAGTGGATGAATAACAGTTACAATAGCAGCGGCGGGACCACCAGCAGATCCAACAGCGGAATGGAAATCCTGCCCGGCTATCACAGCCTGATAGACGACCATTTTCAAAAACCTCACGCCTTCGCCGTTCCTCACGCGCGGCACCACGACAGCCATTTCGGCCGCTTGACTCCCATCTCGCCCGTGCAGCAGCAGGTAGCGAGCATGGCCAAACAGGAGGGTTTTGCGGTGCCTGCCCCTCTGGATAATAAAACTGCCAACACATCTGCTGCAAATTTTAGGTGTCGCAGCGTGAGTCCCGCTGTACATCAGAGGAACTTCAGCGGCACAGGAGCTGGAACCAACCTTTCCAATGCCTCCCGATCGGTAGTGTCTCCCTTTAATTCTCCTGTGACGGCTGAGGTGTTGAACATCTTCGCAAACAGGCAGACAAACCTCGGCGTGAACAGCATGGCCCAGAGGAGCCGCTCTGTGCCGCTCAACATCATGATGCAAAGCGAGGCCCCGCCCACACCGGGCCAGCAGTGCAGCACCAAAAGCATCGCCAGCGTCCTCCTGAGCAAGCTAGACGGAGATCACGAGAATAGTGTGCGGGGTGTGGGAATCAATAATTTACTTCCCACCTACACCGCTCGTATGAACCTGACCCAGATCCTCGAATCCAACTCCAGCCTCTCCTGCACTGACAGCCTGATGACCTCCGACTCCAGCAGTACCTGCAACCTGCAGAGGCCCAATTACCTCATGGAAAACTCTATCGGTGAACAAATGATTCTCTCGGCAGGTCAAGGCCAAATACAAGCAGCCGGTGGAGAGCAGCATCAGCAGCAGTCCATCATGTCAGCTTTGAACTCACAGCAGCAGCAACACCAGCAGTTAGACTTCAGCACCTCTCAAGACCTCCTCGCTGCTGGCAATCAGCTCATGGAACAGGTGTCAGAGCTAACAGCAGCCGGGGCCGATTTCCCCGGTGAAATCAGAATGACATCGGAGCTTCCCAGTAGCATCAGTGACCTTAACGCATTGGACACAAACCTGCTGTTCGACCCCAGCCAGCAGCAAGGCCAGTATCGGCACGCCGCCCCAGAGGAGCTGGTGGACGATTCGCTGTTTCAGCAAATCACCAGCGAAGCGGCTCATTCAGGTGGTCTCGACTGGTTGGAGAGCAAAGATCACCCAACTGTTGGGCTGATGGGCTGAGAGCAGAGCTTTTTATAGTAATGTTGAACATGTTAATCTGCGGTTGATGTTTGTTTTATTTATTTTCAGGCATTTATAATGCAACACTGGATACAATGAGGTCTGTCCAGATTAAGTGCCAGGCTAAAAACTGAGCTAATGCTGCAACACTCACTGAAAATGCTGGTCATTTCCCTTTAATGAGAGAATATTGCCTCACTTTGTTTGATCAAGAGAATTGTCAACAAGAAAACACACACAGAAAAAAGCTAGTTTTCAAACAGCTAATTTTATTGAACAGTCAGATCAATAACAGAGCCGTGGATCAGTGTGAATAAACCTTATGCAACGCTACTTATTTCTGTCACCGTGTATGAACTGCAGGCTAAATTAGGTGCAAAAAAACTAATGATATTTAATCCTAAACTAACAATATGTGTTTGTTGTGTAGCTTTACTTAAAGAAAAAAAGCGCTTAAAAGGTTTTGAATTTAACATTAAGATATGTGACGTGTACACACATACATTAAATTATTATGTATTCACAAATACACAGAATCAAATTCATCCATGTAAATCCATATAATGTACTCATAATCTTAATATATAAATATACCAATATAAATATATGTATCTCTTCCCAAACACAGCACTGGCCTTTACTGACTCATTTTGGTGAAATATATAAATGGTATTCGGTAAAACTTTGAACTGTAAAATTCAGCAATATAAGTCTATACTGTCTAAAGTTTCTAAAGTTTATTTTAAATAGACTTTGAGTCTCTGTTAATCAGCTGATGAGTGTGAAGAGCGACGTTAACCTCTCTTCAAACCCCTTCATGTAGATTAAATAATAATACAAATATTATTAGTCCTCTTTTAAGTTGCATTTAAAATAGGTCTTGTATACAGTCATGTGAATAACTAAGTTCACCCTTGTTATCATAGGTGAGCACCTTTAAAAAAGCAGCAGTTTTGGTAGTTTGGTGGTCTGGTGCGTTCAGGTGTGAGCTAACACAATGACACAATCTTTCCAAATGTTAACGTCCCAACAAGGCCCGACTGTAGAAATGCCTCAGCTCTACAGGCTTGAGCTAGTATGTTAAAGGTTAAATTTCATGAAAATAGAATTACAAGACAAATATGGCACGAAGGAATCCCAAGAGAATATCTCTTCCCTCTGAAACAAACATGGCAGCAAGGTTTGCTTTAGGTTTGCCAAGCAGCATCTGAACAAACCACAGATGACACCAAAGTGGAGACAAAACCAAACAGGTCAAGAGTCAAGCTTGGCCTAAATTAGGTTATGTACTGTAGGAGATAAATCACCCCAAACACAACAAAATGAAATGTATCATTAGAATGGCTGAAAGTGAAAAAGAATGAAGGTGTTGCAATATCAAAGTCCAGACCTCAGCCTGCTTTGGGGGGACCTTAAGAGAGCTGTGCATGAATGCAATGCTGTAAAGAAGAGTGGGCCAAAATCTCTCCACGGTAATGTGAGAGCTGAGGAAGTCATACAGAAAACTATTACTTCTATGTCATTGCTGCTAAAAGTTGTTCTTCAAGCTACTGAATCACAGGGTGCACTTAGTTTTTCTCAGGACTGTAATTGTGATTATAAAGATGTTCAAATCTTAATCAATCTCTTTAAAGCGTATGCAAAATTTACATGCAATAAAAGAAAACAGACAAAAACATCAAATATTAAACCAGCTGTTCTCAAACCGGCATGGCCCCGCCACCAAAATAATTCTCACCTTCAAATTTTATCGATCTTTATCAACAGCAACAACACAAAAAATGAATTAAAAAGAATTTAAATCAGCATCCACACCACTCTGCGGCAAAGAGTCTGTGTCCCACCAGGGGGCCATGCCCCATAGGTTGAGAATCACTATATTAAACCAAGAAAGATGATTTGCTGATCAGCTTTAATTATGCTATCAGTCTTTGTATGGTTACATGTAGGTGTGTCACACAGACCATTTTATGGGATCTGTGTTGCAGCCCTTTGAGCAGTGAAAGACGAGGGCTCGACCGCTTAACCCTTACAGGACATTTATGATAAAATCACTTACCTAAGAATTAAACCAAACCTCTCTGACGGGGTCTTCTTTTGCACTTGAAAAATGAACCGAGAGCTTTTTATCACTATTTAAATGTATTATTTATCGCGTGCAGATCACTAAAAAGGAAGACATGGAAAGTGAGAGGAGCCTAATGAGCATGTATATTACACTTATTCTAATGCACTGACAATCTATAATCCTTGTGCTTTATAAAGGGGGGAAAACACTGTTTGATTTGTGTGGAACAATTTTACTCTGAATCCTGAGGTTCAAATGAAAAACAGCTGCCGATCAAATGTGGAAGTCGAGCTTTACACTGACGTCGAGCATCGGGTAAAGAAGTCGTGCAGCCGCTGACTCTAAGCTGCGTCTGAGGGCTTTGGGTTTCTGAGCCTTATGTCCTTATGCCAAAGATGTAAGCTGCACCGTGGCCACGGGTGTAACATAGCCTCCAACGTGGTGGGCTCTCTGACAATAAAGTGCTTGATGACGCCTGTAACAAATGTATTCAGAGGAAAGGTGAAAATCTGTAAATGCTGAGGGTTCCTTTGTTTACTGTTGTTGATGCTTTTGTAACCCG